>NC_136061.1:1142772311-1143483000 GCF_964261635.1 Lissotriton helveticus | reverse complement strand
GCCGATTTCAGCCCCAGGGACCCCATCCCCCATGGCATGACCACTTTTTTAAAGAAAAAATCTACATGTAAAGGAGGGGGCACACAGCCCCCCTCCTGAGGCCTTTTTGGGCCCCGGGACCTCATCCACCGGTGCTTTGCCTCTTGCAGCTCTCTTTGCCGTAAAGCAATTTTGCTTCGCATCAATGAAGCGAGAGCAGCTTTTCTGCTCTCGCTTCCATGAAAGGAAGCAGAAGTTTGCAATGGCAGGGCGGGAGCAGCGCTCCCGCCTTACTATTGCAAACTACAAAGTCCCAGGAGTGGGCACCCCGGGACATTGCTGGAGCCTGCCCTGGGGGGTGGCGGTCCCCAGGGCTACAGAGGGGTCTTTGGGGGGGCTACGCGGCCCCTCCGCCCAACTTCTACATAGCACCGGGGAGGTGGTGGTCCCCGGGGGGCCACAACGGACCCCCATATATACATGAAATGTGCACCGGGGAGCTGGTGATCCCTGGGGCAGTCTGGGGCACCTCGAGCCTGCATTGTAATGAATTGGCTAGATGCATCTCAAAAAGTACACTGAATCATCACACATTCAATTCTTTATCTTAAATTTACATGCAGAAAACACTATGTTTTTTGTTTTGTTTTTTTCACCATGACAGGCTTTTAAAACATTTTAGTCAGGGCTCAATTGTCCTCATTCTTTACAAAAATCTATTCTGCGACCTTGCACTGGTAGAGGCAATGCCTACAAAATAGTTACAGCTTAGATTTTGCTTTATGGCTGCCTCTATTCCATATTTAGTTTTTCAGTGTGAAGGGCCTTCTTCTCTCACTGCCTCATTTTATTGTCTCGAAGCACCAGCTAATTGCTCTCAACTAACACACGTTTTTCATTTAATGGAGAACAAATTATCCTGTCTGCCTCTGTCAATAATGTCTTGGCATATTTCCATAATAAAGAAACATAATTTCCGAATGGCCTTTCAGTTATAAGCAAATATGAGATTGTCTACTGTTCAATGCTGTCTGATAGAAACTCCTGTTTGAAAAGAAGCTCCTCAGAGCATTAGCAAGTTCATTGTTCAATGTTCTAAACAGGGTGATGATTTCATTGTTCATGCAGAGTCATCACTTATGAAAATAAAAAACGGACCACTAACGCCTCCATATGTAATACTACCTAGGGTTTTTATGTTGCATATCCTCAAGTTATCATTGAGTGGCGTAGTGATCAGACAAATCTCTGCAACACCTTTATTCATCCCAGCACAACGTGTGAAGAACATTCCATGAGAAAAATGCACACAATACCCCTTATGTACCGTCTTTCACTGTGGTGTGAAGCCGTTAGCTATATATTATCTGCGATAATTAAACATATTTGTACAGTTTTCATCCTATTTGATCTTTTCAAAAATGTGTAGGGTACAGACAAGTCCCAAAGGTTGATAAGGTTAGACTCAAATGGGTTTAGTCAGAATCCCATATAATTGGGGGTGCAAATTGTGCTCCTAGGGCCAGATGTCCGGATGGCCAGATGTCCGACCTTATTTTGCATGTGCAAATGAGTTTGCGACACGTTTGAGCAATCAAAATGTGAAAGGGTTATGTACAAATCCTAAATAGCGAGTTGGAATTTATTTACGACGCACTTGGTCATAGAGAACTTGCAACAACTGGAACAAAGTTGGGTGCCTTGGGTTGCAATTTCATAAACAACCCACAGACAGAAGGTGTTTCTTAAAATGCAGAACCAGTATGAGCGTTTCTTTTTATTTCACATGTCCTTTCCCGGTGGCTCTCCCATTACAGCATTTGTATATATTGAAGTTCACACTACAGGTACCTCTGCGGCTGCCTCCATTCTGCAGCACTCCAACAGTGCACAAATAAGTGTGAGGTTTCTGCACTTGGTTGTCGGCAGCCCCACTGAAAGCATAAACAGAGAACCAAAAAAGGACAGCCCTCACCTACCTACTTTCTCAACTTCAACAACAGTCTGCAGTCCCCACCTCACTCCTACCATTAACCAAATTGCGGTGTTTAGGGCAATTTATTTCCCACTTGCTGCTAACTCACAACTTCCCCATTAATGTCTAGAGGGGCTCTGTCTACATTCCCCTTGCTTCAGTGTCTGGATTTCCTTCCTCTAGCTGCAGGAATGCTAGCAAAACACTTTCGCTGTCTGGAGCACAGTCCTCAATCTCCATCTTGTGCTAGGACAGGTCAGAGTATTCAAAATGGAGCTCACTGGCTTCCATTCATAGAGCACTTATGTTCTTCGCTGGCTACATACAGAGCCCCTCTTAACACATACTCTTAACATGCATTCCGGATGTAAGGATCTGACTAATTGCATAGAAGTGGAACCTTAGACATAGGTGAGCCTGTATGCCTCTTTTAGCATGACTAACCACAGAACTGCAATCCAGGTCCTGATGAAAGCCATTCACCTCAAATGAGACTCTAGAAAATAGGTCTGATACATATCAACTTTAGGATTAAGGCTACTTATCTATCCTCTATGTATCTCATCTCTCTTTTTTTTAACTCTACCATAGAAATCATAATAACTAACACAACTTTACCTATAGGCAATTTTAGGTGGATATATTATGAATCCTATTGTCTCAATTCCATAATATATGAAAAGAAATCTCCTTTCAAGAGCTCAAAGTAGATGGAGCTCCTCATGATCCCCAGCAATGACATCTGGATGAAATTCAACCTAATGAAGAAGCATGCCACCTAAGCTGGTAGGTATGGGTCCACATAAAATGCAAAGACATGTAGCTATCTTTCTTTGTCTCACTTATACATAGTAAATAGCCTTCGATACCTCTTTAAGGTTCAGGTTGTTGGAGTCTGGGGTGTTTTTAATGATTAGTACGATTCCGAGTGACCCCCAAAAAATATGTGTTATGCTGGTACCACTGCTCTATTTTCTAAACTCATGTCAGGTACATTAGTCATGGTTAACAATGAGGGCATGTTTAGGACGCCTCCAGGTTACAGGACAGGTCCATGGCCCTTCTATTCAGAGACAGCCTTGTACTCTACGCACAACCCTAGATTAGGATAACACTAGTGCCAAAATAGCCAGCAAGCCAGATATACAAGCAGTCGAGAACTTAGGGCAGAGGAACATGTCTGTGTACCATGATCTACAATAAGAGGTTCTGGTGACTTCAAGAACCACAAGGACAAAGCTGAGTTGTGTGTCAGTGTATTTTAACATGAAAACAACTTACCCCTTTGAAGCAATCTCATTTTTCAAAAATACCCTCTGGGCTGATTTGCAATGAGAGCTAAATGAAACATATACAAATAGTTTTTCTGGCAATTCCAATAAGGGTAGCAAAGAAAGTGAGATTAAACTCCTACAATTACAAGTGACATTGCCCCACCTATCTCTGTTTAGCAGATATTATTTAGGAACAATACGTTATCAGTAAGTAAGTAAGTAAGTAACTGCAAGACCTGATATTCTTATATAGTCATTGTACCTTCAACCTTGTTCAAAAATACAGTGAGGGAAATCATATTGAAAGTTTGAAAAAAGCTGCAGAATGATCCAACTTTCATTAATATCAAAATATTAGTAAGCATAATGATGGTAGAAGAGGCAACTATATCTCATTGTCAACCCATCCTTGAAACTAGTAGAATGTTTTATACTAGCCAAGTACGCCCACCACCATGCCACAGCACAGAATTAGTTGAAATGTCCATTGAGGATGATTTTGTTTTTGATTTATACAAGGATGATGTTGCATCCTCATTTTATCAGAACTGTCAGAGGGCTTTCACACTATGGACCGTCTTACCTCGAGTCTCTCCAGGTTGAGCATATCAGATAAAACCGTAGAGTGAATATCTTTCTTTCTGTGGAAATATAATAAGATGGTGACATGCCCATCATTCATTTCACCACCCTAAGTTTAACGTACAGTGTTCTGCAGGGTTCATCATTGCCACAACACATCTTGAAAGCATAAATGAAGTAGGGGTCTTAAAACTTTTCCCATGAAGTCAGATGAAATTAGCCTTTACAGAGAAGTATTCACTGACGAAATTTCGAAACCCTAAATATCGTCGCAAAAAATATCATTTTCCTATACCTATAATGTAATTTATAAATATATTGAAAAAAAGATATCGTTTTACACTAATATCGAAAATATATACAAAAACATTGTTTAAGATATATATAGTTAAACACAGTAAACATTAAGGGCCTGATTATGATGTCGGTTGGAGTTGCCTCTGACTGACATCACTGCTGTTTCGGAACCGACCGACTTGAGTCGGCAGTCAGAAACTGCAAATACGATGTGACCATACATGGTGCAGTTGCAAACTCCCATTTCCCTATGGGAGCTTGTGCGACGGTCGGAAACCGGCCGCAGCACAAACTCCCATAGAGTAATGGGAGTTATTGTGAAGCCTTGCACCGTGTGTTGTGCACCTCACATCGACGGATCCACGGTGCACGGATTTTCAGGGGGGCATCATAGGTGCCCCATGGCCCACAACCATAGGCCACGGAGAGAAGGGGGCCCTGCTAGGGCCCCAAAAGTTGCTTTCCAACAGGCTTTCCATGTCAGAAAACCCTACCTGGAAAGCCTGTCGGAAACCGACATCATAATCTCAACGCCGGATACGCTTACGTAAGGGTTTATGATGGGTTTCCGACTTGCTGACGGACTCCTTGAGCCTGTCAGAAGCCATTCGGATTGACACGCCGGTTTAAACTCCTACTGCCTTCTTTGTAATAAGGTGGTTGGAGTTTAAACCATGTATGTCGGTTGGAAAGTCTCCGACCAGCGGTTGGGGGCTTACCGACCAACATCAAAATGAGGCCCTAAATATATTAACATGTAACAATAACATAATGTAAATTAAATATATTAAAAAAATATTTAAAAATATACGATATACACGTATTTAAACAATTACACATATACACACTTATAAGCACACACAATACACATATATGCATGTGTGTGTTTGTTTACACATAAAAAATGTAAAACAACTATTAAGATAATAATGTAAATGTACATTATAAGTGGCGATTTTTTTCAATTTAATAATATAACAAGTATATATATATATATATATATATATATATATATATATATATATATATATATATATAATTATGTTTCTGTGTATTTAATATTATATCTTTAAATTAGTAATGTTTTTAATGTATAATCTATTTTTAGTAAAATGTATCTTTTATGTTGCTTACAGTTTTATGTGCAATGTTTTTAAAGAAAATTCCAGTTCATTTGTTATGGATTTTAATTTTTTTGTGTATATATATATATATATATATATATATATTTCTGCTCAAATTCCTCCGTTTTCAAACAAAGAATTCTCCGCACTCCCGTGGTATGTTTTCAAAAGGTTGCTTTATTCAGACAAGACAGACGCCCTCGCGTTTCGGCATTCAGCCTTTCTCGATGTCAATAACCCTAAGACATCGTCATGTTTTTAAACACACCTTAAGGTAAAGGAAGGACTACTGGCTAGCTGACTATAACCAGCGCCATCTTTGAGTGGTGAATATTTACAATGCTGAAATCAACTTGCATGCACATTCTCTATTTTAAACATGCCTTACCACCCTTGGCATAAGTATTATCGAAGAGTGATTGTACAAAGATTGTAGCTACATCACATGTACATTTTTTGTACTTAATATCGATTAACTTATTTTGCTAATAACAAAAAATTAATTAAGCCGTGTATCGGCAATTTTCCTTCCCTACCTATATTCAAGTCTGTTTATCCTAACCAAAAATATATATACACCCAATAAATTAAAAACTGTACAAATTAACTGGATTTGTTTTTAAAACATACCAATTTAATTACACATAAAAAAGTAAGCAACATTAAAGAATGCATTTTACTGTAAATATATTATATATTAGAATTATTATTAGTTGAAAAAAATATAAAATTAAATACACAAAAACATTAATAATATAAAAAATATAAAAATAACTATAACGTTCTAGGAATATTACATATACTACTTCCCCTGCAGTCTGTGCAACAGTAGGGAAAGCACTGGACTCAGGAGGGGTAACATTTACTATTCCAACTCCAGTCAGTGCAACAGTAGGGAAAGTGTTGGACTCAGGAGGGGTAACATTTACTATTTCCACTCCAGTCAGAGCAACAGTAGGGAAAGCACTAGACTTAGGTGGTGTAGAGTTTATTATTCCCACTCCTGTCTATGCAACAGTAAGGAAAGTACTTCATTTCAAACACATACTTTATTTTAATACAAGTATTAATTTCATAAAATTATAAAACTATTGACATAAAAAATTAAATATATACATCAAAAAAACTATTAACCAATGAAAACACTAATGCATTTTTTCAATTATTAATATAAGAATTTTTTTTATTTAATAATTATTTTATTAAATTCCCAGGCTATATTCCAACATACTTAGCGACGCACATTTAACATAGATTACATTTTTTTAATGATTACCCAATTTACATAGTTAATTAAATAATTAATTTAATTTAACTTACCACCCGACACCCCTACAAACACAACCCACACCTAAAATGTGAATTAAAAAACATATAATGATTAAACAATGTTAAAAATGAATGAACAATTAATGAATTGATAATTTATCAATAATTAAGAATTGATCTGTATTATTTAATTAACTTTACACCCTATACCCCTACAAACCCAACACTCGCACCAAAAATATAAACAAAACATTATAATAATTACACAATTTACAGAATTAACAATTCATTTATTAATAATTTATCAATCATTATTAATTAATCAATTATTATTTAACTTCACTTCCCACCCAATACCCTTACAAATCCAACAACCCGCACCTAATTAAAAAAGAATATTTACACAATTTACACACTTAGGGGGCCCATTACGATGTCAGGCGGATTGCCTCCACCAGGCTGGCGGTAGCCACCGCCGGCCTGGCGGAGGCAATCCGCCCGACATCCATTCCCGAATTCCCCCTGCCATATTAGTATGGCGGGGGGACCGCGGCAGACGGAAAGACTGTCCGCCACTTTTCCGCCCCGGTCGCCTTGCGGCCGGGGCGGAAAATGTTTAATATGGTGGCGGTGTCTCATAGACACCGCCAGCCATATTAGTATGGGCTGTCAGTCATGCCTTTCCGTGGCGGCAATGCCGCCACGGAAAGGCATGCGGTCTTCACTCTGGGGGTCCCCTGCGGGCCCCCAGAGTGAAGGAGGGTGGGGGCTGCACACGGGGGTACCTGTGGTACACCCCCACATTTGCATAAACAAAGCGGCAGGCACCGCGCGGTGCCTGCCGCTTTGTTTATGCAAATGCATTTCTAGCATTGTGGCGAGCGGTGCTGAGAGCACCGCCCGCCACAATGCTAGAAATGCAGGATGTGCCCGCCACTGTGGCGGGCACATCCTAATGCCCCCCACGGGACCCCCGTCCTTATGGCGGGCGGTCCCAATCCCCACTAGGATGACGGGCAGACAAAGTCCGCCCGTCATCCTAATGGACCCTTTAGGGTGCAGAAACTTTCCACCCAACTCCGTGTAGGATTCGGTTCCGACCGTCTCACAATCTGCGGTTCCCCATGACCAATTACGATTCTTCCAAACACCGTTTGGAAGGACTCCCATTGACTTTAATCGGAGCCTGTGTTCCGACCAACAACACAGGCTGCTATGGGGAAAAGAGGTGTCTGCGGAAAATCTTGCACCCTGTCGCTGGCACCCCATGGTGCCTGCCTCACAGTGCATGGTTTTACAGGGGGGTCCCTTAGGTACCCCCACTGCCCCTAACCGTAGGTCTCAGGATGAAGGGGGCCTGCTAGGGGCCGCCAAAGTCAGTTTCCAACAGCCTTTTTGTGTCAGACAGTTCGATTTGGAAAGACTGTTAGGATCCGACATCGTAATCTGACGGACGGAAATGCTGTCCATAGTGCTGCACGAATCAGCTCCGACTGATTTGGATTCTCCGAAGGCCCGTCAGAACCAATTCGGAATGACCGAGTCGGGCGGATGGGTTCAGACACTGTCTAAGAAAATCCGACTGTTGCTCGGAGGCTTTCCGCACAACATCGTAATCGGCCCCAAAATAATCACATAAATAATTAATATTAATTCAGAAAACATAAGTTAATTATATTTAATTAACTTCCCACCCGGTAGCCCTACAAACCTCACAAGCCATTATGGCACTATAAATTATTATATTACAATTACATTCAAAACATAAAGAACTTAAAATTAAAAACTATATTTAAACAAATTAACAACAATTACACAAACAATATAAAACATTTACAACTAAAATATTATTTCAACACATAAAGCAACTTAAAAAACTATAGTTCTTACCTTAACAAACAGATATTTTTGTCGACAATATATTTGCACATTGTATTTCAATTGTGTGTTGCAATATTAAAAACTCAATGTTTCTGCAACTCGACATTTTTCCCTCAATATTTTGTCCGAATACCACAGAGACGGGTACAGATTTCTGACTTTCTGAGATGTCACCTGCGGCGGATCCAAAGCTTCAAATGACATGAACCAGAGGTCCAACTCAAAATTGACTGTGTTTCAGGCTGCTGGAAAATGACTGAGTAGTTGGGATATTCCACACTGTCATTCAGGGTTGCTCCCTCCTAAGCAGTGGCGGGAAAATACAGTGGCATCTTCTCTCTAGATATTTACAGCCAATTCACCATTGCAGAAAGGTGTACCCTATAAACTCTGGTAGCAGACACAATAAGGCAGCTGCAACATTCCTGCGGTCACACAACACCTCCTTTTCTCTTCAATGTTTTTGTTTTTAATCTTTACAGGCTTCTCACTTGAATTGAAGACACTTCAAAGAAGGTATGGAAAGTTGTGATACATCTGCCCTTTGGTACATCACACACCCTTTCATCAATACAGATCTTTAACTATGCATGTAGAGTTAGGGCAATTTGTGGAAATGCTTGATTTTAGCATTGGCAGAAGCTCCCATTTTCCAACAGCTGCGTGAACCATTGCTAACAACTGTCCAGGCTGTTCTTCTTGGCACCAACCTGTGTTTCTTGGAAGGATTCAATCTGAATCTACCCATTCCAGATGACAGTTGACCCATCCTTGCCAGCTCATGATGCCCCTGGGTGGAATAGTAATGAATAAGCAGTAAATTTTGAGTGCAAAATGCACCCTCCCTTGGAACACTTGTAGGTGCTCGGTAGCGTAGCGTACACAATTTAGAGTGATGCAGCAGTGTTTGGTAAGTTGGACTGAGCCTAGTGTACTTTTGTTTGTGGACCTGTTTGAATGTATGCTCAGGCAAAGCAAGGAGGAAAGCTTCTGAGCCACACCATTCATCTCAATTACTGGAGAGGCCTCACATAAAAAGAAAATATATGTGGAAAATTGCTTGATATGTATAGCAACTTCAAGTTATAAAATAATTAAAATATTGTTGCGAGCCATGTGACTCCACAGCTTTGCACACCCCAAAAATTAATCCACTTATTCAACTGACGCCTATGCTTGGGGTAGCATTTCACATCTAAGCTAAAAACAATGCGTGAATCCTTAAAAAAAGCCAATGAAAGTAAGACAACAGTTAAACAATATCTTGGTATAGTGGCCTTTGACCAATGAAAGAATGTTTAAAAAAAGAAACATATTAAAGATGGAGATCATGGTAGTTGGAGCCCCATATGAAGAACAACATATGGAAATCCAGGACCATTTCAAGCCTCTCTACCCATTGTTAAAATCTGATGAATCTGATGGCTAAGGAATCCAAAATGTATTCAATGTGATGAAGCAAGGTTTTTTCCGTCTATATCTAATTGAGTGTAATTTCTCCAGTTTCAAATCACGGCAAAGGACCTTAGCTGAAACTGTCTAGGGTAGACTATGCAAAGAATACTTGCCTAGTTCTACCAACACAACAACAAGAGCATCTTCAAATGTTTGACTACTAGATCTTTGCTCTGGCTGAAACAATAAGGGAAACTCGTTTTCCTAGCTACGAGTGTGAACTCATAGCGCTGATTGTAAAACCAAGAGTTTAGATCATAGCAGCCTTTATAATTTAGAAAGCCATTCAGAACAGTTTCTCAACTCCTAGGCAGTAAAATGTCTATTTATCAACCATTAAGATCAATTTGCTCTTTAGGGCACTTCTTGGTAACAGTACCTTGATTCAGGTGAGTCCGAATGGGAGGGAGTTTGTTCATTCAGAATAAGAACCTAATTTTGAATTTGGTGGGTGGAATATTATCTCACAAATATGTTAATTAACAAAACTGACAAACTTGCAATTGCCCTACTCTATATAGTTTCTGGTGACCCACCATGTTTTCGCAGGGACAGCCTACTATAGTTCTGTTGGATACTGGGTAATCCATCAAAGTATCTCAAAAGGTCCGCACAAATGTTCTGATAGACGTATTTCCTGTTTGGCACTGCGAGGAACGTACAGGTGGTCCCAAACAGGAAAACAAAAAAAATTACTCCACCCGCTAGAAGAAAACGTTAGGGCCTTATTACGAGTTTGGCGGTCTTTCTGTCAGCCTACCACCGCCGCGCCGACAGGAGGACGACAAACACATAGTGCACCCGCCTGCTGGATTACGAGTGTAATACATGGTGGGTGGGTGATGTTGGGGCAGTCTCACGGCCGGGGTATGTTAGATCATAGGAGAGCCGAACATTCAGACCACTGCTATGAGAGCGCTGACTGCATTTTCCTGCATGGTGTGGCATGCACCATGTCCTGCATGCCACACCATGCTGGAAAAGGGGTGCAATGCCAGTGTGGCACAACTTGTGCCCCCCTGCATGCACCCTCAGACCTAGGAGTGGCAGGGGCCCTGTTAGAGCCCCCTTAGTTGCCTCTCCACCACCCTTTTGATGCGGGCTCACCGGCATGAAATGGATGCTGGACAGGCAACTCATAATATGCTTGGTGGTGCTGCAGCGGCACCGGCAGCATATTACTGATCCTGACGGCTGGTCCATTGTCGCAAGATCCTGGATCCCGGTGGTCCTGTGGCAGTCCCGCGACCACACTCCGAATACTACAGGTGGGCCTCTGGTGGCAGTGGCCAGACTGCCGCCATGAGTATGGTGGTCCTGTGGACCGCCGTACTCATAATAAGGCTCTTAGCATACTAGGTACATTCCTTTTTTGTGTTTCAATAACAAATTAATTGTTTGTAGGTTTTTTTTTGAAGAACAAAGCATTTTGCTGATAGGCCTCAATAAATATGGCAGCTCCGCAGAAAACGTTTAGTGCCTTCATCGGAGCTCTGGCAAGACAGGCTCTTCTGAAGGCATTGAAATTAAATATTCTGACAGTCTTTATAAGAAAAATATGCATCAAAATGAAAAAAAATATTAATATACCAAATGGTAAAAAAAATAGAAGGGCATTATCCAAGATTCAGTGAAATTTAGAGAAGTACTGGTTCATTTTGTTGACATTACCCATTTTTGAGGTTTGACTGCTGATTCTTTCTAGCTCCAGAGCTTGAGTACACCACCTCCAATAGACCAAGACGACAAACTCCCAAAATTGCACTGGTGCGGGTCAGGTTATCATCAACATTTGCATTTACTGACCGGACATTTTGAATTACTGGCCAGCGTGACAACATTTTGTAACAGATGATGGGTGTAAATGTCAATGCAAAATTGCAGGATAGCTGTGTAAATTTTCTTGGCACTAGAGCAATAAATGCAATCTGGCTCAAGTGCTTGTTATTTCATGATAGTGTCCAGTACAATATATCTGTCAGCTCTAGTGAGCCCCCAGTTCGCCCAAAATGTGCTTGTCTCTAGTTTTAAATAAAAAAGAAACCGAATCATTTTGTGTAATTTCTTTGGTATCCTTTGCTGAAATTATGTATCAAGAATGTAAACATTTAAGAAGTATTTCAAGCTGTTCGCAAATATGCACGCTGAACAAAAGTTGCCGATTTCTCCTAGGATAAACCACATTCTTGGGAAAGCCTTTTGTGTGACTCCAGAGAAGTTTCAGTTTCATCAGGTTTAGCTCCCCATTTATAAAACAAGGGCTTTGTTGAACTTGCCATGTGATACTATTCATGAGCCTTCTAATACTTTCTGGTACCTTTTATTGAAAGTATGCATGGGATCGAAGAGAACAGAGGTTACTGGGAGGGCCATGGGAAATAGTGCAAGCACAAAGGACAGCTTCAGTGGTCTACAGTGAAAGAAGCATTTCACGAAGATAATATTAGGGATTAAAACTGAAAAAAGAAGGGAACACTATCTGCAAGTAACATAAATAGATATATAATTTGAAGCTCGAATTTTACAAATGATATTTTTGTATAATATAGTTTTACTTGTTACACCAAACATGGTGTTGGCATAGTTTTGACATTCTCCCAGTTCACAGCTCTCATATTCCTCATTTTAAGGCTTGGCCCAAACACCGCTTTAGTAGCAGATCAGCTATCCAGGAGCTACATGTGTTGTATAGACTGACACACACACACACACTTGTGGCAACTAGTGATAATAAGCAGCACCATTTCCTGTGAGTGCAGGCGATGGGGGAACGAATAGGGTAATGGATAAATATGGATAATCAAAAATATGTGGACTAGTTTAAAAAGGTTTGTTGCAAGTCACATTTCATAGCTAAGTATAAAAGTTTTTGATTCAGAAACGTGTCTGACCCTCGTCTTCGTTAATGGCTCATGTCACAGCTTACATGTGTCAGTTTATGGTGTTCATCCGCAATGCAAAATTACGTGTTTATTAGGAACGTACTTTTTGTCCTTTACTGAAGTTTTCATATAAGGAATTTCTTATCTTCCTCGAATAGCAAAATGATTTTATTCAGAGCACTTTTGTACACTTTATTCCCCAAGTATGTCTGGTTCATTCACGTTTAACCAGATTAAAGCTGATGGTGTGAGCGTGCGAATCTCATTTGCATTGAATTTTCCTGACCACTCTGCCGGTCCCCGGGAAATGCCACAAGGCTAAGGGCCTTATAATGAGTTTGGTGGCATGGTGGTGGAGCGGCCACTGTCGCACCGCTGGTCCGACCGCCCTATAACAAATAGGGCGGCCGGACAGCCATGGGACCGCTATTGTCATCAGGGATCCAAAATCTCTTGTGGTTGTGCAGCGGTCTTGATACTGCAGTGTGCTTGGTGGGGCCACTACGGTCCCGCCAAACACATTACGAGTTTCCTCTCCGCCATGATTTTAATGGTGGTGAGCCTGCCTTGAAATTTGTGGCGGAGAGTAAAGAAAGGCCTTTGCGCCAGGGGATGCATTCAGGGGGCCATATGGTGTGCCCGCCTGTCTGCATGCACCCCCAGTTCCTGCATGGCATAAACTTGATACTCCATGCCCTGGAGCAACTTACTTTGGGGATACCATTGCGGTGTCTTTTTTATGGGCATCGCTGTGGGTCCGCCAAAGAATAACCGGCCACTGATGAAAAAAGTAATGATCTGGCGGGCGGCGCGCACACAAGTATGGTGGTGCTGGGTGGTCCTACTCCCACACCATCAAACTCATAATAAGGCCCAAATGCAGTGGAAAATAATGTGTATGAAATGTACAGATGAGTGACATATATTATTCACATATATCATATAACTTTGCACGTGTGGAGTACTTTTGTAAATCGCATTTAATTAAAAACCTACTTCCGATGACTTCTTCAGTTACACTTACAGATACACAAAACTCTGTGATTTGGACCCTTAAAGCCCGATTCCCAAAGGTACTTACACATATAAGCCTACATTTACAGTAGAGAATGGCTCTATTTATTTCTGTCAGGTATCCACTAAACAGCACCTGGCAGGCATAAATTATTTTATCAATGCACGGTTTTACACCATGACTGTATTCAGTAACATGGTGGTCAACCCCGCACTAGAAGTGGGGGGAGACCTACAAAGGCATAGTTTACATTTGGGATTTGCAAACACCCACAATCTTGAAATTGTAAACAACCATCAACTACTCTCTGACCCTTTCCCACCATAGACATAGCCACAGATTTACTCCAACGAAGTGTTGGAGTAAATCCCCATCCAGATTGGGAAAAGGAACAGAACCCCTCTAAACCTTATTGGGGATAGTATATTGTGATAAAACCTCCTCCTCATCTCGGAGGGTTTCCCTGAAATGTTAACACCGCACTTATGAGTTTCAACAGATCCTGCATATTATGCTCCTGGGCACATGGTCAGTGACGGCTACCGCCCCTCCCAATGGACCCACACCAACCCGAACACAGACATGAAACATAATTGTCTTTGGAAGGCGGGGGATCCGAAGACCCCCCGGCCGTATTTATTAAGATATAAAACAATAAAAACTGTAATATAAAATATCAACATTTCCTATGCAAAATAACAGGATATTAGATACAATATTGTCAACAGGTATGAGAGGCTAACCTTAACAAACTTCTAATACAGATTGTTTCCTAACCGAATCTAACATCCTCATCTTAATTTTGCATACTAACATTTCTGGCCATATGGCAAGGTCGCTAACCGGTGTCAGGTCCCACTAGCTGCGCCTCCCCGTAGGTGCGCATGCGCAGCCGAGCCCGTTAATTACTCGGTCCCCGCCGTGAACTCCATTTACCCACTAAAGGAGGGCCCTTACTCTGCGCCATTCGCTGACGTACGCGCGGGGTGGCTACCGGCCTATGGGAAGCGTGACTCACCCACCCGCGCCCCTTTGAAGCACCAGTTGACCCTGCCCCTGAAGTTCTAGGAGGGGCCATTGGCCCCTCCCCCCCCTGGGCGGGCACCTCCGAGGATGATGCCGCCCCCCCAGACCTTAAAATAGTTGCTCACCGGTCATGACCTTACCGCATGTCCAAACCTAATAAATATGACGACCTGTGGAAAAAGAACTAAAGGACAACTACACTAACTAAATCACCATGTCATGCCAACATCGTCGAACTACTAGACATTATACATCAACACCACTTTGTAAACTGGGAAAAAAGGCCTAAAGTAAACTTACACAAGATATTTACACAATAAACCGGTATCAAACAATGCAAAACAACTTATAGTTCCAGGGATAGTGGGTGGGGAAAAATCAGGCAGCCCCGAGCGCGGGGCACGACCAGTGTGGGGGAGCGTCCGGGCAACAAGGGCCATCCGAGCGCTCCCCCGCCTTTATTCCAGGGGCGCAGGGAGGGGGCAACACGCCCCCTCCACCCGCCCCTTCAGCAGCCCGCCCCCCCTGACCCGGAAGTCTTCCTTCGCCTTCCGGGTCACGGTCGGGTGCCAGCCAATCGGTGGTGAGGCGCACACCCCCGCGTCATCACTGGACGCCGGGAGGTCACGCCCCACCACCGGGAAGCAGGAGGAGAGGGGGACGCCGCACCGCCATGCGGGCGGGGGGGCCAATGGCCCCCCCTTTTCCTATTTTCTATTAGGACCTTGCTCTTGTGCCTCATCTGCGGCAATTCTAGATCTCTTTCTTGAGGTTCCTGCGTTGTAATGATTACTGGCCCTTTAATAAATGATTCTAGATCACTCAAAGAACAATAAATGACCTCCTTGTCCTCTTCTTCTGTCTCTGGATTATTTTACTTTTCAAGCTCTTTCTGTGTTTCGTGTTGGACAGTTAGATGGCTATTCTCAAACTGTAATAGTACAACAAAACATTCTACAGAATGCTGTACACAAACATATGTTCAGAGTTTACACCTCTGCCACTCCTATCTTATTATGTGTGGAGATCTCAATCCTGACTGTGGAATCTCCGCGCAGATAGGTATATGTTTTAGTAGTAAATATAGGAAGAACAGAGGTGAGTGGCTGGAAATTGGGAATGCTTATGAGTAAAGGGGATGATTAGGAAAGAGTAAGGAGTGGTTTGGGGAGGATGAGAGAGGGTCAGGGAGTAGGTTAGGTAGGTAGGTCAACCTGCCCACAAAAGAGTAAGCCCATAGCTAATCATGCACTTCTATTGTTACTACAGCCAAAAAGGGACCCAGAATAGTAGTAATCCACTCCACTCAGAGCTGAGGTAAATCTAGCAACACACATGGCAAACCACTGGTATTGCAACCCCCTCCTATAAAAAATAATGGAGTTATTGGCAACCACCCCGGAGGACATAATGTTAAACTAAATAAAAATGTTAATTTAAAATAGTATTTAGCATAGTTAAAAATGTAAATAAATATTATTTAATATAAAAATAAAGTATAAAAATAGAACATTTTTTTTCAATGATGAAATATTGTAATCACCCTTTTGCATTTAGCTATTCATGTAATAATAAATATATTTACAATATAATTAAATTACTTTTGGTTCATTCTAAACCTCACTTTTAATATTTATTAATACATAATAACAAATGTTTTAACTTTGGGTGGGAATGTGTTTTTTTATTTAAATTTCAATTTAATGTAATTGAATATAGTTACATTATTAAAGATTTAATTTAAAATTAAACAAATAGCACAGTAAATTTGTATTTTTTAGTTCTACATTTAAAAGAACTATTTACAAATAATTTACATTAATATTTTACATAAAAACATTTGTAATCATGTTTTTGCGAGTCAAATAAACATTTTTAACTTTCCTTATATTTTACCATAGGGAGATGCTGTAGTTGAGGTGGAGATCTCCGGATGGTTGGAAACAAGTTTGAGATACAGAAGTCAATAAGTGCATAGTTTTTGCTGTAAAACCTTGAACCGTGACTACAGTAATCCTCTTCCGAACTTTACTTTGAATCTTGGCAACCCATGAAGAAAAAAGCATTCTTAAGTGACTGATAGACAATTTGTTTTTAATAAATTCCTTAATTTTCTTTATGTAGGAAGATGTTGTTCTTAAATTGCTATGTGAAATTAAATATGGCTAGCACATACATATACTGTTGTTGGTTTTGGATTACCCAATGACATTTATAAAGTGTTTCCGTTGTAAATGTAAATGTTTGTATTTTATATAGCACACTTCTACCCGGAGGCCTCGTAGCGCTGTATTCATACCGCTGCGGAACCCATCCTGGCTTTCCTGTGAAATGTCCACTCCTGGGCACCCCCAAGGTGAAGCCAGGCATCCACAGCGCTGCTGGGGCCGTTGTGGAGATTAAGCAAGCTATTGCCCAGAGTCACAGAGTGGGACCCATGATTAGACAAGGCACCGAGGCGAGAATTTTCAGGTCCGGGGAAATTGAGCCCAAGACCCGCCGAGGCGGGAATCGAACCCTGGTCCCGTGCCAGACCTCTGCATCAGAGTCTGCCGCTCTAACCATTGAGCCACACTTCTCCCTGTTGTAATCATGACATTTTAAAGCAATGTCAAAAAAGGAGTACTCAATTGTTCTGTTAACCTTGTGGGTTTGTTATGGAGCAGAGCAGCATTTTTAGTGAGACACAAAAGTGGAAAGGAGCCGATATGGGGCTAGATGTAGGTAAATCTTATTTACCGATTCATAAATACCGAATTCTACCAATTAGGTATTTATGAATCGGTAAATAAGATGTAGGTAAAAATTCGGTAATTTTTACCGAATCGGTAGGATTCGGTATTTACCGATTCGGTAATTACCGAATCGGTATTTGCCATTGATTCCTTTGGGCCTTGAAGCCCATAGGAATCAATAGCAAATACCGATTCGGTAATTACCAAATCTGTAAAAATACCGAATTGCCAAGGGGGACAGGGTGTCACTTTGACACCCTGTTACACCCCTGTTTCTGGCTTGTGTGCCATGTGGCACACATACATGCCCTGTGTGTCACATTATTTACAACAAGGGGTGGTGATGGACAGAGTCTCTGAATTAAGCAGAGTACTCTCACCCAGTCAAGAGATCAGGGCTAGATCCAACACCGTTTTTTAGCTCATTGCACCATCCCAGTTTCAGAACCTGGCTGTATGCAAATTAGTCTGTCCCTGGCCCAGTGCATCATGGGAACAGGGCAGACCAGACTACAAAAGCCAATTCTTACACTGGGAAGGAAACAAGCTTCCGGGGACCGGTTTCTGCCATTTCAGGCGTCTTCGGCCCGGCTTGCTTGAATCCTGATGGTGCAATGAGCAAGGGACTCACATCTGAGTATACCTTTCCACGCTTAGGGTGGACAAAATTATTTACAACAAGGGGTGGTGATGGACAGAGTCTCTGAATTAAGCAGAGTACTCTCACCCAGTCAAGAGATCAGGGCTAGATCCAACACCGTTTTTTAGCTCATTGCACCATCCCAGTTTCAGAACCTGGCTGTATGCAAATTAGTCTGTCCCTGGCCCAGTGCATCATGGGAACAGGGCAGACCAGACTACAAAAGCCAATTCTTACACTGGGAAGGAAACAAGCTTCCGGGGACCGGTTTCTGCCATTTCAGGCGTCTTCGGCCCGGCTTGCTTGAATCCTGATGGTGCAATGAGCAAGGGACTCACATCTGAGTATACCCTTCCACGCTTAGGGTGGACAAAATTATTTACAACAAGGGGTGGTGATGGACAGAGTCTCTGAATTAAGCAGAGTACTCTCACCCAGTCAAGAGATCAGGGCTAGATCCAACACCGTTTTTTAGCTCATTGCACCATCCCAGTTTCAGAACCTGGCATGAGTCCCTTTCTCACTGCTCCATCAGGATTCAAGCAAGCCGGGCCGAAGAGGCTGAAATGCCAGAAACCGGTCCCCGGTAGCTTGTCTCCTTTCTGGTGAAGAATTGGCTTGGTAGTTTGGTCTGCCCTGTTCCCATGATGCACTGGGCCAGGGACAGACTAATTTGCATATAGCCAGGTTCTGAGCTGGGATGGGGCAGTGAGATAAATAACGGTGATGGATCAAGCCCTGATCTTTGGACTGGGTAAGAGTGGTCTGCTTAATTCAGACACTCTGTTCATCACCACCCCCTTTTCTGTATCGATTTTGGCCACTATAGGTGTGGCAGGGTATACTCAGACATGAGTCCCTTTCTCACTGCTCCATCAGGATTCAAGCAAGCCGGGCCGAAGAGGCTGAAATGCCAGAAACCGGTCCCCGGTAGCTTGTCTCCTTTCTGGTGAAGAATTGGCTTGGTAGTTTGGTCTGCCCTGTTCCCATGATGCACTGGGCCAGGGACAGACTAATTTGCATATAGCCAGGTTCTGAGCTGGGATGGGGCAGTGAGATAAATAACGGTGATGGATCAAGCCCTGATCTTTGGACTGGGTAAGAGTGGTCTGCTTAATTCAGACACTCTGTTCATCACCACCCCCTTTTCTGTATCGATTTTGGCCACTATAGGTGTGGCAGGGTATACTCAGACATGAGTCCCTTTCTCACTGCTCCATCAGGATTCAAGCAAGCCGGGCCGAAGAGGCTGAAATGCCAGAAACCGGTCCCCGGTAGCTTGTCTCCTTTCTGGTGAAGAATTGGCTTGGTAGTTTGGTCTGCCCTGTTCCCATGATGCACTGGGCCAGGGACAGACTAATTTGCATATAGCCAGGTTCTGAGCTGGGATGGGGCAGTGAGATAAATAACGGTGATGGATCAAGCCCTGATCTTTGGACTGGGTAAGAGTGGTCTGCTTAATTCAGACACTCTGTTCATCACCACCCCCTTTTCTGTATCGATTTTGGCCACTATAGGTGTGGCAGGGTATACTCAGACATGAGTCCCTTTCTCACTGCTCCATCAGGATTCAAGCAAGCCGGGCCGAAGAGGCTGAAATGCCAGAAACCGGTCCCCGGTAGCTTGTCTCCTTTCTGGTGAAGAATTGGCTTGGTAGTTTGGTCTGCCCTGTTCCCATGATGCACTGGGCCAGGGACAGACTAATTTGCATATAGCCAGGTTCTGAGCTGGGATGGGGCAGTGAGATAAATAACGGTGATGGATCAAGCCCTGATCTTTGGACTGGGTAAGAGTGGTCTGCTTAATTCAGACACTCTGTTCATCACCACCCCCTTTTCTGTATCGATTTTGGCCACTATAGGTGTGGCAGGGTATACTCAGACATGAGTCCCTTTCTCACTGCTCCATCAGGATTCAAGCAAGCCGGGCCGAAGAGGCTGAAATGCCAGAAACCGGTCCCCGGTAGCTTGTCTCCTTTCTGGTGAAGAATTGGCTTGGTAGTTTGGTCTGCCCTGTTCCCATGATGCACTGGGCCAGGGACAGACTAATTTGCATATAGCCAGGTTCTGAGCTGGGATGGGGCAGTGAGATAAATAACGGTGATGGATCAAGCCCTGATCTTTGGACTGGGTAAGAGTGGTCTGCTTAATTCAGACACTCTGTTCATCACCACCCCCTTTTCTGTATCGATTTTGGCCACTATAGGTGTGGCAGGGTATACTCAGACATGAGTCCCTTTCTCACTGCTCCATCAGGATTCAAGCAAGCCGGGCCGAAGAGGCTGAAATGCCAGAAACCGGTCCCCGGTAGCTTGTCTCCTTTCTGGTGAAGAATTGGCTTGGTAGTTTGGTCTGCCCTGTTCCCATGATGCACTGGGCCAGGGACAGACTAATTTGCATATAGCCAGGTTCTGAGCTGGGATGGGGCAGTGAGATAAATAACGGTGATGGATCAAGCCCTGATCTTTGGACTGGGTAAGAGTGGTCTGCTTAATTCAGACACTCTGTTCATCACCACCCCCTTTTCTGTATCGATTTTGGCCACTATAGGTGTGGCAGGGTATACTCAGACATGAGTCCCTTTCTCACTGCTCCATCAGGATTCAAGCAAGCCGGGCCGAAGAGGCTGAAATGCCAGAAACCGGTCCCCGGTAGCTTGTCTCCTTTCTGGTGAAGAATTGGCTTGGTAGTTTGGTCTGCCCTGTTCCCATGATGCACTGGGCCAGGGACAGACTAATTTGCATATAGCCAGGTTCTGAGCTGGGATGGGGCAGTGAGATAAATAACGGTGATGGATCAAGCCCTGATCTTTGGACTGGGTAAGAGTGGTCTGCTTAATTCAGACACTCTGTTCATCACCACCCCCTTTTCTGTATCGATTTTGGCCACTATAGGTGTGGCAGGGTATACTCAGACATGAGTCCCTTTCTCACTGCTCCATCAGGATTCAAGCAAGCCGGGCCGAAGAGGCTGAAATGCCAGAAACCGGTCCCCGGTAGCTTGTCTCCTTTCTGGTGAAGAATTGGCTTGGTAGTTTGGTCTGCCCTGTTCCCATGATGCACTGGGCCAGGGACAGACTAATTTGCATATAGCCAGGTTCTGAGCTGGGATGGGGCAGTGAGATAAATAACGGTGATGGATCAAGCCCTGATCTTTGGACTGGGTAAGAGTGGTCTGCTTAATTCAGACACTCTGTTCATCACCACCCCCTTTTCTGTATCGATTTTGGCCACTATAGGTGTGGCAGGGTATACTCAGACATGAGTCCCTTTCTCACTGCTCCATCAGGATTCAAGCAAGCCGGGCCGAAGAGGCTGAAATGCCAGAAACCGGTCCCCGGTAGCTTGTCTCCTTTCTGGTGAAGAATTGGCTTGGTAGTTTGGTCTGCCCTGTTCCCATGATGCACTGGGCCAGGGACAGACTAATTTGCATATAGCCAGGTTCTGAGCTGGGATGGGGCAGTGAGATAAATAACGGTGATGGATCAAGCCCTGATCTTTGGACTGGGTAAGAGTGGTCTGCTTAATTCAGACACTCTGTTCATCACCACCCCCTTTTCTGTATCGATTTTGGCCACTATAGGTGTGGCAGGGTATACTCAGACATGAGTCCCTTTCTCACTGCTCCATCAGGATTCAAGCAAGCCGGGCCGAAGAGGCTGAAATGCCAGAAACCGGTCCCCGGTAGCTTGTCTCCTTTCTGGTGAAGAATTGGCTTGGTAGTTTGGTCTGCCCTGTTCCCATGATGCACTGGGCCAGGGACAGACTAATTTGCATATAGCCAGGTTCTGAGCTGGGATGGGGCAGTGAGATAAATAACGGTGATGGATCAAGCCCTGATCTTTGGACTGGGTAAGAGTGGTCTGCTTAATTCAGACACTCTGTTCATCACCACCCCCTTTTCTGTATCGATTTTGGCCACTATAGGTGTGGCAGGGTATACTCAGACATGAGTCCCTTTCTCACTGCTCCATCAGGATTCAAGCAAGCCGGGCCGAAGAGGCTGAAATGCCAGAAACCGGTCCCCGGTAGCTTGTCTCCTTTCTGGTGAAGAATTGGCTTGGTAGTTTGGTCTGCCCTGTTCCCATGATGCACTGGGCCAGGGACAGACTAATTTGCATATAGCCAGGTTCTGAGCTGGGATGGGGCAGTGAGATAAATAACGGTGATGGATCAAGCCCTGATCTTTGGACTGGGTAAGAGTGGTCTGCTTAATTCAGACACTCTGTTCATCACCACCCCCTTTTCTGTATCGATTTTGGCCACTATAGGTGTGGCAGGGTATACTCAGACATGAGTCCCTTTCTCACTGCTCCATCAGGATTCAAGCAAGCCGGGCCGAAGAGGCTGAAATGCCAGAAACCGGTCCCCGGTAGCTTGTCTCCTTTCTGGTGAAGAATTGGCTTGGTAGTTTGGTCTGCCCTGTTCCCATGATGCACTGGGCCAGGGAAAGACTAATTTGCATATAGCCAGGTTCTGAGCTGGGATGGGGCAGTGAGATAAATAACGGTGATGGATCAAGCCCTGATCTTTGGACTGGGTAAGAGTGGTCTGCTTAATTCAGACACTCTGTTCATCACCACCCCCTTTTCTGTATCGATTTTGGCCACTATAGGTGTGGCAGGGTATACTCAGACATGAGTCCCTTTCTCACTGCTCCATCAGGATTCAAGCAAGCCGGGCCGAAGAGGCTGAAATGCCAGAAACCGGTCCCCGGTAGCTTGTCTCCTTTCTGGTGAAGAATTGGCTTGGTAGTTTGGTCTGCCCTGTTCCCATGATGCACTGGGCCAGGGACAGACTAATTTGCATATAGCCAGGTTCTGAGCTGGGATGGGGCAGTGAGATAAATAACGGTGATGGATCAAGCCCTGATCTTTGGACTGGGTAAGAGTGGTCTGCTTAATTCAGACACTCTGTTCATCACCACCCCCTTTTCTGTATCGATTTTGGCCACTATAGGTGTGGCAGGGTATACTCAGACATGAGTCCCTTTCTCACTGCTCCATCAGGATTCAAGCAAGCCGGGCCGAAGAGGCTGAAATGCCAGAAACCGGTCCCCGGTAGCTTGTCTCCTTTCTGGTGAAGAATTGGCTTGGTAGTTTGGTCTGCCCTGTTCCCATGATGCACTGGGCCAGGGACAGACTAATTTGCATATAGCCAGGTTCTGAGCTGGGATGGGGCAGTGAGATAAATAACGGTGATGGATCAAGCCCTGATCTTTGGACTGGGTAAGAGTGGTCTGCTTAATTCAGACACTCTGTTCATCACCACCCCCTTTTCTGTATCGATTTTGGCCACTATAGGTGTGGCAGGGTATACTCAGACATGAGTCCCTTTCTCACTGCTCCATCAGGATTCAAGCAAGCCGGGCCGAAGAGGCTGAAATGCCAGAAACCGGTCCCCGGTAGCTTGTCTCCTTTCTGGTGAAGAATTGGCTTGGTAGTTTGGTCTGCCCTGTTCCCATGATGCACTGGGCCAGGGACAGACTAATTTGCATATAGCCAGGTTCTGAGCTGGGATGGGGCAGTGAGATAAATAACGGTGATGGATCAAGCCCTGATCTTTGGACTGGGTAAGAGTGGTCTGCTTAATTCAGACACTCTGTTCATCACCACCCCCTTTTCTGTATCGATTTTGGCCACTATAGGTGTGGCAGGGTATACTCAGACATGAGTCCCTTTCTCACTGCTCCATCAGGATTCAAGCAAGCCGGGCCGAAGAGGCTGAAATGCCAGAAACCGGTCCCCGGTAGCTTGTCTCCTTTCTGGTGAAGAATTGGCTTGGTAGTTTGGTCTGCCCTGTTCCCATGATGCACTGGGCCAGGGACAGACTAATTTGCATATAGCCAGGTTCTGAGCTGGGATGGGGCAGTGAGATAAATAACGGTGATGGATCAAGCCCTGATCTTTGGACTGGGTAAGAGTGGTCTGCTTAATTCAGACACTCTGTTCATCACCACCCCCTTTTCTGTATCGATTTTGGCCACTATAGGTGTGGCAGGGTATACTCAGACATGAGTCCCTTTCTCACTGCTCCATCAGGATTCAAGCAAGCCGGGCCGAAGAGGCTGAAATGCCAGAAACCGGTCCCCGGTAGCTTGTCTCCTTTCTGGTGAAGAATTGGCTTGGTAGTTTGGTCTGCCCTGTTCCCATGATGCACTGGGCCAGGGACAGACTAATTTGCATATAGCCAGGTTCTGAGCTGGGATGGGGCAGTGAGATAAATAACGGTGATGGATCAAGCCCTGATCTTTGGACTGGGTAAGAGTGGTCTGCTTAATTCAGACACTCTGTTCATCACCACCCCCTTTTCTGTATCGATTTTGGCCACTATAGGTGTGGCAGGGTATACTCAGACATGAGTCCCTTTCTCACTGCTCCATCAGGATTCAAGCAAGCCGGGCCGAAGAGGCTGAAATGCCAGAAACCGGTCCCCGGTAGCTTGTCTCCTTTCTGGTGAAGAATTGGCTTGGTAGTTTGGTCTGCCCTGTTCCCATGATGCACTGGGCCAGGGACAGACTAATTTGCATATAGCCAGGTTCTGAGCTGGGATGGGGCAGTGAGATAAATAACGGTGATGGATCAAGCCCTGATCTTTGGACTGGGTAAGAGTGGTCTGCTTAATTCAGACACTCTGTTCATCACCACCCCCTTTTCTGTATCGATTTTGGCCACTATAGGTGTGGCAGGGTATACTCAGACATGAGTCCCTTTCTCACTGCTCCATCAGGATTCAAGCAAGCCGGGCCGAAGAGGCTGAAATGCCAGAAACCGGTCCCCGGTAGCTTGTCTCCTTTCTGGTGAAGAATTGGCTTGGTAGTTTGGTCTGCCCTGTTCCCATGATGCACTGGGCCAGGGACAGACTAATTTGCATATAGCCAGGTTCTGAGCTGGGATGGGGCAGTGAGATAAATAACGGTGATGGATCAAGCCCTGATCTTTGGACTGGGTAAGAGTGGTCTGCTTAATTCAGACACTCTGTTCATCACCACCCCCTTTTCTGTGTGTCACATGGCACAGGTGTGCATGCACAGATGTGCATGTACACAGGAATTCGTTATTTACCACCCAATTGTGTTAGGTGGTAAATAACGAATTCTAAAGGCCCTGTAGCACTGTTTAAAGTGCTACCTACATAGGAAATTACAGCTTCGGTAAGTTTACCGATCAGTAATTTTACCGAATCTGTAAAATTACTGATTCGGTAAAATTACCGAATCTGTATGATTTTGCAACCCCTACATGCCAATGTCCAAATACCGGTCGGAAACAGCCGAAAATCTGTATTTTCGGCTGTTTCCGACCGGTTTTTGGACACCTACATCTGGCCCAAAGAATCCTAAATTACCTGAAGTGACTGATCGACAACCTGTTTTAATAAATTCATGAATATTCTTTATGAAGGAAGATGTTGTTTTTAAAGTGCTATGTGAAATTAAATATGGCTAGCACATACATATACTGTTGTTGGTTTTGGATTAACCAATGACATTTATAAAGAGTTTCCGTCGCAATCATGACATTTGAAAGCAATGTTAAAAAAGGAGTACTAAATGGTTCTGTTTACCATGTGAGTTTGTTACGGAGCAGAGCAGCATTTTTAGTGAGACTCAAAAGTGGGAAGAAGCTGATAAAAAATCTTCAATTACCTGAAGTGAAATGCTCACATAAAGTTATTTGGGGAAACCAAAGGATGTGTTCTGCTCCACACAATGCTTCCAGTGACACAGTTTGCACAGAACCCATGTCTGGGCATACCAGTCCCACTTAGAGAGACAAAATAAAGTGTACAAAACAGTGAAACTGAAACCAAGCTATAACCGGCTGATAAGCATAAAACAAGGTCAAAACAGGCCCTGGCTTGTTTGTGTTCCAGTTCGGGGAGCACTGGCTCTGCAGTATGGGCTGGAGAGTTCCCATTAGAGCGCAGTGTAGACTGATTTGCATATAGCTGGGTCCAAACTGAAGTGGCATGGTGTACAAAATAACAATGGATTGGGGTGCAGCTCGAGTAATTACCAGTGACTCAGAGTAATTCAAACATTCCACCCATCACTTTTTTGTATATGATAGTTGACAAAGGCATTCAGTGTGGGGGGCTGTTCTTAGCCAAATCATAAAGCTGTTGTCAATATACCGCTTCTAGTATTTGACATGTGATTTATAAGGATTAGTGTTGAAGAATGCAAATGTCTGTATAAGAGAGTCAACATAAATAAGATAAATTCAGTGGAAAAAAGTACTCATGGATGTCCCTTTGCATTGTTAATAATATTGTATACTGTACAAAAAAAAGTTCATTTTGAAGACAATTTATAACAGAAATTAGTAGGGACTTGTACTGGAAATAGTCGGCTATCTTGTTTAATCGTAAATACCTCTGTGCCCTTCTTTTGGGGTATGCTTGTGTACAACGATTCAAATTCTAGGGTTACTGAAATAGGCCATAGTTGGATTTCTTATAAACAATTAGACTGATCATCTGAGTACTATCTCTTACATAGGTTCATATATCTGGTATAAAATCCTTACTAAACAGATTGATGTTTTCACAAACACCCTCCAGTATTGAACCCCAAACAGAAAGTATTGGTCTGCCCAAGGGACTTGCAGTTTTCCTATGCATCTTTGGAAAGGTATAAAGTAACGGTGTTCTAGGACAAAATTTGTTTCAATATAGTTGAACTCATGAGTACTGCCAAAAAGTTTTCTCTGGCTCATGTGATGGCTCTGTTGCTCTTATAATTCTCTGCATCTTGGATCACAATACCACCACCCTTCTCTGTGGGTTTTCCGATGTTTTTTGTTTTAGGTTTAGGTGATTGAGTGCGTGGAGTTATGTGAAGCTAATATTATAGGCGTATCTTATGAAAAACAAAGTCATTAAGCACAAGATTTCCAAAGTAAGTACCACAGGAGGCATTCCTACAATTGTATGAAAGAAGGTTGAGGGTGGTTTCGGATGGATCACTGAATTATGTGTTTTAATTTCATTAGAGGTAGAAAAAAATGCAAGTCAAAAGTTTATTGTCTGATTAAATAAAATATTTACAATCATTCCAAAAAATTGAAAAAATTAAAAAAATAGAAATGACTTTAAAACATAAAAAATTACCCATTAATTTTATAACTTGGGAACATATGATTAGCTAGCAAATAAAATGTTATAGATACAATAATTAAAATTGAGATCTAGTCCAGCTTCTGTGATCCTGCCGACTAAGTAAACTCCTAATCTGTTTTACAATCAGTCCCAGTGTTGGGCGGTTGCCCCGTAGGGACTAAGCCTGGAGAATCCTTCTCCTCTGTTTTCCTCCTGCTCGGCTTGCCATAAGTGTTTTCTTACTACTGCCAGGAATTTTACTCCCCGGCAGGCCACAATTATGGAGGAGCCACCCAGCCAGCTTATTACAGCCTGTCTAAATGTGCGAATGTTCTGTTCATTAAAGATGGATTTTAAATACCGTCTCCTCAGGACCATGGCTGCTGGGCATACGCATAATAGATGGTTAAGGATTTATTTTTATATCCATATAGTCGACACTGCGCTGTTTGTTGTTTGTGTTTCCAGGATGGCTGTAGATCTTTTGAGAAGTGCTGACCCATCCGATAGTCTGTGTAGCTCTCTTTTAAATACCCGCTAAAGTGTGATACTAAGTATGCTTGCGGTTAAGTGATTTGTAGGAGGCAATGATGGTCCACCCATGCCGACGTTTAGAGATTGTGTTTTTATCCTCCAAAAAAGATTTCCTTTTTGCTGCGTCATTGACCGCTCTACTAATACTTGCTTTGTCTGCCCTGTTTTCCCATACTGTTTCTAAATCAAGGTCGGCCAAACAAGTTTTCAAATACCTTCCCCAGGAACTCGATGTTTCTTGGTTCACCTGATACATGATTTCTTCCCAACATAGGCTGTCCATTGTGTCTGGGTCCGCAGAACGAAATTTTTGGCATAGCTTCACGAAGCCGCTCATGCTCCGAAATTTCTGATGTTGGAGGCCAAATTCGAGCCGCACTTGCGATGGGGAGGCAGATTTTGGCAGGTTGAAAACGGCCTTGTAGATCTTTGTCTGGAGGTCATTTAGTAGGTCCACCTCCTTGCCACACCAATTGAATAAGCCGTAAGACAGGGTGGGCCAGATTTGAGCAGCCATCACCTTTAAGAGGTGGTTGTGATTCGGGCAATCCAATTTAGTTTTTAGTAATCGATATGTAAAAATTAGCGATTGCGCTTTGGCTTTTATTGCCAATTTATGCTCCTTGTGTGTTAAGCCTTGCCCTATTATTATACCGAGGTGTTTATAGGACACTTGCTCTTCCATCGTTGCCCCATTCACCGCCCATTTGAACTTGATTTTTTTTGGATCCACTAAGCGAACAACTTTTGTTTTTGCCTTGTTTAGTTCCAATTATTCCCGGTTCAAATAGAATGCTAGATTATTTATTGCTCTTTGTAGGCCTATTGGAGTTTGGCTTACCACTACATTGTCATCCGCATATTGTTATATAGTGATCGGCTTGTTTGCCATAATCGGCGGATGACATTCGGCTGCTTCCATGACTTTGCTGATGTCTGCAAGGAACAAGCTGAATAGGCTTGGTGCTAACACGCATCCTTGTTTTAAGCCTTGCTGCGTGTCAAGGCTCGAAGTTGTGCTGCATCCATCGCCTAATTTCACTCTCGCCCAAGTGTCGCTGTGTAGGGCGATTATTGCATTTAGTAGTTGGCTCGGCAGTCCCCATGCGTTTAGCTTTGCCCAGAGGTGCTCTCTGCTCACTCGGTCAAAAGCTGATTTTATGACAACGAAACATGCGTACAGCCGCGTGCTCTTTTTTTACTGCTTTTTCCGTTAAAAGCGCCAAAATAGCCAAATTTGTTATTGTTCCCATCCCTTGCCTAAAGCCTGTTTGGAACTTGGGAATTATGCCCGTATCGTCCATCCAGTCTAGTAGCTGCACTAGAAGGCAAGAAGCGTAAAGTTTGGCCTCAACATCAATTAAAGATATCAACCTGTAATTCGCTGGCTTGCGATGGTCTCCCTGTTTAAATATCGGGTGTATTATGTTCCCTTTCCAAGAGACGGGGACGTCAGTATGTGCATAAATGTGGTTAAAGAGAGGCATTAGGATCTCTGACCAGAAGTCTGGATCGTTCCTAAAAAGCGTGTTGGGCATCCCATTTGGACCTGCTGCTCCTTCTGTCTTTAGTATTAATATTCTGCCTCGCAATTGTTTGCTGGTGATTAGTGGATTTTGTTTATTACCCCCAATCTTTTCTTCACTATCTTCATTTTCTCTGTTATCCGGACTCAAGTTTCTTTTTCTTTTTCCCACTTCTAACACGGTCCAGCAGGAATCTTCAATGGTGCTTAAGTCTGTATTGCAGTACGAGTTTCGCACGTGTTGAACCCACGTTTCCTCTCCAATTTCTGCCTCTTGTTGGAGTCTTGCTCCTTTATTCAGATCATTTATAATGCCCCAGAAGTCCCTGCTATTTGGCAAATTGCCTACGCACAATAATTTGTTCCAGATGGTTTCCTTATGTGCAGTTATGGCGTTCCTCAACATCTTCCTTGATATGTTTCTTACTTCCGTTAATTTACTATTATTTAGGCTTCTTCCCATTCTTTTTGCCCGCGTTTGTAATCTGACCTCTCTTGCGACCCTTTTCTTTAGATCTCTTAGGTCCGTGTTGAACCAAGGCTCCTTCATCGTGTTTAGTCTTTGACTGTGCTGGAAATTTTCGGGTAAGGGCCTGGGCCAACTGTTCCCAGTTGTTTACGCGTTCATCCGCTGACTGAGGACCCAATTTACTCACATAATCCCTTGCTGTCTCCTGGATACTTTTCAAGCCCCCTCCTTGCCATTTTAGTTTTTTAAAGTTGAATTTATCGGCGTGCTGTATAAGGGAATTCATTTTTTGGGCCGAAGTGAGAGAGATGTGCATTCTCGTTATTTGAGGGAAGTGATCGCTTTCTATGCGTTGGTCGATTTGGAAATTTTTCGATACTGGGAGTAACTTATTACTAGTAATTGTAAAATCTATTGCCACTCAATATCAATATAAAATATCAATATAAATATAAATATAAATATCAATATCAATATAAAATTGTACAATCTATTGCGAGCCTTGCCACTCAAATACGTAACAGCTGCTGGTATGTCGCCCTTTGTGTTGCCATTCAAAATTGTCAATCCCAGGTCTTCTAGTATGTTAGTTATTTTTCGTCCATCACAGATCACTTGCGTCTTCCCTTCAACCTGATTTTTAGTTGTGAGGTTGCAGTTGAAGTCTCCTGAGATGAACATTGGGCATTGCGCGTAATATCTTTGCATTGCTTTTATCAGGGACATTAAAGTAGAGTATTTTTCTTTCTAGGTCTTCCTCTCTGGGTGAATGTAGACATTAATCAGTAGAAGTTGCCACTTTTGTTTCTTTGGTGGGGACTGGTCACTAATTTTAATCACTTGAGCCCAATTAACCCCCACGTCCTGTTCTCCTGTTAACCAATCGTACTTTTGGGCTACGTATATTGATAATCCACCTCGTGGATGGCCAAAAGGTGAAAATCTTTCTGCGAAAATGTGGTGTTCTTTAAATACTGCAATTGAAATAGGCCTCAGTTTCCATGTTTCCTGAAACAAGATTATATCTTGTTGCTGAAAGAAGGCTAGGGTTTCATGGTCCTGATCCATTTCTTGAAAACTATGAACATTCCAAGAGCAAAACGTGACGCTATGCAGCCTTTTTTCCTTCTGGATTTGGTCCTGCGTCTCTGCTGCCATTGTTATTACTGAATCTTCGTCAGGTAGGTTTTTTGCTTAAAGCCTTTTGTACCCATGACCAATCCATCCTGTCCAGTATTAGGCTTCCCACGTGTTGTGTACTTACTGATGTGTTGGCTCTCTTTTTGCTGGTTGATAATGCTGGCGTGGTGGCGCGAGTGCCTCGTACGTATGTGCTCTGTTTTTTTCTGGCTTTATCTTTCTTTTTTGAGTTTCTTGGACTATCTAGTAGGGGATAAGGGTTCCTAGGACGTTTATGTAGCATCAAAGTAATTCCCCAAGCTCCAAATATTGGTCTCTCAGAATATATCTTGTCCACCAGGTCCTTTGTGGCCCAAGTTGTCACGGGTTCTTCCGTGTCCGGATTTTGTCTTTTTTGTTGAAATTCAACGGCTATTAATTCCTGGGAGGTTATCCCTTTTAATTCTGGGATTTCCTTGAACAATTTTAACAGGTTCCCTCGATTCAGGATATCCTGCCTTCCTTTTGTGGGATATTCTGTCACGAATGTCAGTTTTGATTCGAACGCCTCTGTATGGTTAGGATGGCCTTCATGCAAATTGTGAGGTATCACCTTTAAAGGCTGCAGAATTGTTTAATTGTGAATAAGTCGCACCTAGCGTGAGCTTCTTGTTCCTCTTGTTCTTCGTTCACCTCCTCGTTTTTTTCCTCTGTTTTTCCCGGAATACTTGTTTTCCTTATCCTTGTTGGTTCGGGGTCTGGTTCCCTGGTGGGTAGCATGCATCTTCGGTCCTTACCAATTATTGTAACTTTCAAGGAGTTATGCTCGGTTGAGTGCTTAGTTTTTTTTTGTTTCCAGGTGCATTTTATTTGTTCAATCTTCCTGCCTTCTTGGTGCATTCTGTGTTTTACTTCCCTTATTCCCATGTGGAAATTCCTCTCCAATTGCTCTTTTTTGACGTGTGTTGTCCCCAGGGGCGAATATCTCTATCATTTGAGATGTTCCTGTTTTCCCTACACCTTTGATTGGTTCAGGTTTTTCAGGTTTTTCGGGTATCCGCGTTTCCTGTCTACTTTTAGATTGTATTTCTTTTGTTAGTCGATGACCTTGATCTACAAGGAGGAGTTGATTCGTCTTGCTTTTTTGAAGGGTGGGGATGATGTTAACGACGGAGACAGGGCTTCCTTCCATTGGAATAAAATCTGAAGTATATTTCCGTTGAGACACATCAGTTACTGCCACTCCACGCAGGGACATATTCAATGATTTGCTTTTGAATATTGACATTTTTTTCCTGAGTCTATGCTTTGTTGCTTTTTGTATTTAAGCCTTGCCTTTCTTGCGCGTTTTCTTTGCCTTTTTGTTGGTTTTACATGGGACAAGGTCTTGTTGGAGGACTGTGTTGTTTCCACTAGATTGTCTATTATTTCCGGTTGCTCATCAAATACCGCTTGCTCTAGGTCGTCTTTTGCTTTGCTACTTAAATTTGTTATTAAGTTATTGCATTTTGAAATTGCCGGCCTATCCAGATTATGTTGCGTTTCCTTATTCAGCTTGTTATTACAGGTTAGTTTTACGGCCCCTAAGATGTCCTTTAAAATGTCCGGTAGACTTGCCAATTGTTCGATTATGCTCCCGCAGCCACAGTTAGGCTGTCTTTGTATGTTTGAAGCTCCGGTTTCCCCCTGTTGGTTAGAAGCGACGTAAGTGAGTCCATCTTGGCATTTATGCCTGAGATATGGCCAGCGATTAGGTTTATGAGGTCTATTTGGACTTCCATTTTGTCGGATTGATAATTCAGCACCCTTATTGCTTGATCGAGGGTGCCAAGCAAGGACTGGCTCCATTGAGTGCTTGGCTGTTGTTCTTGGCACTTCCGCGAAACATCTAATTCATGATCAATCGTACTAACGGAGGAAATTGTTATAGGTGCTGAGAGATTTGAATGATTTAATTTTATTTGAGAACCTCTGCTATCATCTAGTACAAACCGTTGTTGATCTTTGTTAGCCAGGGGACTTTGTGGGGTAGAAACCACCTTTCGCAGACTACTCTGTTGAGCTTTAGTGCAAGTTGCTGCTAGTAAGGCGTTCCCTTGGGGTTCTTTGTTCTGGGTTATTGTTTCCAAAATTTCTAAAAAATTGGGGTCATTAGATGAGGAAAGTGAGTTTAACCAGGGTTCTAGCCCTTGTGCTAGCTGCTTGGATGCTTCACTGAGCTTTAATATTTCATCCATAGCTTCCTTAGTGGGTTCCTTTACTTTTGTAATTCCCTCAGATGCTATGTCTCTGAGTTTTATACTTCTGCTTAAGTTCTTTAGTTTTGATTTTGGCGCAGTGTCCTCTATACTTCCCTTATTTACTGCACTTCTGGTTGTTTCCCTTGTATTTATTGAGGTTTAAGTTGGTGCACTTGTGCTGTTACTATTACCGACTTGTTCAATCGTTGATATGTTGGTTGATTCTGTGGGGGTTGGTTCCCTGTTAGGGCGTCATTGATTTTAGTCGAGACTTGTGCCAAGGGGGCAACTGTACTATCTGGAATGAAGGGGCTTGGCAATTTGGAGGCCTCGGCTGTTGGTGCATAGATCGCCACCATAGGATCCTTTAACCCCTTCCGTGCGGCCGCGATTCCCCCCGTGTGCGGCAGCCGCACGAACAGGGCGGGGCCGTGACGAACCCCAGCCGTCATCAGCACACGAGTACCGTGGAGCGTGATGGCTGGGGTTCGTCACCAGCATCGAAGGGGTTAAGTAAAAGAATTTGTAAATCCCGGTTTTCCTTCTTGGACTCAGCGTTGTTATTTCGGGAGCCGGTGCTGAGACCAGCCTCTCTCTCGATCTTGCAGACTTTCCTTTTTGGCTTGTAGGTGAGCCTTCCTCGAGTGCTTTTTTTTTTTGCCTGTTGCCACTTGTCGAACTTTCCCTGATCTAATTTCCTGCTTTATTCCTTAGCACTCCTTCTGTTTTGATTGAACTTCTAGCAGTGAACTTGTCTTCTTGGCCACCGTGCCTTGAAGGAAAACTGAAACTGAGTGACCATGCACTCACCCAATGATGAGAGGGGGTGACTGCAGTGGCTGCGGGTGGCTGCCGGTGACTGCATGGGAGGAAAGCTAATCCCAGCAGACTCCACTCTCACTGACGCAGTCTCTGGCTTATCCCCCGCTGTTTACTCTAATCCCGCTGTGATCTGTGGTCAGAGGACCGTCGTTACCGCTATCTCCACGGTCCTTGGTACCTCAGCAGCTCGGTCCTTGGTACCTCAGCAGCTCCTCACGGTCCTCCTTATGGACCTTCTGTCCTTCAGTCCTCCATAGCCCCCCTTGATTCTGGAGGCTAGGACTGGGACAGGGTTTTTCTGGCTGCAAACCTCTGTTACCTCTGCTACTGCTTGCCGTCCCGAGCTACCTATGGCACAGAGGCTCTTCCCTCAGGGAGGCAGGGAAAAAGGCAGGCTGGGAGGAGAGGTGGAGGTGGAGATGGAGGTAGGCTGGGGACAGTGTTGGCAGGTAGGCAAAGTAGCTGCCGACCCACACTATGGGTGGGCAAAAGCAGGCACGGCAGGCTAGCGAGGTAAGGGAGGCAGGGCAATGTGGGAGGAACCGGTAGGGCCTGGACTCCACACCTTCGCCTTTCCTGTCCTGCTCAGCTCTAGTGAATCAACAGTGATCCAAATGCTCCACTCTGCTCGCGGCTCCCGTCGCACCAAAAAGAAGAGAAATGCTGCTGAGGGGCAAAGAGGCCACTTTTCACTTACAGCTCCCGCGGCTTACCACTGCTCACGGCGCCAGTGGCTCCTCCCACGGCTCCTCACTGCCACTCACCACAGCTCGCAGCTCTGGCTTGTGGCTTCACAGCTCCATGCCGCCGCTCACCACTGCTCGTGGCTCCCGGCAAGCCGGCTACCGCTGCTCCTTACTGTACGCAGGCTCACCGCTCGCGCCTCCGGCAGCTGCTCCTTGGCTCCCCCAGCTCTCGAATCTCGGCACTGCTTCACCCAGAATGTCTCTCGAATCTCTGCACACCAATGGCAAGTTAATTCTGTTAACAAATTTCAATATTTCAGTTTGTAATAGGAAAAAATCTTACTTTCTGTTACCACAAAAGGCAACCCTCTGCTAAGGTAGACACCTCTCCTCTGCTGATGATAGATCATGCTTAGATGTATTGAATATAGGTATTGTTTGGTTTGTGTGTGTCGTCATGGGTTTACTGCTGGTTCCCATCTATAATATTTCTTTTGTGTTTCTCTGTCTCTTGAATTCTGATTCTGAAATCTGCCCTTTTTGACCTCTTGTCAAGAAAGGATGGCCTCGTATACTGGTGCCTGAACTTGAACCCTCTTGGGGGTCTGAGTCATCAGAGCCTCCTGATGATTCTGAAGATGTTACTGTTTTGTGGATTTTATATCTCTATCAAGTCTGTGATCTATTATAACTCTGGGTCTGATTATAAAATTCCTCTCGTAGATGGGGATATGTTTTCCCTTGCTTAAGTCTTTAATGTATTTTTATACTTTATCTGCCTTTTTCTGAAGCTCAGTAGTGGTCAAATCTGCAATGGTTTTGTTCAGATTTCCAAGTGACTGTTTAGCCTTTGTTAGGGAATCCATTTCTAGTAGTAGTTGTGCTACTTCTTCCAGTTCCCTATTACTATATTCTAGGGCTGTTTCAATGCTGAGCACCATCCATTGTCTGGAACTTGCTGTCGTAATGGGGCTAAATCCACCCTTTAAATTATTTTTTTGTATTATTATATTTTCAAATTTTAACAAGCATACAATTCAATTGGACATGACAACGTATATATCGCTGTAGGCATAGATATACAAAAGCAGTGGAGACAAAAGTCCTCAAAGTAGCAGTTACAGGGACTGAGTTGTTGAGATCCAATACGAGTTCCATCTGAAAGTCACTATACAATACAGTGGCTAGGGCTAGGAAACAGCTCAGGCATCCATCCAGAATCAGAAGAACCAAAGATTTGGGCCAGCTATGCATCACGACCAAGGCGTACCCGTTTGCAGCAGCAGAACCGCACACCCCCTCAGAGTCTCTTAGATACAAATCACTTCTCAGCCATCACACATTCACCATGCAAACAGCAGCCTCTCCCCCTGAGTCTCCCATCCCCATGCTCGCCAAATTACTCTGGTAGGGTCCCCAAATATTCTGGGGCTACTACAGGACAGGAGCAGTTCACTTTATGTGTGCGGATTGAGTTTTACTGTATGCCATGTCATTCTGCATTCCCTAATGGTCAGAATTGGGCCACATACCCATCACATGGCCACACAACACCTTGCAAGTAGCAGACCTAGAGCCACCAATCCTCTAGCTTCTCTGCTAACATCTTTGTCATATCCCAACAGTGGCAGCAAACTCTAAGGATTTGCCAGTTATCTCCTCCAGTGCTCCGAACACTTCACACCAGAACTCATGCACCCCAGGGCAGAACCAAGCAAGATGTGCAAGCGCATCTCCAACCTCCCCACATCATTGACATTCCACATTGTCACTTAGACCACATCTTTAGAGTTGCCCAGAGGTGTTGAATATCCTGTTGACATACTTGAAATGCACTACTCTGTGTAACATAAGATAGCATGCGCAGGGCCGGCCCTAGGCATGTGCAAAGTGTGCACCTGCACAGGGCCGCCAAACCCCAGGGGCCGCCACGACGAGGATCGGATCGGAAGGATCAATGATACATCGTGGCACTGGCGGCCCCCTGGCAGGATTTGGCGGCCTCCGGCTCCGACCCCGGCTTCCAATACTAAGTTCCGACAGTCACAGTTCCAAGCCCTGACACAGTGAGTCACCCCCCCCCACCCCCGTAGCTATTACATACGTTTTATGTTTTTTTTGAGGGACAGGCGGGGTACGAGAGAGAGAGAGAAATCGCAGTACATTATTAAATAGGACATACAGACTGAATACGAGTAGAAAGGGCGTATATAAGTTTACATTGCAATATTGGGGTTGTGTTTTGATGTGTTAATATTTTACTGGCAATGTGAAGCTGGTGTATCTAATGCTTTCACATTGTATGACGTACCCGACCTCGATTTAACGTGCAAAGTGTATATTATCCGTTTGTCCTGTCGGAAAGGCTGCTTGCTTTGCATAGGTAGCACACACATACAAACACACACACACACAAGCTCTCCACGCAGCAGGGGCAGGCTTTCCTTAGCTCCTCTCGTGTGTCAGAACCGACATGAGTCGCATGCATGTATGTCACACACATGCACTTTTAAAGTTAACAAATTACGTTGTGGATGTGCGAAAAAAGGCATCTGTACTGTTCCCCTGCAGTCTGTGAATGGCGCTGCACACTCTAGTCTGGTGAACAGTGAACCTGGAGGTGTGAAACGAGGCGACGTTACCAGATAACTCAGACTGTCTACAGCCCCTTTGCATGTGTGACTTCACTTGAGCAGTTGGATCAGCCGCCAGCCATCCACATATGTGTGGCTTGTTGTGTGCTTGGCTCGTGCCGCTGTGAGAATCGAGAGGTGTCTTCCGGCTGGACGAGATTTGTCCACTTTGTGAGACTCAGAAGTGAACCTTGTTTGAACTTTTTCCACAGTCCAGGACGCATGAACTGAATTATGTACCACATCATTGCTTTTTCATTGCTACGCACTAAAAGACAGCCTCTCTGTGCAACAACGGCTTAGGCAATCCTTATCACAGAACCTTTGAATGTAAACATATTCACGTTTCCCAAATCGCTTAGCCTATCATTTATGCACACCATCCCCCTATAGGATGGATATATTATTTATTTATGTTTTATTTTGACAGTGCCTTGCATCTATTTTCCTAGCTTAGGAAATGGCTCTGAACCCAAGTCTACTGTCAGTTTCAGTCAGTACAGCATCCCCCAGTTTAGTTCAGAAAAAAAGGCTTTTCAGTGGCAGCACTCACATTTTATGCTCATGCATGCATGGACCAACTTAAAATATGCTCATATTCCAGTGCCATGCAAATTCTAGAAATCCTCCGTGGCTTCTTCTTTTGAATTTTTTGGGGTGTGCTCCTTTGCTTCTTCTTTTTGGCTTTTTGGGGGTGCTCTTCCTTACTTCTTCTTTTGCATTTTTGGGGGTGTGCTCCTTTACTTCTTCTTTTGGATTTTTGGGGGTGTGCTATCTACTTACCTTGATATATGTTCCCTCTGTCCCCAAATCATGCGTAAAGCACACGTTCACCCAGAAGGATATTTTGGCACTGAATAACTGATGTTTATTGTTACCCAAGTCAAAGGTACTCATTTTATGGGTCTTAGAAGGATAACAGGCTAAGTGGACCCACTGGGATTTGAACCTGTGACCATGAGGTCAAACAGGCCCCTATAGTGGACGCATTATTCCACTAAGCCACCAGACCAGGTCGATGTCTACCCATCAGTGAGACAGTCATGACTACTGAGCAACAATATTGTCATTGTTTTTCGCTATTGAATGTTCCCAAGTCTCTTTGCCATCAAGCCTAGCCCTAATTAGCCTGGGACTGCATGGTTCCTGTGCAAACGCATGAAGTCTGGCCACAAGCCAGCAGGGGTGGTAACCTGTAACACCAAGGACAGTGCTGGCATCCCCGGAGGTTCCAGGGTATCGTCACCAGCACCTCCAAAAGTGCATGTCATGCTCTGTAATAATAAAAGCGACGATGGGCAGTGGGCTCATTAGCGCATGCTTTGACCTTCTCCCAAGTGCAGATTGTGCCATCCTGAAAAATCTTCCCCATCGTTTCGATACCCACCCCTTTCAAAGTATTCACCGCTCCATGTTCGAGGCCCATAGGAAAACAGCAGCACCACATCATTGGAAAGTGCGGGGAATATAACAAAGAGCCAGCCTGTCACTCCAAAAGCCAGTGCCAGGAGTGGATTGTGGTTTTCAAAGAATCATGAATGCAGTGTCACCACATCGGTTTACTAAATAACGTCTGTGTGCGGGGCTTCTGCATCTCTTTTTAGGTCAAGGAGAGACAGTTCACTTGGGCCATGAATCCAATACTATGCAAACTCACTTTGCACTTCCCTTTAATAGGTCTCCAAGTCTGGAATGTTAAGGCACCCATATCATAGGGAAGGGTGAGCACCTCCCAACGCACTTTCAGTTGTTTCCCCCAGGCCAGTTGTATAAAAAGGAACAACAAGTTGTAAAGCACTGCATGAGGCAGCAACATCAGAATGTTTAGGAACAGAAAAAAGGAAGTGTGGCAACACCATCATCTTCATGATGGCTATGCGCCCCATGAGTGACAGAATTAATTTGATTCAACGATCAACCCCATCTGATAACCTTTGGGCTGCACTTCCATAGCTGTCAGAAATGAGCAGTGCCAGGTTTATGTGCACCTGTAACCCCAGATACCTAACAGAATCCGTTGACCAATGTAGCAGGTACTCCAAGGGTATCTGTGCCATAGCAGGGGTTAGCAGAAATATTATGGACTTATGCCATTTTACCGTGAGACTGGAATATGCCTCAAAATGCACCACCTCACTCAGCACCATGGAAAGATTACATTCCGGGTTTTAAACATATAAAAGCGTATCATCTGCATATGCCAAATTGTATCCTCGGAAACCCAAGCCCCAGTATCCGTGATATTCCCGGAGAGCACATGCCAATGGTTCAGATACCAGAGCATATAGCAAAGGATGCAGGGGGCATCCCTGCCTGGTGCACCTAGTGATATTAATAGGAGAAGTGACTACACCATGGACTCGGATGCGTACAGTTGGTAAAGCTTAGAGCACTGACACTAGGTGTAGAAACACGTCACCGACCACTATGCGTCTTAGTACTGCAAGGTGGAATCCCTATTCAACAGATTTGAATGCTTTTTCTGCTTTGGATAACACAGCTGCTGCATGAATCTCTGGGTCTATGCATTGAATAGTGATCCAGCGCTCTCACCAAAATATTGCACAAATGACACTATCTACTACTACAAAACTTACACTACAACACTAGGCCCATAACAACAATAGAGCGCTTGAATCATGAGGCGATAAGATCTAAATATAGTTGTTTAAACCATCTGCAATAATCAAGACCAGCTTGTCATTTTAGAAAGTTTATTTTAACACATCTGGAAAACTTAGGTTTTGGTATTTTATTAAACAAGCATTAGAAAAAGTCATAAAGAAAGATTTATTCAGTATTAATAAAAAGAGCATAAATCAAGAATTATTATTCATTAGCAGGAATAAGTAAAATTAAGCATTTTCCAAAATCCTAATTATATCTCTGTCTCTACCCTCATCTCTTAGTAATAAAGTAATTAATAAAAACTCCTGTCCTCACGTGTAAAGTCCATCAGCATAACATCGTCCTCCAGAATTCTCGAGCGTAAGCCAACTATGTGTTCTCTGAACCTATTCTTATACCCTAATTTTAGCTGAGCTAACTATTTTTCACATTTCAGCAGACGAATTCTAGTTCTCCATTGGCTGAGCCACCTCGTACCACAGTAAACTGTGACACCTCCTTCTTACATGCCCGGGCAAATTCACTAGTCCATTGTTCATTTAGAAGTCTTGGCAGTTCTTCCTTAGGCTGCTACATTTTGTAGCGACAGCTTCCTTTTTAACCTTGAGCCAGTCAGCTCTGAACTCCCGTGGCACGTTAGCAAACGTTAGCAAATTTCTCCAAAAAGTCATCTTTTTAGCAGTTCATTCCAAAACCTTTCAAAATAAAAGCTCAGAGGCCTTTTCCATCCTTCTTGGAATTATTTTCACTTGAGCCATTTTCATCATTAGGCCTCTTTCAGAAAGCGTCAATTTTCTGCGCCACTGTCCCTGCGTCACTTTTAAAAGGGTACTATTTTCCTGCAGCCATCTCTAAGCTTCACTTGTAAAACTATTATATAAACAAACACAAAGGATAATTAGTGAAAGAAATACAGTTTGTTCTGTTGCCTCCCATCATTGCTAATTATTAACCCATTAGTCTAAATTACCTAGCAGTAAAGCACAAATAAAGCAGCATTTTATATCTACCTGTCTTCATTAATCCATAAAACCTTATGTGCACCTAGAATAGTAGAAATGACATCACATAGACAAGGGAAGCAAAATAAGCACATGCCATTATTTCAAAAACAGCTGCTATTAATTATGACATGACAATAGACAAGATTAATGTATTATTTTCCACATACATAAGAATGCAACATAATGCACATTTATGAGCACACATATTAGTTTCCCACGTGTTCTGTAATGTAATGTAACTTTAAATTAGATTGAATTAACATACACATAACACAAATTGTTAGCATTATTAATTTATTTATGGAAGTGTGACTTCACGGGTTTAAACAGATTTCTGTTTTCTATCCCGCTCCATCAACTCCCTCATCTGGTGATTAACAAATCACCACACCACCACCCAATATTTTAGCAAAAATTTTATCTAAGATGAACATGATTCAATTTCACCTGTGTTAGTATTTCTAAAGAATTATCTCATCAGTTTATCTACAATTCTCATACTGAGTTTTAAGAAACCCCTCTAGTTCTATTTCACACGCAACTAAGCTTCAATATAAGTGTTGCAAAAACTATAACTAATAAAATGTCAGTATCTTGCTTGTCATATTGACCTTAAACTTCTCCTTATTAATTTCTCAAAGAACAATAACCTAAATTAACCAAAGCAGAATTATATTTGCATTAAGCTTGCAAAGAAAAATAAAACAAAAATTTTAAAAATGTTTACCTAAATTTTCTAAAAATTTCTAACACCCCCCTTTTTCAAAATTTTTTTATTTTTTTTTTTATTTTATTTTTTATACTCTTTAAACCTTCTAACAGTTTTTCTTCGACCTAATGTCACAAATTAATTTTTTAGCTAACAGAATTTCTTCGACCTTGTGTCATCTAACAAGATTTCTTCAGCCTTATGCTAAAAACAGAGAACCTAAAAATTCAACAGGTATGTATTTCAATCATTGTCACTTTTGTTTTCAATCTCTTTTTGACTCTCATCATTTACCTCCACTACAGGTATCACTTCTATTTTCTTTCCTGCCTCACTTTTCTTTTCAGAATCTTTTTGACTTGATATCTCATCAATCTGTTTCTTTGATCTGTGTCTCAATTTGAATTTTAGGCCTTCATTTTCTCCTTGCCAGTTATCACTTTTTCTTAGTAATTTCTTCTTTTGCTTGGTCACTTTACATTCTGTTCTCCAAGCTCCTTTTCTGAATTTTCTTATTTCAGAATCTTCGTCATTCTCATCAGTATCAGTGTCAGAAATTTTCATTCTGGACTCAGGTACTTCTTTACTCGGCAGCTTCACTCTGTTAGGAACGTCATCTTTGTAGCTGGTACTTGGCAATTCATTTTCTTCTTTTTCTACAATTACCTTCAACTTCCCAGTTTCAGAATTCTTGTTCCTGCTTTCAGAGCTACTTTTCTGCTTTTCAATACTCTCCTGGTCTTGAATCATAATCTGATCACATTCTTCTTCTGCTTCTTTTTCTGGCAGATTTCCATCATTTTCTGAGTCTTCAGTCACAACTTTCAAGTCTTCTTCAATCAAGGCTTGTTTTCTTTTCGTGTTCTCCAGATGTCGACCAACTTGTCGATCTTCAAGATCTGGATTCTCTTCAGACTCTTCTTCAGAATCTGAATCAGCAGTTGTGACACTATCCTCATCAGGATTTTCAGGTGTAGATACACGAAAAGTATGGCCAGTGTCAATCCACCTCTTCAGTCTTTTGCACTTCTCTGCATTTGTCGTGACAAGACTGACTAGCCTCCTTTTCTGCCACCTTGGCACTAGAGAATTTCTTTTTAGACGAACCTTTTTCCTCATTCTTTTACCTGGTAACTGATCAAGTACTTGTTCTTTTTCTCTTGTTTGCACTTCAGTTTCATCTTCATCAAACACAGAAATCATTTCATCTGATAAATTCCTGCAGTTCTCCAAATTGATGCTATTATTGATAGGCATCATTCTTTTCTCTGGTATGAATGTCTGTCTCATGACCTTGTCCATCATAATCTCATGTGGATTTAAATCTGTCTTTTTATCAGTAGTGTTTCTCAGAAACATCAAAACAAGTGGAAGAACATCTGTCCACTTTGTACCTGCAGCTAGGCACATTTTTGCATCTCTGTCTTTTATAATAACATTCTCATGCTCCTCAACATCTGAAATTTCTAGTTTATCTGCACAATGGAGCAATTTGTTTTCAATATGTCTTTTACCATCTGATAATTTTTCAACAGTAATTTCATCATCATGTTGCATCTGAAATGTTTCAACCCATTTTGTAATCAAACAGTAAATCACAAAAATGTAGCACAGTTTGTAATGCAGTGACATCTCACAGAAATCCATTTGTAATCTGGTCAATGAACCACTCTCCTGTAATTCCGTTCCCAATCTCACAACTGTTCTCTTAATTGTGTTCACTTGCTGACAAATCAGACACCTCTGGTAAAGAAATTCTGCAATTTTATAGTACATTCTGTCCATGTCAGTAATCATGCTATTTAGCAAAACTATTCCACCATCTTTGTGTGACAAAATCTCATCCTCATCTCGCTGTCTAAAATCTGTTCTCAACCATGTACCTTTCTCCTCATGAGTTGCTTCATTTTGTAAGCCTTTGACTCCCTGCCATGTTTCAACTACAGATGTTAGTATTAGTGAACTCAAAGCATGTTCATCATTCTTTTTGTATGCCGCACATATCACGACAGCAAACCTTTCTGCCAATTGAATATCATCAATCAATCTTTTAATTAAATTTGCATTTCTGTTAAGTGAACCTGCAGAAGTCAATGTTTCAATCTGTTGATCAATTGTGTCCTTTACTTTGATGTCTTCACTCAAAAGAACATTATTCTTATTCCAAAATTCTGAAAGTGCATTTAATCTTTTTAGACTGTTTTCCTGTTCTTTAATTAATCCTGTATCTGCATTGTCTATCTGTTCATTAACAAAGATTTGTAATGGCAATGAAGCCATGTCATTCTGCTGAACCATTACCTGTCGCTGTATTTGTAGCTGTTCATTCAGCTCATTTATTTCAAACTCCTTTTCCTTTGAACATAATTTTGACTCGTCTGACTGTGTCAATTTAATCGGATCAGTATCAGACTTCTCACTTACCAGAACTGAAGTCATCTCTATTTCTTGCTGAGTTGCAATCCCTACTAATTCAATCTCAAGTACAATAGAATAAACCTTTTCAGTTAATGGGACTTTTAAAATTGCGGAATTAATTTCATCTTTTCCCAGCACAGGGACTATCTCTGTTTCCATAATTTTCATGGACTCCTTTAAATCATTTGATGAATTTATATGATCAGGAATACTAATTTCAGAAGTACTAAGCATTTCATCATGCTTTTCTGTCGCATCAATTTTAGTAGAAGTCTGAGCTGGCACTTTATCAGTTTGATCTGACACTTTTGGCGTTACACTAACCTGTTCTGGGAGTCTTTGTGAATTTCTGTTCTGATCCATATTTACAACATTAATTTTATACTGCTCTATATTTTCTACTCTGACACCTTTATTATTTATTTTCACTAATTTTGGAATCTTTAATTTACTCTCACATTTGGCAACAACCCTTTTCATTTTCTTGTATAAGGAAGACATTTTCTTTAATTAATTTGGTAATTGTACTCTCTAAATTTGCCTTGCAGCGTTTGCTAATTAATTAATTAATTCATTTAACACTATTAGGTGTAGAAAACTTTATAATTTGGTCAATTTAATATATCTCCTAATTTACCTGTATCACTAAATTTAATTTAACCTGTAAAGAAAAATATCAATTTGCAAAAACAATAGCAATGCAAAATATTTATTTATAACAATAATACCAACATATAATCACATGTGTTTTAAATGTACTTAATTTTCACTTACACACCTTCTGCAACATATACCTGTGAAAAAAGAAAAACCTAACCTGTTTGCCTTAATTTACATATAATGTCTTGCTTGTAAATAACCTTAAAACTCCTTATCAATAAAATGTAATAAAATTTACTATGACATTCTAATAAATTGTGAATAATATATAATGTTCACAAAACACTATGAAGCAGGAAGATATTTTAAAACAGTAATAATTAATTTATGCAAATCTACTCAGCAAGCAATATTTACAGTAACAGTCTTTAAAAACAATGGTGTGATGAAAACCAAAGCGAATGCCTAGTTAATTACAGCATTATAAATACCTTGGTCAATCAATGCACTGTTTGGCCGTGATGCTCCAGACACTTTTAGCTAATTAATGCAGAACAAGCCCTTCCCTCTGGGATATACTCTACCACTGTAGACCTCTCCTAATGAAAGGGCGGCTCTGGTAATAACGCGACAGTATTTTTATCAATCAGAGCACAGTGGTTCTAAAACACGGAACTTCTGTGACCTTTAGTTCTCCGTGATTTGTCTTAATTTACAAAATGTAATTTTAGCATAGTGTGTAATCGCTCGACATACACATTATTTGTAGTAATTAAAAAGTAAACCAAATCGGGGACAATTATGAACAAATTTACAGCTCTAGTTAATTACAATGTGGTGTTTACAATATTTAGCCAATCACACTGCCTTTGCTGAAATACACTGCCCACTGTAATCTCTCTTCAGAAACCAGCCCCTCCCTCGCAAAGAAAGCCTAACTATGCACAATGTTCGCTACCATGCAAAAGAAAAACCTCAATTCGGTAATAATCATTTATTAAATGCTACTCGGCAAGCAATGTCCACATGCATCAGTCGATGACACACACAATCAAAGTAGCCTCCAACTTTCCTTTAATTAATAGCGTCACTGTAGTGATAATAGCAATCAAAAACGGGGAATCTCATAATAAAATGTTTATTGTAGTGCTTCACCCAATCACAGAGTGACCATAAATTGCCTCAACCAATTATAACACAGCTGTAGTCACTTATATTGTTGCTGTACTCTCTCTCCTCCCTAGCTCAGCCCCTCCTCTAACAAATACTAGCTGTAACTCTAAAACAATAGTGTAACCAGAAAGGAAATCTAAGCGGGAATATTTATTATCAGAGCACACCTCCCCTCGTGCTCCAAACAGTCTCTAAGTTTGCAATACAGCGCGCAATGCCTGTCACACATTAGTATGTGACATTAACAACACAGCCGTAGAATCCTGCAAATATTTCAATTGGTAACCTGTCTCAGCCAATCACAGCGCCATTAGCGATGTTTCCACCAATTACAGGGCTGCTTCGCTGTCATTCGCTGGACCTTTCAGCCAATCAGAGCGCTCCCTCGCTAATGTTCTAACATTGAGATCGCTCCTTTAGGTATTCCAACCTCAACACAGCGCGTATTCGCCTTCAGTTCACTTTGCCTAATGTCAATTTCAATCCCGTGTCAACTCGCTCGCTCAACCAGCCACAACACGCTCTCCTCCCTGCACAACAGCGCTACACCCAATCAGAGCACAGCTGAGAGAGCCTCGCCCAATCAGCGCGTTGCTCTTTTTTATAACACGACCTGAACCCACATCAACTATAGCGCGGCCCCCTCACAACTTCTCCAACCTTGAGGGAGGCCAACAGGTCAAGATAACACAGCGCATTAATATGGAAAGGCCTCGCCAGAACCCCCGCGACTCTCCTATGCGATGCCTAGTTACCAAACAATACACGGAGCTCTGCCCAATCAGAGCACGGCTCCGTGCATTACACGTCGGCACCCTAGCCAATAGCAGCGCGGCTTTGGCAATGACGCGACGGCGTCTCAACGAATGGGAGCGCGGCGGCTGACGCAAGCAGCCGCTGCAGCTCGCAGCTCTCCCACTCGGCTCCTCAATAGCCCTTTTACAATAGCGCTGCCAGATTAAAGAAAAAGACTACGTTGGGGACACTTACAGAATACAAAATACTACCAATGTGCTTAATCTAATTTTAGCACCACGCTCTAACTAATTAGCGCACTGTCCTTGTAAGCTCAGCCAATTACTACACGGCTGCAGCTAATTTTATCACTGTTGCTACTGTAGTCTCTCCTCGCACTGCAAGCAACACAACGCTCACAACATGCTAAATGCAGCGCGATCTAAAAAACATTTACAAAGGCTAGGAACCAATTTAAATTACTACTCGCTCCTCAGCCAATGAGAACGTTACTTTGCTCAGACAGTTCTGGGCACGACAACCAATCAGAGCGCGGCAAGCCCTGACGTAAGCAGCTGCTGCAGCTGCAGGCTCTCTCCTCACACGTTCTCACTCATAAAACCAGCCCCTCCCTTACAATTTTCGATCGGGGCACAATTAAAGGGTTTTAAACTACGGAGAACAATATAATACTATTTTTAAAGCGTGGAATGTTTATAAAATGAATACTAATCGCTTTTTACTTATTTTAACGAGTTTAATAACGTGGAATACCTTAATTATTGCCTAATTAACACAAAACATTCTAAAATGCTCCTGAATGTTTTAAATTAGCACAGTTTACCTTTTTATACTTTTCAACTATGCTGAATACTTTTCAATTGAATTTTATTAGCGTGCAGAGCTTTTAAATGTATTTAAACACTGCACAATACTTTTAGAAAGTCTTAGAATGGTATAGACTTTATCCTGAACTTTCCTAAGTACCTTAAAATTACTTTTGGTACATTTTAGTCAATATATAAAACGAAACACATCTGTCTGCTTCTCTAATTAGGATAGTTTACATACATTCAAGTATCCACACTTCGGAATAGTCGGCGCTATTCACACTAAGGATAATTTACATTTGCCAGTAGAGCAACTCTTACCCTACCCTTCTAACACGTAAGAATATGAACTCATTTTGCTCTGAACCCACCGCGAAGTGAAAGTTCTAAGAGTTCCACTTGAACATACCTTACAAAACAATCACGCACTTTCACACTGAAAATTCCCTAACTTCAGACACACATGAAATCCGTACAGGACTCTCACCTGTTTATAGAAATCATGCACCGTTAGCAAAATAACACCGTTATCCGTACAGGGCTCTCACCTGTTTATAGATATAAAACATGTACCCGTACAGGACTCTAACCTGTTTATAGATAATCATGCACCGACATTACCCTACCCTTCACTCAAGCTCGAATATAACTAATACTCTTATCACAGTGAGTTTTATGGAAGGCGCTTTGTCCCTATTCTCATGCTGCTCTAATTTCTTAGAAAACCCTCACTATTACAAGATTCACACCTAGCCCTAAAACTGTGTTGCACGGCGACAACACTGTATTGCACGGCGACAATACTTCTGGTACACGGCGATACCAACAGTGATACTCGGCGATATCACAGAAACAGATCAGATATTCTGCATGACTACTTTCTCATCACACAGTTTTTGTACCGGTACACACATAGCACAAAATAAACAAACTCAACATGTGTTAAAACTTAATCCTATGAATTTACCTACATATAAGTATCATGCATGTAACATGTATGTCAAAAACAACATATATAAACCGTCCGATGGCTACCAGAAATTGATCCAGCGCTCTCACCAAAATATTGCACAAATGACACTATCTACTACTACAAAACTTACACTACAACACTAGGCCCATAACAACAATAGAGCGCTTGAATCATGAGGCGATAAGATCTAAATATAGTTGTTTAAACCATCTGCAATAATCAAGACCAGCTTGTCATTTTAGAAAGTTTATTTTAACACATCTGGAAAACTTAGGTTTTGGTATTTTATTAAACAAGCATTAGAAAAAGTCATAAAGAAAGATTTATTCAGTATTAATAAAAAGAGCATAAATCAAGAATTATTATTCATTAGCAGGAATAAGTAAAATTAAGCATTTTCCAAAATCCTAATTATATCTCTGTCTCTACCCTCATCTCTTAGTAATAAAGTAATTAATAAAAACTCCTGTCCTCACGTGTAAAGTCCATCAGCATAACATCGTCCTCCAGAATTCTCGAGCGTAAGCCAACTATGTGTTCTCTGAACCTATTCTTATACCCTAATTTTAGCTGAGCTAACTATTTTTCACATTTCAGCAGACGAATTCTAGTTCTCCATTGGCTGAGCCACCTCGTACCACAGTAAACTGTGACACCTCCTTCTTACATGCCCGGGCAAATTCACTAGTCCATTGTTCATTTAGAAGTCTTGGCAGTTCTTCCTTAGGCTGCTACATTTTGTAGCGACAGCTTCCTTTTTAACCTTGAGCCAGTCAGCTCTGAACTCCCGTGGCACGTTAGCAAACGTTAGCAAATTTCTCCAAAAAGTCATCTTTTTAGCAGTTCATTCCAAAACCTTTCAAAATAAAAGCTCAGAGGCCTTTTCCATCCTTCTTGGAATTATTTTCACTTGAGCCATTTTCATCATTAGGCCTCTTTCAGAAAGCGTCAATTTTCTGCGCCACTGTCCCTGCGTCACTTTTAAAAGGGTACTATTTTCCTGCAGCCATCTCTAAGCTTCACTTGTAAAACTATTATATAAACAAACACAAAGGATAATTAGTGAAAGAAATACAGTTTGTTCTGTTGCCTCCCATCATTGCTAATTATTAACCCATTAGTCTAAATTACCTAGCAGTAAAGCACAAATAAAGCAGCATTTTATATCTACCTGTCTTCATTAATCCATAAAACCTTATGTGCACCTAGAATAGTAGAAATGACATCACATAGACAAGGGAAGCAAAATAAGCACATGCCATTATTTCAAAAACAGCTGCTATTAATTATGACATGACAATAGACAAGATTAATGTATTATTTTCCACATACATAAGAATGCAACATAATGCACATTTATGAGCACACATATTAGTTTCCCACGTGTTCTGTAATGTAATGTAACTTTAAATTAGATTGAATTAACATACACATAACACAAATTGTTAGCATTATTAATTTATTTATGGAAGTGTGACTTCACGGGTTTAAACAGATTTCTGTTTTCTATCCCGCTCCATCAACAGCACTGAACAATATTCTGAGATTAAAAGTAAGGCTGCGCCCAGGAACAAATCCAGCCTGTTTGATCGCACTACCCTGGCAAAATTGGGGCCAATCGGTTTGCCAGTACCTTCACATATAATGTAGTATCTACATTTAATAGGGACAATGGTCTGTAGGGCGAGCAGTGTGCCGGTAGCTTACCGGGCTTCAGGAATTTTTTTGTTTCTCTAAAATTACAGAGAATGCTGAAGACCTGGAGGCCTCACAGGATAATACTTGTCATTAGGTAATCTGGGAGCACACAATCATGTAGCTCTGTGAGAACATACTTCTTCTTGCACTTCTCATGTTTTTCAAGTGCAGCTGTTTGGTATCTACACTAAGGGCCATATTGATCTAACTGCCGCAAGCTTGGCAGTCTGACCGCAGTGTTAAGAGTTCTGAGTATTGGATTTGCAAAGATCGCTGCTGAACCGCTGCCACTGCAATGTCGGCCGTGGAATGGGCCAATGAGGCTATGGGAGGCTCTTACCACCAGTGAAACCGCTGGCCTAGTTACAAGTTGCTTCACAGCTGGGGTAATCACGGCGGTCCAATCATCACATCTGAGACAGTGAAAATGGAAGGATATAAGGCTAAAACTCACCTCTTCTCACCTCTACTCATCTTCTACCCTCATGGAACCCATCGGACACATCCTGCCGCTAATCTTCCTGCTCGATCATGTTCAAAACCCACTCTGTCACAGACAAAATTGTCAGTAAGTCCTACAACTACCTGTTGCCATTGACTCCTTTGGCAAACGATGCCCCTTCATGGACCAGGCAAGGAAGTTGGGGTCCCTAAGTAATTTACATGTATACAGGGACCTTGTCTGGGATTGTTTCAAAACAATAATAAAAAATACATCTGTAGGATGCCCTCTTAGGCCAAAACACCATGGTAATGCACAGGCACTATGTACACAAATGGACATGTGTTTGCAAGTGATAGTGATATGTGCATTATTGTGTGTTCCACAACACCACTTCCTCAACAATATCATACCTATTGATGTCTGTCACACATCTTTTGCCCTTTACCACTTGTTTGCCATGTTACTAATGATCTTTACTAGTCATGCATGTAGTGGAAATCACTTCAATGTCACTTTACCAACATTTGAGAAATGGTAACCTGCATGGCTCGTGTAGATCCGTTGTATCATGGCAGACAAGTCAGAAGGGGCAAAAGGAGTCTAGCATCTTGGTTAAGTTGGAGTCACAAGGCCTCTTGGTAGTTGTAGTCACTTTAATCTCACTTTACCAACACTTGAGAAATGGTAACCTGCAAGACTAGTGTAGATCAGTTGTAACAAGGCAGATAAGTGAGAAGTGGTAAAAGGAGTCTAGCATGTTGGTTAGAGTTCCACTCACAAGCGTCATGGTAGTTGTAGTCACTTTAATCTCACTTTACCAACACTTGTTAGTGTACCATACCTGTTGGCAACATTAATTTGGGATAGACCATACATTTACATTTTAACACATATCATGGGTCTTGGATTGATATTTTGATGGTAATGCACTTACAGACACCATTGCAACATGTGACATGTCAAAGAGTGAGCTATGGATACTTGTGCTCTTATATGCAGCAATACACATTGCCGCAGACAAACAAAATCTCAGATACTTTGGGTATTGCATGTTAGGAAAGTAGATAGAGAACACAATAGCAAAAGCAGAGTTGAGAGCAAACAGGACATTGTAATATTGTGTCTGTTATTGAAGTGTAACTTACCAGAGTCAACTCCCCCTCTATTCCTGTCAGAATGCCAAGACCTTCTCCCCTCAGGGAAAGAGTTGTTATGGTGCGCTGGGTGGGCCACCACCAGCGGTCCGAGCTTCCAGGTGAAGGTTGTTGTACCTGGTATGCACCCTTGGCCTGAGGTCATTCCACCTCTTTTTAATGTCACCCTGTGTGCACAGCCTGGTACTAACAGAATTCACTCAGTTGACTATCCTGTCCCACATTTCAATTTTCCTACTGAGAGGAGTATGCTTGACTTGGGACCCCAAAATGTGTGGCTCTACTCTAGTGGTTTATTCCACCATAACTGTCAACTCTTTCTCAGTGAAGCGTGTTTTTTTTGCAGGCATGGTGACAAAACAAAATGTGAGTGAGTATATGAATGATAAACAAACAAGTGATAGAGGTAAAAAGGTGCAAAACAAAATTTACAGGTGGGGGAGAGTGCTAAATGGGAAGATGAAAATGAGTAGCTGAGAAAATGTTTGTCTGTCTTGCTGTGCTGCTGTTGTGGAGCAAAGCATGCTGGTGAGGGATAGGGTGTGTATTATATTGTGATTTGCAAGGAGGTCCACTTGACAAAGGACATCAGCTGTGTAGTTTTGAAACCCTTCCATGCTGATGACGGCCGGGAGCCGTCATGGCACACAGTGCTCGTGTGCTGATGACGGCTCCCGGCCGTCATGATCGCACCCGCGATCGGAATGTGCTGCACAGGCGCCAAATCGCGGCCGCACCCAAGGGGTTAAATATATCCTGTTGGAAATGGGGGTCTCTAGTCGGCAGAGGTAGGTACCTTTGTCCAAATAGGGACCCTTGCTTCTAGTCAGGGTAAGAGGGATACACTTCTAAAATAACCCATGCTCACCCCCTTGGTAGTTTGGCACAAGCAGACAGGCTTATCTCAGAGGCAGTGTGTAAAGCATTGGTGAACACATACAGTGATTCAGTGAAAACACTACGAATGAACACCACACCAATTTAGAAAAATAAGTAATCTTTATCTAAACCAAAACATTACCAAGCAACAAAAATCCACAATACAGTAATACAAATATGACTGTCAGATTGTAGAAATAGTTCAGTTCAAAGCAAATTGCAGATGCGACACCTTTCACACAAAGTACCTGGGATGTTTCGCGCAAACAAACAAAACAGGCCGCAGGGAAGGCTATCCGTCAGTTCCTTACACTCAGGGAAGGTGATGCGTCGGATCCTTGCTCCGGGGAGGTGATGCCTCGGTTCCTTACGGGAGAGGTGATTCATTGGTTTCTTACTGCATGGGAAGGTGATGCGTCCCCCAACAATGCGACAAACTTAGAGCCTCGATACGATTTGACCATCTGGTACGATGTGTGGATTCTTCTCCCAGTGAAAAACAGTCTCTAGAGGTCCAAAACAACAGCAGGGACCTCTTTGCCGGTCAGAACTCCCAGGAAGGGAGGTCAAGGGAGCTGGTAGTGAAGTTATTGTGCCCCTGAGACTTCAGAAAAAGAGGCAAGCTCAGTTTCAAGCCCTTGGAGATCTTTTCCTCGAGCAGGTGACAAAGCAAACAGCAAAGTCCTTTTCACCTTTCCATGGCAGCAAGTAGCCACTGCAGACCAACCCCAGACAGCAAACAGCACAGGGGCAGTATTCCTCTTCAGCTTCTCCGGCTCTTCTCCTTGGCAAAGGTTGCTCTTGATTTCCCAGAAGTGATCTAAAAGTCTGGGGTTTGGGCCCCTCTTTTAATACCCAAAAATCCTTTGTTCCCTGAAGGCAGATAGTGCCTGTACCCAGACAAAACCAGTTCTGTGGGGCACTTTGCAAGTGCACAACAACCTCCATTGTCAGTGGCTCCAGACACACCACAGGGGGCGGAGTCATCATTGTGGAAGGCAGGCACAATAAATATTCAGGTGCAGGTGATACTCCACCCACCACTCCAAATGCAGACCAGGCCTATTCAGCCCATCCCTGACTCATCAGGCTCTCTGGAGCCACTGCTCCTCCCTAGGCCCTGACACTCCAAAGCCAAACATGCAATACACAAACCTAGCAGAGGCATACTGGATGGCTAAGCAAGAAAATACCTACTTTCTAAAAGTGGTAACTTCAAACACAGAATGTAAAAATCACCCTCACTAAAAGATGCATTTTAACATTGTGAGTTCAGGCATATCAAACTTTATTTTTCCACCTTGTTCCCAGGGGCAGATTTGTTTTTCATATCTTATAAACAAACTCCCCATTCTATCCTATGGGAGCAGGTAGCCTTTCAATAGAGAAAAACGAAAATGGCAGTAATTCACTATCAGGACAGGCTACATACATCAGAACATGTCCTACCTTTCACATACAATGCACCCTGCCCGCAGGGGTACATTGGGCCTACCTTAGGAGTGACTAACATGTAAGAAAAGGGAAGGTTATGGACTGGCAAGTCTGTGCACTTGCCAAGCCGATATGGCAGTCCCAGACTGCACACAGGCTCTGCAATGGCAGGCCAGAGTTATATTTTACAGGCTGCTGCTGTGGGTGGCACAATCAATGCTGCAGCCTACTAGCAGCATTTGATTCACAGGCCCTGGGCACACACTGTGCACGGTACTAGGGTCTGATAAAATAAATAAAATATGCCAATCATGGAATCACTAATTTATAACCACAATTTACACAGAGAGCATATGCACTTTAGCACTGATCAGTAGTAGTAGAGTGCCCAGAGTCATAAAACCAACAAAAACAGACCGGAAACAGTAAAGGAGGAAGGCAAAGGGTTCTGGGATGACCATGCAATACATATCCAATGGTCACTGTTGTGTGCGTGTATCATGACGGTTAACTGCTGTTGGGTAACTGCTGTTTGTTAACCACTGCTGGGAGACCGCGAGTATGATTGTGTAGTCGTAATACACTTGGCAGGTGGACTGCGGACCTGATGGCATCGATGGATGCAATGCCAACATTGCAGACTGCCCGGTCCCTGTGGGTAGAGCACCTTAGCCGCAGTCACTGTTTCAGACAGCACAATTTCAATAATGTGGGCATTAGATCTCAGGTGCGGTGGTGTCGTAGATGACACAGAAGCGCATTCAGGCGGTCGGACTGCCAAACTCGTGGTGGGCCCCTAACTGATTTCATGACTGGCAGGAGTGATGGGTCTTTCTGTAAGTACTCCTCCATGTATTCTGGGGCCCTTTCTATCTGTCGTATGTTTGAGAGGCATCTTTTGAGAACACGGGGGAAACCCTTAAGGGATGGGGTAAAGGGAATTGAGCTTGCTCTTGCGGTTATTCAATAACACTTTGTATTACTACTAGCAAAAGGAACATATATGACAGTGTGAACCTAGTTATGTAATTAATATATACCAAACAGTGGTTCAATTGGAACTTATCATACTGCAAATAACAATTAGAAGAAGAATAACTGCATACATTCAATGTTTAGGAACACAGAATATTGTCTATATTCTGAGGAAAATGTTTCAATTCAACAAAACTGATAAATAACTAAAGATTAATACCTGTAATTGGATTGAGAGCAAACAATAACGACCAAGACAACAGCATATGGGATCCAGTGTTGATAATTTTTTAACCATATACAAATAATATTTCATCCCCAACAGTTGATTCCAATTTTATTTGGCTGTCAAGTACCTCCTGCGTATGCTTAAACTTGCTGGAAATGAAGACATATTTCCACAATTTTAATGGAAAGAAAGCAGCTAGAGTTCTTCCATCACAAATTAAAGTGATTTCAGCCTCCCAGCTTGCCCCTAAGAATATGCTGAAGATATCTTTAGCCTTATTTATGATTACATCTGACAAAAATGATAGGCAAACATTGTTTTATTCCTGTCAGAAACAGTATAAATCAAAGTGTTGATCTGTCAACCTTGTGAAATGCCACTGCAAAGTACCCAATACAGCAAGATAAAATTCATTTTATGGTTATAATGGTAAGTAATTTTGGCAATTGCACCGTCGTTGTGGGGGGCATCAGGCCTAAATATTGCTACCTGGTTGTCGAATGATGGGCCTAAACTAGCACCACAATCAGCCTGGGGAATTCCCTTTCTTTAAAATGTGGGTCTTGCCTCGAAATTTGCCAGGGAAGCAAAATCACCTTAAAAATACACCCAGAATTAATGTTTGACCGAATATTAACATTTAAACCTTTTTAATTATTATAATTAATTAAATGAATGACTGCTGGAAGTAAAAACGTTCACCCAGAAACGACTAAAATATGTCAGTGCTTTCTTGCACTTTGAGGTGTCTAAAGTGCATACATATACTTGTCATTTTTCAGAGTTACAAAAATAAATTAAGCCTGCAGAACTCGTAAACAAAGAGAAGCAATCGCTGTTTGCTATTTCTGACTGATGCTGACTGCATTTCATTCATTCATTCAGATAAATTCCAAACTAGATGCATTAACTTTAACAAATCAGTCAGTGAAAAACAGTCGCTTGGCTGTTCATGATATGCCCCATGGCCGTAATATATCTTACAATTGCATCATTATGAATCACTTTAGTTCTGCTTTTTCACATGTTCTATCCCCAGAGACTTGTGCAAGTTCAAGATCACAAGCTGTCTCCAGAGAAGTGTGTAAGCCCAAGATCACAAGCTGAATTCTGGGCTGCACTGACTTTATGCCTTAGTATGGTTTTGGTGGTCCACCTGTGGCCCGCCACGCCGATAGGAGGACCGCCAAGCCCATTGTGTGCCCCTCCGCTGGATTTTTAGTTGAATCGAGGGTGGGCGGGCGGTGCTGCAGCGGTCTCATGGCAGTGGCTGTGTAAGGCTCATGGGTATACTTAACAGCGGACCGCCAACGTGACAGCACCTGCAGCACGTCCCTCCACGGTGTGGCATACTGTGTAGGAATGGGGGTGCAATTCCGTCCCGCATTCGCTCCCAGACCCAGTGTCATCCAGTCTGCATGTTTGCCACCCTTTTTATGGCTGACTCACTGCCATGAAAAGGGTGGTGGATACGTACGTTGTAATATGTTCAGTAGTGTCGGCATTGGAACCGCCAGTATATTAAGGGCGGTTGCAGACTGCTGGCGCAGCAGGATCCTTGATCCTGACAGAGACAGTAGTCTCGTAGAGGTCCAACCGCCACACTCCGAATACTGCGGGCAAACCTGCAATGGTTGCAGTGGTCGGACCGCCACCTTAGCCTCCAAACCATTTAGGCATAACCGAATTGGGGATACTGCAATTCTGCACAGCTATCTAAGTCACTACCAGATAGATTGAGCTTGATCGCCCCTTCAAAGAGTTACTATACAAATACCAACATTAGAACATAAACTTGTTCTCCTGCCTAAAATGGGGCGAATAAATGCCACTTTGTTTAGGGTGCCTTCCCTACCCCCCACTCCCCTTCTGGACATCTGATTTTTTGAATCATTGAGTACCATGAAGCTTCCGAATAGCAGGCGCTGTTAAAATCTATGGCATGCTAGAATCTGTGGTAGTAGGGCAGAAAAAACAAAAGCTATTATCATTCTCTGTTGATAAATGAATCTACGTTGGAGGAGATTGCTTTCCAAACACTGCAGCCCTGGCGTTCAGATGGATAAGATCCGCAGCACTAGGTAAAACTGTTATCATCCACGAGCAAGGAAGGAAGTTCCCACGGGTACTCAGGGAGCCCTAATCTAAAAAATGTCTAATTGTTTATAGACATTTATCAGAAATTAGCTGTAAAAATGTGCAATGGAATGATATGATTCAACAGTGCAGCACATCTACAGGGTTGTATGTCCTTTGAACGAAAAATCAGCTTCCAGTGGTTCTGAGTAAACGTTTTTGTCGAACTAATGTTTCAAAAAAATGTAATAAGGAAACCAATATAATAAAACCCTTTCATTTCTCAAAGCTGTGTTTTGGCTCTCTGATGGGACCAGGGGCACCCTCCTTAACGCCTTTTTTTCTAAGTGTCCTCTTCCCTGCTCTCCATGCTCCTTGTCACACTCCCTCTCCTACTTATTCCCAGTTTTACAAAACCCTTAATTTCATTCCCGATTTACTTCCATTTTTAACAAACCCCTTGCCCTCCTAATTTACTATTGTTTTTCTGTTTCAAACCCCTTGCTGCCCCACACTCACGCTTTTCTCTCTTTTTACAACCTTCTTACTGGCATTCCAACTTTACTCCCATTTGTCATACCCCTTACTCCACCTTCCATTTTACTCCAGTTTTTTTACAGATCCCTTTTTCAATCACACTTTACACCCTATTAAATCCCCATACTCACCCATATGCTTTATTTCAGCATTTTTAGAAACCCATTGATCCTCTCCCACTTTACTCCATTTTCTAACAAACCCCTTAATCCCACTCCTTAATTGAGCATTACTCATGTTTTTCACAAGACCCTGCTCTGCCTCATTCTTTTCCCGCTTTATACAAACCCCCTCACTTTCCCTCCCACTTTACTCTCATTTTTTTATAAACCCATTACTCTCACTCCTGCTTACTCCTATTTTTTCATACCCCTTGCTCCATCACCTGCTTTAGTCTTGTATTTTTACAAACCCCTTCCTCCATTTTCAATTTTACTTCATTTTTTAGTAACTCTTTACTCCCCTTCACTCTTGACTCTCGTGTTTTTTACAAACCTACTACCTTCTCACTTTATTCCCTATTTCACATATCCTCTACTCTCTTTCCTGCCCTATTAATGTTTTCTCACAAACCTTTATCAACGTCCTACTTTACTCCCCCTTTTTGGCAAACCTCTTATTATCTCCCCTTCCCCATTCACACCTCCCCGTCCTGTAAACTCTTCCTCTTTTGTCTTCTTTCTTGTTTGTCATACAGTGCTTTAAAAGAACATTTATTTACATTTTCTTTTCGTGGAGAAGGTAATTAGGTATTTTAACTCTTCTCTATCATGAAATTTCATCAGGCTAACTGTCTTCATTTTAACCAGGGTCTAGTGGCATAGTGGACTAACGCGTCCACGGTAGGGGCTTTTCTTCGACTTCCTGGTCAGAAGCTTAAATCTGGCGAAACCACTAAGCCTTTCATCCTTCTGAGGTCAATAAAATGAGTGCCATTGAGTTGGGTAACAATAAACATTCGTTATTCAGTGCCAAGATGCACACCAGTGAACTTGTACTTTACAAATACTTATGTTATAAGAAGAAAAAGAACAAGACGACCTGACCAGGGTCTAGCACAACCAAAACACAAGTGCAATTTATATAGTTTCTGGTGCAGCACACTTCCCGTGTCTGTCGTCCCAAGGCACAGTTCCGGTCAAATACTTTTATCAAAAGGCAGAAGGTGCACTCATTAAGATATGACAAAGACAATCTTCTTTAGTCCAAACTTCACTCTCCCTGTTACCATGCCGGGGGATTTCTTATTGGACTAAGTCGATACTGCCACACAGGAGCCAAAATAAGTGCTTCCCTTGCTCTGTTCCATGTTCATCGTTGGACATAATTTATTGCCAGACAGCCTGTATTATTAAGGAGGAGCTGAACTACACGCACCTTTTCCATTGCCCTGTATGTTTCCTGGGATTAAATACTCCACGAGTTTATTCTGATTCTCTCATCGCAAATTGGAGCAGGTGGCATTATCCGGTGACTTCCATTATATTCATTGCTTCACTGGCTTATTGTACGCAGTGGTGCTCATGCCCTGACGAAGTTGCGTCAAGGAACGAAACGCGTTGGCTGTGTGATTCGCTTGATATAATTACCGAAATAAAGAAGTGAACTATTTTGGACTAAAGAAGATTGTCTTTGTCATATCTTAATGAGTGTGCCTTCCGCCTTTTGATAAAATACTTATGTTATGTTCATTTTAGAAATTGTTCTAATGTCCCTCATTCTGCAAATTGAGTGAAAAACTGAGTGACATATGTATAAGCATAACCTACAAACAGAGGCTTCTTGGCACTAGGTCCTTGAAGAAAAACAGAAAATAAAAATATTTCAAGACTTTCTGAAAACTTCAATGGTTAGAAAGTGGAAGCAGATTACAAGAGAGTTCGAGCCAGATGTACAAAGCATTTTTCGGGACACAAACGACCCATTTCGCAGAATCAGGTTATTTGCAACCAAAAAAATGCTTTTTCAAATGCACATAATGCAAAATGTGATTCAGTAACTTGTTATCGAATCTCCTTTTGCATTTGTGGTTTGGTATTTGGAAGGGGAGTGTTTAGGGCGTCCCTTCCAAATACGGAATCGGTTTGGTATGTTTTACTGTTTTGCGACCAAATTCCCAGTTGCAAAACATTAATACTTTGCCGCCAGTTTAAAGGCTTGATTATGAGTTTGGTGGGCGGGGCGATGGCCTCCAAACACAACTACCAGCCGCCCGCAAGATTAGAAGTTTTCTCCAGGTCTGGCAGGTGGTCCTTTGGCATTCCCACAGCTGTCCCTTTCAAAAGGCACTGCAAAGAGAACGTCAAAGCCTGCTCACTCAAGGTATGGACTTCGAAGTCCGTGCCATGCAGGAAAGGAGGTGCATGCACACCATGTGCCATCCTGCATGCATCCCATGGCCATGAGGCACCAGGAGGGCCTGTAGGGCCCCTTTTGTTTCCTCACCGCCACACTAACAAATGCGGTCTTACAGCTGTGATCAGGATCCCAGTGAGGAAACTTGTAATATGCACCACCAAGCATATTGTTGCCTCAAGACCACTGTGCCTGGGGTTGCGGATCCCTGGTGGCTGAGGCGGTCCACTCGAAGTCCGACTGCCGTACTCATAATACAATCAAACAATCAATCAATCAGGGGTTTATAAAGCGCAGCTACTGACCCGCGAGGGCTCCAGGTGCTGGTGGTGGGCACTCCGAAACATCCTGAGGTCATCTGAAGAGCCAGGTCTGTAATGCAGCAGTCAGACCACTGGTGCGGCAGTCCCCAATCCGCACTGAACCACCACCATGGGTTCAGCAGTCAGATGGACTGTTGAACTCGTTATCAGGCCCTTAAACTGGTGGTAACCCATTCACAAAGGGGAATGGGTTCCGAAGGACTCTCTTCCCCTCTGAGAATGTAAATAATAATATTTTTTGAGAGCAGGCAGTGATGCCACAGACCACTGCCTACTCTTAAACAAGCATTTGCAATGCAATAGGTCTTGTATTTGTGAGACTTAGAGCTATTGACATTATAAACATGAAAGGAAGCCCTGTGCTGAAACAAAGTGCGGCGCCCGAGTATATAAAAGTACTGCACGTGGTGGCCTGTGAAGCGGGCACCATGGTAATTAAAAAAAACATTAAAGCTTGTGCCGTGCTACAGCAGGCAAGGTAATGCTTAGATAAGTGGAGATGATGAGATAGATAAGACAGCTGGGGAAGAGAGTAGTGAAGAAGTCATTACCCACTCTATACCTACCTGCAACAGCTCCTGAGCATTGGCCACGGCTATCTGCACCTTGACTTGCTACATGATGAGTACCGGGTACACCTTCGCAGAACCCCCTTGCCCTGCCAGGAAGAAGTCAGATGAAAAACCATCCTTTTTTGCGAGCACCATGATAAATAAATAAACAAAAATCACAATATACAATGGAACACCACCCGAGACCCGGAAGAGCAGGGAGGGATTTTCCTGTCACTAGCATGATGGGAGTTGCAGTCACAAGCAAGAAGGATTGTAGCAAACAGAGAGCCCGCAAAAAGGTGGAAATAGAACAAGAATTGTGGGAAGTTAATGAGAAAAAACTTTACAGATCTGCACAATAGAAAATAATGCATTATGAGATGGTTAGAGCAGAGGTTAGATCTGCATACTCTTGAACTGGTCATGTGACCACATTCCATGACAAGGTACCAACCCCAACATGCTGGCTGGGTATAGCCATAACGAACAAAAATGTCCAGTGACTATGCGCAGCAACAGAACCTATTTGTCTTGTAACTGATGCATAGCTGGAGCATGAAGTACGATCAGATGTCACAATATATATTGACACTCTCCACGGCACTCTCCTTCTACTGAGACATTGTGCAAGAGAGTATGCAGCAGACGAGAGGGAGTGAGGGGGAGTGACACATTCAGACACACACATCAAGTTTTAGAAGGTCCCAGACTGCAATAGAGGGAAACCCTGTACGTTCAATGTCTAAGAAAGAATTAATAAACAGAGACAGGATGTGAGAAAACAACCTCGTGTTAAATGAAACTAGATTGCAGCTGATGCTTATAATAGACGCAAGCACTTGTACGAAGTGCTAAATAAATAGAACAGTACTATTAAGAAACGAAAGAACAAACAAGTAGAGAAGGGTGGGTGGCGGTGGGTGGGAGGACACATGCATGAAGCAATGAAATTAACAAAAAAAAGAGTTCTCCCGAATAACAGATAAGCTGTCTAATCGTAACAAAACTGTACTTGGCCAGGGCTGCTCTGGGATAAAAACGGAAGTGACATACCACTGCCTAAACCAGTTAAGAGGCATCAAAGAAGACCGACACTGCACTGAACAAATGGTAAGCAGCAATCAGGAGCTGCTTACCATTGTTTCTGATCCTTCCTCCTGAATCGCTCGCAGAGAATCCTGATCAACGTCAACCTATCCGCCTCCTCTCCGATCACAGTTGGAGTCCCCCAAGGATCAACCTTATCCCCTACCCTTTTCAATCGGTTCCTCGAACCACTCTCAGAGGTGCTGCGCACTGCCAATATCTCCTACCACACGTATGCCGATGACACACAGCTCTACATCAATATCTCTTCTCCAGAGGATATCCGTTCCCTGAATGAGGCCTTAAAACTAACTGTTCACTGGCTCACATCCAACCAGCTCAAACTCAACTAAAAAAAAACAGAGTTCCTCTTAATCTCGCCACCTAACGCCAATACAGAAATTCAAGCTTGAACCAAGGCTATCCCAGTGCTAAACTGCTCTCCCACCATTGTGGACTCTGCTAAATCCCTGGGAATTACCTTAGACGGCAACCTGAACATGCGGGGCCATATCAACACGATGGCCAAAACCGCCAGATTTCACCTGAACTACCTACAAAACTTGAAACCTTTCCTCGACCCTCCTGCTCGAAAATCAGCTATCCAGGCCTTAGTCATTTCTCGACTAGAATATGGTTGCTCCACTCTCGCAGGCCTACCCAAGACCTCTCTGGCACCCTTGAAAGCCTGCCTCAACGCCACCGCCAGACTCCTAACTGGCTCTAAGAAGTTTGACCACATCTCGCCCCACCTTAAAGCTCTAAACTGGCTTCGTCTCGAGGCCAGAATTCAGTTCAAACTGGCTTGCATCACCCACAAGACCCTCTATTCCAAGTCCCCTGCTTTTCTCGCACAGAAACTTGTATTATCTGGAGGAAGCAGAAACTCCCGGTCCGCCAGTGCCCTTTTGCTCCAACCCGCACGCTTCAAGAAAAAAAGAACATACATTCGGGATTTCTCTGGGGTCGCTCCAAGAATATGGAACTCACTCCCACCCGCCATTAGAAGGATACCGTCTCTAGCCCACTTAAAAAAAGAGACCAAATCTTTCCTAATGGGCAAATTCCTCTCCTAAAGCTCACACTACAATCACCCCCTCAACCTGACTTTACCTATCATCATTGCACTTTTCCGTGGCTGCCTTCCCTATGTTACCCACCCTGCACTTCGAACTATCCTTCTTGGTGATGAGACTACTTTTTTAGTTTATCGCATCGTTTTTGCTCCTAACCCTTATAGTAGTCGATTATTATGATTGTTGTGTTTTACCATATACTGTTTCTATTTGTTCCCGTATCCCTGGACTCTCCTTCCCCCTTGTTATATATTCCCCTGATTCTATTGTAATGCGCTCTGATATCCGCACGTGACTGGTTCACGCTCTATAAAACATTAAATAAATATAAATAAATAAATAAAACAAATACGTCCTTTACTGAATACTACAGGTTCGTAGACAGCACAAGTGCGCTGCCTAGGCTGGACTTAAAAAAGAAACCTTGAAGGTTTCATTTTTTCTTTGAAAATGCATCCCTTTTTCCGTAAAGGCTACTATCCCCATGATGGCTGTGATTCGTAATGGGGTCTGAAAGAGCAAGTAAGTAAAAATGTATTGTTTCTGATTAATTAAAACCATTACAAAAATACATTTGGGTGCACATTTCATCAATAAAAAGTCTTAAAAAGAGAGATCATAATTATTAATAGATATATTAGTAGAAAAAATAGGGTTGGGGAAATGTCCATAGTTCATTATGTCTTGTCTGGGCCGACATCTTGGCTTGTTAATTCCAGCACCACTAATTTCAGGAATTTCACCAACTTCCCGTTTAGTGACGGAAATCCTGGGTCAAAACATGCAAGGACTGCTTGTCTGCATGTGCGTATTCTGTGTTCATTAAAAGACGTTTTTAGAAGAGCTACTCTTTCCTCTTTCAACTTCAAGCAGGTGCATAACAAATGTTCAATATCTTCTTTCCCTGCACCGCACAACCTGCATGTTGTTCCACAGTTCCTTCTCAACCATGGTTGTAGATGTGGCATAGCTGGTAGAATTCCTAGCCTATGTTTTAAAAAGGCTTCTTTTGATTTCCTGCAGTACCCCAATCCAAAGTATGCCTGTAACCCGGGTGATTTATATGTACACAGAGTCATCCAAGCGTGACGCCTATGGGAAAAAATGGCTTTGTCCTTTATAAGCGAGAGTCTCTTTATACTCTTATTTGATACACATTTGAATTGTGCGTGTGGTAATGGGATTTCCCATAGTTATTTTAGTCCTGTAACAATCAGGGACTCCACTAAGTATTTTTTCCCCGGCATTTTGGAGAAGCTGCACAGATCTTGCCAGAGCTGGTGGTTCAATGTATTTTCTGGTGAGTTATTTATTTTGTGCCAGCACTTAATATATGAACCTCTTCTTGCTAGCGTTTGGCTCGTCAGTCCAAATTCTAGCCGGATCTGGGCTTGTGTGGTGTAAGATGGCAGATTTAAGAGAAGTCTGTATGCTTTTGAGATAATTGTATCCAACAGTTTTGCGTCTGTGCCTCTTAATGCTTCACTGCCGTAAGTAATTGATGACTGTATTTTAACTTGGGCAACACGAAGGAATGGTAGAAGAGTGGGGCCAGTCATCTTAGTTTTAAGTTGTTTAAGTGTTGTCGCGATCAGCATACCTTTTCCCTTTGTGGCCTCCAGATGGTTTGAGAAGCGACCTCCTTTGTCGACTATGATGCCAAGATATTTATATTCAGAGCAGTTTGTAACTACCTGTGTTCCAAGGAGCCAGGAATGCAACTTTTTATTCCCAGTTATTGACAGTACTTTGATTTTGTCGATGTTTACTTCAAGTAAATTTTCTTCGGCGTATTCATGCAACGTGTTAATGAGATTCTGCAGTGCTACTTTGGTATGACTAACCAGGACCACGTCATCTGCATAGGATAAGCTGGGCAGGGCTTTGCCCCCCAGTCGGGGTGCGTGTGCGTTGCAGGCTTCTAGAGCAGGTGGCAGATCGGCTGTAAATAAATTGAAAAGGGTTGGCGCTAAAACACACCCCTGCTTGAGGCCTTTTGTAGTTGGAATGCGCCTGGAGAGGTGGGTGCCATTTCCAAGCTTCACCTGAACCCACGTATTAGAGTGCAGTTCAGTCAAAAGGCTTAGGAGAGGGGCAGGGATCCCCCAGAAGGCTAATTTTCTCCAAAGATTGGCTCGATTGACATTATCGACAGCCGCCTTGAAGTCCACAAAGCAAAAGTGAAGCGTTTGTTTAGTCAGTTTTGCTTTGTCTATAAGTAGCGATAGTGCCAGGAGGTTTGTTGTGTTTCCCATATCTCTACAGAATCCAGTTTGACTAGGTGGAATTATATTGCACTTAGTTGCCAATTCGCACAGCTGTGTCAATAAAAGCCCTGCGAAGTATTTTGCCTCAATGTCCAGAAGGGCTATCAGGCGGTAGCTTTTTGGTAACATTCTGTCCCCTGCTTTATATATCGGTGAAATAACTGATCCCTTCCATGATGCAGGGAGACGCCCAGAGTAGCTGACAGACGTGTAGAGGGGGGGTTAAGGATTTTGCCCAGTATTCCGGGTCAAGTTTGAAGAGGGCTGGAGGAATTCCGTTTGGCCCTGGAGCTCCATCCTTCCTTCCTTTGGAGATTAGTTTCCTAAGTGTAACGACATTAATTTCGATTTTAGCTTTTTCCTGTAATTTTATTATTTGTGGGGGATGGCCCTCCTGGGCGACATGGAGCGTGTTTGTTACAATGACCAGCTGGTTAAAATGAGTGTCTGAGAAAGATTCCCAGGAGTTGTTGGTTATGTACGATGTTATTCCACCATGTTTTGGATTTAAAAATGTGTTTAGTGTAGACCAAAATTGTGCGCTGTTATTCCCCTTAGAGTCGTAGTGAAGTTTAGCCCAGAAATCTTCTTCTTTAGATCTTTTAACCTCCCAATTAAGTTTCTTTAGGTCCGCCCGGTGCTTACGAAGCTGTTCAAGAAGACCCCTTTCGCCCGGGCTTATTCTCAATAGTCTTAGGGATTTGTTGATCGCTTTTTTGTGTTTTTTAGTGCCAATTTCTGGGTGCTTGAAATCTTCACTGTGACCGTAGAGCCAAGAGAAGGGAAGTGCCGTACTGTTGTTGAGTATGTGTTTGCAAAATCGACCGTAAAGGTTTACCATACGGTTACTGGATTACCCATAGGATAATTTAAGCTATTTAATTGTAGTTTTGCTACTTGGAGTACCTCCATTGTATTTGCGACAGAAGATTTAATTTGTTTGAGATTTATGGTATGACAGGCGTGTGGTCCTGTTGGATTGGAAAGATTTGGATCCGGAAAGGCAAGAATAGAGGCTTCCTGGGGACGGTGGTCGCTATCTCCCTTATCTCCTAGGTTAAAGCCTAGTATATGATGGACAAGTGAGAGGGAGACTAGCGTGTAGTCTATTGTAGAGGTTGCGTTGCCTGAATTGAATGAGGCAAAAGATGGTGAGTCATCAGCGAATCTTCCATTTAGAACCCTCAGGCCGATGTGCTCCAAGTCATCCAGCAGCTCCTTCGCCAGTGATGGAGCGAGGTTCAGAATGACATTTTGTTGTGACTTGCAAAGTTAAACTTCCATAATAATATAACAGTATTAACTAGTGTGTGAAGAATTATTAATCAACATAGTTTAAAAATGCATATACACAAACATGAGGGAATAATTTATGTGCTCTATGTTGCAAAAGCAAGTGCGTTGAAAATAATAAACTAACCTTGTCTATTGTCTTTGTCAGTATTAAATGCGGCTGTTTAACTAATGGCATGTGCTTATTTTGTGTGCTTATGTTATGTCTTTTCGTCTTTATGTGGCATAAGCTCGTGGAGAAACCTGCGGCCTAAATGAAGAAGGTTAATATGAAATGCAGCTTTGTATGCACAGCTAGGTAACATAAATTAATGGGACATTAATTAGCAAAGGGGGTGGGTAACAGAATGGGTCTCAATTCTCTAATTAATTGATGTCTTGTGTTTGTTTGAATACTAGTTTCTGATGAGAGGCCTAAGGCTTGGAAAAGAAATGGCAGTGGTCGTGAAATCTGTCCAGAGTGGAGCCCGGTATTCGCACAGCAGTGGAAACTTTTACCACGTTGTTGATTTTGAACAAGTAATACAAACTATTAACTGTGCAGAACGTATTCTCAGTGAAGATGGTCCAAGGACAGGAAGCCAGGCGACATTGCCAAGGTTAGGAAGTCGTGGACAGTATCTTGAAAGAAAATGTTTCTCTTTTAAGGAAGCCAAAAGTTGCGTGAGCAGTTGGACAATAGAGTCAAAGAAAAGGCTCGATTTTGGTTTGGAAACGTGATGAGCTGACATGGACTGACATCTGTCAGCCAATGAGAACACTGGATGGCGAAGAAAATTATACATTTTAGTGAGATTAGCTAGACAGAAAAGGTATACAATCTGACCCCATGGACAGGAGGGCGCTTCTCGCTTTCCGATTCCTGAAGGGCGTGTCGTGCTGTTGGACTTCTTGGCGCACGTAAGGATAATAGGCCTAAATGATTTTTCCCTTTCAGGTGATGCAAAGAATAGTTAGGGAAATAGCTTGAGGGAATGGAAACTGTTATTTTGCTCTAATTCATGATTGCTGATTTGCTTTAATGTTGTCAGTCTAATAAATCATTTCCTTGAATCGCTGCTTAAATTGCTAATAAAAGATTTCTTAATAAAATGCACTTTCTTGAATAAGAAGTTAATAAATTAGATTTTTGAAACGACAAGCTGGTCTTGTTTATTCATGGTCTAGTTACCATTAGCTGATCCATTTGCCTAAGTGACTTAATTAAAAGATATATGTTTGAAAAACCATGGTAAGAAATGATAAACTGCAGTTGTATATAAATATGTAAATAGTTTGTGAATAGTTCTGATTAATTAAGTCACATGATTCAGTTGCCCAAAAATTGTCTCGTTAGTTTATGGGCCTTGTGAGTGATTTATGATTAATGGTGAGTATTATGGTGTTGGGTAGCGTTGTTGAGACAGTTTTTCTATAGGGGCGCTGGATCAATTCCTTGGTAGCAGAGTTACGGTTGCTATGGTAACTGTCATGCTACATGGTAATTACGTAGAATCGATGTTTAACATATGTTGAGTTTGTTCAGTTGTTATATTTAGTCGAAAGGTTTTTTCCAGCAGTGTGAAAATTCCTGGTTTTGTGCCGGCATGACAAGAGTTGTGTAACAGGTGAAGTTGCACAGTGCATTTGTTCTGTTTCAAAATAGTGGTATTGTCATATATCACTAGTGTTGTGGTTGTACAGCACAAGTTTAGGGATTTTAGGTGTGTAAGGTAAAATGTGTAGTGAGGATTATCTACGAAATTGTAGCTTTTGAGTATAGGGACTTGGAGCCTGTTTTAAAACTCACTGTGAAAAGAGTAGTAGAATTTATCCAAGCTTGAGTGAAGGGTAAGGAAGCGTCGTCTATCTTACTAGCGAGTCTGGGTTTCTATGGTTGGTTAAAGTCCTACCAAGATTCATGTATGAATAATTAGGGTTTCTTCCGTTAGAAAGTGCGCAAATGATTTTGTAATTATGATCGAGTCAAACTTTGAATTGTTACTATATGTGCATTCAGAGGGAAGCGAGTTCGATATTACATGTTAGAAGGGTAGGGTAAGGCTACTTACTTTATTGACAAAACTAAATATTCTGTGAAAATAGCGTTGTCTATTTCTCGCAAAAGAATACTTGAATGACTGTAAAAGCTATCACTTTATTCTAGTGAAACTGACAAATGGTTTGTTTTTGTGGAGTTACTAACTGAATTCCATTGAAAAGTTTTGTTAAAATGGCGCTGTGAAAATATTTTGTGAAGGAGGGATGAGCTTTAGGAGTGAGAGAAGAGAAGCTGCAGCGGCAGTGTGCGGCAGTGTACGTCACAGGGTCCACGCTGTGATTGGCTAGCATACGTCACAGTAAGCGTGCTGATTGGTTCACGTGACTAAGACGAGCTGACAGTTGATTGGTTCATCCTGAAAGCAGTATTTCTATTGGTTGAGCAAGGTGGTGAAGTAGCTTAACCTGATTGGTTTGTTAGTGAGTTTCGCGCACTGACTGGCTGGTGTAGCGGAATATCAACTTCCTTGTTACGATCTTTACTGTATTTTTATGCAGTGGCACAAAAATCTTTGACGCCCTGAAGAAATTGCCTAAATGTCTATATGGCAATGAAACATGTCGGCAAGTACAATAGTAGTGGTGGTTGGATAGGTAGTGACCTCACTTACTATTTTTAGATCCCCACACCCAACACAAGGAATTTAATAAAGTGATTTATTTGTGTTGTCGTGTGTGATGTGTTTTTACACGTTGTTGGATTCTGTGTAGATCACTATTTCCTTGATCTTCTTTTTCCACTGCATACTCTATCTACACAAATCTTTTTGTGTTCTGGACACTTTCTCCTTTCCTTTCTGAGCTTGAAAACACCGATGATGAGAACAGGGCAATCCTGGTGAGTACCAGCCAGGTTCCCGATGGTGGTGCGCCCGTGAGGTGTTTTCTCGCTCTCACTCACATTTTTTGTCATTTATGTCGCACGGATGACACTAAGGTGTATGAGTGTTTATGTCTCACAACTGATCTAATTTTTGGAACGGGCGTTTTGTTAAAAGAGGCACCATCCAGGGCTATACCAACTACCCAAACTAACTAAAAATAAGGGAGTCGTTTGATGCAATATTGTTGCAGAAACTGGTATAACCATGAATATAAGGATAGATCTTTATGTGCCTAAACAGGTCTAGGTCTTGTTTTGTATGTGATATGATGAGTGGAGGGCGACCTACGACTAGCTTTACCCTCTAAGCTCCTGTGTTTTGAAGAACGATCTTTACTGAAGCAAGGGAAACAGTTTTAAAACATGGATTATTATTACATTAAAGAGAAAAAGAAGCTTTCATGGTTTCAGAAATTGAAAAATAAATTGAAACCTGACAATAAAATTAAAACGCGAGGTAGAAGATTACTTCATAAGTACAAAACACCAGCTTATATGCAAGGTGAATATGGTTATCATACTTGTCTTTGGATTGAGAATTGGATGGAATATACTAAAAATGATGGTGTTTTAGCATGGCCGGAAGATGGATCGTTTAACATCAAAGTTATGAAAAACTTAAGAGACAAAATGATGACTCTTGATCCAAGGCCTAGACCTACACAATTTGAGGCTTTAGCTGAATGGGAGGATGAAATGTTTGAATTGGAAAGAGAAAATAAAGGTATAACAAGAGGTACCAGATTGGACATAAATAGGGAGACTCATGAGGATAGAATGCGTCGATGGAGACGTGGTGCATGTGATGGTTTGTACCCAGTAAGAGTGATGGTTACTGAAGTACCAGGTCAAAAGAATTCCCAAAAGAAAAATAATAATGCTGAAGAAAGTGAATTAGAAGATCCAGTTTTAGAAGAAATTTACATTACAAAACAGAAACGACCTCCTCCTTATCAACCAGCTTGTACATGGTCTTCCCCGATGGTTCCTCCAGGAACTTCTCCAAGTGCTCCACCTAGGGAAATTATTGATGAGGCATCACCCAGATTATACCCGAATAATGCAAAAACTCCTGAAAGAGCAGAAACAAGATCTAGTTCCAATATATCTGGTGAAAATAGAAATTATGCTGAAACCCCAGTTTGTAGGAATGAAACCCCAAGAAATCTAATGAGAACAGAAAGATGTGGGGAAATGCCAAATACTTCAGAATATTTTCGAACAAAAGAGGAATTAATACAGCAGTTAACTAAAAGCATGGAAGCAGTAACAGTACCAGTAACGATTGGGCCTGTTCAACCAGTATTTGATCAAAGAGAAATTAGACACTCAGCTTTAACTATTCCATTAAATGCAGAAATTCAGAAAGTGGCTGAAAACTTTTATTCAGATTTATCAGAAATTCACCGAGAAAAATCAATGATGCCTGATTTAACTTTTAATCAAGGTTCACCATGTAGAACTCCAGTTGGTGCAGAATCTGATCCTGCAACTCCGGAAAAGAGCATTATTAAAATAGATTTAACGCATTCTTCACAAAGCTCAGAATTTTAATTACTGGATGTTGCAAAACTAAAAGCAGATTTGGAGGAATTAAATATTGGCACAATTGGACCTGACAGTTTGAAGCTATATCGGGATGATGAATTATTGTTTATTTGTAAAAGCATACAATGGAAAACGAAAACAAAGTATGATCAATTAGAGGAAATGGCTGCTGAATTAGAAATAGATTTAAGCAGGCAGAAAAATTTGCAGAAACATTACAGAGTGGATTTCTCTGAAAAAGACATTGAGAACATGAATACCACAGGAAGAATTATTCACATAAAAGAATTAATTGTGTTTCTAAAAAGATTAGGTGAATTAAGTAAATGGAGAGTAAAATGGACAAAGAAAAGAGAGGAAGAAAGACGAGAAAGAAGTGAAATAGCAAATGAATTTCCAATGAGAGAAATAGCTGGAGGTGGATATGTGCATGTTCCATGGTCAAGACAGGACATTTTGCTGTTTACAAATGATTTTCCTCGGCTGAGAGAAAAACCTGTAGAATGGTATCGACAGGTGGACAGATTTGTTAAGGTTTCAAAAGTTCTGTGGATTGATCTTGAAGGTTTCCTTGACATTGTTGTCCCATCAGATCTTTGGACAGAATGTAAAATTTCTATAGATTGGCCCAAAGAAGAACCTGCTGGAGATAAGGTAACGGGTGCTCCTTCAGCAGATGTTAGCAATCTGTATGATAAAGTAATTTTCTGGTTGAAAAACAAGATTCCTCTGAAAGAAGTTGATTGGGTTATAATAGATAGAACAAATCAAGAGGCAAAAGAATCAGTATATTCATTTTATGAAAGATTACTACTGGTATTTAAACAATACAGTGGTTATGAAATATTAGGTGAGAAGGATACGAGCCACTTTATTTACAGGTTTGTTTATGGCTTAAGACCTGAAATTGGTGAAATGATAAGAAATGGAATAGTTGGCTGGCAATCACTCTCAGTTGATGACATTTTGAGAAAAGCAAAATATTGCAGTGATGAAATAGATGCAAAACAGAAAAAGCTTAAGGAGAAAGCTATGTGGGCACAGGTGAAGGTAGCTGAACAGCAAATAGCAACCCTGGAAAACAAAAATGTTAATCAGAATCAAGGAAAATTTAAAGGTAACAAGCCTAGAATGATGGGAAATATTGAAGAGTTAAAGCAGAAACCCCCATGTTTTAATTGCGGCGAAATTGGACACTGGAAGCGCGACTGTAAAAATCCGCCCAGAAATTTTAAAAATGCATCATTAAATCCACAGATGCAGAATGAGATAAATCTGCAGCAACAGTGAATCAGCAGAGTCAGATTCCACAACCGTCACTTCCAAATTGTGTAAATGTGCAGAGATACAATACAGAGACGGGATTCTGCGGAGGTGAACAGGTAAACAGATCACCAAGAGTGAATGTGTCAAATGTTTCTCAACAGTATTTGTTAAATGAAAATGGAGGGAGTGATTCTGACGATTACTTATGACGGTGCCTGAGAGAGGAGGAAGAGTGTGTGCTTGGAGCCACTCTTGAGGTAGATCAGGCTGGTCCATTTGTAAATGGTAAAGTGCATGATGTAGAAATCACTTTTCTGGTGGACACTGGTGCTACCCGTTCTACTGTTAGATCAGTGGAAATAGAAAACCTGCCTCTCTCTGGGGACACCATCCAAGTAGTTGGCGTAGCTAATCAACAAATTAAAACAGATTTAACAGTACCAGTTAAAGTTGAAATTGGCAAATTTAAAGACAAGCATAGATTTGTAGTCTGTAATAGCAGTCCTGTAAATCTGTTAGGAAGGGACATTCTTTGCAAGATGAATTGCAAAATATATTGCTTACCGGATGGTATAGAGCTTCAAACTCAAGAGGAAGATGGGCTTTATAAGCTAACAATGTTAATGGTTGAAGCAGAGGAAAGTAAATTATTTCCTGCATTTGATAACAATTATCTACCTGAAGAATTAAAAGAAACAGTCAATGCTAAAATTTGGGATCTCACAGGAAGTGAAATGGGTTTGATGAAAAATGTAGACCCAGTTAAAATTACAGTAAAGCAAGGAGTAGATTTTCCAAACATTCCTCAGTATAAAATGAAGGCAGAAACTATTGAAGGTGTTATACCTGTAATTGACAAATTCATAAAACAAGGTGTTCTAAAAGAAATTGAAAGCAGTCCATGTAATTCACCGATTATGGGAATTAAAAAGCCAAACGGAACTTTCAGGATTGTTCAAGACCTGAGAAAAGTTAATCAAATAGTTGTTCCATGTTGCCCAGTTGTACCAAACCCAGCGGTAATGCTTTATCAGATTCCGCATGATGCAGAATGGTATACAGTCATAGACCTTTGTAATGCATTCTTTACTGTTCCATTGCATCCAGAAAACCAACAGATTTTTGCGTTTAGGTTCCAGGACCGTATTCTAGCATAGTGTCGTATCCCTTAGGGGTATACAGAGAGTCCATCTATTTTTAATCAGTTGCTAAAGAAATCCTTGGAAAATCTAGATTTACCTGAAAAGTAAACATTAGTGCAATACATAGATGACCTCCTTGTGCCTGCAAAAACACGATATAATTGTGTAACAGATACCATTACTCTCTTAAATCATTTGGCAGATGAGGGACATAAAGTGTCTCCTGCAAAATTACAGTTTTGCAAACAAGAAGTAAAATATCTTGGTCACAGAATTACAAAAGGAATCAGACAAGTGACAATTGAAAGAATTAACATGATTCAGGGAATGCAACCTCCAAAAACACAGAGACAGGTCAGAATGTTTCTAGGAATGGTGGGTTATTGTCGCCAATGGATTAGTGGATTTTCAGTAATTGCAAAGCCACTGCAGAGATTGACAAAAGCAGACATAAAAGACCCGATTATCTTAACAGAAACTGAGTTAGAGGCTTTTGAACTGTTAAAGAAAAGTTTATGTGAAGCACCTGCTTTAGGCATGCCAGATTATGAACTGGAATTTGAGCTGTATTGCAGTGAAAGGGAAGGATGTGCATTATCAGTTCTGATTCAGAGACATGGAAGACTGAGAAAGCCGCTAGCTTATTTCTCAGCAGTTCTTGATCCTGTTGCAAAAGCATTACCAAGTTGCTTAAAATCAGTAGCTGCAACTAGTGTAAGCCTTGAGCAGAGCGAAGGAATTATAATGGGATTTCCTGTAAAAGTATATGTTCCCCATTCAGTTGAAATTCTCCTCACTAGAAGTAAAACGCAGCACTTGACAAGTAACAGGTTAACTAAGTATGAGAAAGTTATTCTGGGATCAGATAACGTGTCGATTGCAAGATGTGTGAATTTAAATCCTTCCACATTATTGCCTGATGGTACTGTAACAGAAATCAGAAATGAGAATGATGTTGATCATGAATGCTTGGATGTTTTAGAATATTGCACCAAACCTAGGCAGGACATTAAAGATGTCCCATTAGCTGAATCAGATTTTGTTTATTTTGTTGATGGTTCATGCTTAAGAACAGATGAAGGTGTTCTGAGAGCAGCATATTCAGTCTGCACAGTTGCAGATGTAGTTGAAGCATCTTATCTCAAAGGAATTCGTTCAGCTCAAGTAGCAGAATTGATTGCTTTGATTTGTGCATGTGAAAGAGCAAAAGAGTTAAAGATTACCATAGTGACTGAGAGTCAGTATGGATATGGCGTAGTCCATGACTATGGCCAGCTCTGGTCTCAAAGAGGTTATTTAACTTCTGCGGGAACTCCAATCAGGAATGCAAAATTGATAAAGAGGCTGAATGATGGAATTCAGCTTCCAGAGAAAATCGCTGTCGTGAAATGTACAGCGCACAAAAAGGGAGAAGACTATATGACAAAGGGCAATAACTATGCTGATGAAATCGCTAGGTTCTGTGCAAAGAACAATATGTCAATCAATCGGGAAAAAGACAATGAACATGTTTTGAACTCACTTATGTTAACATCTGTAGTTGAGACATGGCAAGTAGTAAAAGATTTACAAGATGAGGCAGACGATGAGGAAAAAGACAAATGGTTAAAAGCAGGTTGCAGACAGCTTGAGGAAGATGAGATTTGGGTTTACAAAGATGACAGACCAGTTATGCCAGATAGCATGATTGCTGACATGGCTCGAATGTATCATGGTCCAGGACATATTGGAAGGGATTCAATGATTAGGTTATTTAGGCAAACATGGTACAATCCAAAGTTCAGACTAATTGCAGAATCTTTTTGTCAGAGATGCTTGATTTGCCAGCAGATCAACCCAAACAGAAAAACAGTTGTGAGCATGGGAACCATAGGACGGGAGGGTGGTCCTTTTACTAGATTGCAGATGGATTTCATTGACATGCCACCCCATAACAAATTTAGATAAGTCTTAGTGATAATCTGTCTGTTTTCAAGATGGGTGGAAGCGTTCCCAACACGTCACAATGATTCAGTTACTGTGGCTAAATTGCTTTTAAGGGAAATCATACCAAGGTACGGTTTTCCAGTGACGGTCAAGACTCATCGTGGAACACATTTTAAAAACAGATTGTTACAAATGATTTGTGAAGCACTGACTATAAAGCAAAAGCTCCACTGTGCTTACAGACCAGAAGCATCAGGTGTTGTTGAGCAAGTGAATGGCACAATCAAAAATAAATTATCCAAAATGTGTTTAGCTACAGGAATGAAGTGGACTGATGCACTTCAACTTGTTTTGATGTCTTTGAGAAGTACTCCTGATAAAAAGACAGGTCTAAGCCCACATGAAATTCTCATGGGCAGAGTCATGAGACAAGCATTCATACCAGTTGGTAAATTAATGAGTATTAATGATAGCGTCATTTTGGAATACTGCAAGAACCTTTCTGACGTGGTGACTTCTGTGTTCCATCAGGTGGGAACAGATGTGATCACCAAAGAGAAGGAACACGCTCATGATCTGTTACCAGGAGACTGGGTGAGAACAAAATTTCACCGGAGAAGAAACTGCTGAGTACCCAGGTGGCAAAAGGCAAGACAGGTGATACTTGTTACAACAAATGCAGTAAAGTGCAGAGGTTTGAAAAGATGGGTACATGCTAGCCACACCATTCGTGTACCAGAACCTGATAATCCTGACGAGGGTGACACTACGAGAATTCCTTATGGGGTAACCCAGTATCCCTCAGAACCTGGGCAATACAGTAATAGTTTCAACAATGGCTCCGTCGGGTACAACCAAAATTGCTTTAAAACATATAATTATCTTTAACTCCAATGTAGACATAACATTTCTACTTATTATGCCGCCTCTATTAGGCCATGAAGTGCAAAAACCAAACACTGAAAAGGGTCAGTACGGCATTTTAATCATTGAATCATTTTTCATTCATAGTTTTTGCTTTTTTCTTATCGACTGACAACTTTGAATATGCAATAAAATTTACAAAAAGCGGCGCAACAATTCAGTTTGGTGAGCAAAGTGACATAATGTGAGATAAATGTGACACAGTGACATCAAGTGATCTATATACATGTGCGTGAAAAAGGTCTATAGAAGGGGAAGAATGAATTAGAGAGGCCAATTCTCATTAAGCTGATACTCAAGACCAACAAATTATATTCAGTGGATGTATTATGTTGGACATGGTGAGGGTGACACTACAGCTGATTCAGATTCTGAAGAAGAACCTGAAAGAAATCCAGATCCTAAAGATCGACAAGAAGGTCGACATCTGGAAAATTCAATTGCGAATGAAGCGTTGAATGAAGATACTGAAGAAATTGTGATTGAAGACTCTGAAAATGATGAAGATCTGCTAGAAAAAGAAGCAGAAGAAGAGTCTGACCAAGTGGTGATTCAAGATCAAGAGAGTATTGAAAAGCAGATTGGAAGCTCTGAAGGCAGGAACGGAAGTTCTGAATCTGGGAAGTTGGAAATAATTGAAGAAGAAGAAGAAGACGAAATTCTGAGTACCAGTTATAGGGATGATGTTCCTAACAGAGTGAAACTGCCGAGTAAAGAAGTACCTGAATCTAGAATTCAAATCTCTGAAGATGAGACAGATGAAAGTGACGATGAAAGCAAACTAAGAAGTTCAAGGGAAAGAGCTTGGAGAGCGGAGTGTAACACAACTGAACCAAAGAAGAAATTATCAAGAAAAGGAGATAATTGGCCGAATGAGCATGAGAGTCTAAAATTTAAATTAGTGAACAGATCAAAAGAGCAGGTTAATGAAATCTCTAGTCAAAAAGGAGACTTAGAAAAAAAGAATCAAGCAGGAAAGAGAATAGAAGTGATTAATAATAGAGCAAAGAGAGCAGTAAAACCTAACTAGAAGTACAAGTCCCCTGAGAGGACTTACATAATCATCCCACCTGTGGTGGAGGTGAATAGTAGTAGTCAGGAAGATTTGGATGATACCAGTGACAATGACTGATTTTGTCTCAATATAAAGTAGAAATCTGTTCGTGGCATAAGGCTGAAGAAATTGTGGCAGGTGACACAAGGTCGAAGAAATTGTGTTAGTTGGAAAAACACATTTGATGTAAGACGCAAGGTCGAAGAAAAGCTGTTAGAAAGTAGGGTTTTCTTTAAAAAAAATAATTTAAAACAGGGGGGTATATTTAGAGATTTTTAATTTTTAATTTTGATTTTTGATTTTTCTTGTAAGGTTCTTGTTATAGAGTAAGGATGCCTTATACTAACAATAACTCGAGATGTTCAATCTTAAGGAGATGTTGCAAAATGTCTTCTATATGTGTGATTTTAATAATCCTGGTTTGGTTAATTTTGGCTGTTATTTTTCCTTTTGGTATTGACAAAGAAGAGTACAAAACTAACATGACTAGCAAAGTTATGCCTAAACAAGATAACCATGATGTGGTTGGCAAGTCTAACAGAGTTATTGAGCACAAACCAGAGATCCATCAAGATAGATCTGTTGGTGATTTTTCTAGTAATACTTTTTCAAGACTTTTATCTGAATATCTTAAAGTTATGGATGTTAAGGATTGTTACATTTGTGTGAAACTACCAGCTTCTGTTTCTGAAGGGGTTACATATAATGTGCTTCCCCTTACTTATGGCATCACTTGCAGTGTTATAGCTAGTTTATTTTATCAGACAGGCCGCTTGGAGTACTATTACTCAAATTATGACAACATTTTTGCAAATTTAAAAGTTGACAAGAGCTTCAATAAGCATAAACAAGCTAAACAGATGAGGGAATTTTTCATTGTAACTAATGAACTTACATATGAGTATGCTTTTAGAAACAATATAACTTGTAAATTGAGAACTGAAGAGAAATCTTTCTTAAACTTAGTTGAAGAGAGAAGAGCAGTTTATAAAAGGAATGAGATGTTGAAACAAACCAAATCTAAGTTTTAGCAGATTGAGGACGAGAAACTCAATGGTAGAACTGAAAAGTTGCTATTCACATAGATAAACCTGTTAGTGGAAAGCTTTGTTGAGGAAAGAAAAACGGTGATGGATCAAGCCCTGATCTTTGGACTGGGTAAGAGTGGTCTGCTTAATTCAGGCACTCTGTTCATCACCACCCCCTTTTCTGAATCATTTTGTCCACCATAAGCGTGGAAGGGTATACTCAGATGTGAGTCCCTTGCTCATTGCACCATCAGGATTCAAGCAAGCCGGGCCGAAGACGCCTGAAATGGCAGAAACCGGTCCCCGGAAGTTTGTTTCCTTCCCAGTAGAAGAATTGGCTTGGTAGTTTGGTTTGCCCTGTTCCCATCATGCACTGGGACAGGAACAGACTAATTTGCATATAGCCAAGTTCTGAGCTGGGATGGTGCAGTGAGCTAAAAAACGGTGATGGATCAAGCCCTGATCTTTGGACTGGGTAAGAGTGGTCTGCTTAATTCAGGCACTCTGTTCATCACCACCCCCTTTTCTGAATCATTTCTCAGAAGAGACAACACGCTTTTTGACAATTATTTTGTGGGTGGGAGTCAATGCGAAGATACTTATCAGATCCTAGGTGGTTGGGGATTTAAAGGTGGTAAAGATCCAATTTTCCCTGGAATTTGTTTTGTCTGTGGAAATAAGGCAATCTCCCAGACCACTGGTATGGGACTTGTTATGTTCGTTTAGTTTTCCCAAAGATTTTTCATGTAGATAGAAATGTAAAGGGTTCTTTTGAAATTAGTAATCATCTGAGTAGATTCAAAAGGGAAAGTTTTTCAGAAATTTTGGAAGATATTTTTGGTGCAGTAATACCTTCGGTGGGTATAACCCTGAATGCAGTTAAAATCGGAAAAATGTCTACAATTGTTGACAGATTGTCTACTGATACTGCAAATGGATTCCAATTGGTCGATACTGAACTTATTGCCATGAGATCGATGGTTATGCAGAACCGTCTTGCTCTTGACATTCTTTAAGCTAAGCTAAAGAGTTTGTGGAATTTTACATGTCCAGCATTGCTGCACATACATTCCTGACAAGAGCCAAAACATTGAGATGTATATTAGAAACATTACAGAATTACATTCAGAAATTGTACCTTTAGAAGATGAAGATTTTTCAGAACGTTTGAGCAAAAGATTTGCAGCAATCAAAAACTAGTTTCAAGAGATTGATAGTTCAATTTTAGGCAAAATACTGTGTCCTTTATTAGTTATAGTTTTTGTGATACTTTTGCTAAAAATTTGTTGCATGTTACACAAAAGAAAGAAGTATGTTAGGGAGAAGAAAAGGATCTATAAGCTTAGAAAAGAGCAATAAAGGGAAATAGAATTAGAAGAGTTTCGTAGATCACAATATGAGAGTTACAATCAAACAGCAGAATCAAAGGTTTAGAAATACTAATACAGTGATTGTCCAAAACATGTTCAAGGGTTTATAAAGATTTGCTAAAAATTTTGGGTGTAGTTTGGTGTTTTTGAAATCACCAGATGAGGGAGTTGATGGAGCGAGGTTCAGACGACATTTTGTTCTGACTTGCAAAGTTAAACTTCCATAATAATATAACAGTATTAACTAGTGTGTGAAGAATTATTAATCAACATAGTTTAAAAATGCATATACACAAACATGAGGGACTAATTTATGTGCTCTATGTTGCAAAAGCAAGTGAGTTGAAAATAATAAACTAACCTTGTCTATTGTCTTTGTCAGTATTAAATGCGGCTGTTTAACTAATGGCATGTGCTTATTTTGTTTGCTTATGTTATGTCTTTTCGTCTTTTTGTGGCATAAGCTCGTGGAGAAACCTGCGGCCTAAATGAAGAAGGTTAATATGAAATGCAGCTTTGTGTGCACAGCTAGGTAACATAAATTAATGGGACATTAATTAGCAAAGGAGGTGGGTAACAGAATTGTTCTCAATTCTCTAATTAATTGATGTCTTGTGTTTGTTTGAATACTAGTTTCTGATGAGAGGCCTAAGGCTTGGAAAAGAAATGGCAGTGGTCGTGAAATCTGTCAAGAGTGGAGCCTGGTATTCGCACAGCAGTGGAAACTTTTACCACGTTGTTGATTTTGAACAAGTAATACAAACTATTAACTGTGCAGAACGTATTCTCAGTGAAGATGGCCCAAGGACAGGAAGCCAGGCGACATTGCCAAGGTTAGGAAGTCGTGGACAGTATCTTGAAAGAAAATGTTTCTCTTTTAAGGAAGCCAAAAGTTGTGTGAGCAGTTGGACAATAGAGTCAAAGAAAAGGCTCGATTTTGGTTTGGAAACGTGATGAGCTGACATGGACTGACATCTGTCAGCCAATGAGAACACTGGATGGCGAAGAAAATTATATATTTTAGTGAGATTAGCTAGACAGAAAAGGTATAAAATCTGACCCCATGGACAGGAGGGTGCTTCTCGCTTTCCGATTCCTGAAGTGCGTGTCGTGCTGTTGGACTTCTTGGCGCACGTAAGGATAATAGGCCTAAATGATTTTTCCCTTTCAGGTGATGCAAAGAATAGTTAGGGAAATAGCTTGAGGGAATGGAAACTGTTATTTTGCTCTAATTCATGATTGCTGATTTGCTTTAATGATGTCAGTCTAATAAATCATTTCCTTGAATCGCTGTTTAAATTGCTAATAAAAGATTTCTTAATAAAATGCTCTTTCTTGAATAAGAAGTTAATAAATTAAATTTTTGAAACGACAAGCTGGTCTTGTTTATTCATGGTCTAGTTACCATTAGCTGATCCATTTGCCTAAGTGACTTAATAAAAGATATATGTTTGAAAAACCATGGTAAGAAATGATAAACTGCAGTTGTATATAAATATGTAAATAGTTTGTGAATAGTTCTGATTAATTAAGTCGCATGATTCAGTTGCCCAAAAATTGTCTCGTTAGTTTATGGGCCTTGTGAGTGATTTATGATTAATGGTGAGTATTAAGGTGTTGGGTAGCGTTGTTGAGACAGTTTTTCTATAGGGGCGCTGGATCACCAGCTTAGAGGTTTTACCTTGGCTGCTAAAGGATTGAGTTGGAATATTCCAGTAGTAGGAATGGGCCTGAATGTCATTGTTTGAGGATGAGCCTAAAAGGTATTGATTAAAGTCCCCAGAAAGAATGAAGTTAGGAGACGTGACGAGGAGACAGACTTCCTTTCGTCTCTCCTGTCGTCTCTTCCTGCATCCTCCTTCTATTTTGTATCTCTCTTTCCCTCCTCTCTCAATGTATTGAGACTGAACTATTTTGTCTGATGCCCGATGGAGCTACCTGGTTTAGCTATAGGGGAGATGGACTGTGGATTCCCGCCTCGGTCATCACCTACCCAGTCGGTCTTTTGACAGACTTCCTTTTAGTCTCTCTTTGTTTGTCTCTTCCCTTATCCTCCCTTCTCACCTCCCCTGCCTCCTCCACTACTTTTATCTTTCCTTTCTCTCCTCTCCTAATTGTATTGATTATTTTGTGATTCATTGTGTAATTGTTGATCTTTTTCTGTAACATTGTTGATTCTCATGTAAAGCGCTCTGATACCTTCGGGTCTAGCCAGCGCTATATAAAACTCTTTAAATAAATAAAATAAATAAAAAATAAAATGTGTGCATAGTCAATAAATGATGTAGGTGGTCCATTAGAAGTTTCAACTCCTGTTTCTTCTTTTTTGGATTCATGTAAATGTTGGTCAGCAGCACCTCTTCTGTTTTCCCCCTAAGATTTAATTTAATCTGAACTGTATTTATGGTAGGAGAGTGGGTGGTAAGTTCCTGTGCACTGTGAATGTTTGAGATTTTGATATAGGTTGCTAATCCACCCGCCAGCCGACCAAATTTACTTTTTCTTGTGGCTGGGGAGTGATAGCAGGTGTAGCCCTCTATGTGTACAGGATCCTCCAGCCATGTTTCCTGAAGGAGGATAATATCAAATGATTTCACGTATTGTAAGAATTCAGTGTCTGCTGCCTTGTTGTTGAGCCCATTTAGATTCCAAGAGCATAGTTTCAGAAGTGGCGTGGCCAGATGCGAACCCACCTGTATTTGGTTACCCTGTCATTGTGGGTGACTTGATGTGTTCATTATTCTAAATGGCCGAAGATAGTCTGGATTGACCGAGTTAGAGACCATCGTGCTCCTTTGGGTGAATGTTGCCTGTGTTTTTGCAGGTGATCGACCCAGTGCACCCCTAAGTACTGACGTTGTCTTAGAGTTTTTTTATAGACGGTCGTACCGAGGTCTTTCGAGCAGGGGGAGCGAATATCCTGTGTTACGATATGTGGCGCATTTAATCCCCCAGGTTTTGAGGATATTTTGCTCCTCTAGGATTTTATTTACAATTTCGGACAAACTCCAGGTTGCTTTTGTAGCTTCCTTGTCCTGTGTTCTGTCAGTTTTAATAAATTCTATTGAGAGGAGGTCAGCTGAGCATAATCCATTTAAGGTTGGTATAGTGCTAAGGAGACGGAGTAGATTGCCTCTATTCAGAATATCGAATGGACCCTTTGATTCGTATTCTAGAGTAAAAATACTGGGGTCCTGAAAGAGAGAACTCACAATGTTATCAGGATTAGCAACCAAGTACTGGTTTGGAGCATTAAGGTTTTTTGGGATCTCCCGCTGTATTTGTTTCTTTGGCGACTCTCAGGAACAGTGACTGGGTATTGTTTGGCGTGTAATTCTTTTGTACACTTTCCCATAATCCGAAGTGAATTTAATTTTCCCCTCTGACTTCTTGTTCGCTTGATTGGTTATGGGCCTCGTTAAGTAAGCTTTTCCATTTGTTGTATTGTTGTTGGTCTGCTAAAAAACTGTGTTTGTCCAGATGAAGACCATTGACTAGGTGGGGTCGAAACGCTGTCAACGCATCTGGCATTTGGGAAGGGATTAAGACCCTCACTTTCAATTCAGTTTTGTTCTATAAACTGTTTAAAAATGCTAAACTAATGACTTTGTTTGGTGTTAACACACAATGGCCCTGATTACGAGTCTGGCAGTCCACAGACTACCGGACTTACAGGGGCGAGGTGGTGGCGGTCTCCCAACCGTCATATTACGATATTGGTGGTAGGACCACCATAGCCCTGCTGCAGCTGCCAGGGAGCCGGTGTTGCCTGGTGGTGTTGCAGCAGTCAGGAAGCAGTAATATGCTTGGCTGGACTTCCGCAGTCCTGCCAAGCATATTACAAGTTTCCTCTCTGCCACAATGTTCATGGCGGATCTACCGCACATTAAAACAGTGTCGGAGAGGAAATAAAGGGGTCCTAGAGAGCCCCCTGGTGCCTCACGCCCTGTGGATGCACACAGGGGATAACACACACTTCACTCCATGCCATGCAGAACCTGTTTTTGGAGTTCCCATTGCGGTGCCCATTTTCAAGGCATCGTTGTGGGAATGTCAAAAACAAAGCCTGCCAGACAGGAGGAAACTCCTAATCTGGCGGGTGGTCTGACCACGGCTTTGGCAGTGCGGCAGCATAATTGGGCCCTAGGAGTCTGAGTTTGATGTTGGTCTGATCACCATTGATGGTCCACCGACAGACAGCTGTTCAATCCAACTACCACATTATGATTCAGGCAGTCAGACCAAAACCATCGGGGGGAAAGACCGCCGCCTCCAACAGGATCTATGATCCCATCAGGGCAAGTGTCGTAATCGTATCCCTTCAATTGCAGTGGTGCAGTGGCAGGCACCATAGTCAGATTGATGATGTCCCTTCCGACAAACCTTTCATGGTTGTCAGACCGCCATGAGAAGGCTGTCAGAACGGGACTTTGGGAATCCCAAACAGGGCTCTCGTCCCCCATAGGCCACTGCAAAGTGGCCCAGGGGCACATGTAGTGACCCCACACACATGCATGCACTATATGCCATGCACCAAATGGTGCATGCCACATGGTGCATGGTTGTGCGCAAAGTGCACTTTTACACTGCGACTTGTGCTGCGGCCCTTTTCCTGGGCCAAAACATAAGACAGCATGGTAAAGAGCACTTTTTTGACTACCAGCATGGCGGTCACATCCTAATTCGGTGGTAGGACCACTGACTGCTTGTCAGGGGGTCTCCTGACCCCTGTGATATCGGGCGGCTGTTCAACCACCCACTATCATAATCGGGCCCTCTGTATTATTTAACTTGTCATTGTTGTGTAAAAAGTTGAGCACTGGGTATGAAAGTAGTCATACTTTAAGGTCTGTTTTTGTCTCTATTTGTTTACAACAATATTTCACTATGTTTTCTTAAATTATTGTCTGTGCACTTTATTATTTTATTTACATTCTGTTGATTTTCATGCACTCTTCATTGACTGATTTTATAGGTGATTTTCCCTATCTGTAGCCACTGCTGTTTACATAAACAGCCATTTTCAAAATTATAGCCAAACATCCAACTTCACCATGAAAGGGGATTTTTCATTATAAATGCAGACACCATACAGGAGTTTATTTTTAGTTATTTGAAACGTTTTATAAAGTGCAAACATGACCCATACGGGTATCAGAGCGCTGTACAAAGGAACATACGTGGCATGAGGTACAAGTATGAGTACATTGCAAAATGGAGCATTAGAAGTACCTGAAGAACATTATGGTCCTGGGCGAGTACAGGGAAGCTGAAATTATAAAGGTAATCCAAGGTATCTGCCCTTCTAGTGGGAGCTGTAAAGTTCCAGCAAAGCAGTACATCCAAAAAGGACTGTGATTAGAAACATATCACATTTTGAACAAAAGGTATAAAAGACTGTCAAGCAGGAGATGGAAGTAGATTCAAAATGGCATATGGGCTATTGCTGTTGATGTCCATTCAGGAGTAGCCATTCGACAAGTTTTTTGAATGAGGCAGTCGATGGGTTGGATCTAATCTCAGGTGGAAGAGCATTTTAAATTCTTGGAGCAAGACCAGAGAATGCATGCTTGTATGTTGTTTTCATATTGAATTTAGGAGGTTTCAATAGTAGAGTATTAGAGCTTCTTAAGTTCCGACTCGAGCCAGAGAGCTCCATTTTTTTTGCCAGGTAGACAGGGGTGTTGTAATGAATATCTTTGTGTGTCAGGGAGGCTATCTTGAAACGGACCTTTGCTTCAACAGATAGCAAGTTAAGTTGAATTAAGTCAGGTGTGATATGATCATGTTTTCTGGCGTCTGGCAGAAGCGTTCAGAGTGGCTCTAAGCAGAGCAATCTAGCTTTAGGTAGCCCAGCTAGGGTCACCAAACCATATTCCAAGCGTGAGATAACTAGGGATTGGACTGCTGACTGGATGTTCTCAGGAGGTAAGAATGGCTTGATTTTCCTTAGAGTTTTGAGCTGATGATTGGCTCCCCTAACAGTGGCACTGATGTGATCTTGCATAATTAGGTATTTGTCCAGGGTAATACCCAAAGATCTAGCCGAGTCAACAACATGAGGGGTGCAGTTGATTGCAGAAAGTTGTTTGATCCAGTCTTGAGTAGGTGCCAAGTGGTTGCAAGGGGCAATCAGAAGGAATTGTGTTTTGAGGGTCTTTAACAACAGATGATTATGAGTTAGCCATTGTTAATTTTTTAGAGCGCACCATTTAGAGTTTTTATGTAATCTGGAGAGTAGATCTTCAGATACAGTTGAGTGTCACCGGCATACATATGGTGTTGAATGATAGAGCAGTTCAGAATATCAGAGAGAGGTTCCATGAAAAGGTTGAAGAGCGTGGGCAAAAGTGATAAACCTTGAGGTACTCCAATAGTAACCGGGATACGAGCAGCAAGTGATTGGTTAACTCTGCTTCTTTGGGTATGGTTATGCAAGAAAGAGGCAACCAAATTAAGACATGGCCCGATAACCCCATCCTATTTTGAAGAGCAATCAAGTTTTCATGTTTGGTTGGGTCAAATGCCGAGGACAAGTCAAGAAGGATCAGAAGACAAGAAACATTTTGGTCAAGAGATCTCAAGGCATCATCAACAATGTGAGTTAGAGCTGTTTCTATACTATGCCCTGCTCTGAAACCTGACTGGTAAAGGTCAAGAAGCTGAAATTCCTTGATGTGGTTGCAGAACTGTGTGTGAACGCATTTCTTGATCAATTTAGCTAAAGTCATGGTGCTGGTAATCGGATGGAAATTGTTAGGATCCGCTTAGTCTGCATTAGGCTTCTTAGGGATGGGAGTAACTTGCCCCATCTTGAAGCAATCAGGAATCCTCCCCTGCAAGAGAGATTCTTGAATGAACTGGGCCCAAAGTGGAAGAATGGCCGAATTGAGATCTTTGAGAAGCTTAGCGGGTGGAGGAATGCCGAAGTGATTGGAGGTTTTAAAGACGCAGAAGAATGTAACAGCTCCACATCATCTGGGAGCAGGAAAGAATTCCAAGAAGCATTGTTTTTAGGAGAGCGAACTGTGGGATAGGAAGTTGCACTCGCTGCCGTAGTTATCGCAGCTGCATGGAGCTCAAAGACCGCAAGTTTGGTGTGGCACTTTGCAGTTCAAGTTACATGTGTTTTTACTTTTCTGAGAAGTGAGCTGAGAAGTCCTCCTCACTGGGGCAGGTGGTCCTGAGAGCTGAGATAAGATTAGTGCAGTGGTTAGCTTTTTGTTTAATGATTTCCAAAAATGTCTTGGGTCTGTTTTAGCTCTGTCCAGCTGAGCCCTGAAATTATCTGTTTTAGCACTGAAAATATGTTTGTTGTATGTGCTTCTCATCCTCCTTAACTAATTGAGGCTTGTAATGGAGGGAGAATTTCTCCATAGTCTCTCAGAGAGCTTAACTCCTTCAGTGCTCATGGCGGCTCCCGGCCGTCATGAGTCACAGTAGACGTGTGCTCATGATGGCTGGGAGCCGTCAGAATGTTGCTGCTCCCCCCACGTGTGGGTAATTCCCCGCCTGTGTGGGAGTATTAATCAGTGGGTGGAGTTCTGACGGCTCCCGACTGTCATGACCACACGCCCACCGTGATTTATGATGGCCGGGAGCTTTCATGAGTACCTGAGCCCCACACCCAACCCCGCCCCCCTAGCTCCGCAGCAAAATTCGCGCCGCGGCGAAGGGGATAAGTTTGTTCCTCATTTAGGGAACCATTGAACCAGGATTTGGATTGTTTGATCAGAATCCTTTTGAGTTGCTTCGGAGCGATAGAGTTGAAAATACTTGACATGGAGTTGATGTAATGATCCTTAAGGTCATCCAAGTTGGTCATGTTAGGGGTGACTGAAGAAGATTCTCGCTAATGGTAGTTACATTATTGATGTTGATATCTCTCAGATTACGAACCAGCTGTTTTGGTTTTAAGCAGTTGTCCTTGTCTAAACATGACATTTTACAAGATGTGAAAGGAGATTTGGTGATGATCTGACCAATCACAGGGTATAATGTCATCAAGTTGTATGGTGTTGTCTCTAGCTATGATAAGGTCAAGGATAGCGCCCTTGTTGTGGGTTGGTCCATTGCAGGCCTGGTAGTAGTTGAGGTCGGAGAGGAAAGCCTTAAAGGGTCATACTAAGGGACCATTTGGGTTGGTTCAGTGAAGGTTAAAATCCCTGAGAAAGATATGGCTATGGTAAAGGTCCAAGCAAGAGGAAATGGACTCCAGAATTTGCTCTATGAAGAACAGATTATCACCAGGTGGATGATAAATCATATGGAGCACACAGACAATCATGCCATTGTTCCAGATTTCGGTAACTAGGTGCTCACAAGAGGACATCAACACATTTTCATACTGTTTCAACATGAGGCTGGAGCAATGGATGCAAGCAATGCCCCCCCCCAGTTTTAACAGGTCTGTCTCATCTAATGATGTCATAATCAGGAGGGATGAAGATGTCGAGCATTGGGGAAGAGGAGTTATTGAGTAAAGTTTCAGTAAGGATCAGGAGGTTCAATTGTTGAGTGATGATGAGTTCAGAGATATCCGCTAGGTGTTTCAATGCTGATCTGCAGTTGAGAAGAATTGATTTGATATGAGAGTTGGTAGTGACTGCTTCTAGGCGAGATGTAGTGATCTGAAGTAGGTTATCATTATTCACAGATCTAAGGTTATCACTAGCTTCTCTACCACGGTAAGAGGAATAGTGGGAATATTGATTGGTGAGTCAGAGGAGCCATGCCAAGAGCCATTTTATGAAAGAAGAAGTGCATGAGTGTCATCATCCGACAACTGAGACAAGAACCAAAGGGGCCTTGAAGGGTGGTTAGGAAGTTGCCGAATAATCCAGAGTGGGCTGTGTGGGATAGTGAGAGAGGCCCTTTCCTCCCCGCAGTGATTAACACTAGAAGGAAGAGTAGGTAGACCAGACCCAAAGGAGGGATAGCGTTTGTAAAACTTCTCCTTCTGCAAGGAGAAATGTAAGAGAGTCTGCAGCTTATCCTTGACAGTAAGGAGATCATGCTTGAGGTCAGCCATTTCCTCCTCAAAGAAAGAGAGGCTAACATAACCAGTGTCCGGCCTAGAATAGGTTAATGGATGGGGCCTCTTAGGAAGAGGGGAGTTGGAAGGTATAATATCACCCTCACAAAAATTGCAGGGGGAGACAGTAACCCACTTGAGTTCAATCAAACTATCCACTAAGGGAGGAGGATTAGCATGGATGGCGTCAGGACTTGGTGTGAGTGGTTGAAGAGAAAACCCTTGAGGCGGATTCGTAGAGGGCAAGATGAGTTTATCCTGTGAGATGGGGGAAGAAATGGGAGGGGAGATAGGGAGGTGAGGTTAACAGGTGAGGTACTGGGGTATGAAATAGGGTGCAGGGTAGGAGGAGCACTTGGATTGGTGTTACAGGCACTTTAAATTAGATAATCTGGGATATCACAGTTGGGTTTGTATATATTACACTCATCAACCGTGTCAGGGGATGAAACAGACCGGTTTATAGAGAGTGAAGGGGAGGTAGAGGGGGAGGAAACAAAGAGGGAGGGAACAGAAGGTTCAGCAGTTGTGGGGAGACTAATATGGTGAAGACTAGGATTAGAGTTATTAGGTGTATTTTTAATCCTCATAAAGATTCTTTCAAAGCGATTAAGATTCAGGTCAGCGTCTTGAATAAGGGTGTTACCATTGTTGTAGAGAGATATTGCCAGATCAGCATTGAGGATTGGAGAAGGTAATATTTTTATTCGGAAACCGTGTGGGGCTTTGCACAGAGGTTTGGAACGAAGCATAACAGTTAGACTCTTCTCGGCTGGTCTTTCTGTTTGTGTAGAAAATAAGGTCTGTAACCACCAAACCCTTTGAGGAGCAAAAATAGGTATCAGAGATAAGCGTTTCAGGACACCGTTTGAGTATAATGTGTTTAAAAGTCTTTGTTGCTTTCTTCGAAAGGTTGGGGGTGTAGAAAATCTTCAAAGCATTAAGGCTTACCAGTGCCAGGAAGTCAGAAGAGCGAGTAGTAGGTTGAGCCATGGTGAGGAAAGCGAGCAGAATAGCATGGCTAAATATAGTTAAGGCCACCATAATAGAGTTACAGCAAACCAATTTTAGGGGTGCAATATTCCATTGTTGGGTTCCAAGTTTGACAGAACAATGCGCAAGGATGCACTTGTTAGTTGTTGAGATGACACTGGACGTTAGTGAACTATTACACTCCTAGGTAAAAACAGAGCAAAGTGACTTGTTGCAGTCAGACTATTCCAAGATTGCCGATCCCAAGGGAGAACAGGAGGGACGTCCTACCTTACTTTCTCTACCCAAGCAAAATGGAGAACATAGTGACCTATTGCAGCCAGACTATTATTTAAAGATGGCCGCACAAAAGGTAGAGTAGGAAAGAAGTCCTACCTTTCTTTCTCTACTCAAGCAATTTGGGCTTGAAACAATGGTCCTTTGTCTATTAGTGAGATCAGCAGTTCTCAACACCAAAATCACAAGGGATAACGTTACTAGGAAGTAGCGATCTCCAATGAGCCCAAAAGTGTCGAAAGAAATGCACACAACACACAGAACAGTCCGGAAACCAAGTGCCAGGGGAGAAATAACCCAGATACACAAATAAGCTCCTCCCTGAGTGTGGGCAGAAGCCAATGAACCAGTTGATCAGCAATGGCCCGCCAACTCCCTGAAACTGTGCTGGCAGAGGAGGGGTCCCTGCGTGTTCGGCTTCTGTTACAGTGGGGCTCATATGTAGTAATAAAAGCACCTCTTCTTGCCTGATGTCTCTGTTTTGATTACTACAAAATTGATGGTGACAATATGAGCTGCGCGAGGTGACCCTTTTCATTGCGTGCACTCCTGAGGTTACCTTCCCATCTTTAAAAAGCCGACAGCCTGCTCATTCTCGTTTTTGATCAGATCAACGAGAGCAATGATTATAATTTAAACCTCCCTGCTGTCAGAGGTGAGGTCCATCCTGATTGTGTGCCAAGCGTGCATTATTTATGGTGCCTGCATTTTGCTTCATGTGTTGCTCCTAAATCTAGAGACAACAGCACGTTATGTTTTAAAGAAGGTGGGGCATGAAAGGAGGAGGCCTCTGTCTATAAACAGCTTTTGTTGAGTCCGTTGGGCTGTAGCCTGTATTTTGCTACAGCTAAAACCCTGGTGGCATGTCATCCTGCCTGCACTAAATTTCCTGCTCTTGCTCTAGTTGTTCGGCAATGCCATTTTGGAAGAGTACTTTCACTGTTGTATGTAGTTCCCAGCCTTGGAACGTGACACAGCGCATGTTTTGCTTTATGTCACAGTGGCCATGTTATGGTGGTAGTTTGTTCACACTGAGGTTCAGGAGCATGACGGACATCTTGGAGTGCATTTATTTCAAGTTGTGGTTGACGTTGTAGCTGCAGGGGCAGAATAATGAGCTGATCTGCACAGCTTTCACGTTTCGTTTATATTTTTGGCAAGCATATTTGTTGATTGAAGTGGTGATCCTTGCACCTATTTACAGTGCATACTGGTCAGTACCTTAAAGTGTTTTCATTTGCACTTATTTCCAGTTGCGGTTGACTTTGTAGCTGCATGAGAATCCACAACACTGATCTGCACAGTTTTTGCATTAAGTTCAAACTTTCGGCCAGCATAGTTGTGGTCGGGTTGATCAGCAGTGATACACACATCATTTTACAGTGCACACTAGCCAGCACCTAAGTTGTCTATTTCTATTAATTGTAATGCACACACCAATGCAAGCACCACCATACTGTATGTAAATCTTTTGGGAAAAACTCAATACGTTAGCGACAGTTATATTCTTGATTAGCATTTTGTGCAGTTCAGCAACTGTGGTGATACACATACCAGACTACAGTATACACGTTTGTGCACAGTTGAATAAATCAGTGTTATGCACTCTTTAAAAGGTTTTCAACATTTCATGTAAGCGCAGTAGTAACGGCAGCTCAGACTGGCAAATAGTAATAATATTTATAAACATCTCCTTTAGTGCACATTCTCCATTTTGAATATAGACAACAGTGATGCACACACCAAAGCACATGTGTATTCGCTTTGCATGTGGGGATTCTAAAATAGTGTAATTTTTAGTGCTCTGAAAGTCATACACCATATTTTGCTGGCTTCATTACTATGTCATCAATACAGTTATATATAAGGTTTCCACTATTTATGGTTTATTGGGGTGAGAAGTTAGTGGATATATCTGCACACACCACAAACTGAAATATATGTATACATTGTGGACAGGTATAATATAGTTTTTGTTGTTCATTGTTTTTTTTGCTAAAATGCAATCTGTTTCTCCACCTCCTTCATTTTTGGAGTCACCAGGTGAACCACCAGTTAGGTAGAATGTGTGATTTGATGTTTTCAATAAGTATCTAGGAGCCATGGGGGCATCAAGATTTAGAGCTGAGCGGAAAAAGTGTTTATTACATTTACTAGGCTTTGAAGGAAGTTCTATTTTCAAGCATCTACTGGATATACCACAAAATGAGGAGGAAGTTGTGGATGAGTACTCTCAAGAGGTTGCGTTGTGACAAACAACATAGTTGGATTGTGAAACAGCACACATTTTTTAAGCTCAATCAAGGTTCTGAGGAAGATATTGATGTGTATATTTCAGTGCTACGCAGGTTGGATGTGGAGTGTCAGTTTCAAAAATGTATTGACCAACTTATAAGAGATCAGTTTGTGGGTCACTGTAGGGGCAAGCTATTTAGACAAAAACTATTGTCAAGTCAAGTCAAAAATAAAGTTTATTTAGACCATTTGATCTATAAACCACTGTTCATCATATAAAATCTACATATCACAAATTCATATTCTTAACAATAAAAAAAGTCATATTATCCTAAAAAACACATTTATAACAGTTTAAAACACAATTCATTTAGATTAAAAAGCTATTTGCTACTTTTAAGCCTCCATCCAGTCGGGGAACTTATTAATGCCCTGAATAAATTTCCCGTTGGCTATTGCAATATCTAAATTTTCCATAGCGACTAAGACCTCCTGTGCTTGTGAGCGCTCCTTGACATCATATTTTAAAAATATCGGGCGAAGAAACTGTTTACGTAAATTTAAAAATATAAAACAATCCAATAAAAAGTGCAAAATATTACATTTCATTCCTAACCTACAAACACATTTGCCATCTGGATACATTAAAACTGCTTTTATTGCACTATTTATAATAATCGGGTTAATACCTATTCTTAACTTAAGCACTTCTATTCTTAACCAACGGTTAGGTAATAAATCTAAGTATGGGAAGCTTAAGTCTTTCTCCCAGCCTGTACTCATGAATCTTACGGAGTCTTTCTTTCTTAGATACTCTTGTTCTTTCTTAGATACTCTTGTTCTATTTCCCTTGAAATTTCTTTACCCTTCACTTTAAGTACACTCTTTATTATATTAATTTGGAGTGTCTTTGGGTCGATGTTCACCTTCAGAGGTCACAAATGGCCAGGACTTTGCTTCTTGTTGCCTTGGCCCATTTTAATTCACTGGTCTGAATTTCTTTCATACACCATTGTGACACCTGTGTGACTTCCCCCAGCCCCAAACGATTCCAGAATCTGAGGAGACTCAACTGCACCTGGACATTCCATGCAGTTAGGCCTAATTCCAATCTAACGGCCTGGATCATTGCCGAACTAGGGAGGGAGAGTAAGGATTTTAAACATTTCCCCTCCTCTTTATCCCAGGAGCTTTTCCCATCAATGCAGAGTACTTCCGCCCCATATTGGAGTTGTGGGGGGATCATAGCCTTAAAGGCTGCCAATAGAGGTTTATGAGACATATCGCCATAGCTATGATTAAATCTTTTCAACCCACATACCGCTAAATGTCCTTTTAATTTCTGTGCCTCCAAATGGGTGCCCCACTTCAGGGACCTTGTAAACCAAATGCAAAGGTATTTATATTCACTTACAATATCCAGTTTGGTTAGGCCTAAGTACCAACTAAACTTCGTACTCTTATTCCCGAAGCACATTTTTGTTTTGTCCATGTTTACTGTAAGTCGTTTTGCTATGCAATATTCATTAAATACATTTAATTTCCTCTGGAGGCCCACCTCTGTTTGGTCTATTATTACAAGGTTGTCCGCGTACAGCAAACAAGACAGGTGCTACCATTTATTTTTGGGCTTGCACCTCTGGCTATACCCAACCGCAGAGGCAAGTCTGCCAAAAAGATAGCAAATTGAAGCGGGGCCAGAACACAGCCTTGTCTCAGTCCATTGTTTATCGCTATCTCCGTGGTAAGGCCGCCAGAGGTATCTTTGATTACCTGTGCCCAATTTTGGCTGTGCAATTCCTGGATTACCAACAAGAGATCGGCAGGTGCCTCATAGTTTCTCAATGTCTCCCACAGACAGTCCCTATCCACCAAGTCCCAAGCTGCGCGAAAGTCCACAAAGCAGCAACACAATTTGCCCTGCTGCTCCACGGACTTCCTCGCAACGGACCATAATGCGAAGCAGTGATCAACAGTAGAGTGTCCTTCCTTTAAGCCACCCTGCTCTATTGGAACTATTGACTGCCGCTCCGCCCACTCCTTTAATCTACCAAGGCTTATTTTTGAGAAGACCTTTTCTCCAATGTCCAGTAGGTTAATCAACCTATAATTCTTTGGGTCCTTCTTTTCCCCTTTTTGTGCACGGGTCTAATTATGGCCCCTCTCCAGGATTTGGGAAAGTGGCCTGAGTCCAGAATTGCTACTAACATATGAGATAACAATCCTGCCCACCAATCTATCTGGGTTTTGATTAAAACGGTGGGAAGATTATCGGGACCTGCTGCACGTGATAAATTCAACTTCTTAATCGTTTCTTTTACTTTCTCTACGGTGAAATCTAATTTTAACCCTTCTGCACACCCTGTCCAAGTTGATTTATTATTCTCTATTTCCAAGGTCCTTCTTGCTTTATATAAATTACTTAAGTAATCTCCCCAAGCTGCTTCTTCCACAACACAGCTCATAGTTCCGGGTGTCCTTCCCGCGGCATCCTGTATCAGCCTCCAGAACACCTTTATATTTTTATTTTCAATTGTCTCTAAAAGATTTGCCCAACATTCTTCTTTAAAAATCCTTTTCTGCTTCCTTACTAAAGACTTGTAATCTTTCTTCAAACTAAGTAGGAGCTCAAATTCCCAGGACCATAACTATTTCTCTGGTGTCGCTCTATTTTCCGGATAGCGCTTTTTTTGTTCTGACATTCTGAGTTGAACCATCTGGGCTTACCTTTGCTAGGCTGAGTTTTTACCTTGGCCTGTTACTTAACTTTTAAATATACTCTAAGGTACTGCACTGCCTGTACTATTATATCCTCATACCATGCTACCTGATGCCCTTCAGTACTATCCATCAATAAGTTTTGTTGAAAGCATGCCAATTTTCCAACATACTCTTCCGTCAGTTTTGTAGTCAGACGCTTAGGGTATTCCACGTTTTGGGGGATCACCCTTTCACATGTACTTATTGTCCCGCCTACAACTTCACAATACAAAAACTATTGGCATTAGGTAATCCATCGTACGATGAAACCATTACATTTGCCCAAAGTATTGATATTTCCTACATTTCAGTAAATGAACTTGAGGATAAGCCTGTTGATACACTGAGTGTCATAATTGTGGGTAGGTCTCATCAACCATTCACATATAATATTAAATCAACTACATTAAAAGAAATAAAAGTACATCTAAAGCAGGAAGAGGTGAAAATCAGCCTTCATCAAACAGTAATTATTGTTTTATATGTGGAAATCCTCCAAATTCTAAAGGTAGTAGGTATCCTGCTGCTAATGTAATGAGAAATTATGGTTAAAAAAATGGGGCATTTTGTTGACCTGTACTTAAAGAAAAAAACATTAAAAAATCTGTTACTTATGTTGTTGAGTTGGAGCCTGATTCAGATACACATTTAATGGGTATTTGCGATATGGTGCTTGTTGTTTGAGATGAAGTATCTACCATGTCTGAAAATACCATTGTAGGGGGTTTAACCCCAGGTGGGTGATCCTGGTTGGTGTCTCTGTCCTGCAGTGGTCATTCCTGTGGGAGACAATACGGTAAAATTGTTGGTGGATTCTGGAGTTAGGATCAACATGATCACACATTGATTATTTACTGATACATGGGGTTTTAGGTAATTACTTCCCCCTAGTAGATCTCTTGTCTCTTATGAAGAACGTAAAATGTAACAGATTTATTTTTGAGGATGTGTTGGAATTCAAAGGGAGGAAGATCAAGGGAAAAATTAATGTGGCAGTGAAAGGTCTGACTATATTAGGCTGGTTTCATCAACAGTTTTTTGGAATGGTGGTTAACCCCTTCACTAGTAGGCCTTCAAACCCCCCCCCCGTGCTAAGCCTTTTTTTGGTTATTTGGGGTAGTTCGCGTTTAAACCCATGTACCTTTTTGAGCACATAAGATATCCACGCCAAATTTGCGCCCTTTTTTTCCAACATTCATGGGGATTCAAAAGGTACCCAGGGTTGGGGATTCCCCTGGAGGGGACCCAGAAATTAGCCAAAATACAGCTTTTGGGGGGGGTTGGAAAAAAGGATACCAGATGAGAGCATCTGGTTTTTCCCTGCAAATGGTATCAAAAAAAGGGTTGTAGTGCTGAAATCACCATCTTCCCAGCTTTCAGGGACAAGCAGACTTTTGTCGGAAAACACATTTTTTACCCAGTTTTGGCATTTTCCTGGGACACAGCCTATTTTTGCTATTTGTTGTGCTTTCAACCTTCTTCTAGTTAATAGTAGAAATGGCTATGAAAGCAATAATGGATCCTGGAGAGCTATACAGTTTTAAAAGGTAGACAAAATTCTGAATTCAGGAAGGGTTCATTTGTGTAGATCCTTCAAGGTTTCTTTATAGAAACTAACAGTTAAATATAGGAAAAATTGAAAAATAGTTGAAAAAAACAGCCATTTGTGTCAACGTTTTCACCTGTAACTTCCTCTAATTATGACAGCTGTATAAAATCAATAAACCATTACATTTTCTGGACCTTTCTGGTTGGGGGGATATATAGGACTTGTACTTTCACCAAGAACCCGACGAACCCAGAGCCAATAACTGAGCAGCGTCTTGCAATGGTTTTTTATTATGTAATGGGTATATAGCAATTATTTGGGGAAAATGTATACATGGAAAAATTGGTATGAAAGACACCTATGTATTTCTGAAATGGGAACAAAATATAGAGTTTAGAAACAGTAGATATTTGCACATTTCTGGAATCGGGAGTACCCATACTAGCATGAGAATTACAGGTAATTTTCCCAAATGGCCTATTTTTTACACATTGTCTTTCATTTGGAAGGCAGACATGCATCGAAGGTCAACAGGTAATTCAATTCTGAGTTCCCCTAAGTTTCCCGATAAAAATGGTACCTCACTTGTGTGGGTAGGCCTAGTGCCCGCGACAGGAAACGGGCCAAAACGTAATGTGGACACACCACATTTTCACAGTGAAAAAGTACCCTCTTTTTTGCAAAGTGCCTAGCTGTAGTTTTTTAATCCTAGCTCTGCCGGCAACTAGGGAAACCTAGCAAACTTCTGTTACCCAGATCCCTTGCAAACCTAAAACATTGTGGAAAAAAAACATATTTTCCTCACATTTCTGTGGTGGAAAGTTCTGGAATTTCCGTGGATCCACAAAATTCTACCCACCCTGCATTCCCCAAAGTCTTCCAAGAAATATGGTACCTCACTTGTGTGGGTAGGCCTAGTGCCCGCGACAGGAAACGGGCCAAAACGCAAGGTGGACACACCACATTTTAGGCGAGAAAAATCACCCTTTTTTTGTAAAGTGCCTAGCTGTAGTTTTTGATCCCTAACTCTGCTGGTACCAAGGGAAACCTAGCAAAACTATACATTTTTGAAAACTAGACACCCATGAAAATCCAGGATGGGGTGATTTGACTGGCTCTCACCAGGTTCTGTTAGCCAGAATCCCTTGCAAACCTAAAACATTGTGAAAAAAACCCCACATTTTCCTCACATTTCTATGGTGTAAAGTTCTGGAATCTGCATGGATCCACAAAATTCCACCCACCCCGCGTTCCTCAAAGTCTTTCAAGAAAAATGGTACCTCACTTGTCTGGGTAGGCCTAGTGCCCAAAACAGCCCAAAACGCAAGGTGGACACACATATTTTCCCAGTGAAAAATGACCCTTGTTTTACAAAGTGCCTAGCTGTAGTTTTTTAACCCTAGCTCTGCCGGCACCTAGGGAAATCTAGCAAACCTATACAATTTTTAAAACTAGACATCAGGAGGATGCTAGGGAGGTATGGTTTGTGTGGAACCCCCAACTTTTTCTTACCCAGAATCCCCTGCAAACCTCAGATTTAGCTGAAAATAATCACTTTTTCCACACATTTTTGTGTGGAAAAGTTGTGCATCACCGGGCTGACACATATTTCCTACCACCCAGCGTTCCCCCGGGTCTCCGGATAAAAATGGTGCATCAATCATGTGGAAGGCCCAAGTACCTGTGACAGGCAAGAGCCCAAAACGTATTGAGGTGACATCAAAATTGTCTATCACAAAATGACCTGGTTTTGCAAGGGGGGTTACCTGGGTTGTTGGCCCCGTGCTCGGCAGCCATCTAGGGAAACCTACAAAACCCCAACTTTTCTGAAAACTAGACACCTGGGGGATTCCAGGGAGGTATAGCTTGCGTGCATCCCTCAACGTTTTCTTACCCAGAATCTCCTGCAAACTTCAAATTTAGATGAAATAATCACTTTTTCCACACATTTTTATGTGGGAAAGTTGTGGCATCACCGGGCTGACATAAATTCCCTACCACCCAGCGTTTCCCCAGGTCTCCCGATAAAAATGGTGCCTCACTCGTGTGGGAGGCCCAAGTCCCTGCGACAGGCAAGGGCCCAAAACGTATTGGGCGACATCAAAATTGCCTATCACAAAACAACGTGGTTTTGCAAGGGGGGTCACCTGGGTTTTTGACCCGTGCTCGGCGGTCACCTAGGGAAACCTACCAAACCCACATGTTTCTGAAAACTAGACTCCCTGGGAATTCCAGGGATGTATGGCTTGCGTGGACCCCCCAACGTTTTCTTACCCAGAATCCCCTGCAAACCTCAAATTTAGCTGAAAAATTCATTTGTCCCACACATTTTTGTGTGGGAAAGTTGTTACATCACCGGGCTGACACAAATTTCCTACCACCCAGCGTTCCCCCAGGTATCCCGATAAAAATGGTGCCTCACGCATGTGGGAGGCCCAAGTACCCGCGACAGGCAAGGGCCCAACACGTATTGGGGCAACATCAAAATTGCCTATCAAAACGACCTGGTTTTGCAAGGGGGCCACCTGGGTTTTTGGCCCCGTGCCCGGTGGCCTCCTAGGGAAACCTACTAAACCCACATGTTTCTGAAAACTAGACTCCCGGGGATTCCAGGGAGGTATGGCTTGCGTGGATCCCCCAACGTTTTCTTACCCAGAATCCCCTGCAAACCTCAAATTTAGCTGTAAAATTCACTTGTCCCACACATTTTTCTGTGGGAAAGTTGTTACATCACCGGGCTGACACAAATTTCCTACCACCCAGCGTTCCCCCTTTTGAACAATTGTATTGTTACTTTCCCTGATTGCTGTGCGCTTGTTTTCCAAACTGTTACCTTTTCTTAGCACCGATAAAAATGGTGCCTAACTCATGTGGGAGGCCCAAGTACCTGCAACAGTCAAGGGCCCAAAACGTATTGAGGCGACTTCTCCTCTTTCCAGCGATACCTCTCCTGACTTTCTACATGCTCAGGGGGCTGAGATAGCCCCCTGAGCATGTAGAAAGTGAAACCGAAATGAGCCTCTTGGCTCATTTCATTTTCATTTTGATTGCAATGGCATCAGTGCGCCATGTGCGTGATCGGCATTGCAATGAAAATGTAAATTGGCCTCGGAGGTTGGGGAAGCCCTTCCCCAACCTCCCGAGGCCAATTAAAAAAAAGGGAATCCCTCTGCTGTCTGCAGCAGAGGGATTCAGTGTCCCTGTTCTCATAACGGCATGGTTCCGTCATGAGCACAGGAGCACCGATGCTCATAATGGAACCATTCCGTCATGAGCCTCGAAGGAGTTAAGCCAGGCACTAAAGAACAAGTCTTGGTGGTGGACTATGCACATGCAGATGGTAACTGGAGTGAGAAGTTTCCTACCATTTTTGCAGATGAGCTAGGTAGTATTTGTGAGTTCAAGCATAAAATAAAGGTAAAAGAAAGGGCTGTGCTGATTAAACACAAGCTGAGAGGTGTTCCCTTGAGTAACAGAAAGGATCTGGAAAAATAGCTCAAGTCTCTGTGAGAAGGGAATTATTGATTTGTCAGAATCCTCACTCTGGCTTTCATCCTTAGTGGTGGCATACAAAAGGTGTGATCAGCTGCGGGTGTGTGATGATCTAGATGTCTTAATGTAGAGGTTTGGGTGGATGCCTATCCATTGACCAATATCTCAGATTTATTTGTGAGTACTGCTGGAGCCTCAGCTTTTTTAAGCTTGACCTGGCAAGTGCTGATCAGCAGGAAGAGCTCCATCTGGACTACAGGAATCTTAATGTGTTTATTTTTCACATTGACACATTTCAGTATCAGAGGATGCCTTTTGGTCTTGCTTCTGCAGCCTCTGTTTTTCAGACAGTTATGGACAACATGTTAAAGGATGTTGAAGGGGTTCTGGTTTTCCAGAATGATGTGTTGGTGTATGCCAAGACAACAGAGTCTCACAATGTTGTTCTCCAAAAGGTGTTGTGAATTTTCAGGGATCATGGTGTGGCGTTGAGAAAAGAGAAGTGCAGGTTTGACTGCAGTGAAGTGGAATTTCTTAGACATAGTATTTCCAAAGAGGGGCTTGAACCTAGACCTTGTTTAGTGGACTCCATTTTGGGGGCTCCACCTCCCTCTCATAAGGCAGGCGTTAAGTCATTCTTGGGTCTGTATGAGTTTTACTCGCAATTCATTCCTGTAATATGCTACCAAAGTCAGACCCATCAGTGATTTACTAAAAAAGGGATCTAAATTGGTTTGGAGTAATTAGTGCCAGTTGGCAGCCTGCAGGTGGCTGCAAGTGTTGTTCTCCTCACATTTCTAAGGTTGTCAATAAAACATGTATGCAATTTCAATTTGGTATTGCTCTTATTCCTGGTGCTAGGAACAATAGGCAGAATTTCTGTCTTGGTTTCTTTGTACAACTGATGATGATGGTGCTAGAAATGTGAATTTGTCAGATTTATTGGATGTGGATGTTGAAGATTATCAAGTGGCTTCCTTTGACATCTAGAGCTAAAGGTTTGCTCTGAAGGAGAATGAAAAGAAGCTATGTCAAAAGACCAAGTTTTGCAACAAACCATTGATATGGTCAAGCATGGTTGGCCTAGAGAGAAGGTACTTTCACCATTAGTGCAACCATATTGCAAAGTAGGCAATGACATTTCTGTTGAGGACATTATGCTGTTGAGGTCAGACAGGTTTATTCTCCCACATATCATAAGGAGCAGCCTGATAAACAATGCTCATAAGGGACATCTTGGGGTTTCTCTTACTACGAGACGCATACATTAGTCATTTTGAGAGCCTAGAATGAAGTCGGATATAGATGAGAGGAGTTTTCATGTCTGCAGACAAAAGTCTGAAGGTATCCACTCCACCTGTGATGCCTGTCAAGGATTCGCCTGGCCCTTGGTTCAAATTAGGCATAGACATCATGGAACCATATGATACATTACCAGAAGGTTCCAGGTTCATAGTTGGTTTGATGGACTATTTTTTTTTAATTGCCTGAGCTCAAAATAGTCAGGGATCCCAATGTTGGTACTATTGTGAAGTTTCTTAGAGAAATTTTACTAAGTGAGGGATTTCCTGAACATCTGGTTTCCAACAATGGTACCCAGTTGTGAGTAAGGAGTTCCAATCTTTTTTTTTATCATGTGGTGTCAAGCATGGGAGGAGCACTTTGTACCAACCACGATCCAATGGCCATGTAGAAAGAATGAACAGGGTAGTGGGTGAATTCATTAAGTGGACCAAGAGTTGCAATCTTGATGTCATAAAGGCTGTGTGTATCATGCTGTTGTTTACCGTACCACATCCCATTCTACCACCAAGGTTTCACCATTCGAACTCCTTAGAGTTAGAAAAGCCAATACCAGTTTCTGTCCTGCATGGATGTCAAATTGGATTAGAAGTGAGTCAGATGTGCACCAATTGTTAGAGTTGGTAAAAAAGAATATAGACAAATTCTAGAAAAACTCAAAATTTGGTTTGCCAAAAAAAATGTCGAAAAATGTTGTTAATATTGGAGATTTGGTTCACATAAAATCTGCTATTCATGTGCAAAAAGGGAGGAGTAAGTTCATCATTTCTGTCACAGTAGAATACATTTGAGAGAATGCTATCACAGCCAATGGTGGACAGTGGTGGAATCTGGCAAAAGTTGTCAAGATTGTTGACTTACCTGATCATTGTGAGGGATCTCATGATGTTGGAAACATGGTAGCACCAGATAATGTGGGTTACTCTCACAACGCTAGTGGTCAGTCTCAAATGTCTAACAGACGAAAGAGTTCTAGAACCATAATTAAGCCAAGCAGGTTTCACTCATGAATCTGTTATAAGTCATACTATTTGTGGGGTTTCCTTTATTTGTTGTTATGTATTAATGCGTGTTGTTCTTGTCTGCTTGAAGGCACCATCTTTGTGTTGTTCTTGACCGCCAGGTGTCACTGTCACATTGTGTCGACATTTTTTTTATTTAGAAGAACTGAAGATGTGTAATACTTTATACATATGTTTAAGTGTTCAGCCCCAGTCAATTTTCAGAACAGTGTATTCTGTGTTAGAAGGTTATGATGCAAGTGCCACAGCACAAGCCACAATGCCAATAGGGATGTTTGTAAACATCCCTGCAACCCTTTGCAGGCACCATGCGGGGAATGCCACTCAATGTAGGGATGTTTAAGGGGTGTCACGGGTGCCCCCCAGGGCCATTAGCGGAGGGCCACAGGGAACAGGGGCTCTTCTTGGGGCCCCAAAAAAGCCTTTCCGACAGCCTTTACACCTTGGAAGAACTGACGTGAAATGTCTGGCGGAAAGGTGGATTGTAATCCCCATGGTGGTGCCTCCATTGTGGGGATTGCGATCCAACCAACTGCCCAACCTGCTCCTTGAGCCCATCGGAAGCTGTCGGTCGGTTCCTGGAGCAATGCGGTCCAACGGTCGGTGAGGCGATCTGACCGCGTTTATAGATGTCGGGGAGACCGACACCAATGGCACATCGGTGAATACATTTGGGAAGTCATGTGCTAGACCAATAACCTTCTCTTCCCCTTTTTTCGATTGGTGTATATAAATCCATCAACTTGATTTGAACAGATATCAGCCAATGGTAGTGGATCTAGTGTAGGAGTATGCAATATTGTAAAGTGTGGTGACCCGGATCTTTGCATAATTATTCAATGCTTCAGGACATTTTCAAATTGTAAAGCTCCTGAAGTTAAAAAAATTAACAGAACTATTTGGCAGCAGGAAATGACGCCAGAGGGCTGGTAACACTCTGCATTCATTCTTAGCTTTTGTAACCCAATGCTAGGTTTTGTGGCTTGCCCAGCCATCCTGTGCCCTGTCCATGCCCTCAGACATTAGTTCTGTAGCTGACTTGATCCTCACGCGCCCCATCTTCACCAATACCTTTACTTTTCCCCTAACCAAACCAAACCCTTCATTAGCGAGATGACTTAAGTATATAAATTACTTAAATTTTTGTATTTTTAATATATCGGTAAAAACAATGTTTAATCACTTTCTTTATATGTATAATTAGTTTCTTATATTCTTTGTTTTTCAATTTAGAATATTTGGAATAGTAAGTCTGAGCCCTGCAAAGTACAACCATGACTCTATTGCTGCTTAGGTTAGAGTGACAATCCCCAGCACCTTTTACTGGTCATTTGTGAAAAGGTGCAACTTCTATTCCATTATCTCCCACTCCACGATGTTCTTCATATGGAAATCCTAAAGCAGGAAATGGTCATACTTTATGATATCTCTTTGAGCTCAAAGAAGTTGAAAGAGTGGGATAGGAACTCCCTACAGCGTGGCACAGAGTATACCCGCACCTCCTCCCTCTAGCAGAAGAAAATTCCTAAGGAGCTCCTAGGACAAAGGCTTGGGGAAGAGTTACTTTGCCCATGTGCATGTGCCTGTAAAAGTGAATGGATGCAAGGACAAATGCATTGCCTCATTTGCACAAGAAATGGGGGCTGACTTCTTTTTTTTTGTTTTTTTTTTTAAACCTTTATTGACATCAAAAGGAGAAACAAGTCGAGGCCTACAACCAAGCCGGCCGGCCGCAATGTGCAAAACAATCAGGATTCGCAAGGCAAATATTACATAATCAATCAATACAAAGCGGGGCCGTACAATCGTAAAAGGGGAGAAGAGATACAGGAACCAAAGGGCGAAAACACAGGAGTAAATAAGGCTTAATTTTATAATAGGGGAAGAAGACGTATGACAGGCTCACTTTCAACACGGAGGCATCCGACATCTCGTAACCAACCTCAACATTAATAAGGGGGCATGGGGCCAAAATATCAAGGGGACAATTCAATGCATTAAAGAAAATCAGGATATGTGAGACACCATCGGCCCCTGAGCATTATCCTCGTAACACGCCCGCCACCCAAGTCACGACCAAGCCAGAACAGAGGGATCGGAAAGACAATGCATCAAAACCAGCCCGCCATAGTAACCTCTAGGACACGGGGTGGAAAAAGGGGGGGGGGGACGAAGTAGGAAAAGGGAAGAGGAAGGGGAAGGAAAAAGGAGGGAAGACAAAATAAAACAATAAAAGGGGGTTAAGGAGATATAAAAAACGAAAGGAAGAAGACACGCCGACACAGGCCTCCGTGGCGGGAAGACAGGAGACAAAAGGAGTAGCGGCCCAAGTGGGGGTATGGCGATCGGGGAGAAAGGCAGCCGAACCATAGCAGGAGGATTAACGACGCCACACCCCCCACCCAAAACACACCAGAGGAGGTCGGGACAGACGTGGCCTCACGAAAAAGAGATACAAAAGGGCCATAGAACCAGAAGACAAACAAAAAGTAGAACCCAACCCACCCGTCCCACCCTGCACCCCTGTAGAAGGCTATGGCCTACCCTTCAAACAGCGTGCCTGTCGCCCTAAACCAGAACCCGAAATATAGCGAGAAGTAAGAAAGAAGAACGAGACAAAAAGGCAACAAAAGCGGAAAAGAGAAGACAGGAGGGAGGAGAAGAATAACTATAATCAAAACGGTCGGCCGCAGCCCTCCGCCCAACCAGACAAGCACAGTCAAAAACGGACCGGGACGATACCCCATCACGCGCCACAAAACATTATGAGAAGGGGACCCCTCACCTTTCCACGATTAGAAACAAGTGTGCAACTAAATCGTATACCGGGAATCAAACATAAGTCGTACATTTCACCCCAACCCTTTCGAGCGACAAACCCCACCCACCACATGGCAATGTAAAACCACATACTAAATACGAGATCAGCATATAATCGAGTGGAATGGTGACTAGCATAGCTACGTGGGGGTAGATAGATCCGCAAGGGAGCAGAAGTCCAAACAGAAAGTAGAGATGCATCAATAATCGCAGCACGAGCAATTGTAAACAGGAGTTCAGTGGCGCCACTGGAGCAGACAAGATGGTCCCGAATATAGACACGAACAAAGTCCTCGAAGCAGGCACAGGAGGCAGTCCACCAATAGTTCCAGGCAACAATGTCGAACAGGGTTGCGGCACAGCATCCGAGTCCCCGGGGTCCGAACCTTGAAAAGCAGGGCGCCCCAAAGTCACCGGCACACTACACGATCTTCGATCAGAGGTGGAGACACTCAAGTCAATCGAGGGGGGCGAGGCAATGGAGTCATCAAAACGAGAGGGCGACAAGAAGAGATGGCCGGCCAAAATGGCGGCGGATCGTGGCGGACCCACCGAGATGCCCAGGGCCAGGGATGCGTGCAGGGATCTCAGGGCTTCCAGGATATCTCTGACCGTCGGCTCACGCTCACCACATCCGATCTCCACACACTCAGGCAACACGGGCCCGCCGCCACAGGGTGATTCTCGTTCCAGAGGGACGGCCGCCATTTTGTGAATCAGCCCAATCGCCGCCCACCAAGACCCCCGGAAAGAACAGTTCTCAAATGTAGGACTTTACAAGCTCCGGGGGTCCCAGCATGGGCGGTCTTGATGCCAAAAGGATGTCCGCCCAAGACGGGTCTCCACCAGCACCAGCACCGGCGCCCCAAACAAGCGGAGTCCGGGCACCGAGGACCAGGGCCGCCAGACAAAGCAGCGGCGGGGGGAGACCCCTTCACGGAATCAGGTCCCGGGGCTTCTCACCCACATCAGCCGCGCGGCCACCAGGGCAGGCCCGGGTCAGGATCGCCGGGATCTTTGCACATCGGCTCCCAACATTGGTTCTCGCTCTCGGCCGGGGCCGAGAGCCGTCGGATCCCACCGGCCAGGTCCCAGTCCAAGTCTCGCAGAGTCCCCAATCTCTCGGAGGACACAACTCCGGAGCCGCTGCACACCGAGACCCCGGGGTCAGATGGTAAGTACAAACAAGCCGTTATGTTTCCAATTCCCCAAAAATGTATCGTCCCGGAACAGGATAGAAGACAGAATAGGCAATCAGGACGGAGGGCTGCGGGAGCCGAGCTAAAGGGCGACCATTACGGCCGCGAGCTAGGCTCCTCCCCCGGGGGCTGTCTTCTTGACTTTGTTGGGCATAAAACGTGGGCACTGTGGAAGAATCTGTAGTCTTTTCTGTAATGCAAAAGTGCCCTATCGTCATTCAGATCGCCCACTATAGGATGATGTTGTGTAATGCCTGGCTCTGAAACCAAGGAGATCTGGGTTTGAATGCTGCAAATGAGTGATTTGTACTTTAAGATGTTCTATACTGGATCATCTGCTCAATTCATCATTTATAAACAACTTGCCCAAACATTTCCAACACATCAGAAATGATGAAGCAACACACAGTGGAAAATACCGCAGTTTTTACAGGTACGTATAGAGATCAATTATGAACAAAGTAAAGCACTTTTTAAAAATTGCATTGGAGCAGATGCTTATGGCTGTAGGTCAAAATGACTCAAAAAGCTTCTTTGAAATGACTGTAAAAGGACCAGGAAAAGGAGACGGGTAATGTGAACCGACATATGAATAGGAGATAGGATTGGTTAAGGTATGGTTCTGTTCTGTATGGATAAAGCTATAATAATGATTATTATAAAATAATTGATGCAAACTAACAAGTGTACTTCATAATATATTCTCTAACTCCCTGAATTAAGTCAGACAGTGATTTATCAACACATCTATCGAGAAGCTTTGGCATTTAAAATCATAGTAGCGTTTCTTTGTCAATGTTTAACACCAAGAGTCATAGTTGGAACCTGGTGGATGGTCCACTGGACTCCAGGAGGGTGAAGGTCCGTCTGTTGTATTTAGTGATTCACCCGGCCATCACTGAAAGTTTCGATAGTTGGCACCCGTAGCAGGAGTTTGTTTTCACTTAGCAAAAACGAATTATCCTGGAATCCAAGGGGTTTTCTCCCTGTGCATTGGTGCAATTCTGCGTTTTCTCTGCCCACGTCAGCAAATGAGTGATGATTGCCCCAGCTTAATAGGGAAAGACAATCTTAAAGGTGACCTGGTGGTAGCTTAGTAGTCCTACTGCCACGTTCTAGGTTTACAGCTCCCCCAGCCTAAATTTGATACTACCTTTGACTCTTAAAATTCGGGAAAAACAAAAGTCTGCATTGGCAGGGGTACCACTTACCCACAGCAGTATTCTAACTGTATCTAAATGAGGCCCTATTTTGTTGTTACATTTCCGGAGTTTTAATATCCACAAGCAAAAAAATAAACTTTCAACATGACATGCCTCTCAGTGAGAAAAATGAATACCTGTGGACTAGAAAACAGGACTTGTCTACTTCATAATATCTCAAATCTGAACATAGCTGATTGAAAAAATAAAATTGTCCTTTAAATTGCATTGGTCACTAGCTGCAAATAAATGGCTTCAACTCATGGCAAGAGACAGATGCTCGAAATACTAAAAGGGAAAAGCAACTTAGAAATATTCACATCCTCTATTGTTTGATAGTTTCAAGCACAAATGTAAAATGCAAATGATGATGAGGCAAAGCAATATAAAGCTGAAGATCCATTCATTAGAATTTTGGTAGTGAAATGGTATGTCTCTACCTCTAGCATGTAATTAATTTGGAATTATATGAAAAAAGCTTAAAAGTGAGTATTCAGTTTGAGCAGGGACGGACTGACCGTAGCGGGTACAAGGCATTTCCCCGGAGGGCCGTAAGGGTGGGGGCCAGTTTTTTACCCGTGGGTATTGGTTTTATAACTGGGGGCCAGTTTTGCAGCAGTGCTGTAATATCGGCCCCCTGTCACAAACGCGGGAGTGGTGCTTCACACTAGGCCCGTCGAGAAGCAATCTACAGGGCTAGTTGCTGTTCCCAGTCCGGCCATGGGTTTGAGATAAGTATTGCCTTACAACACTTCAACAGGATACCATATCAATTTGAGGGAAAGATGAGGTCTTCAAATGATATCAGGACAGACACCTAGAACATTATGAGTAGAAACGTTTTTTGAGATAAATGTGCCAAATATATTTCTGTCTTTGTATTTTTTTCTTTTTAGGATATAAACATATTGAGTCTCAATAGGCGGCTATCAGGCCCTAGGGTTGGCAGAGACTCCACCTCCATCATCCCTATGATTATCCACTCACCACATTGATGCTTCCCTGTCTGAATAGTAGAGAATTTCCACTTACAGTGATTTTGTTAACATAAAAAAAGCACCTTATGAATTGATCAATGCTGGTCATACCACCTGCAATGCTGTTGTGAACGACTGTTTATACAAGCAACAGCGTTCCTTAATATATTACAATGCTTATAACCAAAATTGAATTATAGACAACAATCTGTACTATAAGGCAGCATGTGTCCAGCCGGACACTAATTTAATCAATATAGAAGCATACATAAGATAAGGTGAACAATTATACAGTGGGATACAGTCCTGTATCCAGTAGACATAAAAGATAAGAAACAAAACAAAGGTTAGGAATTTACAGGCAATTAGGAAGAAAGGGAGGCGCTAGTACCAGTTTAAAATTTGTCTAGCTGACCGCATGTAATATACACAATTAAGGTAACAAAATGGGAATTGTTGTGTCACTACATTAACTGTCGACGGCGTTTCGATCCTACATAAAATAAGGGATCATCATCAGGACTAACAATGAATTGGCTGAATGTGCAAGCCTAATGATGGCTTGGGGGCAAGTGTTTAAGGGTAGAAGACACGTGGACTAGGAGGGCGTCCAGGGAGCGGTGTTCCTTAGCCCGGAGTTATCATTCAATCCACAACAAGATGTGGAGTTCCGGGGGATAAGGCTGGTCTGGGTAATCACGCCGATGTGGCACCAGGCCGGTTAGCAATGTGTAAGTATAGCAAGCGGATATGCGGTATTAGTAGTGGCGGGGCGAATCCCATCAGTCACGGGTATTTTGCCTAGCAATCTTGGTGTCCAAAATGGGACATCCTACAGCTCTGCCTGGCTCGATGGCGCATGACCGACTGGTCACAAATTTAGTTTTTGTATTAAGACAACTCAAAGCTATTGTTTGTTTTTGAAAAACAAAAATCAGTGGACCTGGCAGTTTAGTTTTCTCCCAGCACACTGGGGATATTAGGCCACAAAACACTGAAAAATTGCTGATTCCATTGTTGGGGTGGTAAGCATTTGCAAAATGGAAGGGTCACCTTGATACCCTTCTCCTTTGGGATTGTAAATAAAACTTTGTTGGAGAGTAGGCAGTGAAACAGAGAACCACTGCCTACTCTCAAACTGACACCAGAAAAAAAACATTTTATACATAACCCCATTTCCTTTAATGAAAACGGACTGCATTAAAAAATGATTACTTTATTGAAAGGAAATCACAGATGCGCTGGTCTGCTGATCCTCGCTGAACACCATCCCTGAGATGGCTATCAAATGGAGTGAGTGTCAAATTGTAATATACCTTATTAATATTCATAAGGTGGGTCAGGCTATACTGCATGGTGAATCTGAGATGCACAGTTGCAGTGGTGCATAACATTTTTTACCGGTTGGAAAAATACTGGTCACAGGCAGTAACCAGTTTTTTGCGAGTCATAATTCATACAAATGGACTATTGTTTTTTTTCCTATCATGGATCTACGTGCTGTGTGTGGCAGTTCTCTGAAGAAATATTTGACATTGTTTGCTGGTACTAAATAAGAAAAACAATGATGTATACTATTTTAAAGTTCAGAAATTATAATGAAGTGAGAAAAGCTTGATTTACATGGTAAAAAATGAGTAATTCTCTGCTGAGCCTTTCAGTGGCGCAGGCATATTATTTGAATGGAATGCCAAATGAAATCTTGTTTGAAGAGAGACTGGTATTTTAGTGTAACTGTTCATATTGAATGACACCGGCTTCATTGAAGACTGGGATAATAAATTGTGTAGATAAAAAAGAATTAGCTACTGATCCCATAAGTGTTTGATTAATAGTTTTAATAGACAGGAGAAAAGAGTTTTCAGAAAGTATCTGTAACATTATAGGGCAATGGATTATGGACAATATTTCAATACCCTCAAATAAAATGTGTTTCTCTGTGGCAAAATCAAAAATGGATCATTGCTTTATCCTCTCATGATTAATTGAAATATGTCATAAGTCGACAAGCACGATTGCTGGACCTTTTACCGATTATATGGCTTATTCAATCTCTCTTTTGACAGACCCTTCCTCTTGGAAAAGCTGAGGAATTTGGCAATTGAAGGGTTCTCTTTTAAAATTCTGTGTATATGTAATAAATTGGCTGGTGACTTATGGCCTGATTACGACTACAGAGGACCATTGGACCGCTGAAGTAGTGGTGGCAGTCCATGGACCGCCAGACTGGTGGTCCACCTGCCGTATTACAAGTTTGGTAGTTGGACCGCCACTGCCCTGGGGCTACTGCCGAGCATATTATGAGTTTCCTCACCAGCCTCCTTTTCATGGTGGTGAGCCCACCATGAAAAGGGAGGCTGTTAGGAAACGAAGGAGCCCCTTGTCGCCTCTGTACATGGGGGTGCGTTCAGGGGGGCACAGGCTGTGCCCCCCTGTATTTCTTCACTCACTTTTCCTGCACAGGAAGAAATGCAAAACATGGTGCATTTCTTCCTGTGTAGGAATGTGCTGTGGTGCTTCCATGGCGGTGCCTTTCTAAAGCCTTAGAAAAGCACCGCCACAGCATGCATCGCAGGCACGGATTCAACCCATAATCCAGCGAGTGGGCAATCTGACTATGAGTTTGGCGGTCTTCCTGTGGGCTGTTACGCCGATAAACACCTTAGTGGTGGAACTATCCAAGTTCCAGAATTTAAGGGCCTTAAGCGGGCTGCATCCATGTTCAGATACTTTTTTGTTGTTTTGTGGTGATACTTTTCATCATGTCTTCTTATTTAAGATAAATGCGGCATAAGATTGGAATGGATTACAAAGGTGCCCTTCAATAGATGATTCTTTAGTTATTGATCAAATATAGATTAGACTTGGTACATTATTCACACTTAACCATTTAACAGTGACCAAAGAAAAAGTTCCAAATACTTTTAGGAGACCTGTAAAATGTACATTAATTTAGCATCTGTATGAGGCAGAAATTCAGAGATATTTTTAGTCCTTATTGATTTTCTTAAATGAGATTAATAGGAAGATGCGGTGAATGACTTTGGCACTTTGTACATTGCATACTGTAGGCAACAGTGCGCTAAGAAATCGTGGTTTCAAAAGCAATGTGGAATGTGAAAATGTATCATCAAATATTTACAATATGCAGAAGGCCTGGTGTGGAGCCAAGCTGGATCACATATTCCCTGCAAGAATTAGGTTTAAGAGGTACACAAGACATACTCCATCTAAAGAAAAATAACATCTGAACAAATATTTCATTTCTAAGATGAGAAATCTCCCTTACCCACCCACACAATTGGCAGTTAATAAAATAAAAGGGTAAAACATTTGAATGGAAGTAAGTGCTAAAAAGGGAATAAAGCAAAAATATATTTGTATTTTTGTTGTCATGATCAAACATCAATAAATACTGATGGTTACCCAATTGAAAAAAATGATGAAAGTAAAACTTCTGCTCCAATTTATGTAAGAGTGCAGAATCAGATGCAAATGTTGGTTGAAAACAAAGCAGGTTTCATAATCAGCCTTATTGTTGTTTCTAAAAGTGTATCTTTGTATGTGTAGAATCCTGTCATCTTTTTTTAAAGGAGAAATGCAAAATTTGCTTACATCACTTATTAAGCTTCTCATCAACGGATGAATCAATTAAGACACCTATTTATATGAATGAACAAATAATCTATTTCTAATGGATAGGCATTTTTATTTGACTCAAGGCTTTTAAAATAAGTTTTAAGACCTTTGAATAGAACGAGCAGGAACTAAAGGAAACAAGCACTGGCAAATCTAATTGGTTGCACCTTTGGGATCTATTGGCTTTGCCAATGCGTTTAGGTAATGCTGTACAGCAGCATCAGCATAGAGCAAAATGCTGTTTGCTAATACTGTGCAACATCAGTAGTAAGAGCAAGCATTTGTAATGCAATAGGTCTTGCATTACTGATAGTTTGAGGAATTGCCTTTGCAAATAATAATGCAATGCCAATAGCTCATACTTTCATTAATGCAAGACCTAGTGCATTACAAAGGCTTGCGTAGTGAGCTAGGAACCAGTACTGTATGTCTCAGTGCAGTACCGCAAGCTGCTCTTAGAGGTCCCTAGTGAGCAAGGAACCAGCATTGTTGTATCGGTGCCGTACCGCAAGCTGCTCCTAGAGGTCCCTAGTGAGCAAGGCACCAGAACTGCGAACCTCTTTTGGTCACATATGATACTGCACCCTGCAGAAGATATGGTAAATCCACCCTACCTATAATGCATTGCATGCAAGACAGTACTACGAGTACATTCAAATAGCTATGACCATATATACAATTAGTTGCTTGGAAATGTGACAAAAGAATGGTTACATTCATTTTGGATTAGTTTGTACTCTGTGTAGAGCTGATGAAGGGAAATTTATAGAAATTCTCATATAAATGTGAGAGATTCTAGTGAGCGAAGTAAGCACTGCCAGCCTATGTTAGGACCAAGTGTGTGTCTTGCCTGAAGCCGTTTAAAAAATAGTGCAATTGAGGCTGTAATTAAAACCTAGGGAGTAACAACACAAGTAACAGGGGGAGTCCTCATGGGAGGTTACAAGAAGAGACAAGGCGGTACTAAGGAGAGACTAATAAGCATATTGACCAATGAAAAGCCAACATTTACAAAGGACAGAGACAGGAGCCAATTAAAATGAAGGGTGGAGCTTTATGCGCATATCCTGAATACAGCATGTCTCAAAGAGACAGCGCAAGTGCTGCCTGGGCAAGACCTAAAAAACTGCATCATGATGTTTTGCAAGCATAGTGTGTACACACCATGACTCTACTGGAACCTTTTCTTCAGTAGGCAGGTGCATGCATGATTGCGACTACTGACTGATGGGGTTGCCAGTTTCTTGCTTTTTTTTTATTTACCAATTCAAGTTGATGGACACCATTTGCATCAGTAAGCACAAGGAAAATGCAAAATTATTTTTTTTAAAAAGCAGAGTGGCCTGGCAACAAGTGGCAGCTGCCGGACCCTCCAATTGTTTCTTTTAATTACCACAAGAGACAGGGGAGCAACGAAGGAGCAGCTGGATGGATAGCAACAGAGAGTAGTTAGGGGGAGCAATAGACATAACAGATAGGAGGGAAATATTTCTAAATATATGAAGACAGCCAATGTGAAGGAAGCAATTGACAGTGTGGCGGGAAGGGTGGAGCAACATAGAGCACCTGGGGTGGGGGTGAAGTTGGCGGAAAAATAGAAGTACACAAGTGAGAGAGCAAGTTGGGAAGGAGGAATCAACACTTGGGGGCAGATTTATGTTGCCTGACGCATCTCTGCAAATCGGCAGAGATGCGCCAGGAAAGATACGGCACTCAAGTTTATCCCTGCGCCACCCATGATGCGCCGAATTTACAATGCGGCGCACCGTGGCGCAGGAATGAACAGATGCGTGTTGCATCTAGGGCGTGAAGTTGGCGCAGTGCTGAAGTTGTGTTGCGTGCGGCACGCAACTCCAGCACTATTCCAACTTGCCCTATCTCTAATGTGGTGCGTCAAGCCTTACGCCTGCTTCAAGCAGGCGCAGGGTTTTGACGCATCAACGTTGGGAAAGTGTCTCAGTGAAATCTTGTAGATTTCACTGAGTCACTTTTCAGGGGCGTTCCTGCGATGGAACGCCCCCCCCTGCGTGGAAACGCCCACATGAAACCTGACGCAGGTTTCAAGTGGCGCAGGGCCTTGCACCGTGATGCATCTCCATAGATGCATCACGATGTAAGTATGTCGCAACGTGGCGCAGGGTTTACGCCGCCGCTGCGTCACAGAAGTGACGCAACGGTGGCGCAAAAGTGCCGCAAGTCCGACATAAATCTGCCCCAGAGTGCTTGGGGAGGGATGAGGATTTGGTGGGAATGAAGTTGCACACGTGGTAGAAGTTCTGAAAATGCATGCTTTTTATTGGAGTGCTTAAAGAAAAAGAAGAAAGTAGTTCCCTAAGTGTGGTTGATGGAAAGATAAAAGTCAGCAAATCAAAAGGATGACAAAGAGGCTAGGTGCCAAGTAAGAAACAGACACAAGAAGAGGAAGGCAAGCACTGAATAAGATTCAAGAAGATGAGAGTGACAATAAAGCCAATCAGTGTTTATCAGAGGGCGGGTTCTTAGCCTGCTAAAAGTTTTTGGTGTGGTCCACAGGAGGCTTCTGCCTAAAAATGAGGAAAGGTGAAGAAAATTGTATAGGTCCCTTCGAACCAGCACTGTTTCCATATAGTGCAAGCCCACAGGAACCAGCATTGGTTCACATCAAGGCACTTCAAGAGATTATTCTGGGCTTCAGCCTCTAGGAGTGGCAAGATATGAGTTGTATGCAATTTTGGTAGAAACCAAACCACACTAAACATGTTTGGACTAACCCTGTTCATTTAGTCTGTCTATGTTATTTTTTTCCATTTGAATGACATTCACCAATATGACTTATCTAACCTGGTGAAAATCCCTCAGTGAAAAAAAAATGTTTGTGTTTATTTATCAATGTCCTTCTCATTGCTCCTGTTTCTTTCTTTTTCTTCTGTCCCTATGTGGCTTCTGATACTCTTCCCCCTCAAATGCATTCACCATTTTTTTATTTGGGGAGAAAGTTCCTAATAAAGCCCATTTGGCATTCTCTTTTTTACTTGTTTAGGAGCTCAGTGTGGCACCCCTATACAGTTCTTGTCACTTATTTGATAAACAGCCGTGGCCCGTGGAGGGAGTTCTGGTGGGGCAGACAGGCGGGGCGGGGGAGGGGCAAGGTGGGGGGTGATAAACACCGGAATATGGATGATTGCAGGTAAGTAAACAATTAAATTAATAAAACAAATTTCATAGCGCGCCCTGCATCGCATTTTGCGATGCATGGCACGGAACGAAATTTGTTGTATTCATTTAATTGTTTACTTACCTGCAATCATCCATATTCCGGTGTTTATCACCCCCCACCCTGCCCCTTCCCCGCCCCGCCTGTCAGACCCACCGGAATTCCCTCCACGGGCCACGGCTGTTGATAAACAGATTTTATTGAATTTTAAGCCATCAAAATTGGAAAGGAGAAACATGTGGCACATGAGTGTCCCTATCACTTTCATAGTGTGCCCCCACACACCGTCCCTCATTGTTTTACTAAGCTTTTTCCTTGATTGATTTTGTAGTTGGCTTTTAGTCAATAAATAATATCTACAAATCTGGCCTTTTGCCAGAGAGTGCAAGTAGAGTAATGAAACGTCAGTTAGAGTCTCGCACTGACAATACCATGTTCACAGCATCGTCTAAGGTTTTTTTCAATATTGCTAAGTCCATCACAAATTTTCTAGTTATGAGCCAGTTGGGCTGGTAAATAAAGACCTCTTCTAGAGCTCAGAAATTAAGGATGTGCGAAGGTGTGAAGTGAGACACTATGAAACGTCACTAAACCTTTAAACAGCGTTACTATTTTTGTAAATAGTGAAGATGATGGCGCATTCATAAAATATCTGATTATGAGCTATAGCAACAAAATATTCTTGCTGCTCTGCATGGCCCACTGCTTCTTTGCAGATGTACGCCATCAATTTCCTGCCTGCCAAAAGTCCTAAGCCAAATGCCACGAAAGGGAAATGTGCAGCTTCCACGCAGTGAGCTATGGCAGTGTTTGTTCATTGCCACCCATTGCTAAGTGCAGCCCATGCTTGGAGGAGAGAAATCTCCTCTCCCTGAGGAGCTAATTTGCTGTATCCAGACATCCTACACTCCTTGTAGGTGAAGTCAGGAAACCTCACCCAACTTCAGGAAGGGTGACATGTTCTCACATTTCTTGACACCTTCCATGTGAAAATAATCTTTTTTTACGCAGGCAGTCTTTTTTTTAGACTTGACATGGAGAGTACTGCATATAGATTAATGCTCTGCATGGCAATGTCTATAATGCAATTTGAAGATATATTTGTTCTGCTCTCTGATGAGTGTTCATTTTTGATTCACAAAGATCATGGCTGACACAGATTAAATGTTGCACTAGTAGAATATGTCTCGATATCTTAACAGTTTTGATTTGTTTCTTCCTGAGCCGTGTGAAAGTTCCTGGAGGCTGCTGTTTTACTGGACATTTTGAGGTATCACATACTTATTATTTTTATTATCCTACCTAATGGTGGTGTATTCTAGGTATCACACACCACTTGCCTCCACATCCTTTTGAAAAGTAAATACAGGCAGGGCCGGCTCTAGGCTCACGGAGGCCCTGAGCAGGGAGTGTAGGTAGGGGGCCCGAGGCCGCCAAATCCCTGCCAGGGGCCGCCACGCAAATATGTATCTAAGGATATATATTGGGGTGGCGGCCTCTGGGGTTTGGCGGCCCTGTGCAGGTGCACAGCTTGCACATGCCTTAGGCCGGCCCTGATACAGGGCTATGATTGTGTTGTGTGAGGGCTCAACGTCTTCCACCGTAAGCAGGCACCTATCCGCAGTGAAGAAAGAAGCAAGGGGCATATTATCAAGGGGGGCGATAGGCAATTTTCGCCGCCTTAGCGGCCGTTTTCGGCCGCTAAGCGGCGATAATACTATCGCCCTATTAGCAAGCTGTCGCTAACAGCAGTTAGCGACAGCTTGTAGGCGATAGCGAGTGGTTTGGGGCCCGCTTTGCATGTCAGCGATATTTATCGCTAATGAAATGCAAAGTGGGTGTACCCAACCTGTTAGCGACTGAAAGCAGTCGCTAACATCGCTATCACCTATTACCAACACACGCGTAGCGATGGAAATATTCACGCTAAGCACAAATATCTCCACAAACTAACACCTGCTCAGACCAGTTCTTAGCCATTATATCCAATGGGAGGTGGATATAATGGCTAAGACCCTGTTAGCGATAATGCGTGAATATCGCTGTATTCTCAGCGATATTCACGGATTTTGCCGCTGTCGCCGGGAATTTTATCGCTTTTGAGATAAACGTTGCTAATAGCAGGTTATCTCAGCGACAAAAATCCAGTGATGCGCGGCATTAAAAAAATTGCCGCTAACCCTACTTGCCGATAAATATCGCTATTTGTTGATAATATGCCCCCAAGTTCCTGTTTGTCTCTGTAACTGGCGTTACCTTTACTACACACCTCTGCACAGCATCAAGAACAAAGACATAAAAACCTAACAAAAATGTATATCAACTCGTTCAGCGATTTGTAATTATAAAATGAACGGGCCCAAATGTTTAATCCTAACCTGTCACTTATTCATATTTTCTCAAAACTGTGACCTTTGCCCATGATAGTGTTATAGTAAGGGTAATTTTCTAAAGCAGATTGCCGCTGTGAAGTTTGTTATCTTTATTAGCGTTCATTCTCAAAGTAGATGACCAAGGAAAAAGAAAGCAAATTAAAAGTTGTGCACAAACTTTGCTTTCCAGATCAATAGTGTATGGCTTGCGGGCACAATCTAAAGTACGTCCCTTCATCCCGGTACCTCAGTTGCTGCAGACAATAAAACTTTGAACAGGTCAGCAACACACTCTCTTGCCAAGTGAGAATTCTGCTCCTTAAGTGAGCTGGTGTTAGCTGAGTATGTCTCCCAGCTACCGCCATATTAGAAATGGGAGTTATATTGAACTCCAAAGTGACAACATGGGCAGTTTTCAGAAAAATACATTAAATATTTATTGAAACCTTTAAAAAGACATGCGGTCTCCTGTTCAACACTTTTAGATAAAATGAAAGAACTGTGTATCAGACTGACAGTTACTCAACAACTGTACCCCGGGAACCATCTTTCAAAGAATGTTTTTTTCAGTAAAGTGCGCGTAACAACCAGTGAGTTTGAGGCCTACATCTTTGTTTCGTGCAGTATCTTATAATGACATCAAAAATCAACTTTACTAAACAGAGAATTCAGAAAATGAGAGTAGGGTGCAAATCAATCTTAAGATTCACAAAAAAGCTATACAATTCTAAATGTCTGGGAGTGGTTACATATGGAGCTAGAGTGTGGGGTCATGAAGTGCCAGCTATAATGCAGGCCTTCAAAAACATGTTCCTCTGCCAGATACTGGCCTTCCCTAAACCGACCCCAAGCTTTATCTCCCACAGTGAATTGAGTATTGGCTATTTGGTAGACAAAGTTAAAATGAACCCCCTTTTACTTTGGGGAACCCCACAAGCAGATTATTCTATCCTGTGGCCGGCGTATGTCAGGAAAAGCTTTGATGATATGGACATGACCAATCTTTTTGAATTCCCAGTTAGTATTGGTCCCTGAACAAAGGCATAGTTAAGGAGAAATTTCTCATGATGAATGAAGATATTAGAATCGCAAGATCAAGCCATTTAGTTTCAGTTCTCAATTATGTGCAAATTTCCACAGGGCCTGGGATAGTGCAGCAGTTAATGTGGGTGGAAAACCCAGAACACAGATTTCACCTCAAGAGGCTCAGCTTACATTCAATTCATTATTTGGTTGTCTTCCCTAACTCTGGCTCTTTGTTCAAATCTCTTCCAGGCTGCCCATGCAATCACTCTTCGCCCCAAAGAATAGTGCACTTTATCCTTTTTTGCACTCTATATAGTAGCTAAAGAAAATGTTTTTACTACCACTTTTAAAGCACTGTACATAGCACCAAGATGGGCTGATCTTTTTTTAATGCTTAAATACTCCCACAATTTGTTTCTCTATCCTTAATTGTATCTTGTCTACAATAAAATTGAGGAGGTAGTATGCTTCATAAGAATATTTCCTTTCTAGCCCTGATAAGATTGTTAACAGTGTTTAAATGAATGTTAACCCCCAGGGATGGCAATACTGTAATTTTATACTGTTTGCGAAGTGTTTACATAAATTATATTTCATTGTGTTTTATTCCTCAATATCCTTTGATTATGAAAAACCATATGATGTATAATGTATTTTTTGTATCTCTGTTTTATGGTCATTGTTATGACCCAATAGCCTATTGACTTACATCAAAAAGCCTATCAGGTGCTTCTTGAGGTAATCGGAAACTATTAACTAATTGACTTGCATCTATCCACCTGCGATGCAGGAGAAGGAATCAATCAATCAATCAATCATGCCATTTGTATAGTGCACTACTCACCCGGGAGGGTCTCAAGGCGCTTGGGTCGAGGGGTATGCTACTGCTCGAACAGCCAGGTCTTGAGTTGTTTCCTGAAGGCGAGATGGTCCTGGGTCAGCCGAAGGTGGATGGGGAGGGAGTTCCAAGTCTTGGCAGCCAGGTAAGAGAAGGATCTTCCTCCGGCGGTGGCTCTTCGGATGCGTGGTACGGCTGCGAGGGCGAGGCTGGTGGACCGTAGCTGGCGGGTGGGAGTGTAGAAGGTCAGGCGGTCGTTGAAGTACTTGGGGCCCAGGTCGTGGAGAGACTTGTGTGCGTGGGTGAGGAGCCAGATCGTGATCCTCTTGTCGACGGGGAGCCAGTGCAGGTTCCTCAGGTGGCTGGAGATGTGGCTGCGTTGGGGGACATCCAGGATGAGTCGGGCAGAGGCGTTCTGGATGCGCTGGAGTCTTTTCTGTAGCTTGGCTGTGGTTCCGGCGTAGAGGGCGTTTCCGTAGTCCAGTCGGCTGGTGACGAGTGCCTGGGTGACAGTCTTCCTGGTCTCGGTCGGGATCCAGCGGAAGATCTTGCGAAGCATACGCAGGGTGTTGAAGCACGATGAGGAGACGACGTTGACTTGTCTGGTCATCGAGAGGGAGGGGTCCAGGATGAAGCCCAGGTTGCGTGCGTGGTCGGTTGGCTTGGGTGCGGTGCCCAGGGCTGGGGGCCACCAGGAGTCGTCCCAGGCAGAGGGCGAAGATCCCAGGATGAGGACTTCCGTCTTGTACGAGTTCAGTTTCAGGCGGCTGTCCTTCATCCACTCGGCGACGTCTTTCATCCCTTCGTGTAGGCAGGTTCTGGCGGTGTCGGGGTCTCTGGTGAGCGAGAGGATCAGCTGGGTGTCGTCGGCGTAAGAGATGATGTTGAGGTTGTGCTGGCGTGCGATGGCTGCGAGAGATTTCATGTAGATGTTGAAGAGGGTGGGGCTGAGAGAAGATCCTTGCGGGACACCGCAGATGACTTCGGTGGCCTCGGAGCGAAACGGGGGGAGGCGGATCCACTCCAGTGCCTTCTCTTGGATACCGATGTTGCTGAGGCGCTGGACTAGGGTGCGGTGGCAGACCGTGTCGAACGCAGCGGAGAGGTCCAGGAGGATGAGGGCCACTGTTTCCCCCTTGTCGAGCAGGGTCCGGATGTCGTCAGTGGCTGCGATGAGGGCGGTCTCGGTGCTGTGGTTGGCTCTGAAGCCGGACTGCGAGGGGTCGAGGGATCCGTTCGTCTCGAGGAAGGCGGTCAGCTGTCTGTTGACGATCTTCTCAATGACTTTAGCAGGAAAAGGGAGGAGCGAGATGGGGCGGAAGTTTTTGAGATCGGTGGGGTCCGCTGTAGGTTTCTTCAGGAGGGCACTGATCTCGGCGTGCTTCCAGCTCTCCGGGAAGGTGGCGGTGTTGAAGGAGGCGTTGATGATGTTCCGGAGTTGGGGTGCGATGGTGGAGTCGGCCTTGTTGAAGACGTGGTGTGGGCAGGGGTCGGTCGGTGATCCGGAGTGGATGGTGTTCATTGTGCGGGCTGTGTCTTCGGTGGTCAACGTGGTCCAGGTGCGAAGGGTGGCGGTGGGGGGCGTTGGTTCGATGGTTGGGTGCGTGGGTGGGGCGCCGAAGCTGTTGTGGATGTCGGCGATCTTGCGGTGGACGAACGAGGCGAGGGAGTCGCAGAGGTCTTGTGACGGAGTGATGTCGTTGGTGCCGGTGCTGGGGTTGGAGAACTCCTTGACGATAGTGAAGAGCTCTTTGCTGTCGTGGGCGTTGTTGTCCAGTCGTTCCTTCAGGGATTTCTTCTTGGTGGTGCGGATGAGCTGGTGGTGCTTGCGGGTAGCGTGTTTGAGGGCGGTCATGTTGTCGGTGGTCCGGTCGAGGAGCCAGGCTTTCTCGAGGGTGCGGCAGGTCTTCTTGGAGTCCTTGAGGTCGTCGGTGAACCAGGATGCCTTCTTGCTTCTGGGTCTGCTGGGAGGGTTCTTTAGTGGCGCGAGGTCGTCGGCGCAGGCGGTCAGCCACTGTGTGAAGTTGCGGGCTGCTTCGTTGGGGTCCGTTGTGTTGGCGGGTGGGCTCTGGCTGAGGGAGGTGGTGAGCTGGTCTGCGGTGATCTTGCTCCAATTCCTGTGAGGTACCTGTTGCGGGTGGTGGTGGGTCGTGGATCTTTTGAAGCTGAAGTGGACGCAGCTGTGGTCGGTCCAGTGAAGTCTGGTGGCGTGGCTGAAGGTGATGTACTTGCTGGAAGAGAAGACGGGATCAAGCGTGTGGCTGGCGTAGTGGGTGGGGGTGTTGACCAGATGCTTGAGTCCGAGGTTGGCGAGGTTTTCCAGCAGGGCGGTGGTGTTGCGGTCCTTGTTGTTCTCCAGGTGGAAGTTGAGGTCCCCGAGGAGGATGTAGTCGGTGGAGGGGAGGGCGTGCGGGCTGATGAAGTCTGTGATGTCTTCGCTGAATTGTGTGCGTGGTCCCGGGGGTCTGTAGACGAGGGTGCCTCTGAGGGTCGTCTTAGGGTCGGTGTGAATCTGGAAGTGGAGATGTTCGGCTGCGGCGAAGGAGTCGTTGGCGTCGGTCGTGATGCGGATGGTGTTCCTGTGGACGATGGCGATGCCACCTCCGGTCTGGTTGATGCGGTCCCTCCTGATGATCTTGTACCCGTCCGTGATGGCGATGGCGATGTCGGGTGCAGAGGAGGCGTTCATCCAGGTTTCCGTGAGGAAGGCGACGTCCGGTGATGTAGCGTCGAGGAGGTTCCAGAGTTCCACGGCGTGAATGTTATATTGCACCGCTGACTGTTGCCTGCATCGCTCAAGCTGGATTGCTGTGAAAAGCATAACTAGTCCTTTAGAAGGACATCTCTTTATTTATTTTATTTTATTTATTTTTTGTGTTTTATACAGCGCGAACATGACCCAGAAATGGGTATCAGAGCGCTTCACATATATATAGCAAAGAGGTTTTAAACAGTACAATTGTAATCAATAAATAGTTTTAGTTGTCACAATAAAAATGTGAAAAGAGGAAAAACATTTGTACAATCACCGATACAATTATAAAGAGCCTAGGTTATCAACTTATAATACATATGTACTTGTTATGGGTATTTATAGAATTAGCCGTCCTCCAGGAGAAATCTCAGTGCGAGTAAGGATAAGCGGGATGCGCCTATTAATAGAGTGAAGAGCTCCATCAAGAATAAAGTGTCTGGTAACGGAAGAGCTTGCAGAGATAGATACTCAGATTGGGCTTCTAGACCATGAAGTGAAATGGGCTGCTGAAGATTAAGGAAGGAATTTGCTCATTAGGAAGGACTTAGCTTCTTATTTGAATATAGAAGTACATGAGATTTTTCTGATGCTTGGTGGGAGCGTGTCCCATGTTCTTGGTGCAGCTCCAGAAAAGGCTCTGTTGTATGGTTTTTTTAATGGCGTAATTGAGGTTTTAGAAGAAGAGAACCAGCGCTCCGTGAGAGTCTGCTTCCTCTGGAAATCAAACGTTTCTGTGCTAGGTACAGAAGAGATTTGTGATAGATCGCTTTATGAGTGATGCAGGCCATCTTTAGTTGGATTCTTGCTTCATAAGGCAGCCAGTTGAGAGCTTTCAGATGTGGCAAGAAATGTTTTGATCCTTGTGGTCTTGGGGGTGTAGCGGGCCGGAAAATCAGGCAAGGAGGCCGTAGGTAGTGGGCTATTTCGAGGTTTTATTGAATTTACAAGAGTCGAAGAAAGGGCTAGTACAGAGTGTTCCAGATGGGTCGGGTAGTTCTTCTTGGTCGGCTAGACTCCACTCGGATTGGTCCACGGCTGGGCTCTGTCTTCTTTGCTGGGGAGATACCTCGGAGGGCAACAAGAGAAACAAGGGACCGTTAGTCCGAACAGGGACTCAGTACGTATGCTTCCACCGACACCGGGAAGTGAGGGGGCAGAGGAGAACGAGTCGTGAGGGAGGGAGGTACAGGGAAGAGGGACAAGAAAGAAGGGTAAAGAACGAGAATATAGCACGGGTGTCAGGGTGAGCGTGACGGGAAGACGGGCTTCTTACGGTGAAAGTGCTTTACGATATTCACAGTGCTTCTACTACGTGATAGGTGCCTAAAAAGGAGAGATCTATACAAAATATGTACACGGAGCACCTAGCGTGCTCACGGGGAGGTTTAGGCTACTCACGGTCCGCCGTAGCTCTCCAGTGAGCCACGGCCGCTCTTCAGCCTCCTCCTTAAGGACTCCACCAGTCCTCCGACCACTCGTCTTCTTTGGGTTGTTCCTCTTCTCCATCTCCTAGGCCAGTCTGAGTATCCTGCCACAATGCTCCGACGACATCTTCGATGTTGCTTCCGCTTTTCACTTGTTCTGTCGCTACCTTAGGGGTGGAACTTCCAGGGTCGAGGTGAAGTGCTTCCGGTTGTTGCTGGTCTTTGATTGGTTCCTGGAATAGAGAGAGGGGCGGGGGACTTTGGGTCATGGTTACCGCTCCGGCAATGTTACGGACCCGAGGGGTTTGGAGGAAAGTGTTTGTGCGTGACACCCCTGATAGCGGTAAGGGTTCAGGGGGTACAATCCTGGCGGGGTTGACAACGGGACCTGATCACAATCCTGTTAACACTCTTGCGGCTTTAAGCAGGTCTGTTGAGACTTGAGTAGTCCTGATAAGGTAGTACATCCATATTCAAGTCTCGAGATGACTTATGACTGAACTGCAGTTTTGTGGTCTAAAGGTTCGATGTAAAGTTTCATTTTTCTAAGAGGTGAAAATGGTCATTTTTAGCCATCAAATTGATTTTTGATTGCATATTAAGGTTCTTGTCTAGAGTGATTCCTAGCGACTTGGCAGAGTCCACCAGGATCGGAGTGCAGTTTACTGCAGTGATCCACTTGGTCCAATCCTTCCACACCGTGGAGTTTTTTGGGGGGAGATCAGAAGGAATTAGTTTTTTTGAGAGTTTAGCTTAAGATGATTGTTTGTTAGCCATTGGGCTGTCATTTTTAATGCTTGGTTCATCATCTTAATCTCTTCTAGGGAAGTGATCTTAATATATATCTGGGTGTCGTCCGGATACATGTGGAAGGAGATGTTAGCGTGCTGTAGTATTTCAGTTAAGGGTTCGATATAAAGATTAAATAGTGAAGGAGAAAGTGTTGAGTCTTGTGGTTCTCCTAATAGGTTTGGGGAGGGAAACATCCTTTACAACGCAACTTTTACCACGCAGTGCCTTTACGACGCAACTTTTACAACGCAAACAATTACAACGCATTGCGCTGGGGAGCGCTCTAGGATAGGAAATAAGTTTAATTTACTATCCAACACCTTCCCTAGTGTCCACGGGGACTGGAGTTGGAATAGTAAATTAAACTATTCACTATCCAGCACCCCAAAGCGCTATGCGTTGTAAAGGTTTGCGTTTTAAAAACCGTGTTGTAAAGGCATGCGTGGTAAAAGCATGCGTTGTAATGTCATACATCCGTTTGGGGATGGTGTGGATAGATTTTGATTCACCAGGAATCTTTGCGTTCTGCTATCTAAGAAGGATGTAAACCATTTTAGGACCGTTCCCAATATGCCCATCCTGTTCTCAAGTCTCTCGAGTATTTTGCCATGGTTAACAGTGTCGAACGGAGACAAGAGGCCAAGCTGCACACGCAGACATGTTCATTACGGTCTAATGCTAGTAGGACGTCATCTACTATATGAAGACTTTTCAAAAGGCATTTATATGTAGACATTTCAAAAGGCATTTGATTTGTTTGAGTGCACTTGCTCCCTACTTTATGAGGAGCTTTTGTGAAATGAAGACTGCAGTGATATGATGTCATGGATTCTGAGCAGTTCAGAATGCTTAATTCCCCCATCCATCCAGCACAGAAAAACAAATGGGCCCTGGCAATTCAACCCCTTTCATTTGCTGTCATTCTCACAGAATCCTCAGTTTCAAAGGTGCAGAGGGGTTCAACCAGGCTGAAAATCCTTCAATTTGCCTTGGTTGACATTGGCAACACCTTGTTTCCTTTTTTTTCTTTTTGCAGTAAGTGTGCCTTTGTTGTCATTTTGTCAGGAACAGACAAATGGGCATGCCCACTTGTCGACACAAACATCCCTGCTTCTGTGTTACACACATCTCTCCTCTATGCTTTTTCCAAACTTATTGGGCACTTATTTTTCTTTGCTGAAAGGGCCCCTGTTTTTGTGACTTTTCAGAAGTATCATAGGTGTCATACAACAGGTGAATATTGAAATATTTATTTGTATTTATTTATTTAAAAGTGTTTAAAGTGCACTCTTACCCAATGAAGGGTATCCTAGCTCTGCACAATGACAACATACTCAGTTCAGTTCATTAAGTCTTTATTGCGATTATTCATCATAAAAGACATAGCATCAAGTAATAAAAAACCCTTCACATAAAATACACCACAATTATCAAAAATATAAAACTTGATACCACACCATCATAGGTTGATACATAAATAAATATATATGAGCATATTAAAACCAATTTTTTTAATAAAAGTATTAAATATATAAACCAGCATACAGACTTAATTCAACATCAATTGATTTTACCAAAGGGCGAGTCATCTTAAAAACCATACCTTGGTACTACAATACCCAACTCAAGCCCCATCTTGAATTTGGCCCAATTTAATCTTTATACAACTGCTATCCCCCCATTGTATTGCGTATAGCCCATGCCCAGCTCAAAAACTTTGACACACCAATTATAATGAAGTTGGAGGTATTTGTTTTTAAAACTCTCCTTGCAGCATTCACCGATCTGGAGTTCATACGCAAACATACTGGATTGGGCCAGTTCCTTCTTGGCTGTTGGTAGGCTGGGCAAACAAATAAAAAATGCTCTATAGTCTCGCTATGATCTTGACAGAAAGCACACTTGTCACTACTAGCAGGGCTCCATTTGCTTGTAAAACTTCGTAAAGGTAGCGTACCAAATCTAAACTGATGATAAAGCTTACGGTCATGAGGCTTGGTCATAAGATCCCAAAACTTTTCCAAAATGGCTTCATCCTTGATGTCTAAAAAGTCTCTCGATAATAACTGACTTAAGTGGGAGGAGAATCTCTTGAGTTTAACAGCTCCCAATATGCTGATTTATAGATATTCTTTGATGGGAAATCCGCAGCCTCTGGATGTTCCCATAGATTACTCATCCCCATTTCTGTCAGCGTGGATTTAATTGATGACAGCCATAGGATCTTATAAGATTCACTCAACCTCCTCACTTCCAGTAAGTCCTTAGCATACAAGGAGAGTTCCGGAGTAATCCAGAGACGCCTCCAAAATGCCACTGGTCTATAACGAGCTACATCTTTAAAAGCGTGACAGCCCAAATCAAGAAGCAAGGGTAATAAAGGTGACGATTGTGGTAGACCAACTATAGATCTCATAAACTTTTGTTGAGCTATGGAAAGTGGAGATAGATTACAAAAACCCCAGATTTTAGCCCCGTATAAGATGGTTGGGCTAATTTTAGTTGTATATATCTATATAATAGGTGCAATAGGTTTAGTTTAGGACAACCTATGTTCCTTAACCAGGGCACCGGCCAACTGAGCATGCTTTTTAAGTTTAGAAAGCTTTATTGAATCAAGTATACCATGTAAAACATAATTACAATATAAAGAGCAGTGAAAATAGGTCAATGAGGATATACAATATAAAGGTGGAATCAAGAAAAAAAATCCCAAAAAGGGAATAATAAGAAATTATACTAAGAGAAAATGCTTTTTAAATGTATTTTTAAATGGGGAGAAGAGGGGGGAGTAAAAGAAGGAAGGGGAAAGAGAGAGGGGGAGGAGAGAGTAGGTAAAAAGGCAAATAATTCATAAACTGTGAATATGGGTTAGGGAACATGTCTAGAAAGAAAATCAGTTAAAGGTAACCATAACAGATCCTTTTTGATCAAAAGGGGGTAGTAGTGGCAAAAGCACGATCAAGTCTATGATGATGACACACCAAATTCCACCACGCACTGTAAGACATTTTTGAGGTATCCTTCCAGTTCGTTGTAATTACCTGCAAAGAAAGAACTATAAACAAATCTATAAAGTTACGTACATTGTATGGGACTTCCAAATGGGGGGAGAACCACCTAGGAAAATCTGAACAATATCAAAAGTGTGGTTTGAGCCTAAAATATCATTTAACTTAGACCATATTTGATACCAGAGGGATTTGACCAGTGGACAGAGAAAAAACGTGAACAAAATCACTATCAGCATAAGAACAAGACCAACAGTGACTAGTTTCTGAAGTTTTAAATTTAAATAAATCAGAAGGGGTAAGGAAAAGTCTATTATAAAAAAATATAAAGTCTGTGTGGTGCTAGCTGAACGAGATACAGTGGGAATTTTAGACCAGATGGAATCCCAGACAGGGAAGGAAAATTCCTGCAATCGGTCTCTTTCCCATGCAAGCTCAAGCTTAGATTTAGGATGGTCTGGAGCAGAACGGGAGAGAATCTTGTAAATAACGGCAGCTTTGAGAGGAATAGTGAAATCTGGTGGAATGGAATCTGACGGGTCTGTATCGAATAGGGAGCCACGTTGAGATATGAAGGTGGTTAGGGCAAGTTTAAGCGAGGGATATTGGGAAGAGTATGTGTTAGATAGATTATAGGACGTACGAATATCAGAAAAATCCATCAAAGAATCATCAGTGAGAAGCTTATCATAAAAGATAATGCCTTTGTCGATCCATTCTTTCCAAAAGAGTGCTTTATTGTTGACCTTTAGGGATTGATTATACCATAATGGAGTAAGATAATGGACTCGTGCTTGAGAGCGAAAAGAGCAAAATATTGATAGGGCAAGCGCCCTTGAATGCTTGAAAATGGGTTTGAGGTATCGTTTGGGGGGTTGAGACAAACGGGTGGCTGTGAGAAAAGAGAAAGTGAAAGCTCGGCCAATTTTATTGCACTCCAAGCTGTCACAGGAAGAGGGGATGAATCTGCTAAAAAGGGCCATATTTGTTTTAAAGTAAAGGAAGAGTGGAAACGAATAAGGTTGGGAAAGTTGACCCCTCCCAAATTCTTTGGTTGCTGAAGGCGAGAGAAATCCTAGATTTGCGATTGTTCCATAAGAACTTAGTGAGAATGCAATGGATGAGTGTAAAAAAGTAAATGGGAAGTTAAATGGGAAGCATTGAGAGATAGAAGTTAACAATGGGGAGAAGCATCATTTTAATAGTTGCTAATCTTCCCCACCAAGATAAAAATAATGGAGACCAACGGTCTATAAGTGAAGAAAGCTTAGTAAGAATATCTTGGTGATTGATTTCAATAGTCTCTGTGATATTATTAGCATAAAGGTTGCCCAAACATTTAATACTCTTAGGGTTCCATTCGAAACCAGAACCTTGAAACATATGAGGGAGACAAAATTTATTGAGGGGTAACACTTCAGATTTGTTAATATTCAACTTATATCCAGAGACTGACGAGTATTCGTGTAATAAGGAGAAGAGAGCAGGTAAGGAGGTATCTGGGTTAGAGATATAGAGTAAGATATTGTCTGCGTATGCAGTGAATTTAATATCATTATTCTTATATACAAAACCAGTATAGGATGTGGAGCGTCAAATTTGTTCGAGAAAGGGTTCTAAAGCTAAAATAAAAAGAAGAGGGGATAGGGGACAGCCTTGTCTAGTGCCTCAATGCAACGGAAAATAAGAAGATTGAACTCCATTAACGAAAATAGAGGTAGAGGGGGCTGAATATAACAGATGAATAAATGTAATAATATGGGGATTAAAGCCATGCCACCTGAGAGCGCCGAACATAAAGTCCCAGCAAACTCTATTAAATGGTTTTTCAGCATCAAGGGTAATAGGGGCAAGTGGAGAATTCATTTTTGAAGCAAGATGAATAATAATAAGGAGAGTTCTCGAGCTATCTGTGATAGATCTGCCCTTACCAAAACCAGATTGATAAATGTTAATGAGGTCAGGAATAACAACGTGTAATCGGATAGCTAAAATTTTTACAATCAGTGTTAATCAATGAAATGGGCCAGTAATTTTTACAAAGAGATGAATCCTTTATCTTTCTTAGGAAGTAAACATAACATTGCTTGTGTAAATGAACCTTTGGATTCCCCATGGAAAGAAAATTAGTAATCAATGAGAATAGATGTGGTAATAAGATATTCTTAAAGTGAAAGTTGAAACGAACAGTAAAGCCGTTGGGCCGGGTGATTTATCTTTAGGTAAGAGAGTAATGACATGGAGAATCTCTTTTTCGGAAATGGGTGCATCAAGGGAGGAGAGATCAATAAGGGCATTCGGAGATTTGGGAATAGTTTGGAAAAAAGGATCAATTTGAGCAGAGGATGGTGCTGATTCAGGGGTATATAAAGAGGAATAATATTGAACGAAGCAGTCGAGGATCTTATCATCAGTAGAATGACGATTCCCATGAATATCAGTAATAACAGCTATTTTGGATTTTTGTTTTTTGATTTTGAGATAATTCGCAAGAGATTTACCGGCTTTGTTACGCCCACCATACATTTTTTAATTGCATTTAAGAAGATTATTGCAAGCCGCGTCCCAAGAGGGTTTATTATATTGCATTTTTGCTTTGATAAGGGAAGAAAGTGCATCAGCAGAATTAGAGGTGAAAAAAAGATGCTCTAACTCCTTTATTTGTTTAAGAATAAGAGAAGATTGAGAGAGGGCTTTTTTCTTCTTACGAGAGACAAAATCGATAATATAACCTCTAGCAGCTTCTTTGAAAGCATCCCAAATGAAGTGAAATTGAGAAGTTGAATTAAGGTTAGTTTGAAAAAATTCCTCCATGAAAAGAGTGAATTGCTCATTGAATTGAGAATCTAGAAGAAGGGAATTGTTAAAGCGCCAACGTTGGGAGCTGGGAATAGGTGAGGGTAGGTCAATATCAAGGACAACAGGGGCATGATCTGACATAAGGATAGAGTCAATTTCAGAATTAGTCATAAATTGGAAAGTGTGTTGAGTGAGAAAAATGTAATCTATGCGGGAGTGTGATGCATGTACGGGAGAAAAAAAGGAGAATTCTAAGGTATCAGGGTGGGATATCCTCCAGGAATCAATTAGACCTCTGGAAGATATAGCTTTATAAAAGGATTTTTGCATCTTGTTGGGAATATATCTAGTTTGAGACTTACGATCCAGAAAAGGATCCATAAGTTGATTACAGTCGCCACCAACAATTAAATCAGCAGTAGCATGCGTGGAGAGGAGCATAGAGAAATCATTCCAGAAAGTTAAATCAACACCAGTGGGACCATAAACATTATAAAAGGATAGATTCATATTATTAACCACTACATCCAAAAACAACCATCTACCATTGGTGTCTAACAACTCATTTTTTAACTGGATAGATAATGATTTATGAACAAAATGATACCACCATTTTTGTTGTTCATTGATGAGGAACAGAAGATTTCGCCCACCCATTGTTTGCGTAGTGAAGGCAAGTCTTTAAGCGAAAGGTGAGTTTCTTGCAACAAAGCAACTTGACATTTCAATCTTGCTAAATGAGATAAGACCCGCTGTTTCTTGACAGGGTTGCGGAGTCCTTTAACATTCCAAGAAATGACACGAAGACCGTTCATCTCTGGGAGTCACAGAAAAGTAGGCGAGAAGATAGGAAAGAAGAACTGTAGAATAGTAGAATTAAGCAAGGGGTAAATAGCAGAGAGGAAAGAAAAAGAAGCAATTGGAAAGAAAGTAACAGTTGAGACATTGAAGCCTATAACCACCATGGAGAAAGGAATAAGAGTGAGTAGAATATATATGAATTGAGAAAAAAGAGGAGAATCAGGAAATGAATAGCAAAAGAAAGAGGATATGAGATGAGCTGAATCGGGTAAAAATTGCCTTAAAGAAAGAGAAGAGAATGATAAGAAAAGGGAAATCCAGAAAAGAGAAAGGGGAGGAAAAGAGGGAGAAGAAAGAGAGGTGATGAATAGAAAAGAGGAGAAAATAGGGAGACAAAATCCCCCAGGGAAGGTAATCAAAAGAAAAAGACAAAAAGCCAGGTGGCTTTAGTCATGGAGGGGGGCAGCGAAGAACCAGACAACTGCACGAGCAGGAGACGGAAACAAAAATTAGGTCACATAAACGATAATTATAGCAAGAAAAAAGAATCCGAAGACTAACGGTAACCAGGTGAGACAAGTGAAAGGGACTTACCAAACAGTTAGGAAGGGATGGCGGCAAAAGGGATGCACAATACAGACATCATGGCAGCATGAGAAAAGGTATATACGACAAAAACTGCGAGGAGGGGACCTGTGAAACAAAAAGAGGAGAACAAAGAACTTTGTTACAGCAGTAGGCAAAATACAGAACGTTTACAGAACATCAAACATAAAACAGAAACACTAAGGTTTGCTAAGGTCCATGAGTTCATCCTTGTGGGTGTGGATAAACTTCCGAAGATCCGCAGGGTCGTCGAAACTATAAGTTCAATCCTTATTAGTCACTTTGAAGAAGCAAGGATGGATTAAGCCATATCGAGCATTCATCGATCGAACTTAGGTCTCAGGTCCAGGAATTATTTTCGTCGAGCAGCAGTTGGTTTGGAAACATCTTGGGTAAGGAATACTTTGTGACCAGACCAGAGCATCTGCTTGTGTTGTTTAGCTGAATGGAGAATAGTCATAAGGTCTGCGTACAGGAGGAAGTAAGCAATAATACCTCTGGGTTTAGAAGTAGAAGAAGAGTTTCTTGCTCCAAGACAATGAGCCCTTTGAATATTAACATCCATGTGTTTAGGGAGACCAGTTATAGGAAGAACTTGGGTATTCAGAAATTGGATGATGTCGGACCTTTCAGAACCTTCCGAAATACCATAAATACACAGGTTATTGCGTCGATTGCGGTTCGCCAAATCTTCTGAGGTTTTCTTAAGTTGATCAACCTCCTTGGTAAGACTAGCAACACTGGCTACAACATCTTGAGCATCGCTAACCTTTTGTTCCAAATCCGAAAGTCGCATATCCAAACTAGACCATTTGTCTTCCAGTCTCTGAAGAGTTGTGGTGGTTTCTGTCGTGAATGGACGAATGAGACGAAGTTCCTCCATAATATCCTCAAGCGTAACAGGAGACGGAGATTTTGATGGAGATGGAGGGTCCTTTTTAAGACGTTTACCAGTTGTTGTAGGGTCTTTACGTGTGCCAGAATCGGCGCCATGAACCTTAGTGGTATGCGAAAGGTTCCATTATAACGGAAGATACCAGAGAAGCAAGACAAGGGCAGAGGAGGAGCCAATCGCCAGCAGCACCAAGCAACAATGACAAGGAAGAAGTTAATTCAGTGCAGCAGACAGTCAAACCAATTCTGACAGACGATGGAGGCAAAAAAACGTTGAATTGTGGAGCCAAGAGAAGCCAGCTAAAATGACTGATTAAACTCCATGAAATGATATGCCCAGCAGGAATAAATGAAACTCAGTAGCCACATTATCACAGGAAAATGCAAAAAATATATTAAAAAAGCACAGATAGAGTCTGAATCCATGTGGCAGATGCGTAACTGAGGTAAATTGCGAGAGGCAGAAAGAAGAAACGCGTTGGCGCTTCACAGTTCAATATAACAAGTCCAGAGAAGAAGAATAAGGTCCAACATGAGTGGCAGCGAAGAAAGAAGCCATGAAATATGAGTAGAAACAGCAGCGAGGGAAAAACGCTGCGTAGAAAAAAAAAATCGGAAAACAAAATAGCGGCCGCTAGTCAGGGGAAAACAATTTAGCAGATTAAATCACTAAAAAATGCCATATTTTGAGAGGAATACAAGGAGATAGGTCCTGGGGAGTAAGGACAGCTGGACCCTATGTAAATTCTTAGAGAAAAATAGTGCTGACCATACAAAAATTCATAATATCTCCGTATTTAGAGTAACAAATCAACTTTAGTTAAAGATTTGTTTGGTATTATTTATTTATACCCTTTTAGTTCATTTGTTTTTTAGTTAGAAATTAGTTTAGACAAAAAGACATACCTTATACATACAATTATTCAAAACAACAACATTTACATAAGACATAAATTCACAATATTCAAAACAACAACATTTACATAAGACATAAATTCACAACATCTCATATATACATTTGCACAATTATTTGTGTACCAACACAAATATTCATTAACAGTTGATTTCCAATCAAAAGAATCAAGAAAAATCAAGAAGAAATCAGATGGAGAAAAGATAAATCAATATCATGCACTGTATAAATAAGACTGAAATGCTTAATCAAACTTTCAGTCATTAAAGGGGCAATTTATTCCCAGATCTTTAAACGGTGCTTGTCTCCCTTTGGCCGACACGTTTCGAACTCGCTATGTTAATTTGCGTGTTCTCATCAGGGCTTTTTAATTTTCTTTACTGAGGTGGTCGCAGTTTGTTGGGGTTCAATTATTTTATAACGTTCCTGCCGTGGTGTCTTAAGTCTTGTCTGTGTGTTCCCTTTTTACAAATCCAAAATCGGTAGACATTCGATGTAATTTAGGTTTTCCCAAACACCCAAGGGTCCCGTTTATGAGCCTGTGCTCCGGGGCTCAGCGGAAATGTTCTCCCTGCTGCAGGCGGCGTCCTGGCGACCTAGCATCAAAGCGCTTTGATGCTAGGTTGCCAGGAGTGTGAGTCACAGCCAAAAACTGTAGACAACGGCACACGGACCGCTCTAACTTGCATTGAGCCGTCTCTGCTTGACGCCGCCTGCAGCAGGGAGAACATTTCCGCTGAGCCCCGGAGCACAGGCTCATAAACGGGACCCTTGGGTGTTTGGGAAAACCTAAATTACATCGAATATCTACCGATTTTGGATTTGTAAAAAGGGAACACACAGACAAGACTTAAGACACCACGGCAGGAACGTTATAAAATAATTGAACCCCAACAAACTGCGACCACCTCAGTAAGGAAAATTAAAAAGCCCTGATGAGAACACGCAAATTAACATAGCGAGTTCGAAACGTGTCGGCCAAATGGAGACAAGCACCGTTTAAAGATCTGGGAATAAATTGCCCCTTTAATGACTGAAAGTTTGATTAAGCATTTCAGTCTTATTTATACTGTGCATGATATTGATTTATCTTTTCTCCATCTTATTTCTTCTTGATTTTTCTTGATTCTTTTGATTGGAAATCAACTGTTAATGAATATTTGTGTTGGTACACAAATAATTGTGCAAATGTATATATGAGATGTTGTGAATTTATGTCTTATGTAAATGTTGTTGTTTTGAATATTGTGAATTTATGTCTTATGTAAATGTTGTTGTTTTGAATAATTGTATGTATAAGGTATGTCTTTTTGTCTAAACTAATTTCTAACTAAAAAACAAATGAACTAAAAGGGTATAAATAAATAATACCAAACAAATCTTTAACTAAAGTTGATTTGTTACTCTAAATACGGAGATATTATGAATTTTTGTATGGCCAGCACTATTTTTCTCTAAGAATATTTTGAGAGGAAAGCATGCCCATAGGTGGAGGGTCGCTTCCGACGGCGATATCAGCCGTTTTTACCGTGATAATCCGCCACTGAGGACTGCCAAACTAGTATCCAGGTCCTCAGTCTTTTATGATGCCTCCACACTGCTCCATAAAAAGGCGTGGAGTCTCTCAGGGATCCTCACTGAGCTCTATGCTGTTGAATCTTCATGTTTCCCCTATAACTATACTGATTAGATTGTTGGGTTTGAGGTAATGTCTTATGCAGGCGACACCAAAATGGTGGCCTGCTGTGTTTGGTATCATCTTGCTACGTCCCACTCAGGCAAAAAGCCTCATGATTGATCATATACTTTCTTTCTTCACGTAGGTTAACCGGACAGCTGCCACCTGTTTTTTCATCCTCAAAATGATTAGGAAATTTGGAGCCGATTTACAGAACTAACTTAAGACAAAATCCTAAACTTACTACTTTTGGTATTCACAGAAGGCATTTAGTAATAGTAAAGTTCGGATTTTGTCTTAAGACAAACTTATGACAAACTTAAGACAGACTTAAGACAGACTTAAGACAGACTTAAGACAAACTTAAGACAAAATCCTAGCTTAAGTCTGTCTTAAGTCTGTTTAAGACTGTCTTAAGTCTGTCTTAAGTCTGTCTTAAGTCTGTCTTAAGTCTGTCTTAAGTTTGTCTTAAGTCAAACGTAAGACAAAATCCTAACTTTAATACTACTAAATGCCTTCTTTGAATACCAAAAGTAGTAAGTTAGGGATTTTGTCTTAAGTTAGTTCTGTGAATTGGGCTCTTTGTCTTCTCTCTCCCTGACACAGCCATAAGAACGGTTCTCTAGTCTTAATATTTCTATCTCTGGATTTTGGAAACTCTGCCTATGTAGGCTTGGCTGATAGTCTCATTAAACATGTTCTTATTCTGTAAAATGCCATGTTACACACTATTGTCCACTTGGTTACAGGGCAATAAAGTTGTTCCAAGCATTAATAGAGTTCCGCATACAATTGGAGCTCTGGATATGTCCACTTTTGTTTGACAATTCAGAGTCTGGTGTGTCTGATATGTCTCATCATTGTGTTTCAGGCATGCAGATTAGGGACATGGTAAAGAGTGTTCATATGAATTGTGCCTAAAATGTCGATTTAGAAGTTGACTATATGAAATTGAGGGGTGTAAGTTGCCTAGTAGAAGTATTTGGACCAAATATCGAGTTGTAAATATCGGGAGACAGTAATATTGGAAACAAAATATTGTGATACAAATAAATGGTGATGCAGAAATATTGTTGTCAAGAAGACAATTTTTTTCTTGTAAGTAATATCGTTATTAGAAATATCATTTTCAATAATATAGTGGTAAGAAGCATTGATTTTTAATTAACGTAATGTGTTTTACATCATATCATAATTTGATCTCTTATTCATGTTTGCATAATTGGTAATATTTTTAAATATAGTTTGCAATTTTAAGTGATTTATAATTTTCAATTTAATTGTCATCTCAGCATGTGCCCGAACTCCATCTCAATTTAAAGGCACAGCTGCACACTCATCGTCCGATAAAGCCCAGCGTGTCATTACCATTAACCAGCATCAGGTGCTCACCTGACCGCACGGATTACATGGACAAATCCCACAAAGTTAAAGAAGGCCCCTTACCTCCAGTCATCGGGAGAAGGACACTATTAACAATTCGAACTGCACTTCCTGCAGGAAAAAAGATGCTAATTACATAAGTACATCAGTTCAGCAAGTACCCAAGGGCTCTATAGACACTTTGGATCTCCCGCCTGAAGCATGTCTTTATGTTGTATTCCTGGCAGGAGTCCCCCCACTACTGGCTAACCAAAGATAATCTTGGCAGGGTCTGAGAAATAAAAGTGCTGACTGGCTAATTAGAAGTAGAGGACTTGGGTCACCTGCTATTAATAACATACTAATGGTTCGGAGGTTGGGCTTGGGAGGGCGCTCTGAAAAATGTATTGTGGGGGACTTTATTGTGATTAATTTAAACAGACTAATCCTTGCACATAATCTATTAAACCACCAGGAAGATATCCGGGCCACAAGCACTAAGATCCGTTACCTTCCACTTGGCTTTTTCATAAGTCCACGCTGGTAAGGCCTATTATCCCACCAACCCTCCCCCCATCTTATTTGAAAATAGATTCACCATACTAGAGGGTTTGGATGGAACAGATTGACTGGAACCCCCTCCCACAGATAGAGATGACTCAATCACAACCGTGCTTGCCATAGACCCCCCACCACCCGAATATGCAACTGCCTTGTAAAATTGAAAGCCCTAAACACAACGCTTTGAAAATTCTGAGTTGGAACACAGCAGAACTACTTTCCAAACTTTTATGCCCAGAGTGGATCTCATTTATTACTCAATATGATATTCTGATGTTGCAAGAAACCTGGTCTGTAAAAGAAGCATATATTAATGGCTTTGTTGACTTTCACAACCCACCATCCCCATCAAGCTCTGGCTGCGCGATCGGGGGTCTGGCTACTTGGGTCAACATTAAAGCAGGAGGAAGCGTGAAAGTTGTTAAAACAGATAACGCCAATGTTAGAAATGGGGGTCTCTAGTTGGCAGTGGCTGGCCGCAGTCCAAGTAGGGACCCTTATTCCTAAGTCAGAGTAAGGGGGCTACACCCTTTGATAACCCCTGCTCAACCCTGTGGTAACGTAGCACAAGCAGCTAGGTTTACCTCAGAGGCAGCGTGTAAAGCATTTATGATCATACACAGTAACACTGTGAAGGACACTACAAAGAGACACCACACAAGTAGTTATAAAAAAAAAGTATCTATATATATAGACTTAACACAAGACCAATAACGGTAAAAAGCCACAATACTGAAAAAGGGGGGGACTCTTGAAAAGCTGGAAAAAGAGTTCAAAGTGTTCAAATAGGGGCTCAGTTCAAAGCAGGGGTCTCTGTGACCCTTTTACTTACAAAGTACCTGGATTTCATAGCAAAACAAGCAAACTGTCGCAAACGGGCTGTACCGATGATTTTCCTCACTCGAGGCCGGTGATGCGTTAAATCCTTGCCACAAGGGAGGATGATGCGCCGGTTTGCGAGTGCGTGCGGGACAAAGCGACAGACTTCTCTACGCTAGGCCAGCGATGCATTGAATCCTTGCCGCAAGGGGGGATGATGTGCTGGTCCGGCTGCGGGTGGATTGTGTTGCCATGAAAGAAAATGGCACCCCGCAAGGGAGCGATGATCCGGGTGCGATGCAAGGAAAATGGTGGACGCACGGCGTCCGCACTGAGATGTTGTGATGCAATGATCTCGATGCGATGATCCGGGGTTAGCAAGCCTTCGAAAATCCCACAAACGTGCGATGCGATGATCATTGGGGTTAGCGAGCAATTTGTGGCCCGCAAGCGTGTAAAAAGCAATGATCTTTGGTTTGCGAGTGCTCGGCGGCAGCAGCGCAATGATTTTTCTTATGCTCTTCAGCTGCAGCGGCTCGCAAACGGGCGTTAGCGATGATTTCAGCACTCTCTTCTCTGGAGTAGAACTAGAGGCCCTGGAACTCACAGGAGCCTCACCTCCTAGCTGGGAGGAATCAGGAGGCTGGTGGGGGAGTCAGATGTGCCTGTGACTCCAGCAGGAGGCTATCTCTCTTCTAGACCTTGGGTGATTGCTTAAGCAAAACAAAAGATCTCTCAAAAGTCCTTTTCCCTCTTCTTCCAAGTTCAGGGGAAACTACTGCAGGCCAATCCAAGAAATAGCACACAAGTACACGGACAGTCCTCTCCTGCAGAGCCCTTCAGTGAAACGGACAGGGGTTCTTCTTGACATCTAGGAGCAATACCAAAATCAGGGGTTTGGGGCACAGATATTTATACCCCAAAAGTCTTTGTTCTCAAAAGTCTCTAGCAACTGAACATAGCCAGAACCAGTTCTGCTCAGACCTGGAGCGTTTACCAGGCTGCATCCTTCCTTTCAGAAAGAGGGGGTCTGCCATCAGACGCACTGTAGGAGGTGGAGCTAGCATTCACCTTGCCAGACACAGCCCTATTCAGGTCAAGGAGCTACCCCTCCCTAGTACACAATGTAGATTTCTCTATTCAGCCCAGGTCTGACTCAGCCTGCCTTGCCCCTCTCAACCCATACAGTTAATACACATAACAGCAGAGCACAACTGAAGGCATAGGCAAGAAAATACCTACTTTCTAAAAGTGTTTTTTTCAAACACAGAATATTAAAACCAACTTTGCTTAATGATGTATTTTATTATTCTGAGCTCAGGCATACTAAACTCAAATTTCTACCATGTTCCTTGGGACAGTTAGGACTATAAGATGTAATATCCAGCCTGCCCATTCTAACCTATGGAGAACAGGTAGCCTTGCAGCAGTGAAAAACAAAATGGAGGGTAATTCACTACCAGGACATGCTACACATATCAAGCCATGTCCTGCCTTACACACACAATGCGCCTATCATAGGGGTGACTGACATGATGCTAAGGGAAGGTTCAGGGGCTGGGAAGTGTGGGCACTTCACAGCCAAGATGGCAGTTTTTGACTGCCTGCAGACACTGCAGTGGCAGGTCTGAAGAACACTTTACAAGCTGCTTTTGTGGGTGGCGCAAACCAGCGCTGCAGGCCCACCAGCAGCATTTGGGTTACCAGCCCTGGGCACACACAGGCCACACTACTAGGGACCAACAGGTAACCCAAATAAGCCAATCAGGGATATACCAATTCACAGTCATATTTACACAGGGAGCATTTGCGCTGTGGCACTGAATGACGGCACCCAGAGCATCTAATAGGAGGAGACAACAGCGAAAAATGGAAGGGAGACCCACGCCAATGGTGCCAGGTCTAACAGCCAACATCTTAACAATAAGATATTAGAGAGGAGGCGGACTATACTTAATTAGTTGTTATATTAATGATTTTAAAAATGTGCCAAACACTAACTTAACTTCTTTATCTGACCATATTTCTTCTCTCCAAAATACTATTTTAAATAGTGGGCAACCAACAGGAATATGCACAGGACGTAATTTTAATATAAGACTTCATTCGGCAGCCACATACAATCCACATGTGAGAACCTCACATTCCAATTCTACAAAGGTTACTGCCACTGACGACAATCTTAATGGCAGGGGACGCAAGTTGATTTCTCTGCTGGCTGCTTACAATTTAATCAATGTTATAGAAGTCACACGTGCTGAGACCGATATTCCTCCCACTTTTAAAGGACGAGGCCATAGTTCCACCATTAATTATATTTTTATTTCTTCCTTTCTTTGTCAGGATCCATGGTAGCCTGGAAACAAAGCCCAGACTAGTTTGTGGCTCGGGGTTCCCTCGTTGTCGAAGATGGAGAGGAACCAACTAGGAGCCCGATTTGGACCCAATTGTGGCAGGCGCGGAATTCTAAGATGGCCGCCACGGAGCCTAGGATTGCGGTCTAGTTGTTCTAAGACTTCCCGGGAAGAATTGAGGTGACGCGCGCTCACCTGTGGAACTGCGCACTTCACCTAGGCATTCACCCGGTTAGGTTCGTAGATCGTAGCTCCACAGAAAAACAATTCCTTGGACATTTATCTTGAGATAAGGATTCTCCTTGAGTTCTTCCCCGACGTGCAGAGGCGTAACGTAGTGAGAAAAGGAAGGTGCGACTCTTCCGTTATCCATTTCCAAGTGACTCGAGTCTCCTGTCAGACGTCGTGTATCCACAGCAGCTGAGTACCGGAAAGCAGCATTCTAGTGAGACGACAAAAGGAAAATGAAGCTAAGTTATTCTTGTTGTTAACACTGTACTGGAACAGACTGAATACAATCACTCCATATTAATTTACCTGATGTACAAGTTTGAACTCGAGCCTCCAGAACTTGTTTTTTGAACCTGAATAAGGAGAAAGAGAGAAAAGGTTTAAGTCAATAACGACAAGGAATTTATTTACAAAGTTTACGTTATTTTAAGAAACTAAAAAGCTTACCTTAGTCTTCAATTAAGTAAATAGGAAAAGACTCCTAGGAAGGAACTGAGGTTAAAGCAGGAAGATATTAAAAAGATACCAGACAATTGAAATTACTGAAAACTTCATGGAAAATACTAAGAAGTGTACAAAAATAATAAGCTGATAGGTTACTGACAAATACCCAAAATATAATATTAGAGTAAGGCAAGGAATAAGACTAAACTCAGTTAAATGTTTTACAGATGCTGATTCCTGAACAACCCAAAGGAACTGCGTCACTCAATTAGAAGAGAGGCATGTTACTGCAGGACCCAGGGTAGGTTATTCGAATAGAAATATAGAGACAGAGCAGATAGCACAGAGGATAGGGAACTTATAATATTTGTATGTGTTTAGTTTCCTTAGGAATCTTCTGTAAGCTGACTGACAAGCTGACGGAAGAACCAGACGGAAACCGGAGGGTTCAGGACCAGTCTCTTCTTGTTCTTTATTATTTTATCAAATTCCCTTTCCCCCTCTAGAATTAATTATAGTTAGATTTATTCTGGCTCTGAGGAATTCAGAGGTGGGAGTTGGGATCTAGCATCTTCTGCTCCTATGCAAGTCATCGAAGACAACAATTGGTAAGAATTGTGGACTCTGACAGAGTGAAGTGCCCACGTTATAAAACTTGTACCTGAGCAGAATGGTTGAGGGAGTGAATCTGCAGACCTTGGGGGCGGTTTTAGATGCTATACAGAAAGAGTTGGTAGCGGTAAAGAAAGAAAATCAAAGTTTGAGGCAGGAAGTAATAAATTCCAGAAAGGAAACAGCAGAGCTAGCTCAGAGGATAAGACAACCACATAACACTGATAGAGAGGATCCCCCCACTTCAGCTGGAGGCACAAATAGGTTAACTACGCAGGTTATACACTCTTTGTCCCCTGTAATACCATTGGCCGCCCCAGAAAGATTCAGTGGGGATCCACAGAAGGCACAAATATTCATTACGCAATGCTCTTTGCATTTTATGTGCCACCCTTCGATCTTCCCTGATGCGCGATCTAAAGTAGCCTTTATCTTATCATACTTGAGTGGAGATGCAGCGGCGTGGTCAATGCCTATAGTATCGCGAGATGATCCTCTTTTACAGAACTATGATGAATTCAAAAAAGAATTCCTGCGGATATTTGACCGAAGGCGAATCTCCCAAGCGGTGGATAACGAGTTGTTGGAATTGAAGCAGGGAAATAGAGATCTGGTGGCTTATTTGACCCAGTTCAATAAGCTCATTATGGAAACAGACTGGCCAGAGAGTAAAAGAACCACAATATTTTATCGGGGTCTGCGAGACGAACTAAAAGATGGATTGGCGCAGATACCGAATCGCCCTACTGAAATTTCAGCTCTTATAGATCTGGTTCTGGATTTCCGTCAAGGAGAAAGAAGAGGGGAGAGAACTGTAGTTCCCCGATTTGACCGAGTAAAAACAGACGCTGGGAGGAATTTGGAAGGATCTTCAGTACCGGAACCTATGCAGATAGGAACTATAAGGGGTCCACTCACCAAGGAAGAAAAAGAAAAAAGACAAACCAGCAATCTATGTATGTACTGTGGTTCGAGTGGACATTTTGTACGAAATTGTCCAAAGAAACCAAAAGGTACCTTTAAACCGAAGGAAAACTCGCAGCACCCCCTGTAGAAGGAGTTGTACAGGAGAATGCGAGTTCAGAAACAACTCCACAAGAGCATCAATTGGCAAACACCTTGCAGTCATCCTCACCGCATTTGATATTATCCATGACCATAAAGTTCCGTCAGAAGACCTTGGAAGGAGTGGCGGTGATGGTTGATTCTGGAGCCACTGGTAACTTTTGCGATTTGAAGTTTGCAGCAAGAGTAGGATTGAGAGCAATTACCAAGACTAAAAGTGAACCGGTTAGAGCAATAGATGGAACAAATCTCTCGTCGGGATCAATTATTAGTCACACAGAACTGGTGCAGTTACTCAGAGAAGATGGGCATAAAGAAGACATTCATTTTAATTTAATTGATGCTCCCCAGTTTCAGTTAATCCTAGGACTTCCCTGGCTCACAGAGCACAATCCCACCATTAATTGGAGTGCCAGAACAATTGAAATGAATTCAACGTATTGTAAGGAGAACTGTTTCATAGATAAAAATGGAATGAATAAAGAGAATCCAGCGCATTCCTTATGTTCAGCAGAAGTGTCTGTGTGTGTGATGAACACACAACCAATACCAAAAGCGTACCAAGACTTCAAAGATGTGTTCAGTGGGAAAGAAGCCGAACAATTGCCACCTCATCGTGTGTACGACTGCAAAATAGATCTTGAACCGGGCTCAAATTTGCCATGTAGTCGTGTCTACGCTTTAACGGAGAAGGAGAATCAACATTTGAAGGATTATATTGACAAATATTTGGCCAATGGATTAATTCGTCCATCTCAATCACCGGTATCCTCGCCACTGTTTTTTGTGCCCAAAAAGGAAGAAGGAGAGTTGAGAACGTGTATTGACTATCGAGCAATCAATAGAATCACGAAGAAAAATCGATACCCACTTCCTCTCATTTCAGTCTTGTTGGATCAGGTGAAAGGGGCGCAAGTGTATACGAAGTTGGACTTAAGAGGAGCCTATCACCTCATTCGTATCAGAGAAGGTGACGAGTGGAAGACGGCGTTCAGGACCCGATTTGGATAATTTGAATTATTGAATACCAAGTCATGCCCTATGGGCTATGCAATGCTCCAGCGGCCTTTCAACATTTTATCAACGATGTCCTTAGTGAATTCATTGATCAATGCGCGATAGTGTACATTGATGACATTTTGATTTACTCAGCTAACACACAGGAACATCAAGAATAGGTCCGAAGAATTTTGCAGAAGCTTCGTGAGAATAGACTATTTGTAAAATTAGAAAAATGCGCCTTTGATGTCACTCAAGTGGAGTTTCTGGGCTTCATAATTTCTCCGGCAGGAATTAATATGGACAAAAGAAAATTCAGGCTGTACTTGAATGGAAGTCGCCAACCAGTGTCAAAGAAGTACAAGCATTCATCGGTTTTGCAAACTTCTATCGGAGGTTCATCAGTGAATTCTCACGAAGAATATTACCACTCACTCGACTACTAAAGAAGGGAGTACGTTTCGAATGGACAGAAGAAGCTGAGTCGGCTTTCAAGGCTTTGAAGAGAGAATTTACTTCGGCACCCATACTTCTTCATGCGGATCCAACGGAGCCTTTTTATGTCGAAACGGATGCTTCGGATTAGGCGGTCGGAGGAGTGCTTTCCCAAAGAAATAAGAGAACAGGTCAACTACACCCAGTCGCCTATAGGTCTAGAAAATTGACCCCTGCAGAAGTAAACTACATGATCACGGAAAAAGAGCTATTGGCGATAAAAGACGCTTTCAAGGAGTGGAGACATTACCTTATGGGGGCTCATCATGTAGTGACAGTTTTCACGGATCACCGCAATTTGAAATTTTTAAAGTCAGCCAGAACCTTGACTCCCCGATAACTTCGTTGGTCGCTGTACTTTGCGGATTATGATTTCATAATAACTTACAGGCCAGGAACTCAGAATGGAAAGGCGGATGCCCTATCACGAATGGGGACTGGAGAAGACAAGAATCTAATGCAAACTCAAGCCATAATTCCAGACTCTAAAATAGTTGGGGCCACAAATACTTTGAATCTCAAGGAACAAATTGTTCAAGCACTAAATCCAGATGAAATGCAAGAATGGGCTCTGCAAGAAGTTGGTAGGAAGGTTCTCAATGGCTTACCATATAATGGAGAGGCATTATATTTACCGACTCAAGAGTTGCAAAGACAAGTATTACACGAATGCCATGATGACTTGTTAGCTGGACACAAAGGAGAGCTTAAGACGGCGGATTTAATTAAGAGAAAATACTGGTGGCCACAAATGAACAAAGATATCGAGCAGTATGTAAGAACCTGCGAGATTTGCGCTCAGGGAAAATCAGAACGGCAAGCTCCCAAGGGGTTATTGCAGCCTTTGCCCACTCCTCCTTATCCTTGGCACACAATCACCTTAGACTTAATAACTGACTTGCCGTCCTGTCAAGGGGTGAACACAGTGTTAGTGGTAGTGGATTCATATACAAATATGGCTCATTTTGTAGCTCTGAAAGGAATCCCAAAAGCCAAGCAGTTAGCTAATCATTTTAGTACACAGATAGTTAAATTGCATGGCATTCCAAAGGTAAGTATATCCGACCGGGGAACTCAGTTTGCTTCCCATTTTTGGAGAGCCTTTATGAAGGGGTTAGGAATTGAGACACGATATTCTACCAGTTTTCACCCTGAAACAGATGGGCAGACCGAAAGGGTGAACCAGGAACTGGAGCAGTATCTAAGATTATTTTCATTGAAACAGGATGGAGAATGGACAGATTATTTATGGACGGCAGAGTTCGCTCATAATAATGCCAAAAATGTATCAACAGGGTATTCTCCATTCTATTTGAATTATGGTAGGCACCCCATTTCCACAGTGCAAGACTCTGAACTAACAGTCCCAGCAGTTAAGGATTTAGTGTCACATCTAAGTCTTGTTCACAAATCTGCATCACAGAACCTAGAACAGGCTAAGGAAAGGTATAAAACTTATGCTGATAAAAAGAGAAAAGAACCCCCCCCCCCCGTTGGAAATTGGAAGTGAAGTTTGGTTGAATACAATGAACCTTAGGTTAAAAGGTAATCATAAATTTCAACCTAGATTTATTGGTCCCTTTCCAATAGAAGGACAGATAAATCCAGTGACTTACAAATTGAAATTACCAGCTAAACTAAAAATTCATCCAGTGTTCCTTGTTTCCTTATTGAAAAAGGCAGTTCCAGATTTAAGAAAATAATTACCTCCAAGGCCCATCCAAGTGGAGACTGGATTGGAGTTTGAGGTAAAAGAAATTCTGGACTCTAAGTGGCTGAGAGGAAAACTGTATTATTTAATTGACTGGAAAGGCTATGGGCCAGAGGAGCGGTCTTGGGAGCTGGAGTCAGATGTTTATGCCCCAAGGCTGGTGAGACTTTTTCATCAACGGCACCCTACCAAGCCAAGATTGGGAGGACCTTCTTTGGTAGGGGGTACTGTCAGGATCCATGGTAGCCTGGAAACAAAGCCCAGACCAGTTTGTGGGTCGGGGTTCCCTCGTTGTCGAAGATGGATAGAGGAACCAACTAGGAGCCCGATTCGGACCCAATTGTGGCGGGCGCGGAATTCTAAGATGGCCGCCACGGAGCCTAGGTTTGCGGTCTAGTTGTTCTAAGACTTCCCGGGAAGAATTGAGGTGCTGCGCGCTCACCTGTGGAACTGCGCACTTCACCTAGGCATTCACCCGGTTAGGTTCGTAGATCGTAGCTCCACAGAAAAACAATTCCTTGGACATTTATCTTGAGATAAGGATTCTCCTTGAGTTCTTCTCCGACGTGCAGAGGCGTAACGTAGTGAGAAAAGGAAGGAGCGACTCTTCCGTTATCCATTTCCAAGTGACTCGAGTCTCCTGTCAGACGTCGTGTATTCACAGCAGCTGAGTACCGGAAAGCAGCATTCTAGTGAGACGACAAAAGGAAAACGAAGCTAAGTTATTCTTGTTGTTAACACTGTACTGGAACAGACTGAATACAATGACTCAATATTAATTTACCTGATGTACAGTTTGAACTCGAGCCTCCAGAACTTGTTTTTTGAACCTGAATAAGGAGAAAGAGAGAAAAGGTTTAAGTCAATAACGACTAGGAATTTATTTACAAAGTTTACGATATTTTAAGAAACTAAAAAGCTTACCGTAGTCTTCAACTAAGTAAATAGGAAAAGACTCCTAGGAAGGAACTGAGGTTAAAGCAGGAAGATATTAAAAAGATACCAGACAATTGAAATTACTGAAAACTTCATGGAAAATACTAAGAAGTGTACAAAAATAATAAGCTGGTAGGTTACTGACAAATACCCAAAATATAATATTAGAGTAAGGCAAGGAATAAGACTAAACTCAGTTAAATGTTTTACAGATGCTGATTCCTGAACAACCCAAAGGAACTGCGTCACTCAATTAGAAGAGAGGCAGGTTACTGCAGGACCCAGGATAGGTTATTAGAATAGAAATATAGAGACAGAGCAGATAGCACAGAGGATAGGGAACTTATAATATTTGTATGTGTTTAGTTTCCTTAGGAATCTTCAGTAAGCTGACTGACAAGCTGACGGAAGAACCAGACGGAAACCGGAGGGTCCAGAACCAGTCTCTTCTTGTTCTTTATTATTTTATCCAATTCCCCTTTCCCCCTCTAGAATTAATTAGAGTTAGATCTATTCTGGCTCTGAGGAATTCGGAGGTGGGAGTTGGGATCTAGCATCTTCTGCTCCTGTGCAAGTCATCAAAGACAACAATTGGTAAGAATTGTGGACTCTGACATTCTTATAGATTTTTTATCATATAGTAATGTGACCCCCTCCAGTTTTAGCGATCACAACCCTATTGGAGTACACCTAGCACTGGCCCCCAGGCCACAGTATAACAAGGAGATTGGGGTGACATCTTGATCCCTCCACAGATGGCCTAAGGCTGAAATGGAGATCCATAGCACCTGAATGCCTATTCCAGAAGATAATTATTTAAAATGATTCTTTAGTACAGGCATTCCTCACTGAGTCTGATTCTGCTAACGCTGCAGTGATCCCTTTCGTACATCTCTGTGATGCAATAAAAAACAGAGCTCACAGACCGAAATTTTAAACCTATTAGTAGACCAGGGTGGTTCAACCAGGATTGCTCCCGTGCTAATAGCCATTTGCGATGTGCCCTTAAGACCATACCTAAGAACCCCACAGCTGTAGCTGAAGCCCGCAAACAATACAAGCGCACACTACGTATCAGAAAAGCTGAATTAGTGACATAACAATGGGAATCACTTATGTTAGCCACAAATAGGAAGAATAGCAATCTCTTTTGGTCATCAGTAAAAAAGATGAAACAACCTAATTGCACAGACCGAAAGATTGATTGCCATATTTCTAGCTAGGACTAGGAGAATCATTTTTCTAAAATGTATGCCCATGTTAACTTAAACATGGACATCCTACTAGATCCTGATTTTAGCGTAATCCAATGGACCCTGGAGGAGGTAGAGGAGGCACTACAACAGAGTGGTGGGGTAAGGCACCCGGTCCTGACAGAGGACCTATAGATCTTCTAAAATATAACCCGACATTTTCTGCACCTTTACTACTAAACGTCTTTAATAGCCTCACCATCATTCCCATTCCCGATTCTTGGTCGACCTCGATCATAGTGCTTATTTTTTAAAAAGGGGATAACTCTCAGCCCAGCTGCTATGGACCCAAACCTTTAATAGATACTACTTTAAAAATACGGGGTAGAGTTTATACAATCGTATAAACGACTGGGCACAAGAAAAAGCAATATTATATCCCAGCCAGTATGGCTTCAGACCTAAAGTGGGCACTATAGAGCGATGCCTCAAGCTTAAATTAAGTATAGGAAATTATATGCTAGCAAGAAGTTCCCCTTTAGCTTTTATGGACCTATCAACAGCGTTTAATACTGTAAATTGTTCCAAGCTATGGTCTATTTTAATTTCTCTTGGCCTGGAAGAAGCTTTAGTGCACTTCTTAGCTTATCTACACAGAGGAATGAAAGCTAGAATAAGGATTAATACTAATGGCGAAGTGTCAGATGAAGTTAATATTATGAGAGGCGTGAGACAAGGTTGTGTTTTAGCCCCGCTTTTATTTATCCTGTATATGAACGATCTTCATCCTTGTTTGACTACTAATACTATTGATGTCCCCAAGCCCAGGAAGTTCCTCTCTACCTGCATTACTGTATGCCGATGATGCAGTGTTGATGCCTCGCACACCTAAGGCCCTCTCTCTTTTAGTGAATGGCTTTATTAAATATATGGGTATTTAAAGGGGGCAAATTCTTACCCCCTGCCAAACGCACAGCGAAATGACGCCCTCTTCGGCGGTCCTGTATATCTCAACTTAATCCATGTAATCAATTTTAAACCATAATGTTCATCTTTAATCTCCAATTGTTTTCTTAATTCAAATCCACGCTCGGAAAGTGTTGCTTTTTTCCATGTTTCTAATATTCTGACTGTGCCCATCCGGACCTCACGTAAGAATACGAAAAGTGCAAAGTTCATCACAAGCAGTGCTTTATTCGATAAAACTCCCAATGCATTTCGGGCCGTACATTGCCCTTCCTCAGGGGACACTAAAATGATAACAAAAATAATTATCATTCAATGCATTTTACATGGACTCCCGTTTAACACTGTCTAGCGTAAGCAAATGAACATCTTTTAAAACTTTCCAACATTATACAAGTTACATTCGCGCACATCATGTCCCAGCAGTGCAACCTTCATTCAGCGCCAATCTCCATAATGAGCTATACATGTTATGCATCAAACCCTCCTCCCAGCAACATCACGAGTGTATTGTTAATCACCCTCTCTTCTATGCGTGTGTTAATAACCCAGCCTTCCCTCACGCTCCTAAAACTTTTCTGTTGTTTTCCAATCTGACCCCTGCCTTGACCTTCTAAACATATTCAGTGCTCCATCTGTGTTTTGCCATGTCTCAAGGTATCGTAAACCCTTTCCTTTCTTTCCATTCTAACACTCTCCCTTTCCGTTCTTTTCACCCTTCTCACTATACCTCCTAACTTCACTCACTTCTTCCAAGTCTTGTTTAACCCCATCACTACAAAAACACAACCTAACATATCACGTACCTGCCGTGAAATTTACAAGCCTTCCATTTTCTCCATCATCACAAGCCGTTGTTAATCAAACCTGCCTCCACCCCTCTTATCGTCACTCCAGACACTCCCACCTTTCTCCTGATTAGCCCAATCTCCACTGCATGGTCTTGGACTGCCGGCCACCTCCCCCCTTGAACACCGACTGAATTACCCAATTCAACCAGTCAACACATGGGGGTCTTTGGAAGTCAAGGGGGGGGGTACGGGCCCCCCCCCCTGGCCGTATTTATTAAAATATAAAAACAAATCAAAAATTTTAATCAAATAAACATTTCTGACAATTATTAAAATGCACACTTTTCAGAATATTAGATTGACATCCGTTTCGACATGGTATGATGGGCTAACCTTAACAAATAGCTAATACAGCGTGTCTCCTAACGTAATCTAATCATCCTGAAAATTAAACTGCATTCTAATATTTCCAATACTTTTTAATAACTTTTTAATAACTTTAATAAAGGCCTACGGCAAGGTCGCCAACCGGTGTCAGATCCTTTTACAGCTGCGCTCTCGCGTTGAAGATGCGCATGCGCAACCCAGGGCACGTTACACCCACGTGCGCTCCCCGAACTCCATTTAACCATAACAGGAGGGCCCAGACACTCGCGCACCTTAGTGACGTCATAGTGTTGTGAGGGGTGGCTACCAGCCTGAGGAAAGCGTAGACTCCCTCCCCCGCACCCTTTAAATTAATGGAGACCATCTCCTGCCCCTGAAGTTCTGAGAGAGACCAAATGGCCCCTCCCGCGGGCGGCCCCTTTCGTGAATGGGTCCGCCCCCCCCGTAAGGACCTTAAAATGCTGCTCACCGATTAATGACCTTACCGCCAGACACACATAATAAATACGACAATGCTATTCTAAAAGGAAAAAAGGCCTAAGGATAAAATTGTTAACACACAGCAAAGCATAAACATCTACATATACAATTACTCCTGTAAGCGGGAAAAAGGGGCCTAAGGAAAGAATTGGTTAAAATCACGGCACTGCGCCAACGTTTAAATTCTGTACTACCTTCCAGTAAACAGGAGGTTCAAAGCCTCTGGATCAAGTCTCCCTTACATCTATGTTCCGGCATATTGACAAAACCTGATACTCACCATTTGCCAAGCCCCAAGGTCTGCTAATAAGGGATGGAGGGTGGGGAAAATTAAACGGCCCCACGGTGGGGCGAGGAGCGAGCCTGGGGAGCGCGGGCACAAAGAGGCCGCTTCCCGCGCTCCCCAGGCTCTTAACCCCTTCGCCGCCGCGACCCCGCCCCCTTGCCCCGGAAGCACACCAGTACTTCCGGGGCGAGGGGGCGGGGAACGCGGCCCCGAAGGGGACGGGTTATGGGAGGGACCGGGCCCCGCCATGCTTGCGTGGGGGCCTATTGGCCCCCCCTTGTATCATGGTCTTGGACTGCCGGCCACCTCCCCCCTTGAACACCGACTGAATTACCCAATTCAACCAGTCAACACATGGGGGTCTTTGGAAGTCAAGGGGGGGGGTACGGGCCCCCCCCCCCTGGCCGTATTTATTAAAATATAAAAACAAATCAAAAATTTTAATCAAATAAACATTTCTGACAATTATTAAAATGCACACTTTTCAGAATATTAGATTGACATCCGTTTCGACATGGTATGATGGGCTAACCTTAACAAATAGCTAATACAGCGTGTCTCCTAACGTAATCTAATCATCCTGAAAATTAAACTGCATTCTAATATTTCCAATACTTTTTAATAACTTTTTAATAACTTTAATAAAGGCCTACGGCAAGGTCGCCAACCGGTGTCAGATCCTTTTACAGCTGCGCTCTCGCGTTGAAGATGCGCATGCGCAACCCAGGGCACGTTACACCCACGTGCGCTCCCCGAACTCCATTTAACCATAACAGGAGGGCCCAGACACTCGCGCACCTTAGTGACGTCATAGTGTTGTGAGGGGTGGCTACCAGCCTGAGGAAAGCGTAGACTCCCTCCCCCGCACCCTTTAAATTAATGGAGACCATCTCCTGCCCCTGAAGTTCTGAGAGAGACCAAATGGCCCCTCCCGCGGGCGGCCCCTTTCGTGAATGGGTCCGCCCCCCCCGTAAGGACCTTAAAATGCTGCTCACCGATTAATGACCTTACCGCCACAGGCCAGGTAGTTAACCGACTATCTGGCCCCCCCCCAGAACTCCCCCCTTCTAGAAAGGTCATACTCCTCCTGCAAATATTTCCACCCATGCCAGGATGTTTCTTATAAAAAGGGCATTCCCTTCCTCTGTTAAGTGCACCCCATCCCGCAAATAGAAGTGTTCCCCCCAAATGCAACCGTGAGGGATGGTCTGTAAGACCGGAGTCCTAAATAACCTGTCCAGCTTGTTGTTGACCCTCTTTAACGAGCTGTTCAACGCGCTGACTGAGTTTCCCCCCCTCCATTGCATCCTTGGTATCAGTTGTGACCATACTACAACACTACCTGGTAATCGCTTCGCCAGCCAACCCGCTGCAGATATAATTTCTTCCAGGAGGACCCTTCTGCCCAGACCTGCCAGATCATTCCCCCCTAAGTGAAGTATTACCGCCGAGGGTGGTGTAGTATGTCGCGCTAGTAAGTCCGACATATAGTCCCTGAACTGATTGAGGCGGAGCCCCCCCCTGCCATGGAAGGCGACCCTGCACCCCCTACTTTCGACCCTTTGTTTGCCTGAACCTGCAAGAAAAATTTTGTTAGCACGTTTGACATACGAATGCCCCACTACCCAAATGACTACGGTCTTCTGTCTGTCCTCCTGGTCCCTCCATGCTGTAGTAAAGTTGCCTTGATGCTCCATGGGTAGTTTCCGTCCTGCGTCACAGGCCCGTGAAACTGTAAATAACCAGAAAAACAGCAGGTATTAGCAATACTCCCCATGGCGGCAGCTCTCACAACATGTGCAACCGCACGTAGCGTTTATAAGCGCTTGAGGACCATCTCCCAATTCTTTGCACACTCTTTGTGGTCAAACCCCTAGCTGTTGCTTCTGTGGCTGCCCCTATCCGGAAGGAGTGTGTCCCAAACTCTTTGTGATTATAACCCGCTTTTGCCATGCTCATGGCTAGTACCCTCTGGAACTGAAACCTGGTAAGAGGAGTCCCATCCCCATGCATTAGCAGTGACCCCACACACTCCTGTGCCCGCTGTCTTATTAGTTCCTCCACATGTGTCACCGGGCAGCAGGGATTGTTCCTTGCCCGATGTAACGCCAAACTTTGGCCCCTAGCGTCCTGATCAGTTTTAGATTTCCTGATGCTGATCCACATAGTGTCGCCCCTTATGCTGATATCCTGCAGCTGAAGGCCGCCTATCCTATCACCTTTGTTGGCCGCCACGAGTTCACCTACCCTGAATGCCCCATAGAAGGCTAACGAAAAAGCCGCTTTAAATAGGCCCACCTCAGGTGTAGAGCTACATGTGTCCGGCAGCGCGAGGAGCACAGCTGACAGACGTTCAAAACCTATGGGTTTCCTGGAATCTATGGAGGGGGGCTGCATGCGCCGCCACCCTTTTAATGCCCTGTGGGCCTGGAAGCTGTGTGTAGGGTCCCTGCCCCCCCGTGCCCGTGCGAAAAATGAGATAGCGGCCTTGTGCCTGTTGGCTGTTGCCGCCGTGCGCCCTTCCTTGTGTAGGCTGCCTAAATACTCATTGAAGCTAGCCTCCATAGTCCAACTACTCTCCCAGCCCTGTCCCAGAAAGTGACAGTAAGACCTGAACGCCCCTTCGTATGCCGTCCTGGTCTTGGGTGCTAGGCTGGCTGCCACGAGGTCATGTAGTTGGGGGCACCAATTTGCCAAAGAATCGCCGGGAATTGGGCTGGCGCTGTCTCTGCCTCCGGCAAGTGATCTCTGAACACCTGCATCTTAAAGCGAGAAAGGGCATCAGCTGCATTGTTTAATACCCCTGGGACATGTTTCGCTCTGAAAAGTACATTCCTTGTCATGCAACACAGTACAATCTCTTTTATCAAGCGTAAAATGAGTGGACACCTTGCAGCTTGTTGGTTGATGCATTCAACCACTGACATATTGTCTGACCAGAATATTACCGATCTGTTGGCCAGCTCCTCTGGCCAGACTTTCAGTGCCACCCAGATTGGGAAGAGCTCGAGGAAACCAATGTTCACCGTCAGCCCGTTCTCCTCCCACCAGGCGGGCCACTTCTGCGCCACCCATTTCTTGCCAAGGATGGCACCAAACCCAACACTGCCCGCCGCATCTGTCCATAAACCAATGTCCTCTGAAGACACCGTGGGTGCACCCCACAGCACTCTTCCATTGAAATCCGCCAGGAATGCCATCCATATCCGCATGTCCTGGCGCACTTCAGCAGACAGCCGTGTCCGGTGATGTTTTTCACGAAGACCCCTCATGGCCTGTGCAATTGAGCGTGAAAATGGGCGAGCCATAGGAATTACTCTCAACGCAAAATTCAACTGTCCCACTGTCTGCTGCAACAGCCCTAAATTCACCTTCCTCGCTTGTAAGCACAGTCCTAGAGTCTGTTTGAATTTTAGGATCTTTTCTGCTGGTAATCTAAAACACCCCTCAACAGAATCCAGTTCAATGCCTAAAAATTCCAGGCATGTCACTGGTCCAACTGTCTTCCCCTGTGCCAACGGGACCCCGAAAGAGCGCATGAGCACGCAAAATTCCTGCAGTGCCGACGCACACTCCCGTGAACCCGCCGGGCCCAGAAAAAGAAAGTCATCCAGGTAGTGCATCACCCACTGGTGACCCGTATGATGTCTTAATGCCCATTCCAAAAAGGAGCTAAACTGTTCAAAATAAGCACATGAAATTGAGCAACCCATGGGCATACACTTATCCATGTAGTACTTTCCCTTAAAGGAGAAACCCAGCAGGTGCTGGTCCTGTGGGTGAACCGGGAGTAGTCTAAAGGCTGACTCAATGTCTGACTTAGCCATCAGTGTACCTGCGCCCAAACTCCTCAGCATGCCCGCTGCCTGATCGAAGGACGCATACTTCACTGAGCAAATTGTATCATCAATAGCATCGTTTAATGATGCCCCCCTTGGTGCGGATAAGTTGTGGATGAGCCTAAATTCTCCTAGTTCTTTCTTAGGCACCACCCCCAGAGGAGAGCACACAAAATTCTGCGTGGGAATGGCGTGAAATGGACCTGCTACCCTCCCCAAACGCACTTCTTTAGCTATTTTTGTTGACACCACTGTTGGATTGGCAAGGACTGATAGCTGATTCCTACACTGTGGTCTCCCGACATACCCCCCAGCAGGAATCCGAAAACCATGTGTGAAACCCTCTTGTAATAATCTAGCAGACGTGTGATTCGGGTACCTGTTCAACCAGGGGATCAATGCTGACAGCTGGATGGGTGAATGTGCTATTAGCGGGTGGATCTTACTATTCAGGTTTCCTCCTACCCCTGCTTCCTGCACCACTATTTTTATTTCGGCATGTTGTTTCGGGGTGGGAAGTGTGGCCACACACGCTACATGCGTGCCTGAACTTACAGGTACCTGGTGCCCTGTTGCATGTCCGCCTATTGAAGTCCCAACATACCCCTTTCGCCCCTCCATTCGCTCTCTGCTTTTGGGCCGTCTCCCCTCCCGGTGCAGATCGAAAGGGCTGTTGAAACGCCTGCTGCGGCCTGGGGAAATAACCTCTACCCGCATTTGTGCTTGTGCTTGCCCCCTGACCCTTCTCGAATTGATTGTGCCATGAGATAGAGTCTACCTTGTCCCATGATAAAGTCTTATCAAATTCTTTGGACTTTCTGAAAGCGACATCATATTCCTTCCATACATCCCCTGCATGATTCTCATGGAACATTGTTATCCTACTTTGGTAGCAGTTCATGGCTGGTTGCATCCCCTTAAAACGTTCGCCCATTACTGCGCCGAACACTGCAAAAGCCCTCAGCCAGTTGATGAGGTTTTCTTCCACCCTAAACTTGTACAACTTCGCTCTCCATTCACTGGGCAACAACATTTCCTTCTGTGATTTTGCATATTCCCACTCCCTGTTATCTATCAGCAAAGAAAACATGTTCACATACTTGTCGGCCCATATCATTTCCTTTACACACTGTGACACATGCTGTGCTAAGCACTCACCCCTAGAGGGCAATGTTCCTTCGCCCAGCAAAGGCAGGGCAATCTCCTTACCATTCCCATTGTCGTTGGGTAACATTGCGTCCGCGGTCTTGGCACTGCCTCCATCATTCGCTGTACCTGTTTGGGGAGAAACCGGTGCAGGCGGCGTTGCGCCCCTACCACTAGCCAACAATATCTGATTCACCAATGTTTGTTGCTCCATTGTCAGAGCAGTATTGACCGGCAACGCACCCCCCCCTAACCAAGGGAGAATAGCTGCCACCTGAGCTGCCAGGTCTATTGGCACGGGCCCTGGCGCGGGGGTGGGAGTAGGGCCCGCACCTAGGGGCACCGGAGCCTGTGGTGGCGCGACGGGTGGCACCGGTGCCGCTGCTGGCATCACTGGCACATTTGGTGCTGCCACTGGCAACTGGGGCACCGGGGCTGGAACGGGCACCGGGACCTGAGGTGGGGGGAGTGGGGCAGCAGGGGGTACCTGTGGTGGCAGAATTGGTGCAGCAGGAGGTAGGATTGGAGCAATATTCTGTGGCTGCCCCCCCACCCTCTTATTTCTTGGTCTCCTGGGTGGTGTCACAAAAACGCCCCTTGGCTTGGGCGGTACTATCGTCCGCTTGGGTCTACCAGACGGACCGGCCTGGGCATCTACCTTGGCCTCCAGAACCGCTAAAGCCTTATCCATTTTATCAACTTTCCCCAGCCTCTTATCTATTGCAGACATTCTGCGCATCATTTTCTGTAACATTGCACCCACATTTGGATTGACACGCCCCCTTCTTTGAGACATATTTATGAGCACACCGTGCTCCGTACCTGACTCAGTTGGCGCTGCACGACCTGTAATACCTGACCTGATCCCAAAGCGCCTGTGCTGATGTATGGCGACCACCTAGTCTCGCAGTCCTGAAAAACAAAGAGCGTTACCCTCCAACTAGTGACCATGAACTAGAGTAACCTTGTACTGGTAAAACAATATTAGTAAGTTCCAGTTAGCTTCCTCACCAATTCGCATAGATACACAAAGCCTTAACAGGTAGAAATGCAAATTCCTCTGTTGCCCTGGAGGTCCTTCCCCTCTCCGGATATTTAACTGCTTGATCGACAATACTTAATTTCAAGATCTTGACTCAGTTTGCCAGCATATAGAAATTATCACAGCCTAAAGATGCACTGCTAAAACCCCCCTCAGTACGATCAAGCCCAGTGCCCCCACAAACTGAATTATGCGTTTTTTGAAAATCACATGTATTGCACAGACAGAGCACACACTTAATTTCAGATCGTTCTGTCCCTTATGCCAATGTTGATGCGAGTGACCGGCCCCCTGCCCCTGCAGTCCCTGCTTAACTTTCCTGTAATACACGTATTGTACAGAGAGATACAAAACCCTTACTTTCCAAATGCTCTGTCCCTATCGGTCTATGCTAATATTGACGCGAGGCACAGGCAGGAAAAAACATGCACCACCGACCAGACTGCAATCACCGGAAGACGCTCCGCCCTCCCGAAATACTGGCAGTAAAGTGACCCACTTATCGTTAAGTATACTTGCACCTCTTATCGTACGAGAAACAGGCAGGCAAATTAGACCAAGGACTTAATTACGCTCCGCTTCCTTACTTATTGGCGGGAACTTGACTCTGGTGCCGTTTAGTGGTACCACCGCTGTTTGGGGCAATTTGGCACCGGCTCTTTGCACGTCCGCCCCGCCTTCTTGCCGCAGCCCACCCGCCCCGAAAAATACCTCGTGTTACGCTGCTCCGTCTAACCGCTTTGCGCTGAACGCCGTGTGGGCTCTTCCCGCTCTATGGCCAGCCGCTTTGTCCCAACGCCTCTCCGCTGCAACCGCTCTCCCGGTTCCGCGACCGCCCGACACGTTCTCCAGCTCCTTCCCACCAGCTCTCGTGATCCCGGGAACAGTTCGAAAAAACTCCGCCGCAATTTCGAAATCCTCCGGCGACACCTATCGACTCCGGGACCTGCAAAAGAAAAGAGAAAATTAAACGGCCCCACGGTGGGGCGAGGAGCGAGCCTGGGGAGCGCGGGCACAAAGAGGCCGCTTCCCGCGCTCCCCAGGCTCTTAACCCCTTCGCCGCCGCGACCCCGCCCCCTCGCCCCGGAAGCACACCAGTACTTCCGGGGCGAGGGGGCGGGGAACGCGGCCCCGAAGGGGACGGGTTATGGGAGGGACCGGGCCCCGCCATGCTTGCGTGGGGGCCTATTGGCCCCCCCTTGTATTTTCCCGCCCAGGCGCCTACTAATTGATTTGTACTACGTTGCTCCTGCGAGTTAATTAAACATACTGCATGCCCCATGATGCACTTCATCGGTTGTCCAAATATCCGATAAAGATTCTAGTTGAGCCCATGTCCTGAATAATCTTATTGTATTGTTTATCATATTTCTAAAAGCGCTGACAGTCCACAACAATCCATATTTAACACCAACTTCAGTGTTTGTGATGAACTTGATGTATCACCGACCACGTGAATTATTTTGGATTACTCTCTCTTTTTTTCTCAATTTCGTCCATGTCTTTTAACATTGGGTGCAATCCCAGGATAGGGCGGAGTGTAAATCATCAATCGTGGGGGGTGGGATGCACACCTCGTATTCAATGTTTTGCAATGTTTGTTCACGTAATCCAGGAATGCGTGCAGAATGGTAGAGTGGCACGCCCAAATGCCACTGAATTTAACAACAGTTATTTAAAGGGGGCAAATTCTTACCCCCTGCCAAACGCACAGCGAAATGACGCCCTCTTCGGCGGTCCTGTATATCTCAACTTAATCCATGTAATCAATTTTAAACCATAATGTTCATCTTTAATCTCCAATTGTTTTCTTAATTCAAATCCACACTCGGAAAGTGTTGCTTTTTTCCATGTTTCTAATATTCTGACTGTGCCCATCTGAATAAAGCACTGCTTGTGATGAACTTTGCACTTTTCGTATTCTTACGTGAGGTCCGGATGGGCACAGTCAGAATATTAGAAACATGGAAAAAAGCAACACTTTCCGAGCGTGGATTTGAATTAAGAAAACAATTGGAGATTAAAGATGAACATTATGGTTTAAAATTGATTACATGGATTAAGTTGAGATATACAGGACCGCCGAAGAGGGCGTCATTTCGCTGTGCGTTTGGCAGGGGGTAAGAATTTGCCCCCTTTAAATAACTGTTGTTAAATTCAGTGGCATTTGGGCGTGCCACTCTACCATTCTGCACGCATTCCTGGATTACGTGAACAAACATTGCAAAACATTGAATACGAGGTGTGCATCCCACCCCCCACGATTTTTGTTAAATATATGGCATCACTAGATCTGCAAACGAATTTTAACAAATCCTTCATCATGTCCTGCGGCCCTAAGAAAAATAACATGCCATCCCTGAAGTTAGGTGAACACATTTTATTTAGCCTTAGCACTTTCACTTACTTAGGTATGACCTTTAATGACAGTGACTCCTTGAAAGCACACATAGCAAACAGTGGGAATAAACTGTATAGAGCCTTAGGCTCACTACTCAGCCTGCCATGCCTTAATAAAGGGAACATCTTAGTTCCCTCACTAAAGATCTATAGGTCACAGTGTCTCCCATCTGCTACCTATGGAGATGAGGTCTGGGGAACAGAGAACTGTCACCAAGTGTAAATACTGTAAAACAGATTATGTAGAAAAATCCTGACAATACCGATTTCTAGCTCGAGTATTATCTGCCATAATGAGCTGGGTCTCCCCTTTGTTGAAGACTATATTAGCGTCCGACCACTGCGTTTTTGGTACACAATTTGGCAAAATACAGAGGGAGCACTTACGAAAGACATCATAAAAGATTGTCTCAAATGCGATGATGGTAGAAAAATCCCTTGGATGAAGTATTTCGATCCTGTCTACGCAAGACTGGGTTCACTAGCTATTTGAAAGCCCATGTACCACCAATAAGAAGTTGCAGGCGTGTTGATGCCAACTTGCGCAGACAGAGAGTATAAACAGGGAGTTAGCAAAATCAAGAGTATCAGCTTACTTAATCAGAAATCAGGGACAGATCGGCCAATCTCAAAGTTACTTGATCGGCCTTACGAATTACTGGGAGCATTTATTCATTTATTATTGAAAATGTAATTGATTATTAATGATGTAAATTGTGTAATTGTTGTATTTTTTTGTTATATTTTGTAGTGCTGGTTGCGGGGTTTGTAAGGTTCGAGGGTTAGAATTTAATTAAGTAATAATTTATTAAGAATTATTTATTAATGTATTATTAATTGTTAATTAACTATTAATTGTGTAAAATGTGTAATAATTAACTTTTTTGTTACATTTTAGGTGCAGGCTACTGGGTTTGTAGAGGTATAATGTGAGAAGTTAATTAAGTATTAATTAATTAACAAATAATTCTTAATCTATCATTAATTATTTAATTGTGTATTAACTTTATAGTTTAGTTACATTTTAGGTGCAGGCTGTTGGGTTTGTAGGGATATAGGGTAGGGTAGGAAGTTAATTAAGTAAAAATTCATTAACAACTGTTTTTTTAAATGATGTTATGGTATAAAGATTTATTGTCAAAAGAGACTAGCTTAAATATGACCAATATTGTTAGGACTCTGATTAGATTTGTCATGGGCACCTCGTTGGTGAGTTCATGAAACCCTCACCCACCAACCTGGTTGGTGGCATGCTTCATCATCGGGCCCACCCACTGACACCTAATGTGTCCCGGGTGTGCTGCGATGCCTGATTACAGCGGAGCTGGTATTTTACTGAGAGTGCAGTGTGAGGTGTAAAATGAAGTGTGAGTTAAAACGGCTTGGCGAGGGTCCCAGTACCCGAGGGTAAATTACATTTTAATAACTGGGCCCCCGTCAGCGGTTAAAATAAGGCTTGGGGATGTTTAAGGGAGGCGAGTTACTACCTCCTACATCCATCAGTTGGTCGACATGTTTCAGCCAGTGCCTTAAACTAAATCTGGCTTTCCTCAGGACCTTTTTAAAATAGAGTGTAGTGCAGGTTAAAAAGGAGTGTAATCCAGGCTGTGTGTTACACTCACTAAGGTGTTTCTCTAAGTGTGAGAGGGGGGATTCCCTTCTCATATATGCGCTTAGATTTTGCAGCCAATGCTTCCAGGAGTGAAGCGGTAAGGGGTTGACCAGCTTTTCTGGGTTGAGCCTGCCTTGTACCTGTTGCACCGTCCTCGTACTCGTAGTACGAGGACGGTGCAACAGGTACAAGGCAGGGGAGGGGCAGGGTGGTGGGTAGTAAACTACGGCATACGGCTGAACAGAGTTAACTAACTAAATAAATGAATAAAACTAATTAAATTGCGCATGCTGCATCGCAAATGGTGATGCAGCGAGAGCAATGTAATTTGTTTTATTTTATTTAGTTACTTAACTCTGTTTGGCCGTATGCCGTAGTTTACTATCCCCCACCCTGCCCCTCCCCCGCCCTGCCCCACAACCCCACAGCACTCCCTTGAGGTGCCGCTACTGTTTGTTAAAGTGCCTTGAAATCTGTGCACACCCTTCCCAACCCAACAGACAGATAAAGCCATGAAGCATACAACAGAAATGCCTGTAATGAGAACACGTAGATGAACTGCAACATGAGCCATATTATTGTCAATTTTCGAGACTGATAGCTGCTAAAAGTTCAGATGGCAACAGAGAATTTTCAAGCCTGAATTCTGACACTCACTTAATTCCTCTGCCCGATTCATGTCTCATATTTTTGCAATTGTTTGGGGTTGGAATGGTCAGTGATTGTCACTTGCCGGCTATGTGTGACCTCATTGAATTAAAAGAGAAAGTACTGGGGTATTTATTCTAACAGGTTTGTGAGCAGATGGGATGGTACAATGGACCTTAAAGCTTAGACATTAATGTTTTGGGGGGCATGTAGATATATGGGGCACAAAATCGGTGGGGCCCAGATGTGTGAGAAGGCATTCAGATTTGAAGAGGATCAAAAGGCAAAAGGGGTTAAGATGGTGAAGGAGCCCTCCATAGACTTGGACACCACCTTCTCAGTGCCACTTTCCGCATCTTTAGCATGCTGAAATTCCAATCAAATCACTCCACACAGGCTCCCTGATGTTTAACATCAACTTCCACCTCATTCTCAAATCAGTAGGAGGAGGCCCTCAAGATGTATTTTCTTCTGGGGGCCTCTTAAAATGGTTTTTCAGGAAGCTTTGCAGGTACAACAGAAGTCTCATCACCTACATTGTAGCACCTGCTGGGGCAGATACGTGTTTCAACATGTCCTCCCCCAGCTGTGCGAGCAACTCATGGCCCCTGCCATGTCTGCCCAGCGCAGAGTATTTCTTACCCTTGTATCTGCCTTCAAGTATCCCTTTTCCTTTGCGCGCTCTTGCCCCCTGCTGCTGCCGTGCCCTTTGTCTGCTGCCTGCCGGGGATTAGCCGCCCTTCCCAGTGGCGTTCTGAAACTTGAGGAGGGGGGCACAGGCAAGGTAGATGCAGGGGCCCCTGCTCCGGATTTAATCAGGAGCTCTTAGGCCAGAGTACTGTGCTAGGGTGGCCCCCTGCAGCTCGGCGGCCCCCGCATCTACGACTGCACCTCCCGGTCGGCAGTAAATTCTCTTTATTATCTAGCTTGCCATGGTCCACAGCTCTCTGGAAGCCAGACTTCTGACAGCACTGGCTGAACACAACTTGAGTGGCTTCTTTGGCTCCTTGGCAAACAAGAAAACATCCTCTGTCTGATATTCATCACGCCTCTATCCAAGCAAAACCTGGGCCACCCCCACTTGGCTCTCACTTTTCTTCTTCTTAGTGTTCTTTGGGCGGTCTCTCTTGGGCGGAGGCTCTAAAGTAATTTCAATAGTAGCAGCTCCTGGAGGGAGTGCTGCCGGGCGGTGACGCAGGGTGGGGGAGGGACAGGGTGGGGGTAGTAAACTCCGGATGATGGCCGAATGGAGGTAAGTATACAAATAAATACATAAAAGAATTTTGTTGCGCGCGCTGCAACACCTAATGCAATGCAGCGCGCACAATGAAATTCGTTTTATTTACAGTAGTGGTCGGCAGTAGGTGTTTCTGTAGGGCGGGGACGTGGGCAGGGGGAGGGGCAGGGTGGGGGGTAGTAATGTATGGATTACGGAGTTTTACAGGTAAGTAAACATTTAAAAAAATAAAACGAATTTCGTTGCGCGCACTGCATCACATTTGGTGATGCAGTGCGCGCAACGAAATTCCTAACAAAACCAGGAAGCAAAGGCACGCATGGGGCTAATAAAGAGCCTTGGTATACAACACAGCTGAGAAATAAAAAAAGAAACATTGCCAAGGAGATAAGATAAAAAGCTCTTTTGTCAAGAACGTAAACGGACCTCTTGCTGGCCATGCCTGGGTCTTCTGGATTGCTTTCATTGCCATTGCGATCCTGCGGGCATTTCTGTGGGGTCTGTAAGGCGGAGAGGGGCACGTGACATCAACTGGCAGTCTCCTCCAGATCTCCCCCGCCGCCGCTGCACACTTCGACCTCCGTGCGCGGCCGCCGACCGGGGAGACCACAAGCCCCACCCCTCCCCGCGGCTGACCTCACTTGACCCCGCCCACTCAAGGATTTCGCGCCAGGCGGCGCTTTAAAACGAGGAGAGAGGTCCCGCGTCGCGGGCCGCGCCGGGCTAAGCCCGGGCAAAGGGCGGGCCCTCTGAGGCCCTCAGAGACCGAAAGAGACTGGGCTGGGCCACCCCATTTGGTTCTATTCTCATTCCATCTAAGGTAATCCTTCCCCATGTCTGAGTGTATAAGGTAGTGGCGTGTAATAGCCTTCATGGAGGGTAAAAGTAAAAGTAGGGCTGTAGTCAAAAAGACTCCTATGCACACACGATCTGCCACCAGAAAGCTAACATTGGTGCCAACCCCCCTACCTACCTTAACTGCTATTGATAGAATTTTGCAGCAAACTATTGGGGTTGTTGTTAATGCGATTGAAAATACCGAAAGAAGATTATCATTACCACCAAGCATGTGTTTAATAACTCAACCGTCACAAGTAGCAAATACACCTGCAAATATTACAAATGAAACAACACTATCACATGATTCGCTTTTATTACAATCTTTCGCAGGTCTGCCAGGGAATGACCTAAATCAGATTGCTGTACCGCAACCTATAGAACCTACTGTGTTCTCTGTTAGGGAGAGTAGATTATCATTAACACCCAATCTGATAACAAACGTCACACCTCAACCCATAACATTGAATGATGTGTCTAATGACATAGGGGAGTTGGATGGCTGTGACATCAATGGTGCTATCCCTATCGCTGACTTAACCAACACCAGTCTATTAAGTAGTGCCATTGACCCCGGGTCTGCTCAGCCCAAAGGCAAATCTGTCCCCAGCAGAAAATTGCTGGTAGTCAATAAGCAGGGTAAGAGATATAGATGCAAAAGAAAGAAAGTAACCTAAATTTTAACAGACCATGGGAGGGATGGTGAGGTACTCCAACAAAAAAGTGGAGAATTTGGAAAAATTGGGCATAGCCAACTTAGATATTCTAGAACATCTGGGCACACAAGTCAAGTCTTCCATAACTAATGCACCAACTGGGAGACCGAGCAAAAATACGCCAAGTATTGCAACTAGAGTTCCTAGTATGCCCACCACGGTAGCGAACTCGGTAGCAACCACAAGTGGAATGAATAAAGTACCAACTGCCGCCCCAAATGTAACAACGGGCCAGAATGCTGCTGTGGGACAAAGGGAGACAGGTGACCGCGCTCATAACAACAAGAACTTGCCAGCTTCTAGGCAACACATTAATAATATCATCCCTGCCACAATTAACCTTCCACCGGAATGTAGACCATACGTAGCTATCCTTGCAAATGTACCCAAATTGCAGCCTACCCAATTTGAAAATCAGGAAACCCTGAAAAATAAAACCCTGCACTGGCTTGTGAAAAGTTGTGGTTTCCCAACACGAGGGGCAAGCCAGATTATTTCCACACAGAGGGTAGGATGGGTGGGTCCAAGTAAAAAGGAGATAAATGGGGATTGCATAGTTATAAATTACAGGACTACGGAATGGGCGAGAGATTCGATTCTAAACGCACCTATACCGTCTAATCATGAATATAACATCACGTTGTTCCCACTTGATTACTTTTATAGGAATCAGTCAGGAAAACAAACTACAACGCAGCCTTTACAGCACCCTAGAGCCGTACATCTTAACTATCCCAATGTTCCCCCCATACCACCTCCATTGTACAATGTATATGACAATTTCACCGTCCCGATCTGTAACAGATTTCAGGTGTTCAACTCATTAGAAGAAAACGATTGACTGAATGTATCATCTATGGTCCCACATTCTGAAACTACTGTATCTGGTGAAATAGTTACAATTGAACAGGAGCTAGGGGGCCAATGTGGGATAGAAGATGTAACTGCGTTTAACCTGACAAGTATTGAACAATGTAAAGACAATGATGCAATTATGACAAATGTAACCACACTTACAGACATTAATATGATTGTGAGCCCAGGAACACCATTATTGATTGACCATTCTGAGGTTACACGAGGCAACCCCGTTGACTTTCTTAAGGTCACCACTTGTAATATAGCGGGAATTGCAGCTAAATTAACTACCCCATTTTGGGACAACTTTATTATACAGGGTTACGACATAATATGTCTGCAAGAGACGTGGCACAGAGATCAAATACAAGTCGATGGCTACACTTCCTATAGCGTGGCAGCAGTAGCATCCAAGGCAGGCAGAGCAAAGGGTGGACTATTGACTCTGGTATCCACTAAATTAACGGAATTCAGTGCTGGGGGATATGTGGAGGTGGGTGAGCACGCATCAGTCTTGCGATTGACACATAGTAAATGTAGGGATTTAGTTATTGTGAATTTCTACAATAATATTGTGGGGCCCAACCGGGGTAAGATTGTTTCGGACGTTGAGCGGGCAATAGAAGAAACAATCGCACCTCCAAGTAATAGCCCTGCAATACTCTGGGCAGGAGATTTTAATATCAAGGCATGTAATCACGCCCAGAGGGGGATTTGTGGGCATCGAGAGGAGTACCCTGGTGGTGATAGTATTATCTTTAATCACTTCCCCCACAATAATTATGGTAGTGCATTGAACAATCTGGTAGCCAAACTAAATTTGGAGCTACTAGAGTGTACAAAGAATAGAAATAATAAAAAGTGCCCAACATTTAGAGGGAGAGAAGCCCACTCAAACATTGATCATATCCTGGTGTCCAATGGTTCTGTTTATTCAAATGTCTGGGTAATAGAGCAGCCAGTGAGTGACCACAATAGTATATCAATGCAATTGATGGGTTGGGGTCCAAAAACAAATGTTTATGGTAGGTCCGTCCAAGGGATAACGGCCGAGAGACCAAACGGCATGAGGATCAAATGGACCAAAATAGACCCCAATAAATTAACGGTGGATACTATCCGCAAATGTAGTGGAGAGGTTGCCTATTGCCTAGCACCTAATGTGATTGCGCCCACTTTACTTTCTAATTTTTTGCAAATAACTAATACTGTTGAGAACTCCTTGACTGTAAAAAATAGAAAGCCCAAGAGAAATAAAACTGTGTGGTTTGACAAGCAATGTGCCCAGTCACTAAAAAAGTTAAAAATAGCGCTTGATGGTAAACCAAGAGATAAAGACAGAATCAGACAAGAGCGACTTAATTATAAGACTGCCTTAGCATCCAGGAAAAAAGAGTTGCAAAATGATGCTTGGCAGAAATTGGATATGGCCGCCGAAACAAAAGATCATAAACTATTCTGGGAAACTATAAACGGCCTTTTTTTAAAGAATGACAATATCCCTGTAATCAGTTCGCATGTCAGTTGCCACGCATGGATTGCCCATTTTTCCGAAATTTTTAACTCTGATTTTAACCCAGGGTCTACTTTAAATGTTGAGACAGTACCATGCCTTAATTGGCAGAAAATGCAGTTATTTTTAACTTTAAATGAAGCTACAGATGCAATCAAAAATAGTAAGGGTGGCAAAGCACCTGGGCCTGATGGGGTACCCATGGACTTTTATAAACACGAAATGACTCTATGGGCACCAATATTGACACGTTATTTTAACGCGGCAGTGGAAGATAATTTACCATTAACATGGGGGCAGTCAATTATTGTACCACTCTACAAAAAAGGATCCAGGTCCGAAGCCCGAAACTATCGTCCCATTTCACTTCTGGACTCGACAGTTAAAATTCTTAGTCGAGTCCTATTAGTGAGATTGGAAGCCTGGGTTGAGGAAAACAACATCTTATCCCCAGTGCAGTACGGGTTCCGCAGGGGGATGGGAACAATGGAGCAGTGCGTGAACCTGGAACTTATAGTCAGCAAGTATACTAAAGCTAAAGATGGTAATCTTTTCTTGTGCTTTGCTGACTTGAGTTCAGCATTCGATCTGGTGGAACACGCACTGCTCTGGTCTATCCTGCTGGCGATGGGTGCCCCAATTGAAATTATCCACCTGCTTGCCAGGCTGTACAATAACTTGTCCAGCAAAGTTAGATTTGGAACAGATGGAGAGGGCACCCCCCTTTTTAGAATTAAGAGAGGTATCCGACAAGGATGTGTACTTGCCCCTCTCCTGTTTTCCCTTTTTATAAATTCAGATGCACCTATTATTAATGGTAACCCAATCCCAATCCTTTTATACGCGGATGACGCGGTCCTTCTTTCCAGGACTCAAAATGGATTGCAACATCTAATTAATCAGTTCCACATATTTATTGAAAGCAGGAAGTTGAAAATTAATAAAGGAAAGACGGTTACAATGATATGTGGTAAGAATCCAAGAAAATGCAAGCCCTTTTTTTTAGATGGGGAGAGATTAGAATCTGTCAGGAGTTTCTGCTATTTAGGCATCACTTTTTCAGGAGACGGGAGATGGGCCCGTGAACAAAAAAGTGTCCTTTTTAAAATGGCTAGGATTACAAGTTGTGTTTTTTGATTTGCTGCCAAATTAGGGTGCCGCAGAATTCATGAAATGTTGTCCATATATAATGCAAGATGTATAACATCAGCCATATACGGGGCCGGGATATGGGGATATAATGCCCAGAGTGCTCATTTGATCCAGCGCGAGGAGAATGTGTTTTTAAAACAACTAATTTGTGCCCCGGCTACGGCCTCAATTGAGATAGTACATAGGGAATTTGATATAAATTATGTTAATGACCTAATTGTTTTACGACCTTTGTCCCTATTGCGCTCAATCTGGGCAAAGGAAGAGACAAAATTTACAAAGGATGTAATTACTGACTGTATTAAGCTCGATCGCCGATTAAATATTCCCTGGTTAAGCCACATACAACATTGGTATAAGACACTGTATGGTCTAAACATCTTTAAAGATCTAACAATGGGGTCTGTATTGTCGAAGCGGGAGCTTAAAGTCTCATTCCTTAAATATACAGATGGGATCAGAAAGGTAAGATATGTAAAACAAAGCACGTTTAATCTCTATCTGGAATATAACGTCAATGAAGGCTTCCAAATTAACCTTACTGTTGTTAGTATTAGCTCTCACCGTTTTGTATTGACCCGTCTCCGGTTGGGAATTGTGCATCACCTAGTGGCATTCCCTGTAACAAAGAAACCCGGTACCTGTCTTTGTCCCTGTGATGACAAATCCAAACAGAGCACTTGTCACTTTTTGCTATTTTGTAACTTTTATACTTCTTTTAGGAAATTTTATCTGAAACCCATCTTTTTAAAATACAATACGCGTAGTACACAAACAGCGATGCAACTGATGTTTAATTTAGAGACCCCAGATGTATGTTTCCATGTGGCCACTTATATTTTAAAATGTATTTCTGTACGAAAATCAATTATTGTATGAATTCAACCAATGATGCTAGTAGCACGTAGTGAGATATATTCCTAAAGTATTCGGATTTGTGCTGCTAAATGCACATTGCACTTTAGGAAGGATGGTATAGCCACTTCGCACTTTATTATGCTAAATTGCACATCTATTAATACCGGACAGGTGCTGCTATTGTATATTGTATACAGAAAGAACGGTATAGCTGCTTTGCACTTTATCTTGCCATTTTGCACATGTATTAGTTGAAGTATGCTTTACGGGTAGTTATGGACCTGTAAGGATGATATAATTATTTTTGTATTTTAAAATTGCTAAATTTGCACAAACATTAGTAGACAAATGTATATGTATTAGTAGAAGTATGTCCTAATGTAACCAATACATCTGAAAGGATGATATAATTAATCTTGCACTTTGATACTGCTAAATTTGCACATACATTAGTAGACAAATGTACAACAAAGTACTCTAAAGATTGTTGGATATGTGTGGCTAAATGTATAATGTATTCAAGCAACCAATGCATTTGGCAAATCAAACGGACACATATTTATGTTGTATTTAATTTTATGTTTGTTGCTATATGGTTGTATTTTTACATACCGAATAAAGCATCTTTGAATTGAATTGACAAAAAGCTGGAGCAATTAGAACGGGAAGAGAAAGTGTTAATTATAAGATTAAAAAAATGAGAAAAGAATACAAGGAAGAGTGCAGAGTGGAAAAACGGAAACACACAGAAAAGACATGGGAAGACCTGCTGTGGGCAAGTAAATTGCCAAACAGCAGGGAATTTTGGGGCTTAATTAACGAGTTAATGAAAGGAAATGGAACTCTACACAATGTAGAAATAAGTGAAACAACGTTGCTGGAATACATAGATAAATTGTACAACCCCAAAGCAGGACCACAAAAGTGCGAAGAAGAAAGTATGGATAAAGTAAAAGGAAATGTACCAGACCCAGAGGTAACCGGTCCCACAATGGAGGGAGTAAAATACCGAACCAGCTGGGAAGCCAACGATCAGACATCATTGACAAAAGTAAAATACACAAAATTCCTGATAAAAAAATTGAAAGCTGAAGGCGCCGCAGGACCAAACGGATTGCCTAACGCCCTGTTTAAACAAGATCCTGACGTCTGGGCAAAATACCTCACACCCCTTTTTAATCAAATATTTTGTGACAACAAGATGCCACGGTCTTGGAGTGGAAACCTGCTTCACCCAATCTACAAGAACGGCGGCAGAATAGAACCCAGGAACTACAGGCTAATTGCCCTTATCGATGTAGAGGCCAATCTTTTTGCCTCTTGTATTCTACGGCATCTACAAGAGTGGATAGAGGATAACAACATCATCCCAAAATTTCAAACTGGCTTTAGACAAGGCATGGGCACCATCTCAAACCTATCAGTATTGGTGATCTTGATGGAAAAAGCAGAAAGGAACAAGCATTAGAAATGCAATCGGGCTCGGATTTATTTGATTTTGAGCTAATGGTATTGTAAATGGCAATGTGTTTTCGTCATGTGTGATGGAGTGTGTGCATGTGGTGTGTAGTGGTATTATGTGAGTTGTATTGTAATTTTACCAATGGTGTCATGCTGTGCTTTACATGAATATGTTTAAAAGTAAAGTGTATCATACTGCGATTGGTACAAAAGTTAATTGTGGATGCGTTAACAATTGATGCCTGCACTGATGGCTGTTGGTGTGTGTGTTTGGTGGAAGAGTGCACTGGCGCCTGGAGGTGTGTGTGCCTAGTGGAAGGGTGCACTGACGGCTGGTGTATGTGTGCTTAGTAAAACAGTGCACAGATGGCTGATGGTGTGTGTGTTTGGTGAAAGAGTGTACTGACGGTTGCTGGTGGGTGCGCCTTGTAAAAGAATGCACTGACGGCTGCCTGGTGTTGTACGCCTGATGGTGTTTGTGCTTGGTGAAAAAGTGCATTGATGGCTGGTGGTGTTTGGCCCTGGTGAAAGGGTGCACTGATGGCTGGTGTTATGTTGTTGTGTGTGTGTTTGTGCACTCTGCACTCTGCACTCCCTATGCACTCTGCACTCTTCACTCCCTATGCACTCTACACTCCCTATGCACTCTGCAACATGCACTCCCTATGCAATCTGCACTATGCACTCCCTATGCACTCTGCACTCCCTATGCACTCTGCACTCCCTATGCACTCTGCACTCCCTATGCATTCTGCACTCACTATGCATTCTGCACTCCCTATGCATTCTGCACGCCCTATGCATTCTGCACTCCCTATGCACTCTGCACTCCCTATGCACTCTGCACTCCCTATGCACTCTAAACTCTGCACTCCCTATGCACTCTGCACTCCCTATGCACTCTGCACTCTTCACTCCCTATGCACTCTGCACTCCCTATGCGCTCTGCACTATGCACTCCCTATGCACTCTGCACTCCCTATGCACTCTGCACTCCCTATGCACTCTGCACTCCTCACTCCCTATGCACTCTGCACTCCCTATGCACTTTGCACTATGCACTCCCTATGCACTCTGCACTATGCACTCCCTATGCACTCTGCACTATGCACTCCCTATGCACTCTGCACTCCCTATGCACTCTGCACTCCCTATGCACTCTGCACTCCCTATGCACTCTGACCTCCCTATGCACTCTGCACTCTGCGCTCCCTATGCACTCTGCACTCCCTATGCACTCTGCACTCTGTGCTCCCTATGCACTCTGCACTCCCTGTGCACTCTGCACTCTTCACTCCCTATGCACTCTGCACTCCCTATGCACTCTGCACTCTGCGCTCCCTATGCACTCTGCGCTCCCTATGCACTCTGCACTCCCTATGCACTCTGCACTCTGCGCTCCCTATGCACTCTGCACTCCCTATGCACTCTGCACTCTTCACTCCCTATGCACTCTACACTCCCTATGCACTCTGCAACATGCACTCCCTATGCAATCTGCACTATGCACTCCCTATGCACTCTGCACTCCCTATGCACTCTGCACTCCCTATGCACTCTGCACTCCCTATGCATTCTGCACTCACTATGCATTCTGCACTCCCTATGCATTCTGCACGCCCTATGCATTCTGCACTCCCTATGCACTCTGCACTCCCTATGCACTCTGCACTCCCTATGCACTCTAAACTCTGCACTCCCTATGCACTCTGCACTCCCTATGCACTCTGCACTCTTCACTCCCTATGCACTCTGCACTCCCTATGCGCTCTGCACTATGCACTCCCTATGCACTCTGCACTCCCTATGCACTCTGCACTCCCTATGCACTCTGCACTCCTCACTCCCTATGCACTCTGCACTCCCTATGCACTTTGCACTATGCACTCCCTATGCACTCTGCACTATGCACTCCCTATGCACTCTGCACTATGCACTCCCTATGCACTCTGCACTCCCTATGCACTCTGCACTCCCTATGCACTCTGCACTCCCTATGCACTCTGACCTCCCTATGCACTCTGCACTCTGCGCTCCCTATGCACTCTGCACTCCCTATGCACTCTGCACTCTGCGCTCCCTATGCACTCTGCACTCCCTGTGCACTCTGCACTCCCTATGCACTCTGCACTCCCTATGCACTCTGCACTCCCTATGCACTCCCTGTGCACTGTGCACTCTGCACTCCCTATGCACTGTGCACTCTTTACTCCCTATGCACTGTGCACTCTTCACTCCCTATGCACTGTGCACTCTTCACTCCCTATGCACTCTGCACTCCCTATGCATTCTGCACTATGCACTCCCTATGCACTCTGCACTCCCTATGCACTCTGCACTCCCTATGCACTCTGCACTCCCTATGCACTCTGCACTCCCTATGCACTCTGCACTCTGCACTCCCTATGTACTCTGCACTCCCTATGCACTCTGCACGCTGCACTCCCTATGCACTCTGCACTCCCTATGCACTCTGCACTCCCTATGCACTCTGCACTCCCTATGCACTCTGCACTCCCTATGCACTCTGCACTCCCTATGCACTCTGCACTCTGCACTCCCTATGCACTCTGCACTCCCTATGCACTCTGCACTCCCTATGCACTCTAAACTCTGCACTCCCTATGCACTCCCTATGCATTGATGGCTGGTGGTGTTTGGCCTTGGTGAAAGGGTGCACTGATGGCTGGTGTTATGTTGTTGTGTGTGTGTTTGTGTGTGTGTTTCTGTTTGTAGTGGTGAGTGTGTGGGGGTGAGTCTGTGGGGGTGAGTCTGTGGGGGTGAGTCTGTGGTAGTGAGTGTGTTGTGGTGAGTGGTGATGAGTGTGTAGTGGTGAGAGAGTGGTGTGTGTGTGGTGTGTGTGTGTTATGTGTGTATCGTGTATGATTGTGTGGTGCGTATATGGTGTGACATGCTGTTTTCAGTATTCGACCTAACTATGTCTATAGATTGTTCTAACAACACACTGATATAAGACATAAGACAACAAATGTTTAGTTTTAAAAACATGTGAAGTTACAGAAAGTAGAAAAAACAGACTCTCAAACACTCTTGGCCTCATAAAAGTGAAGAGGACATCTGTTTTCTGTTAATTACTTCTAATCTTGTCTTGTCAGAGTAGTGTCACATTCCTGCCCTCTTCCCTGGCCTCATGCTTCATGGAGACGGGAAAACAGATTTGAAGCTTTGTTTTCCCACTAACACAACGACCCATTTAAAAAAAGCATTTACAATGCAATGGTTTCGCCTTTGGAAAAGTTAGAGTTATTGGCATTGTAAATGACAAAATTTTTATTTATGTGTTGGTTTTGAAAACAGATACATAAATGGCAGTCATTTACATTGCCATTAGCTTACTCTCTGCAGTCACTCTGCACTCTCTAGCACTCCCTAGCACTCCCTACTCACTCTGCACTCTCTAGCACTCCCTAGAACTCCCTACTCACTCTGCACTCTCTAGCACTCCCTACTCACTCTGCACTCTCTAGCACTCCCTAGCACTCCCTACTCACTCTGCACTCCCTATGCACTCTGCACTCCCTATGCACTCTGCGCTCCCTATGCACTCTGCGCTCCCTATGCACTCTGCGCTCCCTATGCACTCTGCGCTCCCTATGCACTCTGCGCTCCCTATGCAGTCTGCACTCCCTATGCAGTCTGCACTCCCTATGCACTCTGCACTCCCTATGCACTCTGCACTCCCTATGCACTCTGCACTCCCTATGCACTCTGCACTCTGCACTCCCTATGCACTCTGCACTCCCTATGCACTCTGCACTCCCTATGCACTCTAAACTCTGCACTCCCTATGCACTCTGCACTCCCTGTGTACTCTGCACTCTGCACTCCCTATGCACTCTGCACTCCCTATGCACTCTGCACTCCCTATGCACTCTGCACTCCCTATGCACTCTGCACTCTGTGCTCCCTATGCACTCTGCACTCCCTATGCACTCTGCACTCTGCGCTCCCTATGCACTCTGCACTCCCTATGCACTCTGCACTCCCTATGCACTCTGCACTCCCTATGCACTCTGCACTCCCTATGCACTCTGCACTCCCTATGCACTCTGCACTCCCTATGCACTGTGCACTCTTCACTCCCTATGCACTGTGCACTCTTCACTCCCTATGCACTGTGCACTCTTCATTCCCTATGCACTCTGCACTCCCTATGCACTATGCACTCCCTATGCACTATGCACTCCATATGCACTCTGCACTATGCACTCCCTATGCACTCTGCACTATGCCCTCCCTATGCACTCTGCACTCCCTATGCACTCTGCACTCCCTATGCACTCTTCACTCCCTATGCACACTGCACTCCCTATGCACTCTGCACTCTGCACTCCCTATGTACTCTGCACTCCCTATGCACTCTGCACTCCCTATGCACTCTGCACTCCCTATGCACTCTGCACTCCCTATGCACTCCCTATGCATTCTGCACTCCCTATGCACTCTGCACTCCCTATGCACTCTGCACTCCCTATGCACTCTGCACTCCCTATGCACTCTGCACTCCCTATGCACTCTGCACTCCCTATGCACTCCCTATGCACTCTGCACTCCCTATGCACTCTGCACTCTGCACTCCCTATGCACTCTGCACTCCCTATGCACGCTGCACTCCCTATGCACTCTGCACTCTGCGCTCCCTATGCACTCTGCACTCCCTATGCACTCTGCACTCCCAATGCACTCTGCACTCTTCACTCCCTATGCAGTCTGCACTCCCTATGCACTCTGCACTCTTCACTCCCTATGCAGTCTGCACTCCCTATGCACTCTGCACTCCCTATGCACTCTGCACTCTTCACTCCCTATGCAGTCTGCACTCCCTTTGCACTCTGCACTCTGCACTCCCTATGCACTCTGCACTCCCTATGCACTCTACACTATGCACTCCCTATGCACTCTGCACTATGCACTCCCTATACAATCTGCACTCCCTATGCACTCTGCACTCCCTATGCACTCTGCACTCTGCACTCCCTATGCACTCTTCACTCCCTATGCACTCTGCACTCCCTATGCACTCTGCACTTCCTATGCACTCTGCACTCTGCGCTCCCTATGCACTCTGCACTCCCTATGCACTCTGCACTCCCTATGCACTCTGCACTCTTCACTCCCTATGCAGTCTGCACTCCCTATACACTCTGCACTATGCACTCCCTATGCACTCTGCACTCCCTATGCACTCTGCACTCCCTATGCACTCTAAACTCTGCACTCCCTATGCACTCTGCACTCCCTATGCACTCTAAACTCTGCACTGCCTATGCACTCAGCACTCCCTATGCACTCTGCACTCTGCACTCCCTATGCACTCTGCACTCCCTATGCACTCTGCACTCCCTATGCACTCTGCACTCTGCACTCCCTATGCACTCTGCACTCTGCACTCCCTATGCACTCTGCACTCCCTATGCACTCTGCACTCCCTATGCACTCTGCACTCTCCGCTCCCTATGCACTCTGCACTCCCTATGCACTCTGCACTCTGCGCTCCCTATGCACTCTGCACTCCCTATGCACTCTGCACTCTGCGCTCCCTATGCACTCTGCACTCCCTATGCACTCTGCACTCCCTATGCACTCTGCACTCCCTATGCACTCTGCACTCCCTATGCACTGTGCACTCTTCACTCCCTATGCACTGTGCACTCTTCACTCCCTATGCACTCTGCACTCCCTATGCACTATGCACTCCCTATGCACTCTGCACTATGCACTCCCTATGCACTCTGCACTCCCTATGCACTATGCACTCCCTATGCACTCTGCACTATGCACTCCCTATGCACTCTGCACTATGCACTCCCTATGCACTCTGCACTATGCACTCCCTATGCACTCTGCACTCCCTATGCACTCTGCACTCCCTATGCACTCTGCACTCCCTATGCACTCTGCACTCCCTATGCACTCTGCACTCCCTATGCACTCCCTATGCACTCTGCACTCCCTATGCACTCCCTATACACTCTGCACTCCCTATGCACTCCCTATGCACTCTGCACTCCCTATGCACTCTGCACTCCCTATGCACTCTGCACTCCCTATGCACTCTGCACTCCCTATGCACTCTGCACTCCCTATGCACTCTGCACTCCCTGTGCACTCTGCATTCCCTATGCACTCTGCACCCCCATGCACTCTGCACTCCCTATGCACTCTGCACTCCCTATGCACTCTGCACTCTGCACTCTGCACTCCCTATGCACTCTGCACTCCCTATGCACTCTGCACTCCCTATGCACTCTGCACTCCCTATGCACTCTGCACTCTGCGCTCCCTATGCACTCTGCACTCCCTATGCACTCTGCACTCCCTATGCACTCTGCACTCCCTATGCACTCTGCACTCTTCACTCCCTATGCAGTCTGCAATCCCTATGCACTCTGCACTCTTCACTCCCTATGCAGTCTGCACTCCCTATGCACTCTGCACTCTTCACTCCCTATGCAGTCTGCACTCCCTATGCACTCTGCACTCTTCACTCCCTATGCAGTCTGCACTCCCTATGCACTCTGCACTCTGCACTCCCTATGCACTCTGCACTATGCATTCCATATGCACTCTGCACTATGCACTCCCTATGCACTCTGCACTCCCTATGCACTCTGCACTCCCTATGCACTCTGCACTCTGCACTCCCTATGCACTCTGCACTCCCTATGCACTCTGCACTCCCTATGCACTCTGCACTCCCTATGCACTCTGCACTCTTCACTCCCTATGCACTCTGCACTCCCTATGCACTCTGCAACATGCACTCCCTAAGCAATCTGCACTATGCACTCCCTATGCACTCTGCACTATGCACTCCCTATGCACTCTGCACTCCCTATGCGCTCTGCACTCCCTATGCACTCTGCACTCCCTATGCATTCTGCACTCACTATGCATTCTGCACTCCCTATGCATTCTGCACTCCCTATGCACTCTGCACTCCCTATGCACTCTGCACTCTCTATGCACTCTGCACTCCCTATGCACTCTAAACTCTGCACTCCCTATGCACTCTGCACCCCCTATGCACTCTGCACTCCCTATGCACTCTGCACTCCCTATGCACTCTGCGCTCCCTATGCACTCTGCACTCCCTATGCACTCTGCACTCTTCACTCCCTATGCAGTCTGCACTCCCTATGCACTCTGCACTCTTCACTCCCTATGCAGTCTGCACTCCCTATGCACTCTGCACTCTTCACTCCCTATGCAGTCTGCACTCCCTATGCACTCTGCACTCTTCACTCCCTATGCAGTTTGCACTCCCTATGCACTCTGCACTCTGCACTCCCTATGCACCCTGCACTCTGCACTCCCTATGCACTCTGCACTATGCACTCCCTATGCACTCTGCACTATGCACTCCCTATGCACTCTGCACTCCCTATGCACTCTGCACTCCCTATGCACTATGCACTCTGCACTCCCTATGCACTCTGCACTCCCTATGCACTCTGCACTCCCTATGCACTCTGCACTCTGCGCTCCCTGTGCACTCTGCACTCCCTATGCACTCTGCATTCCCTATGCACTCTGCACTCTGCACTCCCTATGCACTCTGCACTCCCTATGCACTCTGCACTCCCTATGCACTCTGCACTCCCTATGCACTCTGCACTCCCTATGCACTCTGCACTCTTCACTCCCTATGCACTCTACACTCCCTATGCACTCTGCAACATGCACTCCCTATGCAATCTGCACTATGCACTCCCTATGCACTCTGCACTCCCTATGCACTCTGCACTCCCTATGCACTCTGCACTCCCTATGCATTCTGCACTCACTATGCATTCTGCACTCCCTATGCATTCTGCACTCCCTATGCATTCTGCACTCCCTATGCACTCTGCACTCCCTATGCACTCTGCACTCCCTATGCACTCTAAACTCTGCACTCCCTATGCACTCTGCACTCCCTATGCGCTCTGCACTATGCACTCCCTATGCACTCTGCACTCCCTATGCACTCTGCACTCCCTATGCACTCTGCACTCCCTATGCACTCTGCACTCCCTATGCACTCTGCACTCCTCACTCCCTATGCACTCTGCACTCCCTATGCACTCTGCACTATGCACTCCCTATGCACTCTGCACTATGCACTCCCTATGCACTCTGCACTATGTACTCCCTATGCACTCTGCACTCCCTATGCACTCTGCACTCCCTATGCACTCTGACCTCCCTATGCACTCTGCACTCTGCGCTCCCTATGCACTCTGCACTCCCTATGCACTCTGCACTCTGCGCTCCCTATGCACTCTGCACTCCCTATGCACTCTGCACTCCCTATGCACTCTGCACTCCCTATGCACTCTGCACTCTGCACTCCCTGTGCACTGTGCACTCTGCACTCCCTATGCACTCTGCACTATGCACTCCCTATGCACTCTGCACTATGTACTCCCTATGCACTCTGCACTCCCTATGCACTCTGCACTCCCTATGCACTCTGACCTCCCTATGCACTCTGCACTCTGCGCTCCCTATGCACTCTGCACTCCCTATGCACTCTGCACTCTGCGCTCCCTATGCACTCTGCACTCCCTATGCACTCTGCACTCCCTATGCACTCTGCACTCCCTATGCACTCTGCACTCTGCACTCCCTGTGCACTGTGCACTCTGCACTCCCTATGCACTGTGCACTCGTTACTCCCTATGCACTGTGCACTCTTCACTCCCTATGCACTGTGCACTCTTCACTCCCTATGCACTCCCTATGCATTCTGCACTATGCACTCCCTATGCACTATGCACTCCCTATGCACTCTGCACTCCCTATGCACTCTGCACTCCCTATGCACTCTGCACTCCCTATGCACTCTGCACTCCCTCTGCACTCCCTATGCACTCTGCACTCCCTATGCACTCTGCACTCCCTATGCACTCTGCACTCCCTATGCACTCTGCACTCCCTATGCACTCTGCACTCCCTGTGTACTCTGCACTCTGCACTCCCTATGCACTCTGCACTCCCTATGCACTCTGCACTCCCTATGCACTCTGCACTCCCTATGCACTCTGTGCTCCCTATGCACTCTGCACTCTGCGTTCCCTCCGCACTCTGCACTCCCTATGCACTCTGCACTCTGCACTCCTTATGCACTCTGCACTCCCTATGCACTCTGCACTCCCTATGCACTCTGCACTCCCTATGCACTCTGCACTCTGCACTCCCTATGCACTCTGCACTCCCTATGCACTCTGCACTCCCTATGCACTGTGCACTCTTCACTCCCTATGCACTGTGCACTCTTCACTCCCTATGCACTGTGCACTCTTCATTCCCTATGCACTCTGCACTCCCTATGCACTATGCACTCCCTATGCACTATGCACTCCCTATGCACTCTGCACTATGCACTCCCTATGCACTCTGCACTATGCACTCCCTATGCACTCTGCACTCCCTATGCACTCTGCACTCCCTATGCACTCTGCACTCCCTATGCACACTGCACTCCCTATGCACTCTGCACTCTGCACTCCCTATGTACTCTGCACTCCCTATGCACTCTGCACTCTGCACTCCCTATGCACTCTGCACTCCCTATGCACTCTGCACTCCCTATGCACTCTGCACTCCCTATGCACTCCCTATGCATTCTGCACTCCCTATGCACTCTGCACTCCCTATGCACTCTGCACTCCCTATGCACTCTGCACTCCCTATGCACTCTGCACTCCCTATGCACTCTGCACTCCCTATGCACTCCCTATGCGCTCTGCACTCCCTATGCACTCTGCACTCTGCACTCCCTATGCACTCTGCACTCCCTATGCACGCTGCACTCCCTATGCACTCTGCACTCTGCGCTCCCTATGCACTCTGCACTCCCTATGCACTCTGCACTCCCAATGCACTCTGCACTCTTCACTCCCTATGCAGTCTGCACTCCCTATGCACTCTGCACTCTTCACTCCCTATGCAGTCTGCACTCCCTATGCACTCTGCACTCTTCACTCCCTATGCAGTCTGCACTCCCTTTGCACTCTGCACTCTGCACTCCCTATGCACTCTGCACTCCCTATGCACTCTACACTATGCACTCCCTATGCACTCTGCACTATGCACTCCCTATACACTCTGCACTCCCTATGCACTCTGCACTCCCTATGCACTCTGCACTCTGCACTCCCTATGCACTCTGTTAGACGGGGACCTGGAGGGTCGGCCGAGCACAGTGATCGCACAGACAGGTAACTTCCCCCCCACAGATGGACACCACACAAAGTTCAGGGTAACACCTTTTATAGGCACTTCTGGGAGTAGAGTGGTACGATACAAGGCAATCAGGACACGATGATCCTCTCAATTCTAGTCTCTAGTAGGGGAAGGGGGTAGCGGGACAGTCTGGGTACCCACGGGTACGGGGGTGTAACGGTGATGGCTCACAATCCTCGAGCTCGGTGTTCGGAGGGGTCAGACCGCGGCAGCGCCGGCAGGTCCCGAAGAGGTCGTAGGTGGCAACGGGCCGCGGCAGCGCCAGCAGGTCCCAACGAGGATGAAGGTTACAACGGGCCGCGGCAGCGCCAGCAGGTCCCACGAGAATGCAGGTTGCAACGGGCCGCGGCAGCGCCAGCAGGTCCCACGAGGATGAAGGTTACAACGGGCCGCGGCAGCGCCAGCAGGTCCCACGAGGATGAAGGTTACAACGGGCCGCGGCAGCGCCAGCAGGTCCCACGAGGATGAAGGTTACAACGGGCCGCGGCAGCGCCAGCAGGTCCCAACGAGGATGAAGGTTGCAGAGGGCCGCGGCAGCGCCAGCAGGCAGGACAATAGTTCACAAGGCAGGGCTGTGGCAGCGCCAGCAGTCCGTCAAGGATGAGTTCGTCGCGGTGTCTCTCGACTCCAGGATACAACTGCCTTCCTGTCCTGGGGCTCCTCAGTTATAGGTCTGGCGCTCTTTGATGTCCGGACCCTCGCTCTTGGAGGTCGGGAGGTCTGGGATGAGGGAGTCCAGACACCCAGCAGGGGGGTGGAGCCAGCGCCCGAGGAGGCTGGGGGTGCTCGGCACCTGGCGGGGGAGAGCCATCGACACTTCGTACTCCCATTGACCTGCCAAGTGGGCCGTTCACCTCCTGGGTGGAGGGTGGTGCCGGGATGTCGGGGCCTGGCCAGGCCCAGGGTTGGGGTCGGGCTGAGGCCGCACGGCCGCGTGGTGCCGTGTCCAAGATGGCGGCTGGGCCGGGCAATGGTGCTGACGGTGGCCCGGGCCCTGTCCTGCGGGGAGGGAGCGAGCCCTTCATGTGGCCTGTCCAACATGCGTCCCCCCCAGCTGAAGGCGGGGAGAGTCACCCATCTTCTTGGGGACTTTCCTCGTCGAGGCGGAAAAAGCGGGACAGGCCATCCGCGTTGGCGTGGTCTTGGCGGGGTCGATGTTCCACAGTGAAGTCCATCCCCTGCAGGGAGATGGACCAACGTAGTAGTTTCGGGTTTTCCCCCCGCATCTGCATGAGCCATTGCAGGGGTCGATGATCGGTCTGGACCCGGAAGTGGGTGCCGAAGAGGTAAGGCCGGAGCTTTTTGAGGGCCCACACCACGGCGAAGGCCTCCCTCTCGATGGTGCTCCAGCGTCGTTCTCGGGCCAGGAGCCGTCTGCTGATGAAAGCCACTGGCTGGTCAAGTCCTTCGGGGTTCAGCTGGGAAAGGACTGCCCCAACGCCATGGTCGGAGGCATCTGTTTGGACGATAAATTCCCGGCTGTAGTCGGGGGCCTGGAGCACCGGGGCGGAGCACATGGCGGCCTTCAGCTTCTCGAAGGCCGCTTGACAGTCTGGGGTCCAGTTGACCTTCTTTGGATGGTTTTTGGAGGTGAGTTCCGTGAGGGGCCCTACGATGCTGCCATAGTCCCTCACGAACCGTCGGTAGTAGCCTGTGAGTCCCAAGAAGGCGCGGACCTCGGTCTGGGTGATGGGGGACTGCCACGACTGGATGGCAGCGATCTTGAGTTGCAGAGGGGCCACCAGACCGCTTCCCACCTGGTGCCCGAGATAGGTCACGGACCCCTGGCCAATTTGGCATTTGCTGGCCTTGATCGTGAGGCCAGCTCTTTGGAGGGCCTGTAGCACCTCTCGGAGGTGGTGGAGGTGGTCGGACCAGTGGTGGCTGTACACAGCGATATCGTCCAGGTAGGCGGCGCTGAATCCTTCGAGTCCTGCCAGGACCTGGTTTACTAGCCGCTGAAATGTTGCTGGCGCATTCTTCATGCCGAATGGCATGACCTTGAAGTGATAGTGGCCATCAGGGGTAGAGAATGCCGATCGTTCTTGGGCCCGGGGTGTGAGACCGATCTGCCAGTAGCCCGCTGTCAGGTCGAAGATGCTGAGGTAGCGGGCAGCTCCCATGCGGTCGATTAGTTCATCTGCTCGGGGGATGGGGTGTGCGTCTGTTCTGGTGACCGCATTCAAGCCCCTGTAGTCGACGCAGAACCGGAGCTCCGGCGTGGCGCCGGGGGCGGCCGCTTTGGGGACCAGTACCACTGGGCTGGCCCAGGGGCTGTCTGAGGGCTCGATGATCCCGAGTGTGAGCATCTTGGCCACCTCCTCTTGGATGCAGGCCCGTACCCGATCTGGTATGCGGTAGGCCCGATGGCGGATAGGGGGACTGTCTCCAGTGTCCACGTCGTGTAAGCACCAGGGGGTGACCCCTGGGGTGAGGGAGAACAGGGTGGAGAACTGGAGCAGGAGGACTCGGCAGTCTTGGCGCTGTTCCAGGGTGAGGGCCTCCGAGAGTCGGACCCCGTCCACGGAGCCGTCCTTCTCCCGTGACCGTAGGAGGTCAGGAAGGGGTTCGGAGTCCTCCTCGGTTCCATTGTCGGTTGCCATCAAGAGACTGAGTTCGGAGCGTACAAAGTGGGGTTTCAGTCTATTAGCGTGGAGGACCCGGAGAGGGTTTCGGGAAGATTCCATATCGATGAGATAGGTGACAGGGCTCTTGCGCTCGATTACTTTGAAGGGCCCCGTCCATTTGTCTTGCAGGGCGCATGGTTCGGTGGGAGACATTACCCACACTTGTTGGCCGGGTTCAAATTCGATGGAGGATGCATTTTGATCGTACCACCTTTTCATGTCCTCCTGACTGGCCTCCAGGTTTGCTTTTGCCATCTCTCTGAACCTTCTGGTCTGGGTGCGGAGGGTTAGGAGGTACTTTAAAACATCTGGAGGGTTCTTTAGAGGGGGCATTTCCCAGCCTTCTTTGACTAGGCTGAGCGGGCCTCGCACCGGGTGTCCATACAAGAGTTCGAAAGGGCTGAAGCCGAGGGACTTCTGGGGGACTTCTCGGTAGGCAAAGAGAAGGCACGGTAGTAGCACATCCCACTGGCGACGGAGGGGCTCTTCCAACCCCCCAATCATCCCTTTGAGCGTGCGGTTGAACCTCTCAACCAGTCCGTTCCCTTGAGGGTGATAGGGGGTCGTGAATCGGTAGGTGACCCCACACTGTTGCCAGAGGGACTTCATGTATTTTGAGATAAAGTTCGTACCCCTGTCGCTGACGACTTCCCGGGGGAAGCCCACTCGAGAGAAGATCCCCATCAAGGCTCGACCCACTACTGGGGCTGTTATCGTACGAAGGGGGACCGCCTCAGGATAGCGGGTAGCGTGATCCACCAGGACCAGGATGAAGCGATGTCCCTGTGCTGTTCGGGGGTCCAGGGGCCCCACAATGTCTATTCCCACCCTTTCGAACGGGGTGGTCACCACGGGGAATGGTTGTAGGGGTGCCTTGAGTTTGCGGCCGCTCTTCCCACTGGCCTGGCAGGTCGGGCAGGACCGGCCATGGTTGGATACGTCATTTCTCATTTTGGGCCAAAAAAAGTGAGTCACCAGGCGGTGGTAGGTCTTGTCTTGGCCCAGGTGCCCGGCCAGGGGGACATCATGGGCTAGGTTCAACAGGAAGTCTCTGAAGTGGAGGGGCACCACCAGCACTCGCCCGGCCCCCAGTTCTGCGATTTTCTGCTCGCTGTACAAGAGATCATTGTTAGACGGGGACCCTGAGGGTCGGCCGGATACTGAGGGAGAGATCCCCGAGGGGGACCGTCTCCGGTGATCGTACAGACAAGTTACCTCCCTCCCCACAAACAGGCACCACACCAAGTCGAGTTCAATGCTTTATATAAGGTTCTTAAGGCAAGGATATCAGCGATACAGGATATCTCGGACCCGGGGGTCCTCTCACTTCTAGTCTCTGTAGGGAAAGGGGGTAGCGGGACAGTCTTGGTACCGGATCGGTACAGGTAGTGGTAAGGGGCGAGCTCACAATCCTCGAGCTGGAGGGTCTGTGGATCGGGCCGCGGCAGCGCCAGCAGGCCAAGATGGTAGTCTCACAAGGCAGAGGGCCGCGGCAGCGCCAGCAGGCCAAGTCGATGGTTTCACGAGGCAGAGGGCCGCGGCAGCGCCAGCAGGCCAAGATGGTAGTCTCACAAGGCAGAGGGCCGCGGCAGCGCCAGCAGGCCAAGTCGATGGTTTCACGAGGCAGAGGGCCGCGGCAGCGCCAGCAGGCCAAGATGGGTTCACTAGGCAGAGGGCCGCGGCAGCGCCAGCAGGCCAAGACGATGGTTTCACGAGGCAGAGGGCCGCGGCAGCGCCAGCAGGCCAAGATGGGTTCACTAGGCAGAGGGCCGCGGCAGCGCCAGCAGGCCAGTCACGGATGAGTTCTTCTCGGGTCTCTCGACTCCAGGATACAACTCCCTTCCTGGTCTGGCACTGCCCCAGTTATAGGTCTGGTCCCCTTTGATGTCCGGACCCTCGCGCCTGGGGGCCGGGAGGTCCGGGATGAGGGAGTCCAGACACCCAGCAGGGGGGTGGAGCCAGCGCCCAGGGCGGCCGGGGGTGATCGACACCTGGCGGAGGGGAGCCGTTGACGATTCCTTCTCCCATTGATTTGCCAAGTGGTCACTCTGCCTCCTGGGGGGAGGTTGGTGCCCCGATGTCGGGGCCGGCCGGGCCCAGGGTTAGGGTCGAGTTGAGGCCACGCGGCCTCGTGCTGCAGTGCCCCAAGATGGCGGCCGGTTCAATGTCGTGGTGTGGATGGTGACCCGGGCCAGCTGGGTCCGGGGCTGGTGTCTTGTAGTGGAGGGATTGCAGGGTACTTCGGGTGGTCGTTTAGGGACTCTGGCTGGGGATGCAGGGAGAGCCAGGGTCCAGGTCCTACTGCGGGGAGGGGGGGCAGCCCGACCATGCGGCCTGTCCAACATGCGTCCCCCCCAGCTGAAGGCGGGGAGAGTCAGCCATCTTCCTGGGGACTCTCCTCGCTGAGGCGGAAAAAGCGTGACAGGCCGTCGGCGTTGGCGTGGTCCTGGCCTGGACGATGTTCCACCGTGAAGTCCATCCCCTGCAGGGAGATGGACCAGCGCAACAGCTTCGGGTTTTCCCCCCGCATTTGCATCAGCCATTGCAGGGGTCGGTGGTCTGTTTGCACCCGGAAGTGGGTGCCGAAGAGGTATGGCCGGAGCTTCTTGAGTGCCCAGACTACGGCGAAGGCCTCTCTCTCAATGGTGCTCCAGCGCTGTTCTCGGGGCAAGAGGCGTCTGCTGATGAAGACCACCGGATGGTCGACCCCTTCGGCGTTGAGTTGGGAGAGGACGGCCCCCACACCATGATCGGAGGCGTCCGTCTGCACAATGAATTCCCGGCTGTAGTCGGGAGCCTGGAGCACGGGGGCCGTGCACATGGCCGTCTTTAGTTTCTCGAAGGCCGATTGGCAGTCCAGGGTCCAGTTGACGGTTTTGGGGCCCTTTTTGGAGGTGAGCTCTGTGAGGGGCCCCACGATGCTGCCATAGTCCTTCACGAACCGCCGGTAGTATCCGGTGAGCCCCAGGAAGGCCCGGACCTCCGTTTGGGTCGTAGGGGGTTGCCAGGCCTGGATGGCAGCAATCTTGAGTTGGAGAGGAGCCACTAGCCCGCTTCCCACTTGGTGTCCCAGGTAGGTCACGGACCCTTGGCCAACCTGGCACTTGCTGGCCTTGATGGTGAGCCCGGCTTGCTGGAGGGCGTGTAGAACCTCCCGCAGGTGGCGGAGGTGGTCGGTCCACTGGTGGCTGTACACAGCAATGTCGTCCAGGTAGGCGGCGCTGAAGTCTTCCAGGCCCGCCAGTACCTGGTTTACCAGCCGTTGGAACGTGGCCGGGGCGTTTTTCATGCCGAAGGGCATGACTTTAAAGTGGTAGTGCCCGTCTGGGGTAGAGAAGGCGGATCGTTCTTGGGCCCGAGGGGTGAGGCCGATCTGCCAGTAGCCCGCTGTTAGGTCGAAGATGCTCAGGTAGCGGGCGGCCCCCATCCGGTCAATTAGCTCGTCGGCCCGGGGGATGGGATGAGCGTCGGTCCTGGTAACTGCATTCAGCCCCCGATAGTCCACGCAGAACCGGAGCTCAGGGGCAACGCCCGGGGCGGCCGCCTTGGGAACCAGGACGACTGGGCTTGCCCAGGGGCTGTCTGAGGGTTCGATCACTCCCAGGGTCAGCATTTTGGACACCTCGGTCTGGATGCAGGCTCGTACCCGGTCTGGTACGCGGTATGCCCGGTGTCGGATAGGAGGGCTGTCCCCGGTGTCCACATCGTGGAGGCACCAGGGGGTGACTCCGGGGGTGAGGGAGAACAGGGAGGCGAACCGCCTCAGGAGCGTTTGGCAGTCTTGGCGTTGCTCCGGGGACAGGGCCTCGGAGAGCTGGACCCCTTCCACTGAGCCATCCTGCTCGAAGGCCCTCAGTAAGTCCGGAAGGGGTTCGGAGTCTTCTTCTGTCCCATTATCGGTAGCCATCAGGAGGCTGAGCTCGGATCGCACAAAATGGGGTTTTAGCCTGTTGGCATGGAGGACCCGTAGGGGGTTCAGGGCAGTCTCCATGTCGATTAAATAGGTGACGGGCCCTTTGCGTTCGATTACCTTGAAGGGCCCGGACCATCGGTCTTGGAGTGCACAGGGTTCAACCGGGGACATCACCCAGACCTGTTGTCCCGGTTCGAACTCAATGGAGGACGCGTGCTGATCGTACCACCTCTTCATGTCCTCCTGACTGGCCTCGAGATTGGCTTTGGCGGTGTCTCGGAACTGCCGGGTCTGGTTGCGGAGAGCCAGGAGGTACCTGTAGATGTCCGGGGGAGTTTTCTGGGGAGGCTGCTCCCAACCTTCCTTGACTAGGCTGAGGGGGCCCCGGACGGGGTGCCCGTACAGGAGTTCAAATGGGCTGAAGCCGAGGGACTTCTGCGGGACCTCCCGATAGGCAAACAGGAGGCAGGGAAGTAGCACGTCCCACTGGCGTCGAAGGGGTTCTTCTAGGCCCATAATCATCCCCTTGAGGGTGCGGTTGAACCTCTCGACCAGTCCGTTTCCTTGCGGGTGATAGGGGGTCGTGAATTTGTAGGTGACCCCGCATTGTTGCCAAAGAGACTTCATATATCTGGAGATAAAGTTCGTGCCCCTGTCACTGACGACCTCCCGGGGGAACCCCACCCGGGAGAAGATCCCCATCAGGGCCCGGCCCACCACGGGGGCCGTCACCGTCCGAGGAGGGATGGCCTCGGGATAGCGAGTGGCGTGGTCTACGAGGACCAGGATGAACCGGTGTCCTTGGGCTGTTCGAGGGTCGAGGGGCCCCACAATGTCTATTCCCACTCGTTCAAACGGGGTGGTGACGACAGGAAAGGGTTGCAATGGTGCTTTGATTTTTCGGCCACTTTTTCCGCTGGCCTGGCAGGTGGGGCAGGCCTTGCAGTGGTTGGTGACATCCTTTCGCATGTGGGGCCAGAAAAAATGGGTCACCAGGCGGTCGTAGGTTTTATCCTGCCCCAGGTGTCCGGCAAGGGGGACATCGTGGGCTAAGTTCAGGAGGAAGTCTCGGAAGCGAAGGGGCACCACCAGCACCCGACTGGCCCCTAGTTCCGCCACTTTCTGCTCGCTGTAGAGCAGGTCTTGGTCCCAGTAGATCCAGTGGGCCCCCGAGGTATCCCCGGTGCTCTGGGCCAGGGCTTGCTGCCGGAGTCCTTCGAGAGAGGGACAGGTTTTCTGTTCGGCCCGGAATTGTTCCTGCGTGGGGCCTCCCTCCTGCCGCCATTGTGCCAGGTCAGGGACGTCCCGAAGCTGGTCGGATCCTTCTTCGGTTTGGGTCAATGGACTGGCTCCTGGGGCGGCCTCCTCTGGGATGAGCGCGGGAGGAGGTTCTGGCCACTCGGGCTCTTCTGGGCTGGGGACCGCGCGGGCGGTCATGGACCGGGTCGTGACGCAGACCCATTCGGGGAGGCCAAGCATCCCCAGGTGCTCCCTCCGTTCGACAGCTGCCCATGGAGAGCTTTCAAGGTCGTTTCCTAGGAGGCAGTCCACGGGGGCATCATCGCGGACAGTTACTTTTAACATCCCTGTTACTCCTCCCCACTCGAAGGGGACGCAGGCCATGTGGCATAGGCTTTCGGAGTTGTCGGCTGATCGGACAGGGCAAAGAATGTTCGGCAAGATTTGGTCGGGAGTGACGAGGTGGCGTCGGACCGCCGTTACACTGGCCCCGGTGTCGCGGAGGGCTTCCGCCCGGCGGCCATTAATGTTGACCCATTGACCGTACTTCTGGGTGTTGGCGGGAAGGGGGGCCCGCGGAATCATGTCTCTCTCCCCTAAGCAGACCAGTGCCATGGCGGCGGGCGCCCATTCAGAGGGATCGGTCTCGTACTCTTCTTGGTCTTCCGGGATTAGTTCTTCCCCTAGGGCCGCCGCTGCAACTTGGCGGGGGGTAGTGTTCGGATTCTTTGGGCAGTTGGGATCACTGGCGTAGTGGCCGGGTCGCTGGCACCTGTGGCACGTAATGTTGGCCCGGAAACCGGCCCGGACGGCAGGGCTTCCTCGGCCAACCGGGGTCGAGGGGTTTCTGGGGGGTGACGAGGGGCCGGGGTCTCTCCCCCGACCCTGACTCCCTCCTCCCCCTCGGGGGCGATACGGTCTGGATAATTCGCTGGGTGCGTTCCGGCCAACTCGGGTGCTTTCCCACCGGTCGGCTTCGACGGCGAGTGGTCGAGGGTCGGTTAGCTTACTGTCCAGGAGGTGTTGCCGGAGCTCCACGAAGCAGTTGTTCGACAGGTGTTCCCATACGATAAGGTCAAAGAGTTGTTCGTAGGTGGTTACTTTGTTGCCCTTGATCCACCCCTCGAAGGCTCGGCTAAAAAAGTTCACGTACTCCACCCAAGTTGTACCCGGAATCCGTTTGCAGTCGCGGAACCGTTGGCGGTACATCTCAGGTGTGAGCCCGTATCGAGTGAGGAGGGCGGCCTTCATGTGGTCGTAGGAGGTCATCAGCTGGTCCGGGAGTTGCAGCAGGGCGTCCCGCCCTTCGTTGACAAACCTCCCCCATAATCCGGCTCCCCAATCGCTTCGGGGAATCCGGTGGGAGGTCATTGCCACCTCATAGGCTTTAAACCACTGCTGTATATCATCGTTCTTGTGGTATTCCCGGATGACATCTTTGGGGATGTGAACCTTGGGTTCGGTCGAGGCAGACGGGGTCGGTCGTTCGGGGAGCCCGAGGTCTTTATTCTGTTTCTGGATCTCCAGTGCTTTGAGATCGCGCTCATGTTCGTATTCTAGTTTCTTTTCCTCTAGCTCTCTCTGTCTTTGCTTGTCTTCTCGCTCTTCCTTGAGCCGTAAGTGTTCCAGGGTTATTTTTTGTTCGGCCAGCTTGAGTTCTCCATCCAAGCGAAGTCGGGCTAGTTCTAATTCGTGGAGTCTGGTTTTTTCTCTTTCTCGGATCTCTTCCAGGGAGAGACCCGCTCTTTCTTTAGTTGGTGCGGGGCTCGTTTCGGTCGTTTGTGTTCGGGGTACGGCCGTACCCGTTTCCGCCCAGGCTTCTAGGGCTCGTTTGAAGTCTTCCTTCGTACTCAGACCCGTGGTTGGGAGACCAAGTTCCATGCAATATTGCTTCAGTTCTCGGTGGTTGTAGTCTTCCAATTTTTCCATCTGGAATTTCTCCGTTGTTCCGCTCTCTGTTGTCATGGTGGTCGTGTGTCGTGGGTCGGGTGACTTTCTGTACGATTATGCGTAGGTTCGGATCCCGTCGCTGGCCACCAATGTTAGACGGGGACCCTGAGGGTCGGCCGGATACTGAGGGAGAGATCCCCGAGGGGGACCGTCTCCGGTGATCGTACAGACAAGTTACCTCCCTCCCCACAAACAGGCACCACACCAAGTCGAGTTCAATGCTTTATATAAGGTTCTTAAGGCAAGGATATCAGCGATACAGGATATCTCGGACCCGGGGGTCCTCTCACTTCTAGTCTCTGTAGGGAAAGGGGGTAGCGGGACAGTCTTGGTACCGGATCGGTACAGGTAGTGGTAAGGGGCGAGCTCACAATCCTCGAGCTGGAGGGTCTGTGGATCGGGCCGCGGCAGCGCCAGCAGGCCAAGATGGTAGTCTCACAAGGCAGAGGGCCGCGGCAGCGCCAGCAGGCCAAGTCGATGGTTTCACGAGGCAGAGGGCCGCGGCAGCGCCAGCAGGCCAAGATGGTAGTCTCACAAGGCAGAGGGCCGCGGCAGCGCCAGCAGGCCAAGTCGATGGTTTCACGAGGCAGAGGGCCGCGGCAGCGCCAGCAGGCCAAGATGGGTTCACTAGGCAGAGGGCCGCGGCAGCGCCAGCAGGCCAAGACGATGGTTTCACGAGGCAGAGGGCCGCGGCAGCGCCAGCAGGCCAAGATGGGTTCACTAGGCAGAGGGCCGCGGCAGCGCCAGCAGGCCAGTCACGGATGAGTTCTTCTCGGGTCTCTCGACTCCAGGATACAACTCCCTTCCTGGTCTGGCACTGCCCCAGTTATAGGTCTGGTCCCCTTTGATGTCCGGACCCTCGCGCCTGGGGGCCGGGAGGTCCGGGATGAGGGAGTCCAGACACCCAGCAGGGGGGTGGAGCCAGCGCCCAGGGCGGCCGGGGGTGATCGACACCTGGCGGAGGGGAGCCGTTGACGATTCCTTCTCCCATTGATTTGCCAAGTGGTCACTCTGCCTCCTGGGGGGAGGTTGGTGCCCCGATGTCGGGGCCGGCCGGGCCCAGGGTTAGGGTCGAGTTGAGGCCACGCGGCCTCGTGCTGCAGTGCCCCAAGATGGCGGCCGGTTCGATGTCGTGGTGTGGATGGTGACCCGGGCCAGCTGGGTCCGGGGCTGGTGTCTTGTAGTGGAGGGATTGCAGGGTACTTCGGGTGGTCGTTTAGGGACTCTGGCTGGGGATGCAGGGAGAGCCAGGGTCCAGGTCCTACTGCGGGGAGGGGGGGCAGCCCGACCATGCGGCCTGTCCAACAATCATTGTCCCAATAAACCCAGTGGGCCCCGGTGGTGTCTCCTTGGCTCTGGGCGAGCGCTTGCTGTCGCAATCCCTCGAGGGAGGGGCAGGTCTTTTGCTCCTGCCGGAATTGCTCCTGGGTGGGCCCCCCTTCTTGACGCCACTGAGCCAGGTCGGGAAGCTCGGGGGGCTGTGTGGACCCCTCTGGGGTGGGGTCCGGGTGGTCGGTCTGGAGGAAGTCTTCTTCTGGAGTGATCGAGGGCGGAGGTGCTGCCCATCCTGGTTCTTCTGGTCTAGGGATGGTGCGGGTGGCCATGGACCGGGTGGTTACGCACGCCCAGTCCGGGAGACCCAACATCTCCAGATGCTCTCTTCTTTCCACAGCGGCCCACGGGGAGCTCTCGAGATCGTTCCCCAGGAGGCAGTCTACGGGGGCATCGTCACGGACAGTTACTTTCAGCATGCCGGACACTCCTCCCCATTCGAAGGGGACGCAGGCCATCCGACACAGGCTCTCCGAGTTATCTGCCGATCGGACGGGGCAAAGTACGTTTGGTAGGATTTGTTCTGGGGTCACCAGGTGACAGCGGACGGCCGTCACACTGGCCCCGGTGTCACGCAGGGCCTCGGCCTTGCGCCCATTGATGCTCACCCATTGGCTGTACTTCCGAGTGTTGGCGGGCAGGGGAGTCCGCGGGACCATGTCTCTTCCTCCTAGGCATGCCAGGGTCATGGCGGCGGGTTCCCACTCGAACTGCTCCGACTCATAGGTCTCCGTGTCTTCGGAGACTTGTTCTTCTCCCAGGGCGGCGGCCGCCATCTGGCGGGGCCCGGGGGCCTGGTTCTTCGGGCAGGTCGGGTCACTGGCATAGTGGCCGACTCGCTGGCATCGATGACACGTCACGTTAGCTCGGAACCCCGGGCGCATCGGGGGGTTTCCCCGGCCTGCTGGGGCCGGGGTGGCGTTAGTGGGTGCGGCCGGGGCGGCGTCTCTGCCCCGGCCCGGGCCTCCTCCTCCTCCTCGGGGACGATGGTGACCTTGGTTGGTTCTGTTCTGCTCATTCGGCCCACTCCGGGCCACTCGGGTGCTCTCCCACCGGTCAGCCTCGGTGGCGAGCTGCCGGGGTTCAGTCAATTTACTGTCGAGGAGGTGCTGCCTGAGCTCGACAAAGCAGTTGTTGGAGAGGTGCTCCCACACAATGAGATTGAAGAGTTGTTCGTAAGTGGTTACGTTGTTACCCTTGATCCACCCCTCGAAGGCTCGGCTGAAATAATTCACGTATTCCAACCACGTCGTACCTGGGATCCTGGTGCAGTTGCGGAACCTCTGGCGGTACATTTCGGGTGTAAGTCCATATCGACTGAGGAGGGCGGCCTTCATGTGGTCATAGGACGTCATTTGATGGTCCGGAAGCTGCAGCAGGGCATCACGACCCTCGTTGACGAATCTCCCCCATAGACCGGCTCCCCAGTCACTTCGAGCGACCCGGTGGGCGGTCATGGCAATCTCATAGGCCTTGAACCACTGCTGTATGTCGTCGTTCCGGTGATATTCTCGGACCACATCCTTGGGGATGTGGACCTTCTGCTCGGTAGGACCCGGGGAGTGCGGTTGCTCGGGCACCCCTAGGTTTTTGTTCAGTTTGCGCATTTCTATCTCCGCTAGTTTGCACTCGTGCTCGTATGCCAGTCTTTTTTCTTCGAGGTCTCTCTGTCTCTGTTTTTCCTCTCGCTCTTCTCTGAGCCGTAAGTGTTCTAAGTTTATTTTTTGTTCCGCCAGTTTCAATTCTCCGTCTAATCTGAGTCGTGCCAAGTCTAACTCGTGTAATCTATTTTTTTCCCGCTCTTGGATCTCTTCATGGGAGGGGCCTGTTCTCCGTTCCTCCGTCCGGGTGGTGTTGACTTCCGGGGCTGCGGGGTCCCGGGGGGTTGCGGTATTTGTCTCTGTCCAGGCCTCTAGGGCGTTTTTGAAGTCTTCTTTTGTGCTTAGCCCGGTGGTAGCAATGCCTAAGTCCATGCAAAATTGTTTGAGCTCTCGGTGGTTGTATTCTTCCAGCTTTTCCATCTGGAACTTCTCCGCCGATCCGCTCTCTTTGGTCGTCATTGTGGTTTTAGTCGTAGGGTGAGTTACTGTCTGTACGGTACGCGTTGGTTCGGATCGCGCCGCTAGCCACCAATGTTAGACGGGGACCTGGAGGGTCGGCCGAGCACAGTGATCGCACAGACAGGTAACTTCCCCCCCACAGATGGACACCACACAAAGTTCAGGGTAACACCTTTTATAGGCACTTCTGGGAGTAGAGTGGTACGATACAAGGCAATCAGGACACGATGATCCTCTCAATTCTAGTCTCTAGTAGGGGAAGGGGGTAGCGGGACAGTCTGGGTACCCACGGGTACGGGGGTGTAACGGTGATGGCTCACAATCCTCGAGCTCGGTGTTCGGAGGGGTCAGACCGCGGCAGCGCCGGCAGGTCCCGAAGAGGTCGTAGGTGGCAACGGGCCGCGGCAGCGCCAGCAGGTCCCAACGAGGATGAAGGTTACAACGGGCCGCGGCAGCGCCAGCAGGTCCCACGAGAATGCAGGTTGCAACGGGCCGCGGCAGCGCCAGCAGGTCCCACGAGGATGAAGGTTACAACGGGCCGCGGCAGCGCCAGCAGGTCCCACGAGGATGAAGGTTACAACGGGCCGCGGCAGCGCCAGCAGGTCCCACGAGGATGAAGGTTACAACGGGCCGCGGCAGCGCCAGCAGGTCCCAACGAGGATGAAGGTTGCAGAGGGCCGCGGCAGCGCCAGCAGGCAGGACAATAGTTCACAAGGCAGGGCTGTGGCAGCGCCAGCAGTCCGTCAAGGATGAGTTCGTCGCGGTGTCTCTCGACTCCAGGATACAACTGCCTTCCTGTCCTGGGGCTCCTCAGTTATAGGTCTGGCGCCCTTTGATGTCCGGACCCTCGCTCTTGGAGGTCGGGAGGTCTGGGATGAGGGAGTCCAGACACCCAGCAGGGGGGTGGAGCCAGCGCCCGAGGAGGCTGGGGGTGCTCGGCACCTGGCGGGGGAGAGCCATCGACACTTCGTACTCCCATTGACCTGCCAAGTGGGCCGTTCACCTCCTGGGTGGAGGGTGGTGCCGGGATGTCGGGGCCTGGCCAGGCCCAGGGTTGGGGTCGGGCTGAGGCCGCACGGCCGCGTGGTGCCGTGTCCAAGATGGCGGCTGGGCCGGGCAATGGTGCTGACGGTGGCCCGGGCCCTGTCCTGCGGGGAGGGAGCGAGCCCTTCATGTGGCCTGTCCAACACACTCTTCACTCCCTATGCACTCTGCACTCCCTATGCACTCTGCACTTCCTATGCACTCTGCACTCTGCGCTCCCTATGCACTCTGCACTCCCGATGCACTCTGCACTCCCTATGCTCTCTGCACTCCCTATGCACTCTGCACTCTTCACTCCCTATGCAGTCTGCACTCCCTATACACTCTGCACTATGCACTCCCTATGCACTCTGCACTCCCTATGCACTCTGCACTCCCTATGCACTCTAAACTCTGCACTCCCTATGCACTCTGCACTCCCTATGCACTCTAAACTCTGCACTGCCTATGCACTCTGCACTCCCTATGCACTCTGCACTCTGCACTCCCTATGCACTCTGCACTCCCTATGCACTCTGCACTCTCCGCTCCCTATGCACTCTGCACTCCCTATGCCCTATGCACTCTGCACTCCCTATGCACTCTGCACTCCCTATGCACTCTGCACTCCCTATGCACTCTGCACTCCCTATGCACTCTGCACTCCCTATGCACTCTGCACTCCCTATGCACTGTGCACTCTTCACTCCCTATTCACTGTGCACTCTTCACTCCCTATGCACTCTGCACTCCCTATGCACTATGCACTCCCTATGCACTCTGCACTATGCACTCCCTATGCACTCTGCACTATGCACTCCCTATGCACTCTGCACTATGCACTCCCTATGCACTCTGCACTATGCACTCCCTATGCACTCTGCACTCCCTATGCACTCTGCACTCCCTATGCACTCTGCACTCCCTATGCACTCTGCACTCCCTATGCACTCTGCACTCCCTATGCACTCTGCACTCCCTATGCACTCCCTATGCACTCTGCACTCCCTATGCACTCCCTATGCACTCTGCACTCCCTATGCACTCCCTATGCACTCTGCACTCCCTATGCACTCTGCACTCCCTATGCACTCTGCACTCCCTATGCACTCTGCACTCCCTATGCACTCTGCACTCCCTATGCACTCTGCACCCCCATGCACTCTGCACTCCCTATGCACTCTGCACTCCCTATGCACTCTGCACTCCCTATGCACTCTGCACTCCCTATGCACTCTGCACTCTGCGCTCCCTATGCACTCTGCACTCCCTATGCACTCTGCACTCCCTATGCACTCTGCACTCTTCACTCCCTATGCAGTCTGCACTCCCTATGCACTCTGCACTCTTCGCTCCCTATGCAGTCTGCACTCCCTATGCACTCTGCACTCTTCACTCCCTATGCAGTCGGCACTCCCTATGCACTCTGCACTCTTCACTCCCTATGCAGTCTGCACTACCTATGCACTCTGCACTCTGCACTCCCTATGCACTCTGCACTATGCACTCCATATGCACTCTGCACTATGCACTCCCTATGCACTCTGCACTCCCTATGCACTCTGCACTCCCTATGCACTCTGCACTCTGCACTCCCTATGCACTCTGCACTCCCTATGCACTCTGCACTCCCTATGCACTCTGCACTCCCTATGCACTCTGCACTCCCTATGCACTCTGCACTCTGCACTCCCTATGCACTCTGCAACATGCACTCCCTAAGCAATCTGCACTATGCACTCCCTATGCACTCTGCACTATGCACTCCCTATGCACTCTGCACTCCCTATGCGCTCTGCACTCCCTATGCCTTCTGCACTATGCACTCCCTATGCACTCTGCACTATGCACTCCCTATGCACTCTGCACTCCCTATGCGCTCTGCACTCCCTATGCCTTCTGCACTCACTATGCATTCTGCACTCCCTATGCATTCTGCACTCCCTATGCACTATGCACTCCCTATGCACTATGCACTCCCTATGCACTCTGCACTCCCTATGCACTCTGCACTCCCTATGCACTCTGCACTCCCTATGCACTCCCTATGCATTCTGCACTCCCTATGCACTCTGCACTCCCTATGCACTCTGCACTCCCTATGCACTCTGCACTCCCTATGCACTCTGCACTCCCTATGCACTCCCTATGCACTCTGCACTCCCTATGCACTCTGCACTCTGCACTCCCTATGCACTCTGCACTCCCTATGCACGCTGCACTCCCTATGCACTCTGCACTCTGCGTTCCCTATGCACTCTGCACTCCCTATGCACTCTGCACTCCCAATGCACTCTGCACTCTTCACTCCCTATGCAGTCTGCACTCCCTATGCACTCTGCACTCTTCACTCCCTATGCAGTCTGCACTCCCTATGCACTCTGCACTCTTCACACCCTATGCAGTCTGCACTCCCTATGCACTCTGCACTCTTCACTCCCTATGCAGTCTGCACTCCCTTTGCACTCTGCACTCTGCACTCCCTATGCACTCTGCACTCCCTATGCACTCTACACTATGCACTCCCTATGCACTCTGCACTATGCACTCCCTATACACTCTGCACTCCCTATGCACTCTGCACTCCCTATGCACTCTGCACTCTGCACTCCCTATGCACTCTTCACTACCTATGCACTCTGCACTCCCTATGCACTCTGCACTCCCTATGCACTCTGCACTCTGCGCTCCCTATGCACTCTGCACTCCCTATGCACTCTGCACTCCCTATGCACTCTGCACTCTTCACTCCCTATGCAGTCTGCACTCCCTATACACTCTGCACTATGCACTCCCTATGCAGTCTGCACTCCCTATACACTCTGCACTATGCACTCCCTATGCACTCTGCACTCCCTATGCACTCTGCACTCCCTATTGTTAGACGGGGACCCTGAGGGTCGGCCGGATACTGCGGGAGAGATCCCCGAGGGGGACCGTCTCCGGCGATCGTACAGACAAGTTACCTCCCTCCCCACAAACAGGCACCACACCAGGTCGAGTTCAATACTTTATATAAGGTTCGTAAGGCAAGGATATCAGCGATACAGGATATCTCGGACCCGGGGGTCCTCTCACTTCTAGTCTCTGTAGGGAAAGGGGGTAGCGGGACAGTCTTGGTACCGGATCGGTACAGGTAGTGGTAAGAGGCGAGCTCACAATCCTCGAGCTGGAGTGTCTGTGGATCGGGCCGCGGCAGCGCCAGCAGGCCAAGATGATAGTCTCGCAAGGCAGAGGGCCGCGGCAGCGCCAGCAGGCCAAGACGATGGTTTCACGAGGCAGAGGGCCGCGGCAGCGCCAGCAGGCCAAGACGATGGTTTCACGAGGCAGAGGGCCGCGGCAGCGCCAGCAGGCCAAGACGATGGTTTCACGAGGCAGAGGGCCGCGGCAGCGCCAGCAGGCCAAGACGATGGTTTCACGAGGCAGAGGGCCGCGGCAGCGCCAGCAGGCCAGTCACAGATGAGTTCTTCTCGGGTCTCTCGACTCCAGGATACAACTGGCTTCCTGGTCTGGCCCTGCCCCAGTTATAGGTCTGGTCCCCTTTGATGTCCGGACCCTCGCGCCTGGGGGGGGCCGGGAGGTCCGGGATGAGGGAGTCCAGACACCCAGCAGGGGGGTGGAGCCAGCGCCCAGGGCGGCCTGGGGTGATCGACACCTGGCGGAGGAGAGCCGTTGACGATTCCTTTCTCCCATTGACTCGCCAAGTGGTCACTCTGCCTCCTGGGGGGAGGTTGGTGCCTCGATGTCGGGCCCGGCCGGGCCCAGGGTGAGGGTCGAGTTGAGGCCACGCGGCCTCGTGCTGCAGTGCCCCAAGATGGCGGCTGGGCCGAGGCCGTGGTGTGGATGGTGACCCGGGCCAGCTGGGTCCGGAGCTGGTGTCTTGTGGGTGAGGGATTGCAGTGTACTTCGGGTGGTCGTCGGGGACTCTGGCTGGGGATGCAGGGGGAGCCAGGGTCCAGGTCCCATTGCGGGGAGGGGGGCAGCCCGACCATGCGGCCTGTCCAACATGCGTCCCCCCCAGCTGAAGGCGGGGAGAGTCAGCCATCTTCCTGGGGACTCTCCTCGCTGAGGCGGAAAAAGCGTGACAGGCCGTCGGCGTTGGCGTGGTCCTGGCCTGGACGATGTTCTACCGTGAAGTCCATCCCCTGCAGGGAGATGGACCAGCGCAACAGCTTCGGGTTCTCCCCCCGCATTTGCATCAGCCATTGCAGGGGTCGGTGGTCTGTTTGCACCCGGAAGTGGGTGCCGAAGAGGTAGGGCCGGAGCTTCTTGAGTGCCCAGACTACGGCGAAGGCCTCCCTCTCAATGGTGCTCCAGCGCTGTTCTCGGGGCAGCAGGCGTCTGCTGATGTAGGCCACTGGTTGGTCGACCCCTTCAGCGTTGAGTTGGGAGAGGACGGCCCCCACACCATGATCGGAGGCGTCCGTCTGCACAATGAATTCCCGGCTGTAGTCGGGAGCCTGGAGCACGGGGGCCGTGCACATGGCGGCCTTCAGTCTCTCAAAGGCCGATTGGCAGTCCGGGGTCCAGTTGACGGTTTTGGGGCCCTTCTTGGAGGTGAGCTCTGTGAGGGGCCCCATGATGCTGCCATAGTCCTTCACGAACCGCCGGTAGTATCCGGTGAGCCCCAGGAAGGCCCGGACCTCCGTTTGGGTCGTAGGGGGTCGCCAGGCCTGGATGGCAGCAATCTTGAGTTGGAGAGGGGCCACCAGCCCGCTTCCCACTTGGTGTCCCAGGTAGGTCACGGACCCTTGGCCAACCTGGCACTTGCTGGCCTTGATGGTGAGCCCGGCTTGCTGGAGGGCGTGTAGAACCTCCCGCAGGTGGCGGAGGTGGTCGGTCCACTGGTGGCTGTACACAGCAATGTCGTCCAGGTAGGCGGCGCTGAAGTCTTCCAGGCCCGCCAGTACCTGGTTCACCAGCCGTTGGAACGTTGCCGGGGCGTTTTTCATGCCGAAGGGCATTACTTTAAAGTGGTAGTGCCCGTCCGGGGTAGAGAAGGCGGAACGTTCTTGGGCCCTAGGGGTGAGGGCGATCTGCCAGTAGCCTGCTGTTAGGTCGAAGATGCTCAGGTAGCGGGCGGCCCCCATCCGGTCAATTAGCTCATCTGCCCGGGGGATGGGATGAGCGTCGGTCCTGGTAACTGCATTCAGCCCCCGATAGTCCACGCAGAACCGGAGCTCAGGGGCAACGCCCGGGGCGGCTGCTTTGGGAACCAGGACGACTGGGCTCCCCCAGGGGCTGTCTGAGGGTTCGATCACTCCCAGGGTCAGCATTTTGGACACCTCGGTCTGGATGCAGGCGCGCACCCGGTCTGGTACGCGGTACGCCCGGTGTCGAATAGGAGGGCTGTCCCCGGTGTCCACATCGTGAAGGCACCAGGGGGTGACTCCGGGGGTGAGGGAGAACAGGGAGGCGAACCGCCTCAGGAGCGTTTGGCAGTCTTGGCGTTGCTCCGGGGACAGGGCCTCGGAGAGCTGGACCCCTTCCACTGAGCCATCCCGTTCGAGGACCCTCAGTAAGTCCGGAAGGGGTTCGGAGTCTTCTTCTGTCCCATTATCGGTAGCCATCAGGAGGCTGAGTTCGGATCGCACAAAATGGGGTTTGAGCCTGTTGGCATGGAGGACCCGTAGGGGGTTCCGGGCAGTCTCCATGTTGATTAAATAGGTGACGGGCCCCTTGCGTTCGATCACCTTGAAGGGCCCGGACCATCTGTCTTGGAGTGCACAGGGTTCAACCGGGGACATCACCCAGACCTGTTGTCCCGGTTCGAACTCAATGGAGGACGTGTGCTGATCGTACCACCTCTTCATGTCCTCCTGACTGGCCTCGAGATTGGCTTTGGCGGTGTCTCGGAACCGCCGGGTCTGGTTGCGGAGAGCCAGGAGGTACCTGTAGATGTCCGGGGGAGTTTTCTGGGGGGGCTGCTCCCAACCTTCCTTGACTAGGCTGAGGGGGCCCCGGACGGGGTGCCCGTACAGGAGTTCAAATGGGCTGAAACCGAGGGATTTCTGCGGGACCTCCCGATAGGCAAACAGGAGGCATGGAAGTAGCACGTCCCACTGGCGTCGAAGGGGTTCTTCTAGGCCCATAATCATTCCTTTGAGGGTGCGGTTGAACCTCTCAACCAGTCCGTTTCCTTGCGGGTGATAGGGGGTCGTGAATTTGTAGGTGACCCCGCATTGTTGCCAGAGAGACTTCATATATTTGGAGATAAAGTTCGTGCCCCTGTCACTGACGACCTCCCGGGGGAACCCCACCCGGGAGAAGATCCCCATCAGAGCTCGGCCCACCACGGGGGCCGTCACAGTCCGAAGAGGGATGGCCTCGGGGTAGCGGGTGGCGTGGTCTACTAGGACCAGGATGAACCGGTGTCCTTGGGCTGTTCGAGGGTCGAGGGGCCCCACAATGTCTATTCCCACTCGTTCAAACGGGGTGGTGACGACCGGAAAGGGTTGTAAAGGTGCTTTGATTTTTCGGCCACTTTTTCCGCTGGCCTGGCAGGTGGGGCAGGCCTTGCAGTGGTTGGTGACATCCTTTCGCATTTGGGGCCAGAAAAAATGGGTCACCAGGCGGTCGTAGGTTTTATCCTGTCCCAGGTGTCCGGCAAGGGGGACATCGTGGGCTAAGTTCAGGAGGAAGTCTCGGAAGCGAAGGGGCACCACCAGCACCCGACTGGCTCCTAGTTCTGCAATTTTCTGCTCGCTGTAGAGCAGGTCTTGGTCCCAGTAGATCCAGTGGGCCCCCGAGGTATCCCCTGTGCCCTGGGCCAGGGCTTGCTGCCGGAGTCCTTCGAGAGAGGGACAGGTTTTCTGTTCGGCCCGGAATTGTTCCTGAGTGGGGCCTCCCTCCTGACGCCATTGTGCCAGGTCAGGGACGTCCCGAAGCTGGTCGGATCCTTCTTCTGTTTGGGTCGAGGGACTGGCTTCTGGGGCGGCCTCCTCTGGGATGAGCGTGGGAGGAGGTTCCGGCCACTCGGGCTCTTCTAGACTGGGGACCGCGCGGGCGGTCATGTACCGGGTCGTGACGCAGACCCATTCGGGGAGGCCGAGCATCCCCAGGTGTTCCCTCCGTTCGACAGCTGCCCAGGGAGAGCTTTCGAGGTCGTTTCCTAGGAGGCAATCCACGGGGGCATCATCGCGGACAGTCACCTTTAACATCCCCGTTACTCCTCCCCACTCGAAGGGGACGCAAGCCATGTGGCACAGGCTTTCGGAATTGTCTGCTGAGCGGACAGGGCAGAGAATGTTCGGCAGGATTTGGTCTGGAGTGACGAGATGGCGTCGGACCGCCGTTACACTGGCCCCGGTGTCGCGGAGGGCTCCCGCCCGGCGGCCATTAATGTTGACCCATTGACTGTACTTCTGCGTGTTGGCGGGAAGGGGGGCCCGCGGAATCATCTCTCTCTCCCCTAAGCAGGCCAGTGCCATGGCGGCGGGAGCCCATTCAGAGGGGTCGGTCTCGTACTCTTCTTGGTCTTCCGGGACTAGTTCTTCCCCTAGGGCGGCCGCTGCGACCTGGCGGGGGGTAGTGTTCGGATTCTTTGGGCAGTTGGGATCACTGGCGTAGTGGCCGGGTCGCAGGCATCTGTGGCACATAACGTGGGCCCGAAAACCGGCCCGGATGACAGGGCTTCCTCGGCCGACCGGGGTCGAGGGGCTCCTGGTGGGTGACGAGGGGCCGGGGTCTCTCCCCCGACTCTGGCCTCCTCCTCCTCCTCGGGGGCGATGGGGCCCTGGGTACGGTCTGGATGATTCGCTGGGTCCGTTCCGGCCAACTCGGGTGCTTTCCCACCGGTCGGCTTCGGCGGCGAGTTGTCGAGGTTCGGTTAGCTTACTGTCCAAGAGGTGTTGGCGGAGCTCCGCGAAGCAGTTGTTCGACAGGTGCTCCCATACGATAAGGTCAAAGAGTTGTTCGTAGGTGGTCACTTTGTTGCCCTTGATCCACCCCTCGAAGGCTCGGCTAAAGAAGTTCACGTACTCCACCCAGGTTGTACCCGGAATCCGTTTGCAGTCGCGGAACCGTTGGCGGTACATCTCAGGTGTGAGCCCGTATCGAGTGAGGAGGGCGGCCTTCATGTGGTCGTAGGATGTCATCAGCTGGTCCGGGAGTTGCAGCAGGGCGTCCCGCCCTTCGTTGACAAACCTCCCCCATAATCCGGCTCCCCAGTCGCTTCGGGGAATCCGGTGGGAGGTCATTGCCACCTCATAGGCTTTAAACCACTGCTGTATATCATCGTTCTTGTGGTATTCCCGGATGACATCTTTGGGGATGTGAACCTTGGGCTCGGTAGAGGCAGGCAGGGTCGGTCGTTCGGGGAGCCCGAGGTCTTTATTCTGTTTCTGGATCTCCAGTTCTTTGAGATTGCGCTCATGTTCGTACGCTAGTTTCTTTTCCTCTAGCTCTCTCTGTTTTTGCTTCTCTTCTCGCTCCTCTCGGAGCCGTAAGTGTTCCAGAGTTATTTTTTGTTCCGCCAGCTTGAGTTCCCCATCCAAGCGAAGTCGGGCTAGTTCTAACTCGTGGAGTCTGCTTTTTTCTCTTTCTCGGATCTCTTCCAGGGAGAGACCCGCTCTTCTTTCTTCAGTTGGTGCGGGGCTCGTCTCGGTTGTTTGTGTTCGGGGTACGGCCGTACCCGTTTCCGCCCAAGCTTCTAGGGCTCGTTTGAAGTCTTCCTTTGTGCTCAGACCTGTGGTTGGGAGACCAAGTTCTATGCAATATTGCTTCAGTTCTCGGTGGTTGTAGTCTTCCAATTTTTCCATCTGGAATTTCTCCGTTGTTCCGCTCTCTGTTGTCATGGTGGTCGTGTGCCGTGGGTCGAGTGACTTTCTGTACGATTATGCGTAGGTTCGGATCCCGTCGCTGGCCACCAATGTTAGACGGGGACCCTGAGGGTCGGCCGGATACTGCGGGAGAGATCCCCGAGGGGGACCGTCTCCGGCGATCGTACAGACAAGTTACCTCCCTCCCCACAAACAGGCACCACACCAGGTCGAGTTCAATACTTTATATAAGGTTCGTAAGGCAAGGATATCAGCGATACAGGATATCTCGGACCCGGGGGTCCTCTCACTTCTAGTCTCTGTAGGGAAAGGGGGTAGCGGGACAGTCTTGGTACCGGATCGGTACAGGTAGTGGTAAGAGGCGAGCTCACAATCCTCGAGCTGGAGTGTCTGTGGATCGGGCCGCGGCAGCGCCAGCAGGCCAAGATGATAGTCTCGCAAGGCAGAGGGCCGCGGCAGCGCCAGCAGGCCAAGACGATGGTTTCACGAGGCAGAGGGCCGCGGCAGCGCCAGCAGGCCAAGACGATGGTTTCACGAGGCAGAGGGCCGCGGCAGCGCCAGCAGGCCAAGACGATGGTTTCACGAGGCAGAGGGCCGCGGCAGCGCCAGCAGGCCAAGACGATGGTTTCACGAGGCAGAGGGCCGCGGCAGCGCCAGCAGGCCAGTCACAGATGAGTTCTTCTCGGGTCTCTCGACTCCAGGATACAACTGGCTTCCTGGTCTGGCCCTGCCCCAGTTATAGGTCTGGTCCCCTTTGATGTCCGGACCCTCGCGCCTGGGGGGGGCCGGGAGGTCCGGGATGAGGGAGTCCAGACACCCAGCAGGGGGGTGGAGCCAGCGCCCAGGGCGGCCTGGGGTGATCGACACCTGGCGGAGGAGAGCCGTTGACGATTCCTTTCTCCCATTGACTCGCCAAGTGGTCACTCTGCCTCCTGGGGGGAGGTTGGTGCCTCGATGTCGGGCCCGGCCGGGCCCAGGGTGAGGGTCGAGTTGAGGCCACGCGGCCTCGTGCTGCAGTGCCCCAAGATGGCGGCTGGGCCGAGGCCGTGGTGTGGATGGTGACCCGGGCCAGCTGGGTCCGGAGCTGGTGTCTTGTGGGTGAGGGATTGCAGTGTACTTCGGGTGGTCGTCGGGGACTCTGGCTGGGGATGCAGGGGGAGCCAGGGTCCAGGTCCCATTGCGGGGAGGGGGGCAGCCCGACCATGCGGCCTGTCCAACACCTATGCACTCTAAACTCTGCACTCCCTATGCACTCTGCACTCCCTATGCACTCTAAACTCTGCACTGCCTATGCACTCTGCACTCCCTATGCACTCTGCACTCTGCACTCCCTATGCACTCTGCACTCCCTATGCACTCTGCACTCTCCGCTCCCTATGCACTCTGCACTCCCTATGCACTCTGCACTCTGCGCTCCCTATGCACTCTGCACTCCCTATGCACTCTGCACTCCCTATGCACTCTGCACTCCCTATGCACTCTGCACTCCCTATGCACTCTGCACTCTTCACTCCCTATTCACTGTGCACTCTTCACTCCCTATGCACTCTGCACTCCCTATGCACTCTGCACTCCCTATGCACTCTGCACTCCCTATGCACTATGCACTCCCTATGCACTCTGCACTATGCACTCCCTATGCACTCTGCACTCTGCACTCCCTATGCACTCTGCACTCCCTATGCACTCTGCACTCCCTATGCACTCTGCACTCCCTATGCACTCTGCACTCCCTATGCACTCTGCACTCCCTATGCACTCTGCACTCCCTATGCACTCTGCACTCCCTATGCACTCTGCACTCCCTATGCACTCCCTATGCACTCCCTATGCACTCCCTATGCACTCTGCACTCCCTATGCACTCTGCACTCCCTATGCACTCTGCACTCCCTATGCACTCTGCACCCCCATGCACTCTGCACCCCCATGCACTCTGCACTCCCTATGCACTCTGCACTCCCTATGCACTCTGCACTCTGCACTCCCTATGCACTCTGCACTCCCTATGCACTCTGCACTCCCTATGCACTCTGCACTCCCTATGCACTCTGCACTCCCTATGCACTCTGCACTCCCTATGCACTCTGCACTCTTCACTCCCTATGCAGTCTGCACTCCCTATGCACTCTGCACTCTTCACTCCCTATGCAGTCTGCACTCCCTATGTACTCTGCACTCTTCACTCCCTATGCAGTCTGCACTCCCTATGCACTCTGCACTCTTCACTCCCTATGCAGTCTGCACTACCTATGCACTCTGCACTCTGCACTCCCTATGCACTCTGCACTATGCACTCCATATGCACTCTGCACTATGCACTCCCTATGCACTCTGCACTATGCACTCCCTATGCACTCTGCACTCCCTATGCACTCTGCACTCCCTATGCACTCTGCACTCCCTATGCACTCCCCATGCACTCTGCACTCCCTATGCACTCTGCACTCCCTATGCACTCTGCACTCCCTATGCACTCTGCACTCTTCACTCCCTATGCACTCTGCACTCCCTATGCACTCTGCAACATGCACTCCCTAAGCAATCTGCACTATGCACTCCCTATGCACTCTGCACTATGCACTCCCTATGCCCTCTGCACTCCCTATGCATTCTGCACTCCCTATGCACTCTGCACTCCCTATGCACTCTGCACTCCCTATGCACTCTGCACTCCCTATGCACTCTGCACTCCCTATGCACTCTGCACTCCCTATGCACTCTGCACTCCCTATGCACTCTGCACTCCCTATGCACTCTAAACTCTGCACTCCCTATGCACTCTGCACTCCCTATGCACTCTGCGCTCCCTATGCACTCTGCGCTCCCTATGCACTCTGCGCTCCCTATGCACTCTGCACTCCCTATGCACTCTGCACTCTTCACTCCCTATGCAGTCTGCACTCCCTATGCACTCTGCACTCTTCACTCCCTATGCAGTCTGCACTCCCTATGCACTCTGCACTCTTCACTCCCTATGCAGTCTGCACTCCCTATGCACTCTGCACTCTTCACTCCCTATGCAGTTTGCACTCCCTATGCACTCTGCACTCTGCACTCCCTATGCACCCTGCACTCTGCACTCCCTATGCACTCTGCACTATGCACTCCCTATGCACTCTGCACTATGCACTCCCTATGCACTCTGCACTCCCTATGCACTCTGCACTCCCTATGCACTATGCACTCTGCACTCCCTATGCACTCTGCACTCCCTATGCACTCTGCACTCCCTATGCACTCTGCACTCCCTATGCACTCTGCACTCTGCGCTCCCTGTGCACTCTGCACTCCCTGTGCACTCTGCACTCCCTATGCACTCTGCATTCCCTATGCACTCTGCACTCCCTATGCACTCTGCACTCCCTATGCACTCTGCACTCCCTATGCACTCTGCACTCCCTATGCACTCTGCACTCTTCACTCCCTATGCACTCTACACTCTACACTCCCTATGCACTCTGCACTCTTCACTCCCTATGCACTCTGCACTCTACACTCCCTATGCACTCTGCAACATGCACTCCCTATGCAATCTGCACTATGCACTCCCTATGCACTCTGCACTCCCTATGCACTCTGCACTCCCTATGCACTCTGCACTCCCTATGCACTCTGCACTCCCTATGCACTCTGCACTCCCTATGCATTCTGCACTCACTATGCATTCTGCACTCCCTATGCATTCTGCACTCCCTATGCATTCTGCACTCCCTATGCACTCTGCACTCCCTATGCACTCTGCACTCCCTATGCACTCTGCACTCCCTATGCACTCTGCACTCCCTATGCACTCTAAACTCTGCACTCCCTATGCACTCTGCACTCCCTATGCACTCTGCACTCTTCACTCCCTATGCACTCTGCACTCCCTATGCGCTCTGCACTATGCACTCCCTATGCACTCTGCACTCCCTATGCACTCTGCACTCCCTATGCACTCTGCACTCCTCACTCCCTATGCACTCTGCACTCCCTATGCACTCTGCACTATGCACTCCCTATGCACTCTGCACTATGCACTCCCTATGCACTCTGCACTATGCACTCCCTATGCACTCTGCACTCCCTATGCACTCTGCACTCCCTATTCACTCTGACCTCCCTATGCACTCTGCACTCTGCGCTCCCTATGCACTCTGCACTCCCTATGCACTCTGCACTCTGCGCTCCCTATGCACTCTGCACTCCCTATGCACTCTGCACTCCCTATGCACTCTGCACTCCCTATGCACTCTGCACTCCCTATGCACTCCCTGTTGCCTGTGCACTCTGCACTCCCTATGCACTGTGCACTCTTCACTCCCTATGCACTGTGCACTCTTCACTCCCTATGCACTGTGCACTCTTCACTCCCTATGCACTCTGCACTCCCTATGCATTCTGCACTATGCACTCCCTATGCACTCTGCACTCCCTATGCACTCTGCACTCCCTATGCACTCTGCACTCCCTATGCACTCTGCACTCCCTATGCACTCTGCACTCTGCACTCCCTATGTACTCTGCACTCCCTATGCACTCTGCACTCTGCACTCCCTATGTACTCTGCACTCCCTATGCACTCTGCACTCCCTATGCACTCTGCACTCCCTATGCACTCTGCACTCCCTATGCACTCTGCACTCTGCACTCCCTATGTACTCTGCACTCCCTATGCACTCTGCACTCTGCACTCCCTATGCACTCTGCACTCCCTATGCACTCTTCACTCCCTATGCACTCTTCACTCCCTATGCACTCTGCACTCTGCACTCCCTATGTACTCTGCACTCCCTATGCACTCTGCACTCCCTATGCACTCTGCACTCTGCACTTCCTATGCACTCTGCACTCCCTATGCACTCTGCTCTCTGCACTCCCTATGCACTCTGCACTCCCTATGCACTATGCACTCCCTATGCACTCCCTATGCACTCTGCACTCCCTATGCACTCTGCACTCCCTATGCACTCCGCACTCCCTATGCACTCCGCACTCTGCGCTCCCTATGCACTCTGCACTCCCTATGCACTCTGCACTCCCTATGCACTCTGCACTCCCTATGCACTCTGCACTCTTCACTCCCTATGCACTCTGCACTCCCTATGCACTCTGCACTCCCTATGCACTCTGCACTCTGCACTCTGCACTTCCTATGCACTCTGCACTCCCTATGCACTCTGCTCTCTGCACTCCCTATGCACTCTGCACTCCCTATGCACTCTGCACTCCCTATGCACTCCCTATGCACTCTGCACTCCCTATGCACTCTGCACTCCCTATGCACTCTGCACTCCCTATGCACTCCGCACTCTGCGCTCCCTATGAACTCTGCACTCCCTATGCACTATGCACTCCCTATGCACTCTACACTCCCTATGCACTCTGCACTCTTCACTCCCTATGCAGTCTGCACTCCCTATGCACTCTGCACTCTTCACTCCCTATGCAGTCTGCCCTCCCTATGCACTCTGCACTCCCTATGCACTCTGCACTCCCTATGCACTCTGCACTCCCTATGCACTCCCTATGCACTCTGCACTCCCTATGCACTCTGTCTCCCTATGCACTCCCTATGCACTCTGCACTCCCTATGCACTCTGCACTCCCTATGCACTCTGCACTCCCTATGCACTCTGCACTCCCTATGCACTCTGCACTCCCTATGCACTCTGCACTCCCTATGCACTCTGCACTCCCTATGCACTCTGCACTCCCTATGCACTCTGCACTCCCTATGCACTCTGCACTCCCTATGCACTCTGCACTCTGCACTCCCTGTGCAATCTGCACACCCTATGCACTCTGCACTCTGCACTCCCTATGCACTCTGCACTCCCTATGCACTCTGCACTCCCTATGCACTCTGCACTCCCTATGCACTCTGCACTCCCTATGCACTCTGCACTCTGCACTCCCTATGCAGTCTGCACTCCCTATGCACTCTGCATTATGCATTCCCTATGCACTCTGCACTATTCACTCCCTATGCACTCTGCACTATGCACTCCCTATGCACTCTGCACTCCCTATGCACTCTGCACTCCCTATGCACTCTGCACTCTGCACTCCCTATGCACTCTGCACTCACTATGCACTCTGTCTCCCTATGCACTCCCTATGCACTCTGCACTCCCTATGCACTCTGCACTTCCTATGCACTCTGCACTCCCTATGCACTCTGTACTCCCTATGCACTCTGCACTCCCTATGCATTCTGCACTCCCTATGCACTCTGCACTCCCTATGCACTCTGCACTCCCTATGCACTCTGCACTCCCTATGCACTCTGCACTCTGCACTCCCTATGCACTCTGCACTCCCTATGCACTCTGCACTCCCTATGCACTCTGCACTCCCTATGCACTCTGCACTCCCTATGCACTCTGCACTCCCTATGCACTCTGCACTCCCTATGCACTCTGCACTTCCTATGCACTCTGCACTCCCTATGCACTCTGTACTCCCTATGCACTCTGCACTCCCTATGCATTCTGCACTCCCTATGCACTCTGCACTCCCTATGCACTCTTCACTCCCTATGCAGTCTGCACTCCCTATGCACTCTGCACTATGCATTCCCTATGCACTCTGCACTATGCACTCCCTATGCACTCTGCACTATGCACTCCCTATGCACTCTGCACTCCCTATGCACTCTGCGCTCCCTATGCACTCTGCACTCTGCGCTCCCTATGCACTCTGCACTCCCTATGCACTCTGCACTCTGCACTCCCTATGCACTCTGCACTCCCTATGCACTCTGCACTCCCTATGCACTCTGCACTCTTCACTCCCTATGCACTCTGCACTCTTCACTCCCTATGCACCCTGCACTCCCTATGCATTCTGCACTATGCACTCCCTATGCACTCTGCACTATGCACTCCCTATGCACTCTGCACTATGCACTCCCTATGCACTCTGCACTCCCTATGCACTCTGCACTCCCTATGCACTCTGCACTCCCTATGCACTCTGCACTCCCTATGCACTCTGCACTCCCTATGCATTCTGCACTCCCTATGCACTCTGCACTCCCTATGCACTCTGCACTCCCTATGCACTCTGCACTCCCTATGCACTCTGCACTCCCTATGCACTCTGCTCTCTTCACTCCCTATGCACTCTGCACTCCCTATGCACTCTGCACTCTTGACTCCCTATGCACTCTGCACTCCCTATGCACTCTGCACTCTGCACTCCCTATGCACTCTGCACTCCCTATGCACTCTGCACTCCCTATGCACTCTGCACTCCCTATGCACTCTGCACTCCCTATGCACTCTTCACCCTTCACTCCCTATGCACTCTGCACTCCATGCACTCTGCACTCCCTATGCACTCTGCACTCTGCGCTCCCTATGCACTCTGCACTCTGTGCTCCCTATGCACTCTGCACTCCCTATGCACTCTGCACTCCCTATGCACTCTGCACTCCCTATGCACTCTGCACTCTGCACTCCCTATGCATTCTGCACTCCCTATGCACTCTGCACTCCCTATGCACTCTGCACTCCCTATGCACTCTGCACTCCCTATGCACTCTGCACTATGCACTCCCTATGCACTCTGCACTCCCTATGCATTCTGCACTCCCTATGCATTCTGCACTCCCTATGCACTCTGTACTCCCTATGCACTCTGCACTCCCTATGCACTCTGCACTCCCTATGCACTCTGCACTCTTCACTCCCTATGCACTCTGCACTCCATGCACTCTGCACTATGCACTCCCTATGCACTCTGCACTATGCACTCCCTATGCACTCTGCACTATGCACTCCCTATGCACTCTGCACTCCCTATGCACTCTGCACTCCCTATGCACTTTGCACTCCCTATGCACTCTGCACTCTGCGCTCCCTATGCCCTCTGCACTCTGCGCTCCCTATGCACTCCGCACTCCCTATGCACTCTGCACTCTGCGCTCCCTATGCACTCTGCACCCGCTATGCACTCTGCACTCCCTATGCACTCTGCACTCCCTATGCACTCTGCACTCCCTATGCACTCTGCACTCTGCACTCCCTATGCACTGTGCACTCTTCACTCCCTATGCACTGTGCACTCTTCACTCCCTATGCACTGTGCACTCTTCACTCCCTATGCACTCTGCACTCCCTATGCACTATGCACTCCCTATGCACTCTAGTACTGGTAGTACTGATGGTGGTACTACTGGTAGTACTGGTGGTGGTGGTGGTGGTACTAGTAGTGGTAGTACTGGTGGTGGTGGTACTAGTAGTGGTAGTACTGGTGGTGGTAGTACTGGTAGTACTGATGATGGTAGTACTGGTAGTACTGGTGGTGGTGGTACTGGTGGTGGTAGTACTGGTGGTGGTAGTGGTACTGGTAGTGGTAGTACTGGTAGTGGTAGTACTGGTGGTCGTGGTACTGGTAGTACTGGTTGTGGTAGTACTGGTGGTGGTGGTGGTGGTACTGGTATTACTGGTGGTGGTGGTAGTACTGGTGGTGGTGGTAGTGGTAGTACTGGTGGCTGTAATAGTGGTAGTACTGGTGGCTGTAGTAGTGGTAGTAATGGTGGTGGTAGTACTGGTAGTACTGATGGTGTTAGTACTGGTGGTGGTGGTGGTACTGGTAGTGGTAGTACTGGTGGTGGTGGTACTGGTAGTGGTAGTACTGGTGGTGGTGGTACTGGTAGTGGTAGTACTGGTGGTGGTAGTAGTGGTGGTGGTAGTACTGGTAGTGGTGGTACTGGTGGTGGTACTGGTAGTGGTAGTACTGGTGGTGGTGGTACTGGTAGTGGTAGTACTGGAGGTGGTGGTACTGGTAGTGGTAGTACTGGTGGTGGTAGTAGTGGTGGTGGTAGTACTGGTAGTGGTGGTACTGGTGGTGGTACTGGTAGTGGTAGTACTGGTGGTGGTGGTACTGGTAGTGGTAGTACTGGTGGTGGTATCCAAAGTACGTGTTGCTATTAAATAGAAATACATATCTGACAGCGCTTCAAAGGAAATAAGCGAACACCATGTTCTTGTAATCGGGAACACTTCCTTGCAAACACACATTTTTCCGAGCAATGATAAATCACATAAAAGTTCAATACAATAGACGTCCACATTTCTCAGCCCCAAAAAAGCTGCAGACGAACGCGCGCCCTATACATGCAATGCAGAATGGTGAACGCGCTCCCACCATCTGGATTGCATTACAAGGGCACTCTGACAGCTCCGAATTAAAATTAATGGTCTGCCGTGCGCGAAACCGCACAGAAAATGCTAAAAATGGCCGACCAACATTACATATGCCCTATCGCATCAAGACTACTAAAAAAACAGCACCGCGACGACCAATCACCATTCAGATAATAAAATAGCGCACTGAAAATGCACGAGCAAAGAAGAATTTATCCAGCATGAACGAAAAGCCGCTACAATACGGCTCGCAGCTCCTCCCCACTTCTCACGAAGTGGTGACGTCGCCGAGCCCGTAAAAATGAAGTACTATTGGCCTGTTATATCGACCTGAAATCTGCTTTTGATAGAGTGCCACGCGACCGCCTGTGGAAGAAACTGAAAGCATGGGGACTCCCGCAACCATTGATAGACGTAATAACAACATTATACAGAGAAACATGGGCTACCGTAAAGTTAGGCGATGGATGAAGAGTATCGTAAAAAATAAACATAACAAATGGGCTAAAACAAGGCTGCGTACTTTTACCATGTTTATTCAACCTATACTTGGCAGATTTAAATAATTACCTGCAACAAGTAAACGGACATCCGCCAAAATTGGCAAATGAGCCAATCCAATTTCTGCCATACGCAGACGATATCGTGGTGGTGAGCCAAACTCCGATAGGGCTGTAAAGGACCATAAACAAATTAACAGACTACCTGGATGCACAAGGCCTGGAACTAAATAAATCAAAAACCAAGGTGGTAAGACTGGCGGGCCCGAGGCCAAGTAAATACAAATGGTTCGCAAAGAACTCACAAATAGAGGAAATAAGCGCTTATAAATACCGTGGTATCAAACTGGCAAGAAATCTGTCTCGGGTGGACCAGAAAAGGGAGATCACAGCAAAAGCCCAATCATTAACCTTTGCCTATAAACAGCTTTATAAGAAATTGGAATGCCCTTCACATGGGCACCTCCTAAAAATAATGGCAGAACAATTGCTCCCAACCATATCTTACGGATTGGAAACATTGCATGGCCAAGAAATTGACATTCTAAATAAACTACAAATCAAGGTTTACAAATCAGTATTCAATCTTTTCAAAGGTTCCTCGCCAGCACAAATACGTCTGGAATTTGGGCTCCAGAACCAAGAATTCCAATGGAAAGCAATCTTGATAAAAGCATGCTGGAAACTCAGAGCAGCAGAAATTGGAACACTGAACAACCTATGCTGGACTGAAATAAAACTACAATATGAGCATAGAAACCCAAACACCTGGGGTGACCATCTGCGTACCACCCTGGAGGAACTAGAGATGGAAGAAGCATGGAATAGCAAGCTGGAAAGGTCCACATTCAACAAAGTCTGCAACAACAGGGCAAAGGCATTATCCTTTGTGGAAGATAAAATGAGATTGGCCAAACGCCGCCACGCATGGGTCGTAATAAACTCATATTTAAGCCGAAAACCACAACCGTACCTAGCAGCCCATTTTCGACTATCATTAAAAAGGAGGTTCATGGCATTCAGATTTGGCGATCACTGCTCGAAGGACTTGGTTCCCTCATGGAAAAAAAAACAGCGAATGAAGGCATGTCATTTATGTGGGTACCATACAGAAACTCTAAGCCGATCTGTGCGTCTGTAAATCAGTACAAGTAGAAAGAAAGACCTTGTTGAAATCTGTCTTCATCGACTTAAACGTTCGCACTTGAAGACATGCTGTAACATGCTGGATGGGCGTATCATCAAATACTTTAACTTGTTGGGGTTGAAATTCATGATGTTAGTAGAAAATTTACTCACGAAAACAGGGAAAGACTAAAGACTTGGGGACTGAAAAGACTCTTTTACAGAAAGTGTAAATATTTTAACAGAGAGAAAACATGCTTCGTTTTTAAATCTTTTCATGTAATAGATTGTGTTTTATATGCTTTATGGTTATGACAAACCAAATAAAGTTATTTTTCGACTGACTGACTGATAGCTTTCATTTGCGGGAATATTTTACCAACCACTCACTGGTGTGTTCTTATTAACGGCGAGAGCGACTGATTTTAAAGCAGGGGAACTAGGGGCATAGTATCAAGAACGGCGATAAAATGATCGCCCCTTTAGCGGCAGGAAACTGCCGCTAAAACGGCGATAAAGCGCTTGATAATATGTCCTTGTGAACTCCCATAGCGGGCCAGGTTCTGGTGTTAACCTGGGCTGCTAGGGGAATTCACTAGGGCATATTATCAAGCCCATTATCGCCGTATTAGTGGCAATTTCCTGCCGCTAAAGCGGCGATAATTTTATCGCCGTTCTTGATAATATGCCCCAAAGTTCGAATCTGGCCTGAGGCTCAACCCACCTGTGATTCTAGGCAAATCACTTAATGTCCCCGCACCTAAAAATGAATGTGTCCGTCTGTAATGCAACTGGCGCTCGTGTAAAGCGCTCTGATACCTTCGGGTCGAGATCGTGCTATATAAGACTACACAAAAAAAATTCTGTCAGACCATAATAGTCTGGCACTCTAGCTCTTATTTTATAGGCATACTATACTTCATCGAGAGCCCGTACAAGGGCATCTGCTAGGCCTCTTAGCGCTGTTCTTTTATTGACAAATGTATCATGTTGTAATGATGTTGCTGACCGTTCATTTAATGGTCTGTGCAAGAGTATCCTGGATTGCACAACCGAGGGTTAGGTGAGAGACATTAAATACGATAGAACCCAAAATGTGCCTTACTGTGCACCGTGCCCTGCCTCTTAATTGGCGCACATGGACCTACCTACGACTCCCTGCCGAACGTACTCACCAACGCGTGCACTTAGCTGTGCACTTTAATGCCTTCGTGGAACTGTTGATTCGCTTCTTCAAGAATATGACAAAGGGGCCCTGTCAGGGCTAAATGTTTGCTGTCATGAATGCGCACGATTAGGGCCACCAAGGGAGTGATATACAGGGCTCCGCGAGCTCTCTGCCGGAAATTGGCTGACTGCAAGGTAAATAATAAAGATTACGGCGAAAGCACACAAGGGTGACGTTAAGGAGAAATGTACAGCTCCATTTCACAAAGACCAAAGCAGTGTCGCGACAATAGCAAATATGAGTGTTCCCTGAAATGTATGCTATCGAAAAAGTTAAAATGGCGGGTTGGATTAAAAGACTATGGGCCTGATTTAGAGTTTGGCGAGGAGCTACCCCATCACAAATGTGACGGATACGCCGTTCTCTCTATTACAGGTGCATTGCATCCTATGGCGCTTGTATTAATGGTGGTGGGATATCCGTCGCGTTTGTGACGCAGTAGCCATCTGTCAAACTCTAAATCAGACCTAAAGAAACGACAGTGCTTTCATTTATTTTCTGGTTGTGGAAAATCATATAAGAAAAGCAAACCATGAACTATGTGAATAGTGGATTAGTGCACATTCTAATTAATGTGTTGATGTTTTTAAAAGGAAAATGCAATACAAGACATTTGATTATGCAGATAGATACAGGGAACGGCGCAATGAATCAAGTTGTCTATGTCTGTCAATAAGGAGCATTTTCAATTAGATTTTTTCTAAATTAGGGGAGTGTTTAAACACGTCAGCCTGAATCACAAAGGTAAACTTACACTTTTGTGCAAGTTTACTATTGTTTGCCACTCACAATGATGTTTAACTAGCAGTATCTTTATGACTGTGCTGTCTCCACACACAAAAAGACATAAAGTCCTACCTGTTTATGTGCAGAGACACCGCAGTCGTAAAGATACCAGCAGATCCTTTGTGAAAAGCAAACAAAAGCAAAATACCTTTGCGAATAGCTAACAATCAACTTTCACAAAAGTGTATTTTTGCCTTCGTGAATCAAAACCCTCAGTGAAGTATTACTTGGGGGAGGTTGTGGAATCTCTAACTAGGTGTAGCATGTAGTGCATTCCAAAGGCTGAATGACATCTGTGAGGAAATTCAAGGTATACTATACACAGATGAAACCTCTGTTTCGCTTAAACACTTCAACTTCTTGTATTAAGGCAGAGGCTTATCCAAAAACACTTACCCTAAACATTCACTCAAAACGCATGTCTTAGAAGGCATCTTCAAGCTCGGCTAATGACCATGTGTGGTGTGTGTATTCTTCAAGGACGCTGTCAAGAAGACAAGATGTAACTGCAGGTAAGCTTTATTTGTCTTAGAAAGGCTGATGACAATGTTTTCAGTCTCGCCCCACGCAGGGCTCCCCATATCTCTCTGACTGAACACCTTCAACATTCCAATTGCCCTTCACAGGGACATTCCAACTGGGAATGAAAGCGGGGGTGGAACACTGAGAGACATGAGGAGAACGTACAGCACACTGCCTTCATCAATGAATCTGACTGGATACTGTTGCTAGTATCGTAATCCCACCTTAATAATATTCAAAACCCTAGATACCCTTACATCATAGGACGTGATGAATAAAAATGAATAATTATCATAAAGTGCAGCATTTACAGAAAGTCACTAGGTCACCTGGCTCTAAGTCTCACTGTCGTTTCCCAACATAACCCCCAAAATAATGCAGAGGCACATGATAAATTGTAGTTATAAAGGGCGGCTCACGTGAAAACATTGTCATGAACATCAGCAGGTTCTGCACATAAATTCCCACTAAAGTTTTTTGTAGCTGGACAATTGCCTGTGTGACAAATTCTGACAAAGTTATAGATTATAAATGGGGTTGCCACTGGTAGGTATTTATAGTAATTATGAAACAACACCACTGCAAAATGTCCAGTGTTTTCATACGTGCTCTCCATTGTTTCTCGCATATATTTATTTGTGCATGAACTCGTGCTTGAGCTTCGGCCAATGCTACTGCCTGCACAGGATAGGGCAGTAAATGGAAAGTACGTGAGGACCCTGTTGTTGCGTTCTCTTGTTGTTTGGCTAAAATAAATTAGAGTTTAAAGACTTCAACACCTAAAAAATAAGTGAAAATTATAAAGATATTATTAAACTATAGCATACCATAAATGTTCATACCATACCATACAATTACACTCCATACTATATCATACCAAATTATAACATACTATACAATAACATGCCATAGCATAATATACCATACAATAACATCCCATACAATGCTATGAAATGAAAGGCCATACCTTACTATACCATGCTATAATGTACAGTGACAGGCTGTAAAATATCATACTAGCCAATCAAGTCACCCTCATCTCCATTCACCTCTACCCATCTCCGAACCCTCAAATGACCCTCACCTCCCTCTACCTACCCCATAGCTCTCAACTCATCCTAATTTCTCTTCATCTCTACCCAGCCCTGAACCTTCAAGTCACCCTCACCTCTCTTTACACCTACCTATCCTGAACCCTCAAGCCATGCTCATCTCCCTTTACCTCTACCCACCCCTGAGCCCTCGAGTCACCCTTACCTCTGTTTACCTCTTCCAACCGTGAACCCTCCAATCACACTGAATTCCACTTACCTCTACACTGCCCTGAGCCCCGAAGTCAACCTCACCTCCCTTTACCTCTGTCCACCCCTGAATCATCAAGTCAGCTTCAACTCCCTTTATTTTTACCTACCCCTGAACCCTCGTTACCCTCACCTCTCTTTACTTCTACTCACACTTGAGCCCTGAAGTCACCATCACCTCCCTTTACCTTTAGCACTCGCTGAACCCTAAAGTCACCCTCAGCTCCATGTATCTCTACCCACCCCTGCACCCTTATATTACCCTTACTTCCCTTTACCTCTAGCCACCCCTCAAACCTTAATATCTCTTTTTTTTAAATCACATAAAAAGGATGCTATTTAAAAAAAAAAAATTACCTGGATGGTCAAATACTGCATGGTAAAAGTACAAATACTTGCCTGCGTGATACTTGCGTGCATGGTCAAGTCTACGTGGTGAAGACTGCGAGGTAAAGTCTGTTTCCCATAGGGATATTTCAGAACAATACTTTGCTTTGAGGAAGACATAAGTAAACCAGACAATTTGGGCAACAAGTTCAAACTTTGCAAAACTTCACCAGTAAATAAAAGCATTCATCCTCTCTACCACATTTCTATGTCCGAGATCATTCAGGAAACACGTGCTGAGTATTGTTGTATTGAGAGTGCACTGCAGAGCTCTGTGTATGCTCAAAGGTAATGCTGAGTACCAGCCATCTTGTGCATAATATGTTATAATAATAATAATAATAATAATAATAATAATAATAATAATAATAATAATAATAATATCTTCACATAGTTACTATACATAGAAAGTCCAGGTATGGCCCCTGGTCACAAAGGAGCCGAAAGCCATTTATTATTGCAGAGCCTCTCCTATAGTGGATGACATTCCTTGAGTATCGCACATGGGAAGCACAATATACAGGTTCAGCAACCAGCAGCCCTCCTAAGATGGTGTCCACACAGCTTTACTATACTCATTTCCAGGACTAGAAGACCTGTAAGTTACTGTAACTGCTGTGCTGAGCCCAGGGAGGCACTGGGTGCTGCTGGGACAGCAATTGGGCGTGAGGAGCCACACAGGTTCCCGCCAACCACCGCAACTATTTGGGAGCGTTGTGCACACCCATTTGCTTAGGCTCACACCTTGGTTGTGCCACTAAACATTTACAGTAAACAGCGGTCATGGGGCCCGCACACAGAAGCAGAGGATGGGCCCGATAGCCAGGGCAATAGGTATCAGCTAAGTGACCCTGTGCGAGTCAGATAAGACACAAGTGCCTTTAATTCCTGAAAATTGTTAACAGGGTCAAGAAACTCGAAATTACTTTTGCCTCTGACCCATTCCTTTTTTAGGTCTCACCTAGCGACGCAGCGCATGCACTGCTCGTCGCCTTGGCGAGATCTATTGTGGGTTTTTAGGCAGAAGGGAGACAGGAGATGTCCACACGCCTGCTGCTCATCGCCTTTGCGAGATCTATTGTTGTGGAATTTTAGGCGGAAGGGAGACAGGAGATGTGGACACCCCTGGCCAGGCGATGTGCACGTGTACAGCTCCCATCGCGCTTTCACTTTCCTAGTGCACTCGCCCGGACAACACTGAGCGCGGCGCCTGCTTCAGGGACACCACGCTTGGTTTATTTTTTCAGAGGCCTGGTCTGTGTCAACGCAGGGCAGGACGGACACACCACTGGCCCTTTTATATCCATATTGGAATCTACATCTTTAACACTAGAAGAATAAGGAACTGTATGTTCGTCTGCTCCCTCTGTAATGATCAAATGCACTAAGCAAAGCCAAAATCTTTCTTCATAAATACCATGTTAGACCAAAAAAGTGCATTACAATGTCACTGTGAGGAATGTGTGATCATGATTATTTACCAGGAGGATTCTCCCCCAGAGTACTTTATTCTACCAACGGTTTACTTGATTTTCTTATGTTCTTCTTTTTAAAGTAATTTGTTGGAGTGCAATAAACGTATCACGTAAGCATATTCAAAGAACACATTCAAAGAAAATGATTAAGAGGTCGCTCGCCACAAAGTGAGTACTTTGGCAAATGAAGTAGGTAACAGGAGAAGATGTTGAGTGTAGGAGAATTCATGATTTGATACTCCTACTTGTCCTATAGGTAGCAATGATTCCCATTGACTAGTAGTAGGTGGAGGACAACCATAGGCTGAAGCTATCCAACAGGAGGGTGACTTCATTGACTTTATGGGCAGGGTAAATTATTGGCCATGTGGACTGCTGCGTGTGACAGATGTCTGTCTGAGCCAACATTTTGCTTGGAGATTGATCAGAAGCCAAGAGCGCATGGTGAGGAGGAAGCCTGCCAAGAAGTTGATGCTTACCACCTCCAGCTGTGCTCCCTGGAGGAGCCTTTCTGGAATGGGTCTCAGTCAAGCTGGTCCCCAAGGTATTGGCCAAAAGCAGAATCAGTGGACACCATGCACTCTCTGAGCCACCTCTTGGATTGCCCTCATGGCAACCTGGTACTCCCCCCCACCCAGGACAGAAACAAGGACAAGTCATCCCATCTAATTCTGTGCAGGAATTTGTCACTAGCCGTTGTGGAATGCTGTTTGTCGGCATAGAGAAATCCTGATACAGTAATTGAACGCAATCATTTCATCACTTACATAGAGAAGATCAATGAGGATTTTCTCCCAGATTGCTATAGGCCTGACAAAGTCATGCTCATAATGTTATTTCCTGTAGAGCGATTCAGAAAAGGGAGTGGTGATGAACAGAGTGTCTGAATTAAGCAGACCACTCTTACCCAGTCCAAAGATCAGGGCTTGATCCATCACCGTTATTTAGCTCACTGCCCCATCCCAGCTCAGAACCTGGCTATATGCAAATTAGTCTGTCCCTGGCCCAGTGCATCATGGGAACAGGGCAGACCAAACTACCAAGCCAATTCTTCACCAGAAAGGAGACAAGCTACCGGGGACCGGTTTCTGGCATTTCAGCCTCGTTGGCCCGGCTTGCTTGAATCCTGATGGAGCAGTGAGCAAGGGACTCATGTCTGAGTATACCCTGCCACACCTATAGTGGCCAAAAACGATTCAGAAAAGGGGGTGGTGATGAACAGAGTGTCTGAATTAAGCAGACCACTCTTACCCAGTCCAAAGATCAGGGCTTGATCCATCACCGTTATTTAGCTCACTGCCCCATCCCAGCTCAGAACCTGGCTATATGCAAATTAGTCTGCCCCTGGCCCAGTGCATCATGGGAACAGGGCAGACCAAACTACCAAGCCAATTCTTCACCAGAAAGGAGACAAGCTACCGGGGACCGGTTTCTGGCATTTCAGCCTCGTCACTGCACCATCAGGATTCAGGCAAGCCGGGCCGAAGACGGCTGTAATGCCAGAAACCGGTCCCCGGAAGCTTGTTTCCTTTCCAGTAAAGAATTGGCTTGGTAGTTTGGTCTGCCCTGTTCCCATGATGCACTGGGCCAGGGACAGACTAATTTGCATGTAGCCAGGTTCTGAACTGGGATGGTGCAGTGAGCTAAAAAACGGTGATGGATCAAGCCCTGATCTGTTGACTGGGTAGGAGTGTTCTGATTAACTCAGATACTCTGTCCATCACCACCCCCTTTTTGAATCATTTCTTGTAGAGGGCCCAATAGGAAAGTTGCTAGGACTGTGGTAGCCTGTGTGACCCAGCAGAACAGTAAGTTGAGGAATTGCGTCCATTCCACTGTCCTTGTACCCAATGTGTAGAGGTCACTAGGGTCTGTGCAGATGCAGATCCACTATGTGACTTTGTTGGGTGACCCTAGACCAGACTCAGAAGGAGTTGGTGGGACTCTTCTCCTTGAAACGGATCACTTATCATTCTCTATAGCACTGCAACACCTGCCCATTTATGTACTGCTCTCAGAAGAAATGTATTCAACATATCAGAGTTTGCCACATATTTTTTGTGTCTGTATTCTTTTGCGAACTGTTAAAATGCAGAGTGAGGAATCAAAGTATTGTATATTTGTCGAGGCCACCATTCATGGGGCATGCACACACCCAAGACAAATCCTTTATCAGTCATGTAGAATGTGCATTTCTTTCATATATTGGAGATGCCTGATTGAAAGGCCTTTCCTAAGAAGGCAGATGAAAAAAATGTAATTAGGTGACACATTTCTGTTTAAATGTTACACCTCCAGAACGCGTAGCCTTAATAGATGTAAAATAATTAAATGCAGCGAGTGTCTGTACATTGCTGGCACAATAAGTGCTGTCTGCTTGCAACAACGCAGTTTAATATAACAGGACCTTGTGCACGGAGGTGAAGGGATGTTTTCATGTCACGTTGTTTTACCAACATAGGGTTGAAAACGAGAAAGGGGCTTAAATGCACTCACGGGAAGCAGCCAGGCGAGAGCTCAAAATAAACACAACCAAATTGAAGAAACCAACTTACTTCTTTTTATATTTCAAAAGATTTTATTAGAACATTTTTAACATAAACAGTACAGAGAGAATGAAGGCAATACTGGTCATATTATACCGCCATTGGGGTTACAGTTGGCGTACAGTAAATATGATTGGTCATTTTACACTTTGGGTAGTCATTTACGATCTATGACGTCTGCAGCCTTGATGGGCCTATGTATTGCCCTCGAGAGGGGGAAGCGAAAGTGGGAAAGGAAAGAAAGAGAAGAGAGGACAGTAAGGGCAGCGCGTTAGTTATGCTCTGATACAAGAAACAAATGTCCCATGAATATCACAATGAAAAGTATTTGTAGAGGTAGCATGTTGGAAAGATACCATGTTTAATTAGGTAACAATTTCCCAGAAAAGGGAAAACAAATAGTTGCAAATGTCATGCGGTTACAAACCTTTCTCCCATACTTGTGTTGCTTGACTTCTTAAATTAACCACAGCTGGATTTCTTGGTAATGAACATTTTAGAGGATGTTTTCCACTCAACAACGTCGAAATTGTACCCAAAGTCAAAAGCATTTGGGGCCATATTATCAAGAAAGGGCGATACATTATCGCCCCTTTTATCTACATAATGGGCTTGATAATATGCCCTTGTGAATTCCCATGGAAGCCCAGGTTCTGGTGTTAACCTGGGCTTCTACGGGAATTCACAAGGGCATATTATCAAGCCCATTATCGCCGCATTAGGGCAGTTTCCTGCCGATAAAAGCGGCAATAATGTATCGCCGTTTCTTGATAATATGGCCCTAGGTTTTCAAACTACCACTCAAGTTTACCTGGCAAACGATGTGAACTGTGTGTTAAAGCATTTATTTGAGAGCAGAATGTGACAATTAATTAATGCAGGTTGTCAATGATAACCCAATCAATAACTTTGGTCAGTAGTGTTTATAATATTTACCTGCAAGTTAATAACCTATAACTAAATATTTAAGTGGTCATCTGCAGTGAGACACTACTGCTAATAAAAAGATTAACGGGTCACACCGCTTAGACATTTGGGGAGGATGGAACCACTGGACCAGAATTAGCCTTCTGCCCAGAATGGGACAATACCCCATATCAATTTAGACCAAGGTTTCTTCAAGATGAGTCTTGAAATCACACTGACTACTTGTCACTCTTCCTCATCTGGTCCTTACACATATTAATTGACTGTGACAAAATAGATCTCAGAACAATGAAGATCACCGAGATGTGGGTCGGACATTACCTTCATGTCACTCATCCTTGCTCATGATGTGGCCTAGTGGCTAAGCTGCTGACTTTAGAACGTAGGTTCAAATTCCATTCTGTCGCATTGCACTTGACTGAATTACAATATCATAAATATGTGAAATCAAACTGTGAATGCAGAACCTTACAGTAAATATGCAGTATAATTTTAAAACTGACCCACCCTGTACCCTTTCAATGAATTTAATGGAATTCCGTGGAATTTTAATGGAATTCCGTAGAATTCTGCGATGTGGAACTCTGCCTATTCCGCCCATCCCTAGTTTCCCCTCAGGCAGGACACAAATGTTTTGTGAGCACTGTTAGTTGTATTATGCCCCTCAGTATGTTTGATGGGCACCTCTGCCTCTTTGACAGTTTGTAACTTCCAGCCCCACAGCCTATAGTTTAGGTCTCTCCTGAGACAGTGCATGCGCTGTCGCTTGCACAACGTTTTTTATACTTAAGAGACATGCCAGTTGGTGTCAAGAGGCTGCAAAGATGCAAACAGACTGCACTCCCTGCTCTGCATGGCCATATTGGTGCTTTCTTCATGATGGTGTAGGATAATTTCACAGTTCATTTTGTGAAGGCAGAGAATAATTAATCCCATACAAAGAAAACTGGTCAATGACCCGCTTGGTCAGTGCAGGCCACATCATAGCCCACATAGCCTTGCTGCTGTGCAACATGGCAAAAAGAAAGTGACAGACAATAGCTTTCCCCTTGGAAAGATCTATTAACTTTGCCAAAGCTTGTTGTTTCAGCTCTAATGCTAGTGAGCTCATATGAGGAGCTCCTCTGTGGTGTCCTAAATAATTCAATAATGTAACAACTAAGAAAAAAGAAATTAGATCAACACAGTGGAGAATAATGTAGCAAAAGTCACTAGTTTTTTTTAACTTTCACAGATATCACAGGTTCATAGCTCCCTAATCAATGGTATTAAATGCACACCAACAAGAAGGGTTATGGGTACAAAGGGCCATTGCATTCTCACTATTCCTTGATGACAGGGGTATCTTATGTTCTTATGTTAGCAGAGCAATATCAAAAAACAATTTCCAAAAATCAGTGTGAAGCCAATAAAATTTCCAAAACATATATAGGATGTAAATGTTACAAAGATACAAAGATTTGATTTAGTGCACATTGGGTCCGTTGGTCCAAAACCTCACTCAGTAGGATTTTGGTGGCCATTTTATAAGGATATCTTTCAACTTTTTTTTTCAGAACATGAGTTCAGAAGAGTTCATTTGAAAAAATCTTGGTCAAAATAAGGCAGCTATTTTAAGGGGGGTCCCCTTGCGTGTTTTATAGAAAATAACCAAAGAGTAGGGCATCTTAACAACTTTGTTCAATCATGTATGTGGGGTTATAAAACCAACATCTAGCTAATTAAGTGGTATCCATTTGATCAGTTACTAAATTTAGAAAATTTGAAGTTGCATTAGCAGTAGCTACATAGTTAAACTCTGCTTTATCATTTTACTTCCTTTTGGTGAGCACAGGATGGTCAGTAGCTCTGGCAAGACAAGACTGTGTTGAAGAGTATGGCTCAAAGATGGAGAACATTTCATGGAGATATTACAAATGGGGGTGGGGTCGCACACTACTCACACACCGGCGGTATCGGTGTGTCCTTAGGGGCGATACCGCTGGTGTGTCAGTAGTGTGCGACACCACCCCCAATTGTAATGTTAAAGCTCCCTCGAGCAGTTGGCTGACGAGCCTGGGACCCCGCACCTACGCGCCTGAGTGGTACTAAACCTGGCAGATATTTGGCAGCCACCGGCAACCCCAGAACACGGCCTATACCTGCTGACGAGGGGTGATACCCCGAAACACGTGTCCAGGGATGGCGAAGACATCAAAGATAGCAGAGAATCGAAAGAAGATGCACAGCGGAACACGTAACTATATTTACCATAGTCCTTAGGGGCGATACCGCTGGTGTGTGAGTAGTGTGCGACTCCACCCCCAATTGTAATGTTAAAGCTCTCTCGAGCAGTTGGCTGACGAGTCTGGGACCCCGCACCTACGCGCCTGAGTGGTACTAAACCTGGCAGATATTTGGCAGCCACCGGCAACCCCAGAACACGGCCTATCCCTTCTGACGAGGGGTAATACCCCGAAACACGTGTCCAGGGATGGCGAAGACAGCGAAGATAGCAGAGAATCGAAAGAAGATGCATCGCGGAACACGTAACTACATTTACCATAGTCCTTAGGGGCGATACCGCTGGTGTGTGAGTAGTGTGCGACCCCACCCCCAATTGTAATGTTAAAGCTCCCTCGAGCAGTTGGCTGACGAGCCTGGGACCCCGCACCTACGCGCCTGAGTGGTACTAAACCTGGCAGATATTTGGCAGCCACCGGCAACCCCAGAACACGGCCTATCCCTGCTGACGAGGGGTGATACCCCGAAACACGTGTCCAGGGATGGCGAAGACAGCGAAGATAGCAGAGAATCGAAAGAAGATGCATCGCGGAACACGTAACTACATTTACCATAGTCCTTAGGGGCGATACCGCTGGTGTGTGAGTAGTGTGCGACCCCACCCCCAATTGTACTCTTGCAGCTCCCTCGAGCAGTTGGCTGACGAGCCTGGGACCCCGCACCTACGCGCCTGTGTGGTACTAAACCTGGCAGATATTTGGCAGTCACCGGCAACCCCAGAACACGGCCTATCCCTGCTGACGAGGGGTGATACCCCGAAACACGTGTCCAGGGATGGCGCAGACAGCGAAGATAGCAGAGAATCGAAAGAAGATGCATCGCGGAACATGTAACTACATTTACCATAGTCCTTAGGGGCGATACCGCTGGTGTGTGAGTAGTGTGCGACCCCACCCCCAATTGTAATGTTAAAGCTCCCTCGAGCAGTTGGCTGACGAGCCTGGGACCCCGCACCTACGCGCCTGAGTGGTACTAAACCTGGCAGATATTTGGCAGCCACCGGCAACCCCAGAACACGGCATATCCCTGCTGACGAGGGGTGATACCCCGAAACACGTGTCCAGGGATGGCAAAGACAGCGAAGCTAGCAGAGAATCGAAAGAAAATGCATCGCGGAACACGTAACTACATTTACCATAGTCCTTAGGGGCGATACCGCTGGTGTGTGAGTAGTGTGCGACCCCACCCCCAATTGTAATGTTAAAGCTCCCTCGAGCAGTTGGCTGACGAGCCTGGGACCCCGCACCTACGCGCCTGAGTGGTAGTAAACATGGCAGATATTTGGCAGCCACCGGCAACCCCAGAACACGGCCTATCCCTGCTGACGAGGGGTGATACCCCGAAACACGTGTCCAGGGATGGGGAAGACAGCGAAGATAGCAGAGAATCGAAAGAAGATGCATCGCGGAACACGTAACTACATTTACCATAGTCCTTAGGGGCGATACCGCTGGTGTGTGAGTAGTGTGCGACCCCACCCCCAATTGTAATGTTAAAGCTCCCTCGAGCAGTTGGCTGACGAGCCTGGGACCCGCACCTACGCGCCTGAGTGGTACTAAACCTGGCAGATATTTGGCAGCCACCGGCAACCCCAGAACACGGCCTATGCCTGCTGACGAGGGGTGATACCCCGAAACACGTGTCCAGGGATGGCGAAGACAGCGAAGATAGCAGAGAATCGAAAGAAGATGCATTGCGGAACACGTAACTACATTTACCGTAGTCCTTAGGGGCGATACCGCTGGTGTGTGAGTAGTGTTCGACCCCACCCCCAATTTTAATGTTTCATGGAGATATTTGCATGAATAATAGCGGATGTTTAAAGTACTTTACAGTCAGCAGTTGGCAAATACGCTTGTGGGGAAGGGCAAAGGGATATTTCAGTTATGGTTGATGGGAGAAATACTGGCACCCTCCCAGGAGCAAATAAATGAAACTCACCAGACATAGCAGGATTGCTCAGAAACAGAGTGAAATGTATTTATTGCTACCAAATACATGCATCATTGCTAATTAGCAAGGAAGAAGTCAGGTCTCCCGCCTTAGGGGCTCTCAGACTGCTTCTTCCCAGAGTGACATGTTTCTAGGTGCTATATATTAGAAATGCCATGTCAGTGGAACTAGAATATGGCACCAATCCAAATATGGCTAACATGGATGTGCAATGTCTGCACCATGCAAATTATAAACAGCCAGATATGGGCAGACCAGAAAGGCTTGCTCGGCACTGTGTAAGCAACTTGCACAACTAGATAAGGAAACTTATGATGACGTCAGGACAAGGAAAGTGACCTCTCAGGCAGATTCAGAATAGCTGCTGGAAGCTTGTGCAGGCAAGGTCAGATAGGAAGCCCTTTGGAGCTCTGGGCCTCATGTTAGTGTGAGTGTCCAGGAAAACACTGTCAAATTTAAACAACTGCATTTGAAGTAAATTATTCATTGAATAGGATTCTGTCACCTTTCCCATTTTCATCAAATTCTGATTTCTCATCTACCACTCTACACATACTTATAACAGGGAAAGTAAAACTCTCATAGTAGTGAATAGGGTTGCCATAGTTGCAGAATATAATTTCAGTATACCACAGAAGCAGTCATTCTGACATAGCATAAAACATGCAAATGTAAGATAAATATAAGCAAAATATTATAAATAAAAACAAATTATACGTCCTTATATCCACTATGATAGCATAGATCTATCCTGCTATCGCGCTGCCTTAAGGTAGAGAATGTGTCATCATGAGAATGGAAAAATAATTTGACGTATTAAGTGCAAGTCCATTCATTATTTTTTTTTATTCGGGTAATTTTAATGTGTTAATCTAACTCTAAAAGGTAGCGGAATGATGCAACAGGATACAATGCAAAAATGTGAGAAAATACGAATATGCATGTGCTTTCACGATGAGAGTTAAGGACAAACATTTCTGACAAACACTGAAGAGAGCAGAAACACTGCAACACAGTGTGGTGAGGCTGATGACTGAATTGGTTCAGTCTATGGTGGTAGGAAGATTGTGAATAGAAGGCTTTTGAGATCTTTCATTGATTACACCAATTAGGGAGTAATCTGAGGAGCTAAGACTCGTAGTTTTAGAGTCATTGACAGGAGGCTTCATTCTGTCTGAGTGTTTCAAATGCTATGCTGGCCAATGGGGTGATCTTAGTACTTTGTGTGTGCCACCGGAACAATGTGTTAAATGCACAATAGTCATGTATCTCAAGTGGGGTTCCTCATAGATTTCAATCAAATTTTTAAATGGGTCCAGCCGACAGAGAGAGCGAAAACCTTTTGTTTTGGTTGATGATCAGTCAGCTGCTGAGTGACCAAAGTCTGTGACTATTGTCAGTGAAGAGTCGGGAAGACTAGTCAGTAGAGCATGCCTCTGTCAATGTGTGATACAAAAATGGCCTAGAGCATTGACAAGACATTTTAATGAGAGGAATGACTTAATTTTGCAGAGTAAAGTAGTACAAAACCTTGATTTTTGTGCTGCTTTTTTCATGATATGGGCCTTGAAGGATAGAGGGGGGCCAGTGTGTAAGCCCTATGATTTCCCAAAAGAAAAAAGCTGGGGAGAAGCAATTTATGTTCATATTCCTGAGACACTGAGGGTTCCTCTGTTTATGAGGTTCAGCTCAGTCTTGTGGTGAGTTTCGGGTAAAACGTGATCATTCAGGTGTTAATGAAACCGAGGCAGGATCTACGTTTCAGGTAGTAATCAGTCAATGAAACTTTAGGATATAGTTGGATATTTTCAACTTTTTGGTGAAAATCAGTACATTGATGACTGAGTTTTGCAACTAGTTTCTCTGTGTAAAGGTTGAACATCATGCCAGTGAGAATACATCTCTGCAGAGACAAGAGTTGTTAGAGATCTAGAGGATTTCAACCACATACATTCGTTTCGGACAGAGAAGTATTAGGTGAAACATTTTAAGTTGATGTTTATGATGTCTATGAGTAAATGGAAATTTTTAAGTAAGACCTAGTGGATGCCATTTGACATTGGTAGGAGGTAAGTATGTATTTGAGATGGCCTGTTGCCGATAATGTAGATCAGTGACATTCATGCAAATTGTGACTAAGTGCAACTGTGAGAAAATTGGTATCAGAAAAATGTTGATACATGTGAACATGAATACAGAGTTTTTAGTCAGAATTCATATTGTGAGTGCATGTGTCAATATTTTCTATATATATATATGCATGTGTCAATATTTTCAATATAGGCTTACATACAAACAAAGGGTCCAATGTGTGTATTGGTAGGGATTTTAGATTTGATATACACAGGAACCAGATGGTTAAAATATTTATAAGCCAAACAATCTATCCCGGCAATTTGACTATCTGCCAAATTGAGCCAGCGCAAGGACCTCCCAGCTGAAGGAATCAGTCGCTGCTATCCAAAATGTAGCTAACAGCCAAGTTGGAGTCTCAATGAGTTATTTTGGGGAGACCACCATAAAGGGTATTACAGTTTCAAGTGTGAATTAATGGCCATGCTGATTATCAGGAAACAATGAGAATTTAACAAAAAAGGTAGGATAGCTTTCACTTGGGTCATTCAAAGGAACAGATGCTAACTGTTGGCATAATCTGAAAATAAAGCGTCATCTTGAAGTCAATTGTTACTCCTAAGTTTGCAACTTTATCTGCCCATGAACTATAGATCAAACAATTTGTGTTTATGAGATGACCAAGATTAGTTCAGCCCAAAAAAATCATTTTGATGCAAGGACGTGGTGGAAATCCTTTATTAGAAATGAAACAGGGTTATCCCTATGTCTCTATATGAGGGTAGGTCACCTGGAAGTTTAATATAAATAAAGTGCCATTCACATAGGATTTTGTGGTGAGTTGGGTACCCTCAAAAATCTCGAAAAGAAAAAGTAAATATATATTAGCAGATATTAAAAAGAGACAGAGAAAGCTGCTCACAATTTAGGTTGACAGTCTTGGAACTCATCGAACCTAACTTCATCCATTGTGTCCTGGTTCCTTTAATGAATGGGAGCCAATCTGTAAATCTCCCCATAGCCCCAACCACAATGGCCAATGATAATTAGTATGCAGCAGTCAACCAATATAAAGGCAGCAAAATTGTCCAGTGAGGTCAGCAGAGTGTAAGCACCTTGATTGATTTTTCTAATTGCACACAAAGATCTCCCATAACGAGGACTAAAACTTATATAATATTGTTTTAGAACATGATGGAAATCCAGATGGTCTTGAAGCTGCATGAAAATATTAATTTCTAGTTTCTGTAACGTTTGACAGGCTGGACAGAGCAATGTTAGGTCTAAAGTTAACTACTCAAGGGACAACTATGCACTCTTTCAGAATGGTTGGCACTCTAGCCTCCTGGATAGACAGGGTAACTATATGGGTAAAAGCAAAGACAAATAAAATGCAAAGGCAGGGTTTCTTAAGTAATCTTATGGGGTCTTTAAAATAACAGGAGGCAGTACATTCTCTGAAGGCAAAGGTTTCAAAGAGAAGTGTACTTAGAAATTGTAGCAATATGTATCCTTGCTAGAGTCTTATCGGCTGATCTTCGAGTGCCCATTAAGCAATCATGACCAAAACCAGATCAATTTCGTCAACTTTCGATCAAAGAGCTCTTTAGAGGAGACAACTGATGGGGTACAATGGCTTGTGTCTATGGCTAATAATTTCAACAGAATTGCCAAATGACAACAAGATTTAATTTAAGTTTGTTCCAGATAGATGTTTTGCCATTGGAATAGATTGTCGGTACTGTTCAGTTTCTACAGCAACTGACATTAAATCTTATGGGCATTCCAGTTTCCTTCTTTTGGTTTCCATGTGATAATTGACCTTCTCAGAATTAAGACCCAAGATATACTAAGGAGCCTAATGGACCTGGTTCTCGAAATTTTAGTGATGGTAACTAAATTAAAGGCGCACTGCTGTGTAAGTGAAGATGAGTGAAGGCTTCTTCACAGGGGAGTTTTTCCTTTAAAAAAGTTCTATATCGAGGGTAGATCAAGTATAGATTGTTGTTTGGATTCCATGGACCAAGATCATTTAAGTGCAGTGAACCTCTGAACTGTTGGTTTAGACGCTCTCAGGGGTGAGGGATTAAACAAGCATTGGTAATGCATCCGTTTCACCAATGTAATGAATAAGGAGCTGTTTGCATCAATTATTGTCTGGGAGAAGGAAAGAGCTCCTTGACAGACAATGGGAGTTGAGAGGATGTGGCACCGTGCCAGAGCTGCTGACTCCAGAGCTGGGGGTCCTGGTTCGAGACTCGGGGCTCTATGCACCATTGTGATTCTCTGCAAATCACTTAGGGCCAAATGTAGGAAGCCTAATTCCGGTCGGTAACGGCCGAAATTACCGAATTTCGGCCGTTACCGACCGGAATTAGGCTTTTCAGATGTAGGTGGCCAAATTGTAGGATTCAGTAATTTACCGAATCAGTAACTTAAGGAAACGGTAAATTACCAAATTCTTAGCATACCGATGCGGTAAATTACCGAATCCTTTATGTAGAGAGCACTCAAGTGAGTACTTTTTACATTTAAGGATTCGTTATTTACCACCAACTATTAGTTGGTGGTAAATTCCGAATACCTTTTAAAAAGCAATTTTGTGCTTTTTATTCAGTGCCATGTGGCAGACATACATGCCCTTAGGGCATGTATGTCTGCCACATGTGCACCCATGCACTATACAGGGGTGCAACAGGGTGTCAATGTGACACCCTGCCACCCTTGTAGGTCTACCCCCTATTACCGATTCCGTATTTACCGAATCGGTAATTCTCATTCATTCCTATGGGCATCCAGGCCGATAGGAATGAATGGGGAATACTGATTCAGTAAATACCGAATCGGTATTTACCGAATTTCACCGATTCGGTAAAATTTACCGAATCATTAGCTACATATCATTTACCGATTCTAAAATACCGAATCAGTAAAATTCGGTATTTTAGAATCGGTAAATGATATTTACCTACATCTGGCCTTAATCTCTCTGGGTGACACCTTGCTATATAAATATGCTGCAAGACTAAAAGGCAAAACTTTATTAAAACATAATTCCACCAAAGCGGATGTCAGTATTTCGGCGGCGGGAAACCGATAAGAGAAGCAGAGGATGAACAACAAGCATTGGTAAATGCAGGGAAATATGCTAAAGCCAATAGAAATGGAGGAAAGGTAAGTGGCACACACAGGAACCAATAAGAAGCCAGGAAAGAGAGGAGGCGGGATGTAAGTCCCTTTTCAGTTTATATTAAAATCAATTCATTTCTCAAGCACAGCATAAGCGCTGTGCAGCAAAACCTAAACAGATCCACAAGTGGCTTGACAAAATGCAAAGGACGATGTATGGCCTACAGAAGAGGTGCATTCAATAAAATTCAGCATTAACATTGGGGCATTAAAGAGAATGAAATCTGTAGACAACATAAAAATGAGATTTATAGGGCACTCACACAACAGCTTAGCAAGAGGGTCTTCAGTTTTATCTAACCATGTGAAAGTATTTATATAACATGAACGTTGTTAGGAAGCATTGTACATACACAGGTGTTTGGTAGACAATTTCTGTTTGTGTACATTAAGTGAGGAATGCACAAATAAATTTTACGTACATTATATTTCACATTCACAGGAAGGTTTAATGATCTGCCCAGGATCACACGATGTTGAACTAAGAGTTGAAGCTGGGTTTCGAACATTAGCCTCCAGGTCCTAAAGTCAGCAGTTCTACCTTCCAAGACATATGTCCTCTAATATAACATTGGTTGTATGATGTTACAACGCGTGTTATTACAACGCGTGCTGTTACATCGCAGTTGTTACAACGACTGCATGTTACCACGCTATACCTTTACAGCGCAAGTCTTTAGATCGCCTTGCGCTAGGTGGTGTGCTAACATTAGAAAAGTGTAATTTACTATTCCAACTCCAGTCCACTTATCAGTAAAGAGGTGTTGGGATAGTAAACTACACTATTTTTAATGTTAGCACGCCATCTAGCGCAAGTCGATGTAAAGACTTGCGTTGTAATGGCATATCGTGGTAACATCGTGGCCGTTGTAACGACCGCGATGTAACAGCATCGCGGTGTATTATCCGCGTTGTTAATGATGTTTTCCTATAACATTGGAATGTTTGGAGCTCTATTGAAAACAATGGAGAGCTCCGGGCTTATAATGGCTGGTATAAGCCTGGAGCTCCAACATTCCAATGTTTCTTTGTTCACAGCTCTGGCTGTGAACAAAGTCCTCAGGGAGCCTGAGGGAATTCCAATCCCCTTGCGCTCCCATGAGGTTTTGTTTTTTGTTAGAACATTCTGCCCTCTAGTGGCAGAATGTTCTAATAGCCTTATAGCCCTTCATAGCTAGGCTATACCGGCTATTAAAGTCCCTCTCCCTTGTTAAAGGCCCTCGCCTTCGGCTCGGGTCTTTAACGCTGGAGAGGGCATTTAATAGCCGATATAGCCCTCTACGGCAGGCTATAAGGCAGTATTAATAAACAAGAGGTTAAAATGTTGGCTGGCCCCGGCTTTTATGCAATGAATAAATTAACGTTAAATAATCAGAAATAAGTTGATGGTGCAAAGCTGCCCTGCATTGATACAATTTTAAGTAATGTATCCTAGTGTTTTCTTTTCTTATAATATTTGAGAAATGTTAACTCTCTCTTCACTCCCATCAGTATGTTCTAAGCCCTCCTGGGGATCTTGAAATAATTTCTCTATTAATTATGAATGCATTGTTTTCAGTGACATTCCTCATTATCAACTTGTTCACAATTGTCTGTCTCTGAGAAGAGAGATCCTTGCCTTATCAGACACCCAGACGTTTCCCTGACCCCTGCTTGATAATGAGATCTTGCATTCTTTCTTATTTTTCAAACACTAAGGATTTTGTACAACAAGCCTGTCGTCTAAGCTTCATGCAGTAAAAATGTAGATAATAAATTCTACTGTCAAAAATTACCCAAACCTCCAGTGATATCTGTACTAATGATCCATTGTTTTATCAAATGCAGCACTACTAAAGCTGACTTATGTGTCGCTTTGCTTATTTCACTCGATTTCAAACGTATTCCATTTTATTGTTAAAACAGAGCACTATACGCTCAGGCACAGCATTATGACTGTGATTTGTTTTTTAGGATAACACTGGTACACAAAAGAAAATAAATCAGGCTTATTAGCATTCTCAGGCAGCCAGTTTCTCACAAAATACATTTCTCTGCAAGACAGTTCTAGCAAAGCTTAGAAAAAGCCAAAGAGACAGTAGAACAATAGCTCGATCAGGCGAAGCAAGCTAGAATATGGGATTTGTGTTCAACCGTGTGTCCTAGGAATGCTGTATGTATGGGTGTATGTGTGTTGAACTGTAAGTATGCATGCCTACAGACTTTATTTAGATACGTAGAAATATGCTACTGTTGTTGTTATATGGTGAAGGGGTGGTCTAAGATCTTGTAACCTTTAATGTTAATGAGCAAGCGTATATCTTCCTATCAACATCAAAAGTATGCATTATGGATAAGGTAGGCTACCATTTTTTTTTTAAATATTTCTATTTGGTTTTGTAACATGGACAACAGTTGAGGTAGGACATACCGTTCTCAGGTACCATAACTGGAGACACTTTACAAAGAGAAACATAAGCATACCAACTGCATACAACAGTTTGTGAAATATAAAAAAGATTCCCTAGATTAAACGCGGTATGTGGTGTTGGAGGCTGAAGGGGTCTGTCCATGCTAAGGAGACTTGCTGAGCTGCACTGTGTGACTTTCCCATAAATGAGCCCCTTAGACTTCAGGTCTAAATTTAGACTTCAGGTTTAAGTTTACTTTTGTGAATCATGCCCTCATTTTGTTTTGCAGACTTCCTGCTACTTTACTGGTTTAATGTGCATTGTCCTCAAAGTCTTGCACTGAAATTCCAATACGTTTTATACTTGATTTACTCATCAATTTAGGGAGGTAAATATAACACACTCACCCAATAATGTTTACATATACATGCTGATGCTCAGAATGTTTTCTTTGAAATGGGAAATCTGCCATTCAGAGAGCTACTCATCAATTTTGCAATTTTTTGTGAATTGCAGAAAAAGAAAAAGAAATTACAATGTATGCTGGTTACATTTGTTACCACAACCTAGACTTCACTTTAGTCAAGTACCTTTGCAGTGGCAGAAGACATGCTACACTGATGCTCCTCTTCACCTGGTGAAATATTGCATGGCAGCACTATGCACCACCACCCCACTATCCACTGTGGGTCTCTGGGCAATGGACAACCCTTTCAGAATGCCTCTCACCCACGAAAGGAGAAGAAGGCCTGCAGCATGATATCACTCCACAAGCAGATTCAAGGTGTTGGAAAACCCATGAAGCAGGAACATGGATCTGTGGTATTAGCAGGGCCCTTTCCACCTCATTTAGAATCTCTGATTCAATGATTTTCATCCCTGTTATTAGCACTGCCTGTTATCCAGAGATGTCTACGGTGAAAGAGAGGAGGATAAATATGTCGCCTGGCATCAAACTAAGTGTAACACATAAACAGGCACAACTATTTGTCAGAAGAAAAGAGCCTGAGCTCAGAAGTACCAGCTGGAGGCCTTACAGATCAGAGAGATGCATAACCAATGGTTAAATGGCACACCCAAGAATCCTATGGCTTGGCTTTAAGCCTCACTTTCTAAAAGGAAGACAGAAAGCAATTGTGAGTGGTCAATCAGAGATGCTGGCAAAACCTGAAGAACATGAACTTCTGTCATTAATGGAAATGTGAAAGAGAAAAGTGCACACTTATGCAACAGACATACATGGTACCAAACTGCTTATATGGGAACACACAGATGTCCGTTGACCATGGAATTTCGGGGCATTCATCTTGGAGAACGGCTTAGATGATTTACCACCATGCACAGGATTAACGATGCCTCTGTACAAATGAGACATAGCAAACCTTTTTCTAAACAATGTTTAGAATATTGGCTAGTGCCTAAAAAAAGAGAATAGGCCCTGCTAATTCAAAAGAGCTCAGCAAATCCCTAAAAAACTCACTTACGAATTTACTGAATCAGCAGAAAGAAGCATACCAATAATTGATTCACGGACATTGACTTAAAATGGGAAATAAAAAACAGACAACAACAAAATTATGTTACCCATACTATATTGCTAATGTCCCCATTACCAGCCACGGCCTGTGCAGGTAAGAGCGGTGGGGCAGGTGGGGTAGGTGGGGTGGGTTTTTGACATAGACGATGAGGGAAAATTCATTATTTATTTAACTTTTCCTTGTGGTCGTTTGTCCAAATACCCCTCCACCCGGCCACATTGCCCCACCGCTCTTACCTGCAGGGGCCCCGGCTGCACATTAGAAAGTGAAACAGACGGATCATCTTCAAAACTGGTCATGAGAAAAGTAAAGGGAGATCTATGAGTAGAATGAGAACATTTCTGATTGGTAATGACTGAGACTGACTTGAGGTTCAGGTAAGTAAATACCGTGGTAACAACAGAGAGGAGGCAGCCACACAAAGTTATCAAGAGTAAATTATAAAGGCAAACAGAGGAGCAAGGGAGTAAACATACAGACGAAAGGTGGTGGCAGTGCATTTGGAGGAGGTATAACATTAAGCAAGCATTGGCATAGCCAATAGGTCTAGCATTTGGGACCTTTTAAGTGTTTAGCTATACAACAGTTGTTGTTGCACCAAGAGTATTGTGCTGTATAACTAAATACTTAGAAGCGAGACCTATTGGCTATGCCAATGCTTGTTTAGCCATGTTGTTGACCCACTGCCCCACACTCTGACACTGCCGCTGGTGCCCTCGGGATGAGCTCAGTGCTCTGCTGGACTCACTTGTGCCAACCTGAAGTGCCATCCCAGTGACTACCAGGCTTAGCCAGAGAGCATCTTCCCAGAGAGCTGTGGTCTTCAGAGAGGCGGGGTTTAGGATGCAGACACAATACTGATTGTAGGCTGGGGGACCTGGGTAGGCTTGATGGGGATTGACCTGATAATTCCTTGGGCAGCGTCACAGAGCGAGCTGAAGAGCACTATCTGATTTTATTTAATTATGTCCTTCAGCGCCTCAACGCACATTATGGGAGACGGTGGAACTGTAATATGCCTGACTAATACATTTCAGTGCAGTGCTGCGGACACCAGCACTCAAATGAGAACATCCACTCTAACCCATGGTTCGTGATACGTGGCAAAGCTGTGAAAGAGGAAATTAATTTGCACTGTTTTTGGACATTACTAAACTAAACCAAACTGAAGAGCTGGTAAATTTTTCTCCAGTAATTCCCTTAATGGTTACATTTGGCTCCAGATTTTTTCAAGAATTAGAAAAAATGAGGCAATAAAATGTTCCATTATTAATTAGTACAATAGGCCACTTATTTTACCAGAATATGCACAATAGACCTCAGACTTCTCCATAACAGACAAGTAAAAATTGGGTGGGAAAATTATCCTACACAATTCTTTAAACTAGGCGAATTGTGCTACATAAAGTTAGAATATTGTAGCATAACCATTTTCAGAATTTGATATTTGTCCTGCACGATCCAGAAATTTCAAATGAAAGATTTAAAATCACAAAATTGTCATTGCAGTGGTTCTCAAGGAAGAACCGGTTACCCCTCTAAAGCAAATTATAGTCAATGGAATTCTGCAACGCAGTGTCTGGCAGCCATGTTGCAATTTGAATCCCACAAGAAGTTTCTGAGCCGAGAGCTGAGGCGGTGCTCGGTGGAATGCGGGGCATGTGTGCACATGCATTAATGCACAAACACACAGACGGTGACACGTGAACGCGCTGCCCTCTCCTACTTCACACCCCGTGGGGCTCTCCTAATCAGCAGGTTAGAACCGGTTGCTGATCCTCGTTCTCTTTATTGTATTACTTTTGTCCCCTCTCATTTAATCCGCACCATGTGTGGCTGGTACGACTGTCATCCTGTACAGGAGGAGTTGGGTGGAAGGGGCACTGAGCCAAGTACAGATATTACTGGAGCTGTTTGTGCAGGAAGCTATCCCAAAATGGCTAATCATCCTTTAAGGCCAGAAGGGCTGGGAAAGACAACAACATAGGTAGAAGTTTGCACTGCTGCTTTTCCGGTTCCGGGGGAGCCCAAGGCTCGCATTACCCTTCTATGTGTGCAGTTAGTATGACTTTAAGCACTTGTACTGTTCAGTTCACATATGTTTTTGGGGAGGTCGGGGTCAAGGGTCGGCTGAGACTTGCTGTTTAATAATAGCTCTTCTGTCATTCATAAGCACTGTAAATAGAAAAGTGTTCCCATGATCTAATTTATTGGTGCCATTTATTTTGCAAGGAATGGCCGCGCGGCGTGATAGGGTTTCTGTTATAGCGCTACTCAATCCAGGCGTGTGTCTGCGCTTTACATTGAACTTCATAAATAGGATATCCCAAGTGTACATTTAACTGTAAGCAGAGTATACCCATGGCATCTTTTACATTAGAGCAGAGAGAGAGATCTAATCCGCAAGAGGCGGAGGAAAGGTATGGGATAACGAAAGTGGAGGTAGTTCATTCACAGGACGAAGGAAACAAGCAATGACTGTGTAGCCGTTAAAGTGACATGGCCACACGGCCGCAAAAGTGAAAGTAAGGGCGAGCGATGCTGAGGAAGAGATAAGAAAGCCACATGGGGGCTGCGCGCGCGTGCACACACGCGTAACCACAAGCTTCAGGCCAGCAAAAGCTTCTGGGTAGCACTTTGAAAACCCACTTACTAAATGTCTCGCAGGGCAGCGCATGCGCTGGCTCAGGCGAGACCTAAAATGCAGAGTCAGTATAAGCAGAGCACAATGCACACAAAAAGAGGGCAACTGTAGGGATTAACACCCATACATTGTTGGAGTTCATGGACAAAAGTGTATTCAGATTACAAAACCACATCTTTAGAAATGTGTGACACCTGCTTGAAATCATTCACCTACACAGCTGTGTTTAAACATGTAAAAATAGATGATCATTTTAAACCTTCAAAGCTTGGAAAAATGTAATCTCCTGTTTTGCATGCTGAATACCTTGTTCCAGAAGAAGGCCACATAAAGCTAGGTTATGCAACATTCTGATAAACTACTCCTCAAGTATATTCAAAACATCACCCTAATTATTCAATTTGCCAAGGAAAACCTAATAACTTTTAAGATGCGATACAAACTAAGAACACAGCTAAGCAGAAGGCACAATTTTCATTACTATCCCATTAAATCATCATAGTTGTTGGCTCAAAAGCAGGGTGATATTCTAAGCATGCCTGTGTTGGCAAACTATAGCATTTTAGCATTTCATCCAGAAGAAGGAACATTCCCTTTGCAATGGCCAATAGGTTAAGCAGTGTTGTTTATCGTATTTTCAGTTTTAGAATGTTTGGAGTAGAAAAATGTTAGGAGGCACTTAAAGTGTTGATTTGATGAATCAGGATGACAGTATGATGTTCTAAACGCAAATATTAGCATGAATGTCTGAATATTTTATTTAATTAGGTTAGTTACATTGTTATTGCTCTAGGATTAGCATGTCTTTTTGGCCCTTTGTTGTGCTTTGAAGTACTGCTTCATAAATATTTTGAGCTATTCCTTTTCCTTTTTTTTATTTGAAAAATGCCATTGATTTTGCCTATTTACTTTTAGGGATGTTCAAGAAGTACATTTTGTTGAACGCCGTAATTCACATTTTTTGTTATTTTCTTCTGGAAGGGTGCTGGCAACGATTAGGTACAAAATACGAATCAAACGTTCTGGACTTTGAAACCTTTGGTCCCACAATGACTACTTCATAATACTTGGAAAATCAGTCTTGGGTACTGTTTTTGAAGGCCTGGACTGGATTAGGAAAAGGAGAGTATTGCTACAGCACTGAGTATTTTATCTTATTGAGGTGATGAATGATCAGTGAAGGGGAATTTACCTGTCCATTGATTGCTTCTCTGTTGTATGAGAAAACTAGTTTCATCTTGTAAAACAGTGTCTGAGTTGGTGCTCTCACAAGCTGCTTAAATCCACCACATCCAGGTGTAGGCTAAGGACCTCATTTAGACTTTGGCAGAATGGGAGCCCCACCAAAAATCAGCATGGCCCAAACTTTGCCAAATTCCTGGGAACTACCTAATGAAGAGGTGGGAGAAGGACAAGATTTCAGAAGATGGAGCTTCAACTGGCTCCACCATCAGAAATCTCTGACCATAACTTCCCGATCACGAGATAGGCATCTTGTCACAGCAAAAGTTGCCCTGTCCTATATAAAGTGTAGTGCCCATCACTCAAATTCCATTTAGGGACTGCTATCCACAGCTTGGTCTGCCTGGTAGGGAAATCCCTTAGTGACAAGGAGAAAATCCCAGCATGACAAGGCCATTGCTTTTTTTGTTTTTCAAGAACCAACTCCCATTCTAAGAGTTGCTGAGCATGAGCAAAAATATGGTAGAACTCAGCAAGATGTTCGACCTTTGGAGTACTCCCTCAGGAAAGCCAGGACAAAAGCCTCCACTGAACTGCCAGGCCACCGGGACCATCCACCAAGATCTAAGCGACCTGTGACATAAGGGTATATGTATTACTAGTTTTCTTAGGAGGCCAGGACTTCCATGCCAGAAGTTTGTACCAGTTTTACACCTGTGTGTGATGCCAACAAACGTACAAAGCTTTTGTGAATCGGAGTCATATTCAATTTCAATTTCAATTTTTTCAAATAATCTTTATTTCGGTCATAAAAGACCATAAAAGATATACAAATAATTTGCATCATAAAAACATTCAAGCTTATACTCAAAATTTTCATGTTTAAAAATTATTAAAACATTTAAAATATGGAGAGACGAAGGAGGAAAAAGATGGAGGGAATTCATGCAGCGTTAGTGTTCCTAATAATTAGTGCACGTGTTCGCCACATTGCCGTCAAACATTTTGCCATTGCGAACACAGTGGGAGCTGCTAAGTCTGTCTTGAGGACTCTGTAGGCGGGAGCAAAATTTCTGAAGCCCAAGTTCCTTAAATGAGGGACCAGCCAGTGACTCCTACTTCTACTATAGGCACTACAAAACAGGACCACATGGAGATCACTTTCCCATTTGTAGTTACAAGCTGGGCATGCCCCTGAGTCCAGATTGCCTTCCCAGGATTTAGTGAAGGACCTCAGTGGAAGAGAACCGTACCTCCATTGCATATAGATCTTCCGTACAAACACAGGAGTTATACTATCCAGTACATATTCAGGGTTGTAAAAGTCTTTTGTCTTGGTAAATGAGTCAGATAAAGATCCTTCCCGGAGAGAAGTCAGAGTTTTCTGGAGCATAGCGCTGTAGAATAAATTTGAGAGATCTTTTCTAGATACCCTTACAGACGCTACTTCCGGGTTGGACCATAGTTCAGGGACTCCAAGATAAATACACATATCCCTAATGTACTTTATCCATGGGATTTTGGTGGCATACGATGATTTAAGGAATTCCTGGAGTTCGTTTCTGTAGTGTGCCAGGTCCTCACTACTCCACAAGCGTCTCCAATAAGTCAAAGGTTTTAAGCCCAATTCCTCCGTGATCGGACGTAGAGCCAGATCCAGTCTTAGGGGGAGGAGTGGGGTGCTCGGTGGAAGAGCAGCAAGTTGTCTAATGAAATTATTTTCCGCAACCTGGACCGTATGTAAGGGTATGTGTCCCCATAACTCACCCCCATAGATAATTCCCCCCCTGGCTTGTGTTTTATAAATATGGATTGCGGGTGTTAATGGGCATAAAAGTGATTTCTTGGCAATTCTTGTAATAGCACCTGCCCTCTGAACCAGTTTTGTTGTTGCTTTGATTTTGTGTGGCAACCATGTCAGATTCTGGTTGAGGGTTATGCCGAGATATTCTATTTCTTGGACTCTCTCTAGGGATGTAACTCCCAGGCGAGGGTTTGGGCAGCTTTTTGGTTTGGGGCTGAGAATCATGAATTTGGTCTTAGTTGGATTTATTTCTAGACCTCTCTGGTTACAAAACCCCAAGAACCCGTTCAGGACCCTCTGAAGCCCCATTGGTGTTTTTGACAGCAGCAGGGTGTCATCAGCAAACATGATTGCTGGCACCCTGTTGCCGTTCAATTTTGGGGCATCAGTATTATTGATCCTGTTCAGGTGCTCTATCACCCCGTTCACAAATAAGCAGAACAGGGTCGGGGCCAGGACACAGCCCTGCCTCACCCCTCTAAGAACCGGGAATCTGTCAGTCAGCTTGCCGCCCTTTCCATATCTAACTCGGGCATAGTTGTTGGAATGCAGCCTGATTAGAATGTGGAGGATGTCTTTCGGAACGCCCAATCCAACCAGCACATCCCACAGTCTAGCCCGAGGGACTAGGTCGAAAGCGGCACGGAGGTCCACAAATACCGCGTAGAGTGTCCCCGCTTCTAAATACGCTGTCTTCCAATAAATGATGTTCAATCTAAGAATTTGGTCGACTGTTGAGACGCCCTTTCTAAATCCCGCCTGGAGAGGACTTAAAATGTCAGTCTCCTCCATCCAACTCAACAACCTATTGAGAATCAATCTCCCGAATAACTTTTGGGACACATCAATGAGGCTGATAGGGCGATAGTTGGCCGGGAGCAGGGGCGGCCCTTTTTTATATATCGGGACCACCTCCGCTCCCAGCCAAGTATCTGGTATCTTCATCCCCCCAGCACAGCATTGAATAAAATCATGAGATAAGGTGCCCAGATTCCCGGTTCGTGCCTAAAAAGGTCGCCCGGCAACCCGTCCAAACCCGGTGCCTTCCCAGAGGGTAGCCCCGCTATCGCCCTCCTGATGTCTTTGATAGTAAAAGGTTCAATTGCCGGGGTGGGACCTGCCCCGTACCCCTAGGCTGGGTCTCCTTCATATCCTGGAAAATGTTGGGGTCAATGTTTACAAACGTCACCTGCTGCTTTTGGGACTAGTGGTGGCCAAGCGAGATCTGGCCCAAGCCTGGAAAAGTGTTCGTGCCCCCCCGCTGGGTGCATGGAAAGCGGGACTGGACTTCCTTATGGGCCTGGAATTGCCTGTCTTTGAGGCCAGAGGGTGTCCCCGGAAGCACTACAAAATTTGGAAGAGATGGGCGGAATACAGGGGTCTGCACCTCGACCCCCCCGCGGATCTTGATGATGTGTTGGCTCTGAATGTGGACCCCGTACCTTAGACTGTTGGCTGACTCCACCTTTGTTTTGCATCTTATGTTGCTACGCTGTGAACACGTGCACTGGGTTCGGGAGGGATAAGGGGTGGGTAGTAGGGGGGGGTGTAGTAGGGCGGTTGGGGTTGGGTGGTCTGGGAGGGGACTGGGGTATGTTTTTTATAACTCTGGGTTCACTGCTATGCCTTTTTCAATGTCTGTCGTTGACAGTCTCCTCCTGACTGTGGAGGGCTGTATCGATTTATGCATGAACTCTTAATAAATACGGTTGTGAAAAAAAAAAAGGTTCAATTGCCTGTCCTTGAAGGGTGATGGGTGGTGCTACTTCTATCCCCTCATTCTCTAAGGAATATAGGTCCTCAAAATGTTTTTGCCAAACATTTGCAGCAATATTAGGTTCAATAGCCGTAGGGAGATCCCCGCTTCCATGGTTGACTATTCTCCAAAATCTACGGGAGTCCCTTGTAGCTAGGGACTCTGATAGATTCTCCCAATGCTGTGTATCCCATTCTATCTTGGCATTTGCCGTCAATGATTTGTAAGCCTTCCTCCTGGTGGAAATCTCTTCCCTCGTACCTCCTGTTTTTATAGTAAATAATAAATCCTGTTTTGCGGCTCGGCAAGCAGTATTGAACCAAGTGCCATTATTATGTGTCTGGGTTCTAGGTGGTCTAGTGCTCGAAAAGTATGGTTCAAGCTTCCTAGTTAGGTGATCATGTACCTGCACGAGATCCTTATTAATTTCCCTAGTGGGGTCCACATTCCAGAGGTGGAAGGCCTCCTCTAGAATTGGGATTATTCCTGCATATAAGGAGGCTACTTTATCTTCGCTAGAGACGAGTTTTTCCCATTTTATTCTTCTCTTGTTATTTTCCAAGAGATATCCCGGTCTTAGCGCTTGCCTACATGACGTACTTTCCTCCAAAGAGGGGATAGCAAAGTCCAGCATTAGTGCATTATGATCACTGTCCTGTCTTGGCAAAATTCTAAAATCCATCACTCTTTTCCAGGTATGAAGCTGTACCATGACATAATCTAATCTGGATTCTCTCCCAGCTTTGTTAAACGTACATTGGCTCGGGATATCTGACCTGGTACGACCGTTGCAAGCTCCCAAGCCGAAGGTGAGATTTAGCGTGTTTATTTGTACGGCCAGTGGTGTCCATGCTCTCGGGGGTGGGGCCTCCGTGGGGGGGACCTGCCAGCTTGTATCCTCCTCTAAGGAGGGCCCATCAAGCAATCCAGGTAGCGGTTCAAAATGAGAGTTGAAGTCCCCGCCTATTATGTACGGTATATCCTCCGGGATGGTTTCTAGGAGACGGGAGAGTGCCTCGATAGTTTTGGAGGAAGCAGCTATTGAAACTGGCCTGGAATAGATATTTATTACAAGTAATTTATAAACTCCTGGCCATTCAAGTAAGACGGCCAATATGTCCTCCGATTCCACAGTATAGCGTACAGCTGTGCAACCTAGGTCAGAAGCTACCCAGGTTGCCAGTCCTCCTGATGGCCTCTTCCCCCTCAGCAGGCCTGTATCGAAAATAACTGGAAACCCCTGTACATGATCTCCTCCCTTGCCCATGTCTCTTGAAAGAGGCAGATACTTTGCGAGTTTATTAGTTCAGCCCACAGGTCTGAATCTATTTTGTTGGCAATGCCTGCCAGGTTCCATGAGAGGATTTTAATCATGCTTGGGACATGGTGCCCATTAAGCATCATGAATTGATTGTGCTTTTCCTTATCATTAGCAACGTTCAAGATTGGTGATGGTTGCTCCCCCTTTTCATCATTCGCACTTACTTTTCCAGGGCCTTCCCCCTCATTTGCAATATCACCGCCATTGATCATATCAGCCGGACTTATTCCAGCATTTGTATCTGGATCATTGCAGACCTCCCGTTGGATCGTGATGTTTCCTCCCCCACACTTGTTAGGATGGTCAGGGATTTGTCAACATCCCCAGCCTGGATCTTGCCATCCAACCGATGGGTTGTAGGTCTGGCCAGTGAGATGGTTTTTGGAGGGATTTTCAATAGTTCAATCGACAGTCTGCGCTCAGCACGCCTCTCTGCAAGCGTGATCTCTTTGTCAATTTCTGTAGTAGGCCGGTTGAAATATTTGTCTAGCGGTCCAATGACTGCAGGCCCGAAGTCAGGCTGTTGGGTCATCGGACTAGTACTGGAAGGGGATGCAGACATCCCTGTAGGTTCCGTCCCATGTACCAACCTTGTAGACTTGCACTTGTCTGTCATGTCCTTCCCTGAAAGTGATTTATCCGTTATAGATGATCTCAAAGGGCTGGCCCAGCCCGGCCTCCTTCGGCCCCGGACGGCCACAGACGGTCCCGCCCTTGTCCCGGGCTTCTCCCGGGCACGCTCCCGCGCGCTCCCGCGCAGCGGCCCGTAGAGCTCCTTTTAAAATAGAGAGGGAGAGATTATGGGCGGGGGGGCGGGGCCAGCAGGGAGAGCAACCCAGGTGTGGCGAGGGCTCGCAGGGACTCCTGGAAGGTTGAGTCCCTGCTCCCTAGCTCGCAGCCCTGCCGTCAGCTCCACACGCCCCGCTGTCACAGCTCCTCTCTGGATGTTGCACGCACTGAATGCGGCGCTGCGGGACCCGCGGAGCGGGTCCGGCGAGGTTAGTCTCACAGCACAGTCCCAGTCACAGGGTGAGAGGTCTTTAGGGATAGCAGCAAAAACCGGCAAAAGGGTCCCACCAGAGCAGGCAGCAGACCCGCTTTTCACTCCGTGGGCGGGGGGCGGGGCCAGCAGGGAGAGCAGCCCAGGTGTGGCGAGGGCTCGCAGGGACTCCTGGAAGGTTGAGTTCCTGCTCCCTAGCTCGCAGCCCTGCCGTCAGCTCCACACGCCCCGCTGTCACAGCTCCTCTATGGATGTTGCACGCACTGAATGCGGCGCTGCGGGACCCGCGGAGCGGGTCCGGCGAGGTTAGTCTCACAGCACAGTCCCAGTCACAGGGTGAGAGGTCTTTAGGGATAGCAGCAAAAACCAGCAAAAGGGTCCCCACATAGGCCCTTAATAGTGCACAACAACCTCCCCACCCGTATTTACCACTACTACCATGCGTTAACACCCCACCTGTACCTTGCAATTACAAGTTAAACCCCATGGAATAAGGACTAAGGGCCTCATTTATGAGGCTGTGCGCCACTTTTACGCTGCCGGTGCGTCACTTTTTGTGACGCGCCAGCAGCTTAAAAAATGTGCCTTGTTGCACCATATTTACAAAGTGACGCATCTAGGTAGATGCGTCACTTTGTAAACCGCTGCGCTACATTATGCCTGCGCCAGGTATAATGTATGCAGTGGGGCATTCTAGATAGATGTGTCACTTTGTGAACCCCTGCGCTACATTATACCTGCGCCAGGTATAATGCCCCATGCGAAAGGACACATTGCTGGAGTTGCGTCACTTTTGTGACACACTCCAGCAATGCGTCACTTTTGCGCCATACAGGTACGTCAGAAACACTGACGTATCTGTAACTCCTTGCAAAATGATGCGTCATACTGTAAATATGACGCATCATTGGTGTCGCAAGGAGGGCGCAATGAAAAGTGACGCATCGCTGTTTTCACGCAGCAATGCGTCACTTTTCATAAATGAGGCCCTAAGTGTGCAGACCCGGTTTTACTGGGTGTAAAATCTCACAGGTTTCCCTGTTCTGTTGGGTTTAACGCTAACATTTGGCATCTGTTCTGAAGAATTTGTGAATATGACGTGAGGTGGGGGCACAGGGTGAGGGTGGAGGTAGGGCGCTCAGAGGGGGGGACCATGGAGAAAAGCTACTCCCTCCTTGCTGGGGTAAAAACTCAGCAGTGATGGGGACAGACACCTCATGTGATTGTATTAGTCATTTTCTCCGACCAGCGTAATTGGGCAAAGTGAACACATCCGATGTGATCAGGGACACAGAAATTCCACACAGAAATTCCACTCCGCCCAACTTGTAACAAGGGCCTTAAAATGACACTGCCTCTATGATAATAACCGTTTTGCTGCTGCCTTGTTTCAGTGGGAAAGTTCCTTATCTAAGGCATGTGGAATGCAGATTTTTATATGAAGTATATCTTTTCTTCTGTTCATTGTGGCCATTGGGGATTTCCCTTTTTTCACTCACAGTGGACTTGCAGTGACTGACTTGATACCAAATAACTTTTCTCATTTTCTAGGCGATTGTGGTTATGTCCTTTGGCAGTACTCCAATAGTTTTTTTCTTTTTTCTTTTCAAGGTTAGAAAAATATAAATATTTGACTTTATAGTTCAGATCTGAGCTTGAAACACCCAGAACAAAAACATACATATGGGTGTTTTCATACCCCATGTTGTTACGGATTCATTTTAACTTAGAAATGCCTCATGTTGAAAAGTTAATTACTTTATAATTCATCACAGACTTGACCATGTACGGCGTCTCCTTCATAACTGCAGCAGAGAGACTGATTTGCACGGGCATCCGCTGCTGAAAAAAATTTGTCAGTGATCCAAGCCATTGAAAGCATGTGGAATTTCCGAGTTCACGAACTTAGAATAGAGTACATTGGCTGCAGATTCAGTGCACATGAATCAGCACATCTCCTTACTTGTGGCTCCAAGTGCAGAATGTTTATTGAAAACAGATATTTTCTACTGTCTGTGGAAGCTGTAATTTAACTGATGGAAGTGAAGGAACATTTAGGAACAAGAGGCGAGAAGTGAATGCAAGTTTTATTTTTATCACGAATTGTCCATTTTTCACAGCTATCTAAACATATTCATTGCACAGCTGTCAACATGGGGTTTAAAAACATAGGAGGATATTAGCAACAACGTGCGATAATTATCGCAAGACGCGCTTACCGCGTTTATTTTTTATCGCCGCATATCGCTGCATATTATCACGGAGATAACACGCTATTAGCAACGTTTATCTCAGTTGCGATAAAATATCCAGCGATAGAGGTGAAATGCGCGAATATCGCTGGAAATCCAGCGATATTCATGCATTAACGCCATGGTGGACTTAGCCTGACAATCCACCTCCCATTGAAGAAACAGGTAAATCATGTTTTTAGCAGGTGTTAAATTCCAGCGATAATCGCGCTTAGCCTGACTTTTTTCATCGCTTCGCCTACGTTGCTAACAGGGGGAAGTTGTGTTAATGACTGTTTTCAGTCGCTTTTAGTAGGGAACGCCTACTTTGCATGTCATTAGCGATAATTATCGCTGGCATGCAAGGCGACAGGAAAACTGGCCGCTATCGCCAGAAAGCTGTCGCTAATGCCTGTTAGTGACAGCTTGCTGATAGGGTGATAAAAAAATCATCGCTTTAGCTGCAAAAAATGCCGCTAAAGCGGCGATAAGGCCCTTGGTAATATGCCCCATGGTCACAAACTAAAATTTTTTTTTTAAATGAGCCACAGGGGTCGCAAAATGACCTGCCCAAAAAATATAAAATTTGCTGGTCTTAATTTGAAACCAGATATGATTGGCTCAATCACTGGGACGGTGGCTTTCAATGGACAACAGACCATCACCCCTTTGATTATATTCCAAAAGCTAAACCACTTTTTAAAGCAGCCTAAAGAATCAAAAGTTGCTTTACAAAATCAGGCTTTCTGTTTTGGAAAAAAGACAGTGAGAACAGGCAGGGGCCCTGTGGTCAACTAACTACTCCTCCTGAAACTGTCACCCAGATTCCCATAGGGACCCTCTCCACTTTGTAAATTTATTACCACCCTAGCTTGAATATCGGTAATTGATCAATGTTTTGCGACCGGAATTACAGTCACAAACTATTGCTCCATATTCTACCAATTCACAATTTGAATGGGACTCTTCTTCCAAATTGCGAACCAGTAATCATTTCTCAACATATTTTGAGAGCCAGAAAACTTTCCAGAATTGCACAATGGTTTTGTAGCATGTAACAAAGTAATTTACTGGTCACAAACCCTGTAATTTAGTGATTATCAGGATTTGCACCGGCTAAATCACTTTGCACATCTGGTGCTGTAGTACACAAAGTGACACGGGGGCTCGACGGGTGTTTGCGCCCGCTTAGTATGCCACCGGGGCACTTTGGTATTACAAAAGGAGTTTGCATACCCTTGTGTGACTCCTTCTGTAATACTGAAAGCGCTGGCACACATACAGCGCCAGTGCTTTCTCAAAAGGGCGTTCCCTCAGTCAGTCAGAAATACTTTATTCGGTTCATTACAAAAACCACAAAAGTATACGAAGTCAAAAAACAAAGGGCTGAGGTACGAAATTACAATATAGTCAACAGACAGCAAGAAATATAAAAAAGATAAAAACTGTACAAAATATATACAGAATTCATGTGCAGATTTAAGAAGCATACACAGATCCTCCAATTAACTTAAAATTCATTGTTTACAAACTCTAAAAATAGACCATGCAAGACTTTTATCTAAAACTAATTCGTTTTTTCCTTAGTCTCATGGCTATGGTTAAAAATGTAGTAACATTAATGATTTCCCACATGTTGGACAGTAACTGAAGATACATTAAGGCCAGTTTCACTTGTCTAAACCCTTTATCTTTTAGTAGGGGTACAATGAATTTTTTCCGGATGTCCGTAAAATAGCCACAAAAGAACATGAAGTGAGCAGTGTCCATTATCGAAAATCCATCACAAGTACACAATTCTAATTCTGATACCTTGGTCCAGCATGGGCGCCCAGAGAGAAGGAGATGAAGTTTGTTCAGCCTAAACTTGGTTAGTAAATATCTATGGTTAGCATTGTTAACAACCTTCAGATACGGTTCTAGGTCATGATCTGTTGTTACAACCAGCTGATGGGCTCTCACGGTTGACTTAGTCAACTCATAACCTTCTCTATCCATCCCTTTGTGCAGCCTGAATGCGGTCTTGACCCATTTCATGTCTCCCTTGACCAGTTTGGACGGCTCATCAAATAATTCTGGGCGACCTAATGAGGCTGCAAGTTTTTTAACATATTCTAGCCATGGAATGGAGTCCCAATGTTCTAAAGTAAGACAGTCCCTCAGGATCTCATGGTTCACCTCCAATTCCGGGTTCATCCAAACCGCAATCCACTTTAATAGGGGTGCGATAGCAATCCGGTCTTCTAGATATTCCACCCCACATTCTTGGTGCACTATGAAACCTGAGGTTGATTGTGGGACTGATAAAATGGATTTCAAAAACTTGTCCTCTGCCACCTGTAACAACTTGGCGTTCTTAAAACCCCATAGATCCGCGCCATACATGGCTATGGAAACACATTTGGCGGCATAAACCTTTAACACTGCCTGCAATGGTTTTACCCCCAATTTGCGGGAAAAACCCCAAACTGTAAAAATAGACCGGACAAAAGCATTTCTGTTCTCAGACAATTGGGGAAGCCAGGTGGAACTTTCGTCAAAAACCACCCCGAGATATGGGAATCTAGTTACCCTCGATAACTTATTTCCATTACAGTGGAGTGTCATCAGCTTCCTATGCCTGCCCTTAGTACCCACGGCCATGACATGAGATTTGGTATAATTGACGCTAAGATCCAGGGAGGACATAAACTCATAAAATGAATTTAAAAGACTTTGTAGCCCTACTGACGTGCGCGCTAAAAGAGCGGCATCATCCGCATATAATAATTCGGGAATGGGGAACTTGCCTGCCCTCTGGATATCCTTGCAAGCTACTCCTAACACACTGGCCAACTCGTTGATGTATAGGGTAAATAATAGGGGGGCTAAAATACATCCTTTCCTGACCCCATTGGTTATACCTTTCTTGCCCGTACAATTCCCCTTACGATCGTATCTCGCTATGGCTGTGAGGTCCCTATGGAGATCAGCTAAAAAATATACTATATTTTCATCGATACCCATCTTTAGGAACAAACCCCATAGCTTGGACCTGTTCACTCGGTCAAAGGCCGAGGACAGGTCCATAAATGCTATATACAAGCAGCCTTGCTTCGCTATGGTATACTTCCCAATCAGCAATTTGAGGTTGAGGCTTTGATCTATCGTACTGCGCCCCTTTCTGAACCCATACTGTAATGCAGACAGAGAGTTCTTTTCCTCAAGCCAATTAGTTAATTTACACAGAACCACTCTGCCTAGGACCTTCACTGCAGAATCTATAAGGGAAATTGGGCGGTAATTACCCGGGTCACCTCTGTTACCTTTTTTAAAAATAGGTACAATGACCGATTGCGACCAGGTCGTAGGGATACCGGATTTGCAAATTATATTAAATACATTAGATAAAACTTTGGACCATATTACTATGTTGGACTTAAAAAGATCGGCTGGTACGCCATCGGGGCCAGGGGCCTTATTACTTGTCATTTTACTGATGGCTTCAGCCACCTCAGCCTCATTCACCACTAAAGTATATGGATGACTATTCAACGAGGTTGAAACATCAACCCCTGTAGTCTCCTGTTCATAAACTGACTTAAAATGGGTGAGCCACTTATCTTCCTGAATGCCACAGTCTAGTACATTATTGCTAGAGTCAACAAAGTACGGTTGATTGACCACAGCCCAGAATTTAGCACTATTTTAATCACGTCTATAGAGGTCAATTCCTCCCAGGCATCTTCCCTGATCTCCCTTCTCCTCTGTTCTACTGCTGCTTTATATGCTTTCCTTAAGAGGGCCACACGTTGTCTGTCGACTGGCTTACATTTCAGAGCCTCCTTCAATTTACGATTGGCCACTGAACAGTTATGGTCAAACCAGCCGACTGTCCCCGGATCTTTAGCTTTACCAGAACGCATCAAATCAGACATAACCTGATGACAGACCTTTTGATATGCCTCCACTACCTCTTTGTCCCCAGCTTCCTCATCCATACATATACGCAACTCCTCCCCTCTAATGTTAGAGAGGTTACTTAGGAAGTCTTCAGGGACAATTTTACACCATTTGATCCTACGTGTCTGGTCTGTTGCCCGAATATCTTGTTTGTCAACCCTGTTCAATGAGCTCTCAGACGTGCTAAGGACACCTCTGACACGTAGAAAGACAGGGTTATGATCGCTAAAATGAGACCAGACAGGAGAATAGCCTACTATGTTACTCCCCACAGTTAAGCTTATGAAAATAAAGTCTATAGTTGTCCCACTGCCATTTCCCTTAAAGGTGGGTATATCCTCCTCATCCCCCGTGGGCAACATTAAACCATTTTCAGCCAAAATGTTTTCTAATAGAATCCCCTGTTCCGTATGCTCAAAATGAATATCACCTTGTTCAATGGGGGAAAACAGATCAGTGGACAAACATTTATCTGGGCAACCATGAATATTAAAGTCCCCCAGTAGTATTATAAAGCATTGACACTCAATCAACTCCCTATATTCTGCAAAAAAGGAATTTAACCCTGTCAGATTGCTAGTTGAGGTGGCTCTATCAAAAGAGTTATAAAAATGTACAATTAAAACATTATGTGCCCCTTTGCAGGCAATTTGGACTTCCAAACAGTAAGGAGAACCTGTGGCAATCACCGTATGTATTCCAAGGATATTAGCTGCCACCAGGGTGGCCAGTGCCCCCCTTGCTCTTCCTCTGGTAGTAGTGACTGCTGGGAGAGAGTAGGTGATATAGCCATCCAAAGTAAGTACATTCTTTGTGTCCCAAGTCTCCTGTAGGCCAATAATGTCTGCAGTACCTATAAATTCCCTCCAGATAGGATCATCAACTTTGTTCCTTAGCCCAGCAATGTTCCAAGTTACCACCTTTATGCCTCTATTGCCTCTGGTGGTATCACTGCCGGCCAGTTGACTATTAATACAAGTTACTAGATCCCTGCCCTCACCAGGCTCCTGAGCAGCTGGAGCAGATAACCTAGTATCCACAATAGGGGCCCTAATATCCGGGGCCACTTTTGCAGGTGAAACAGGTATAATCCTGTTTCCTTTAGCGTTTCCTGACGCTATGCTCTCCAGTTGTCAATCCACCCAACCTAAGTCGGACAGGCAATCATACTGGTTTGCCAATGGGATATTGAAGAGGTTATCTAATACATGGGGAGCTTGGGTGTAGTTATTCGAGTGACCAATGATCAAACCGTTACCCCTAAAACTATCTGCACAGTATCCATTACCATGGTTATGCCTTCCTCCTCTTCTCTGAACTAGGTACCACCCCTCCTCCCCGCCCCCACCCCAACTATAGGAATTCGTGTCCCTAGTCACCTCATGCCTCCTCCCTCCCCTGTGATAACTGGGGTCCTTTAGCCAACTCCATCTATTGTCCAGTTGCTCCATGGGCATATAAAAATAGGACAAAGGCCTGGCCGTGACTGAGGTACCATTATTTCGAGGTTTCCCCCGGCAAATATGCTCTACAATTCGGGGATCTTCAAAAGTCACTACTATGCAGTCCCCCTGCATTATTTTCCTGTTATGTCCCACCCAAGGCGTTCTCTCAACCATTAGGATATTGCCACAAATATTTGAAGCTAGAGGATAGTTAATAGCCAGCCAGTGGCATACCTTATTTTTGAGCGCCTGGAAAGTTTCTAAGTTTGAAGGGGCTAATTCCGTGACCCCTGTCAAAATGATCACATAGGGACAGGCATCCGGCGGTAGATGAATGTTTCGCCGTGTCATGATTTTTTCAAGGGGGGCTGAGTCGGACTTTGGAGTAAAGGTAACAGGTCCTTTTGGATTACCTTGGTTGGTGGGCTTATTTAATACGGGGGTTTGGGTACTCGCTTTATTACTCACAGGGTTAGGGAGATTCGGCAGCGGAATCTTAGGTGTCTTATTTTTAACCACTATTGAGCGTTTACTCACTGGCTGGGGTTTGCTAGCTAGAGCAGTTACATGAGTTGCCCTATTGGCCTGAGGGCCACCCTTATCTCCATATGTATATCATGAAGCAATTTTTCAATACCATGAAGCCTAGCTTCTAAGGGAGCGAGTAGTGTTTTAATAATTTTTGTTATAGTACAGCCTATGGGCTCGTCCTCTCTATCAGTGGCTCCTAATCTGTCGACTCCCACCTGTCGACTATGGATCTGTCTTCAAGGATATCGGCCAGGCGATTATCCAGCATGGTATCGTCAAGGATATTCAAGGGTAATCTTGCGGTCTCTGATTGAGCTACTTCCGCCCCAGTTTTCCGCCCAACAGATTCCCTCAACTCTTCTATACTCAACTCTTCTATACTGCCCCTCTCACTAGGATCAGTACTGATGTTCCCGGCTGTTACTGCATTTACTTTCTTAGCTCCAAGAATGTTGGTATTGGGACGCTTACATTTTGGGATGGCCCCCTCCCGCTTCCCCCTCTTCTGGCCATTTAGGGTCACTACCTGAGAGTCTACCTGAGGGTCTGCCAAATTAGACTCCAAACTAATCCCTGCAAGGTTGTAAGCCTGGGCCTGGGGATTATGGAGTAATGAATCTCGTAACCCAGGCTGAATGCTGGTAACATTATGAACATCAGCACGGGTCTGCACAGGGTTAAGTATGCATAAAGAGGTATCAGGGGTACATACAGAACCAATGTACCCAAGGACGATCTTTTAGCTAATGCGAGTTCCTGGGAAACCCTTCTTTCCATGAGTACGATACCTTGGTCAATCAAGGAATTAGTACGAACAATGAAATCATCTAATGTGCCGGCCATCTTTTTACCACCCGCCGAGGAAACAGAGTGAACTGCGAACACTAGACTCACGTTGATTGTACTAATGGGTGGCAGGTGATCAACTTAAAAGGGCCCCAACAGCTGACATAAGAACAAAGGTAGCCAGAATATGCTTACAAATCAAATCTGTTATCCACAGTCTTTAATGGTCGACCAGGATCTTTGGCCCAGTCCAGTCTCCTCAGGTCTCTGAGTGCTGCAGAGGGCCCGCCCTTTGCCCGGGCTTAGCCCCGGGCGCTCCCGCGCAGCGGATAATCAGAACTGTTATATACGCGAGGGGGGCGGGGCAAGCAGGGAGAGCGGTCCAGGTGGTGCAGGTCAGCTAGGCAGGGACTCCTGGGAAATGGAGTCCCTGCAGCACTACTCGCAGCCCTGCTTCTGGCCCTCAGCACGCCCCAGCTGTCCTAAAGGCTGGAACACAAAGTCAGTGGCTCCCGATGTTGTCCCCGGTGAAGCGGGACCCGCGCAGCGGGTCCGACAAGCAGTGGCGGAGAGTTCAGGTGGGTTCAGGTGATCGCAGGTCCAGAAGATTCGAACCACACAGGGCAAGGTCAAGGTGCAAAAGATCCCACGAAGGATGGGGGCAGGATAGTTTTAACACACTTCAGGTGCGTGGGGGGCGGGGCAAGCAGGGAGAGCGGTCCAGGTGGTGCCGGTCAGCTAGGCAGGGACTCCTGGGAAATGGAGTCCCTGCAGCACTACTCGCAGCCCTGCTTCTGGCCCTCAGCACGCCCCAGCTGTCCTAAAGGCCGGAACACAAAGTCAGTGGCTTCCGATGTTGTCCCCGGCGAAGCGGGACCCGCACAGCGGGTCCGGCAAGCAGTGGCGGAGAATTCAGGTGGGTTCAGGTGATCGCAGGTCCAGAAGATTCGAACCACACAGAGCAAGGTCAAGGAGCAAAAGATCCCACGAAGGATGGGGGCAGGATAGTTTTAACACACTTCAGGTGCGTGGGGGGCGAGCAAGCAGGGAGAGCGGTCCAGGTGGTGCCGGTCAGCTAGGCAGGGACTCCTGGGAAATGGAGTCCCTGCAGCACTACTCGCAGCCCTGCTTCTGGCCCTCAGCACGCCCCAGCTGTCCTAAAGGCTGGAACACAAAGTCAGTGGCTCCCGATGTTGTCCCCGGCGAAGCGGGACCCGCGCAGCGGGTCCGGCAAGCAGTGGCAGAGAGTTCAGGTGGGTTCAGGTGATCGCAGGTCCAGAAGATTCGAACCACACAGGGCAAGGTCGAGGAGCAAAAGATCCCTCATTTACATGGGGGTGTGGCCCCATGCAAATAAGGGAATCCCTTTGCCTCTACTCCCGCCCGTATTATAGATGCAGGCACAGAGGCGAAGAAGCTGTCAGGGGGCGCAGTGTCTGTGCGTCCCCAGATGGCAGCCCTCTGGATAGAGGAAAGGGGGTCAAGTGGAACCCCAGACATCCCCTTACAGGTGGGTGCAGTCAATCACTGCATCTGCCTGCAAGGAGATCTCTAATCCCCTTTAAAAGTGCAGCCTGGTTACCGCCTGTACCGTGAAACACGGAGCGGCTGCTTCAAAACTTCTCCAATTTTCACCTGAATGTGCTGTGATGGCTGCAGCGAATGCTATGTAATAGGGTGTACCATCCTTGTTTGCACTCAGCGTACCGGTTTTGAGGTGTGCCGGGTGCAAACAGGGAAAGTGTGCTTTATACATAATAGGGCCCCAGGCCTTTCATTGAAATCAGTCTGCATAATAAATTATTCTGACCCATGAAAGTAGTATTTAAACCAATAAAACAAATGTTGAAAATGTGCCAACCTACTCCGAAATTTGTCCCTAATCTTTTGTGAATTTAAGCTGTGAAGGGTGATATCCCCTAATGTAATTACTTTGGAGAGGGTTGCAGGGTTCCTTGAAGTGTAACACACAGACAGCATTAAATGCTCACCTCAAGAAAAGATGGTCTGCATGAGATTGAATTCTACAGGTGCGATTTAGGGCCATGTTGTGAAAGCTGTGATTCACAGTGACTAATGGGAGAAAAAATTAACACTAGGAAAAATGTATCTTTACTTAATGGATTTCCGAATTTAATATTTTTGCTTTGTTTTTTTTTACAATAAATTACTTGTGTATGTTCTCAATGGGAAAAAAGATTTTGTGTAATGCTAGGCCCCAATGATTCTTTCCTTTCCTTTTAAGAAAATAAATACCTTTTTGTAAATGCTTACTTAACATTATAACTTAACTTCAGAACTTGACATCTTCATGAAATGTTTACTGCAAAATGTATTTCTTTCCTATTCACACCACATGATTTCATTGTATTTTAGATTTTTTCTCTGTCATAGGCTTATAATGTAGAAGTGTATTAAAAAAGCAAATGCTTGCTATAGTTTTGAATTCCATGATCTAACCAGGACATGCTATATATTAATGTTTCATTTAATAGAGCAATCTATTGTTACACAATGGGACACTAAACAGCTAACAGAGTAGGCTCACAAAGGTTTTCATAAGAACATTCCTATATGTATCTTTTTGTAAAAGGTTGTAGCCGCATTAAAATAACAACATGTCAACATAGACGTTTACCATGGGAAACCAGAGAAAAGACAACGGACCGTCGGAATTTTTTTTCTACTTCTTCAAAATGGTATAAGCACCTGTTTTTGTAATAATATGTTTGTGCTTTCTATATAGTACATGTTCCAAGTCAGAGAGTTAAGGCATTCTTAGCACACCTACTCTTCCTAGTGGAAGAAGTGTGGCTCAATGGTTAGAGCGGCAGACACTGATGCAGAGGTCTGGCCCGGGACCAGGGATCAATTCCCGTCTCGGCAGGTCTTGGGCTCAATTTCCTCGGACCTGATTTCTCGCCTCGGTGCCTATGCTAATCATGGGTCCCACTCTGCAACTCTGGGCAATAGCTTGCTTAATCTCCACAACGGCCCCAAAAGCACTGGGATGCCTGGCTGCTCCTGGGGGGTGCCCAGGAGTGGACAATTCCTAGGGAAGCCAGGAAGGGTTCCTAAGCGGTATACGGACAGCGCCGGGACACCTCCGGTGGAGGTAGCCGTGCGCTTTACAAATTCCGAAATTTACATTTACATTTATTTACTCTGCCATGCCCCTTAGCAATTGACTGTGCTATCCTTGCCCGAGATTGCTGTTAGCTGCTGTTAGCTACTGTGGGCAGTGGTTTTCTGTTTCCTTTTAGGGGACATACTCCATGCTGAATATAGCTACTGCTTTGATTATTTCTTTCTACCTGTTTTACCGGTTGCTACTGCAACTGTCAGGGAACTTGGCTGAGTTTCCAGAACTGCCTTTAATGAGGAGTTTCCTTTCTTACAACTATTAGCTTGATGCTCCGAAATCTTGCTCTTTTTCATTAGAACTCTTTATGGGTTCTTGCTAGGGTAGGTTAGGTCCTCTTGTTTAAATATTGACAAATTCCCTATGGAACGCCCTGTTATATTGTATGCTGTCTCTAACATAACTTTTCTAGATATTGCTGTAAATAGACCTATCTGACTAATTTCATTAAAAAGACAAAAATACAGGCTAATCTCTAAATGAGAAAATAAACTTTGAACACTTCATCAAACCTCTCATTAGTGACTGAACTTTAAATGTTGTACGTTGATGATTATTTTAGAAATGTTTTTGGGTTGTGTTCCATTGTAACATAGTTATGTTATGTTACCAGGGTATTTGTAGAGCGTGCAGCTACTCAGCTGAGTGTCTTGGCGCTGAGTGAGTGTGACAGGCTGACTCAATAGAAGAACATGGGGCTATTGCTGGAACAACCACGTTTTAAGGGCCTTCCTGAAGGGGAGGAGATTGTGCATCTGTCTTAAAGTAAACAATTCCAAAGTTTGGCAACTTGTACCTGGAAACATCGACCTCCTGTGAGAGAGCGGAGGAACCCGGGGGTGCTTACCAGCGATAGGGATGAGGATACATCGAGCTGAGAAGAAATTTGCATGGGAAATTCGAAGTTCACTTAGTAGGCTTTAAGGTAGAGCTGTTTATAAAATGTTTATGACATTTCCGCTCTCGCAAATCTGGTAGCAGAGGATAGGTTTAACAGCCTGAATAGAGCTATTAAATATTTCCCAGAAATATTATTCAAAATTCCAGATTCCTGAATCCAATGCCCAAAACTTGAAGATCCGGCAAAGCTGTACTTGAATGCGGTTGCGGTTTTGAAGGTGTGAGTGTTAATAGGGCAAATGCGTTGTGGTTCTGATTGTGCCTTTTTGCTGGTTTGAGTGTTTATTTAGAATGAGTAGGTAAGAAGAAATAATTGATAAGTGGTTGAAAAGGTGTTTGAAGGTTTCACACTTGTCATAGTCTAAAGATTCCGGGATAGCATAATAATTGAAAACTTGTTTGCAGAGATTTTGAGGTGTGGTGTGTGAGGTACCATCACCTACACCAGTGTCATAGGGTTAAGTTGTTGTGACTGATTAATATTGATTGGTGTTAGTGGAATCTAATTGCGCAAACAGGGGAAGCTGCACTGATTTGGGTGATTTCACGCTGGTCAAGATTTTACTTGCAATTGTTGAAAATATTCTTGAATGTTTGGGAAAATATATTTCTATTAGTAGAGCAAGCAAGAAATCATTTTTGAGGTTAATTGTGAGATGCGTGAGTCCAGAAAATTGTAAAGGAGTGTGAACTGCTGAAAGGAGTGAGGTTGTGAGTCATGGTTTTCGCGCTAGGATTGGTCAGTTGGTGTGTTTTCATGCTGTGATTAATTGGTGATGTTGCAGTGCCATGCTGAAATTGGATCCCTAAAAGTAAATGCGGTATTTGGATATGTTATCAAGAAACTGTGAAAAAATAATAACTGGGATTTAATTGGTCCAACAGGAAATTGGCATATACAGAACAACATCATAAAAATAAAATTCAGTTTATTGCCCTATTTGAAATTGATTTGTCATTATAGAATGTTTTAAAGACTTTAAGAATTTGTTCAGAGGGGATGTTACAATTCTGGTACCTAAAGGTGAAGAGGTCCCTCCTGAGAGTACGCCTGCATTTATTATGACTATGGAGAATGGTTTAAGCCCATGTCTTTGCCTTCATCAATGGAGTAGGATTACAGAGAAAGAGTGTGCCTTGAGCTTTACTAGATATGGGACACAGTTTCTTGATCATTTAAAAGGAAAATTGTATGAAATTAAGCCACCACATAGACCCATTCAATATGACTGGGAAAAACAGAGGGAACAATACCAAAAGAAGACCAATATGGCAGCAAAAAGTTCTTCAAATTCCCGATGGGATGAAGAGCAGAGTAGATGGAGTAAAACTATTATAGAAAGGACTATATTATATCCAGTACTTAGCTCAGAGGCTGCTAAGAAAGCTAAAGACAAAGATTTGTACACGAAAGAAGAGGATGAGTCAGATACTGATTAAGAGAAGAAATATTGGAACACATGTTGACTCTCAGACCCCCACCACGTGTGATCCCTGCAGAGCAGAGTGAATCCGGTACTAGTACCAGTTTGATAGAATCTACTACTCCGGCACATCCAGGTCAACCCCAATTGAGAGACCCTTGTAAATATTGCAGATTGCTTCACCTGTAATAACTCGACCACAAGTTACTGATCCACTTGTGACCACTACAGCTGCAGTTACCAGTATAGCACCAGTAACTATTATTAGTGCTGAATCTGTGACTAGGGCAGTAGCAAGTGTTCCTCCACTTGTAGCGACAAGACCTGAGACTCAACTAGTTGCTGGAGGTTTACCCACTTTGGGATGTGTCCCAGCTTCTCAGAACTCACACATAGTTGCCTGGAAGCCGCCACAAATGGTGCAAGTACTAATAGATGGAGTATGTTAGTACCCACAGCCCCAATATCACCAGAAGAAATAGTTGTGACTGAGGAGGGATATATACCAGCCTGGTTTGACAAAACAGCAGGGCCTAGTAAGGCAGAAAGTGCAGGGACACCTGAGCTATTAGAGGTTGAAAAAGAGGAGCCTTTAAACGTCTCTCAACAGAAAGTTGAACTGGAGGGAAATAATAAAGCGATGTTTGGAATTTGAGCACATAGAAACAATATCAAATGAAAGAATTATTGTACTTGTGCAAAGAGGTTTCAAAAAGGGCAGCATTAGCTTATGGTTAATTAACTGAATTAGATGAAAAAGATCTTAAAAAAAATGTGCATTTACACAGAAGTTCTAGGGTGTAATTGGATGACTCAGCTTTCGAGAAAATGAGAATTACAGGACTGCAGTTGCATATTACAGAATTGGTCAAGTGCATTCGCAAGTGGAATGAGACTGAAAAATTGGAAACCAAGTGGGCTCGAAAACGAGAAGAAAAACAGGAAAGCAGCTATTGCAGGAAAGCAAGATGAAGGAAGTGAGGGACAAGTAACAGTTTATCCACTTATAGAAGTTGCTGGAGGAACACCTGTATAAGTTCCTTGGAGTTACAGTGATTTACACAAACAATTTTCCCAAATTGAGAGATAAGCTGGTACAGTGGTATGCAGAAGTGGAAAGGTTTGTAAAGATTTCTATGGTTTTGAGGACTGATTTGAATACCTTCTTTGGCTTTGTGGTGCCTTCTGATTTATGGGCTGAATGTAAGACTCATAAATTCAGCCCATAATTATATGGGTATAGTGGCCCAGAGAGGAACCAGTGAGAGTGGCTGGGACAAATGTACCATCTCCTGTGGCTATGGAGCAGTATGAAGCAGTTATTACTTTTTTGAAAGGCAGGGTACCCCTAAAAGACATGAATTGGCTCAAAATTAAAAGAACCACACAGTGGCCAAAGGAGACAGTACATGCGTATTATGAGAGATTGTTGCAGGTGTTTCAGCAGCACAGTGAAAGTGAATATCCTGTGGAGAAGGATATGGGGATTTTTGTTTCCCAGTTTGCTTTAGGGCTGAGGCCAGAGATCTGTTCACACATATCTCAGAGTATGAACTGTTGGCAATAAAAATCCTTTGATTGAATCCTGAGATATGCAAAATAGTGCTGCAATGAGTTAGAGATGAAGCAAAAATGCATGAAAGAGAAATTCATTTTAGCACAAACAAAGCTGGCTCAGAAAGGTTTCAGACCCCTTCTTTTATAGGAAATCAAGGAAACATGCAAGGAGTTGCTGATCCACATCTTGGGTTTCAAGGAAATCAAGGAGAAATGAATATGTCACAGGGTAGAGGTAGGGGAGTTCCTGTGGGCACAGGATCTGGAACAGATGTTGCTGCTATGAAAAAGATTGCAGCTTGTCACTATTGTCTTAGAGTTGGACATTGGAAGAGGAATGTCTATATAATCTTGATAACCCTGGAGGAAATGAACAAATGCCACAAGGTATGCTAACTCAAAATGTGCCTGCACAGCAAATGCAGATGCCAATCCAGGGACAGGTTCCAATAATGCCTATTGCACCGGCACAAATGGGAAATCCTAGGTTAAATCTCAATCAAATGCTAAAAATGTATACCAATTAATTTCAGAAAGCCATGCCACAATTTCAGAATCTAAACTGGAATATATTACAACACTTTCCGTTATTTGAAACTGATGGTTCTGGTTCAGAAAATTCTCAATGACAGGCCAGAGGGGGGAAGAAGATTGCGTAATTGACGAAGTCTTAAAGGCAGACCATAGTGGCCCATACGTAGATGCAGAAGTCTATGACAACCCCATATCATTTCTTCTTGATGCCAGTGCTACCACACCCACAGTTAGAAAAGTGGAAGTTCCAGACTTACCTCTCTCAGTGAAAACTATCCGAGCTGTGGGAGTAACAAATCCAAAATCCAGTTTCTGAAAAGGGTCCAGTAAAATAGTCTAATATAAAGAAAAGCACCAATTTGTTGTTTATGATTCAAGTCCTGTGAACGTGGTGTGGCATTCCAAACACATGATGTAGATTTCAAAATAATTAAACAACAGGTTGAGACACGAATATTCCCTCTGCTAACTATTGATGAATTACCTGAGGATTTGAAAGAAACACTGAATGCATGAGTCTGGGATTTTACTGGGAAAGACATTGGACTTATTAAAGGTGTAGAACCAGTCCGATTCACTATGAAACCAAATGCTGCATATCCCAGAACCCTCCATGTCATTTGACCCCAGAATCCATTGCAGAAATTCAACCAGTGATGGATCCTATGTTACACTATGGAATCCTTGAGGAACTAATTGGGAGTCCATGTAACTATCCAATTATGGGTTTGCAAAAACCTAAGGGTAAATACAGGATAGTTCAAGATTTACGAAAGGTAAATGAAAAAGTAGTGTCCTGTTGTCCTGTGGAATGGAATCCAGCTACCATATTGTTTCACATCCAATATACTGCAGTGTGGTTTACAGCTATCGACTTGTGCCAGGCTTTCTGCTCAGTACCATTGCACAAGGAAAGCCAATTTCTCTTTTCCTTTATATTCCAGCAGAAGGTATTAACATGCTGTTGTGTCCCACAGTGTATAAAGAGAGTCCATTCATTTTCAATCAAATCCTGAAAAGAAATTTAGAAACCCTGTAGATGGCTGGTACGTCAACCCTTGTGCAATACATAGATGATCTGCTTGGGGCACCTTAAAATGCGAGGTGCATGTAAACATGTTTTTTTTGCACTCTTGAACCACCTGACTGAAAACAGACCCAAAGTTTCACCACGGAAATTGCAGTATTGTCAAAAAGGTTTGATATCTTGGACAATTCATAGTGAAAGGAGATAGTTAAGTGTCACCAGACAGAGTGCAAGCAATCTTGCTGATCAATCCACTTCAAACTCAGAAAGAAATCAAAATGTTTTGTGGAATGTTTGGCCTCTGTAGAGAGTGGATTCCACAATTTTCATTGGTGGCAAAGCCTCTACTGAGATTGACATTCAGAGATGTGTCTGATCCGATTCACGGGTCAACTAATGTACAAGAGCAATCTTAGAGGTGAAAGAGAAATAGTGCTGCGCCCCAGCACCAGGCATGCCAGATTATACAAAATAATTCACATTGTTTTGCAGTGACAGAGATGGGTGGCCTTTCTTGGTTTTGGTACAAACACATGGAGGATCTTCAAAAGCTATTGCCTATTTCTTGACCCTGTAGCGGCAGGACTTCTGGGTTGCTTTAAAGCAGTGGTCGCGGTAAGTACTAGACTTGAAAAGAGCAGGAGCATAGTAATGGGATAACTATTAACTATCATGGTTCCACACTCAGTGGAGCTACTTTTAATGAGAATAAAGACACAATATATGATCCATAATATGCCCACACAATATTATTAAAATATACTCTTTCTTTTCTGACAATATTGTTTTGAAACGGTGTCTAGCACTGAACCCTTCAATGTTATTACCTGTAAATGATGTTGATAATTGTGATGAAAGTGTACATCATTGTCTAGATATCACATAATTGTGCCCCAAACCCTGCAATGACATTAGGGATGAAACCCTAATTGAGCCTGATCATGTATTATTCGTAGATTGCTCATATTTGAGAGTAAATAATGGAACACTAAGTGCAGCAGATGGCATGTGAACCATAGATTATGAGGTCAAAGCTTCATGGCTTCAAAAAGTTTTTCTGCTCAGGATGATGAACTGATTGTTCTTACTAGAGCATGCAGTTTACCTGCTCAAATGAGAGTAACCATTTTCACTGACAGCCAGTATGGGTTTGGTGCAGTCCATGAATTTTGACCAATTTTGGTAACACAGGGGCTTTCTTAAATCTTCAGGTACCCCTATCAAATATGGAACCTACATCAAGAACCTGTTGGATGCTCTGCAATTACCAGAAGAAATTACTGTGGTAAAGTGCTTAGCACATCAAGGAGGAAGTTTATATGTTGCCATGGGCAGCCAATACAACGACTCAATGGCCCTGTTTTGTTCATTGCAGGGCTGTTCTTTTAATGGAAATTTCACATATGAGTCAGAGGAGAATAGTTCTTTTGCCATGTTGATGAAAGTTGCCAATAATAGTTGGGTAAAGGCAGGATGCAAGAAAAATACAAACAACATCTGGATGTCAGCAGATGGAAAACCGTATAACCAGATAGCTTGCTATTTCCAATGATGCAATGCTACCATGGGTATACACATTGAGGGAGAAAAGCAATGGTGAGACTTTTCAGGCAGAGTTGGTAGACCACCAGATTCAGAATGTTCTCAGAAGAGATTTGTCATCAGTGTGTAACTTGTCAACAGCTGAACGCAGGGAAATGAACACATGTCACTCCAGCACACCTATGGAGATCAGGCGGGCCATTTAACAGGATGCAGTTGGATTTTATCTAGATGCCTGTACATATAGCATTAAGATATATCCTAATGATTGTGTGCGTCTTCTCAAGATGGGTGGAAATCTACCCAACTTGAAGAAGCAACAGTCTCACTGTCGCTTAGCTGTTATTACGTGAATCAATACCCAGTTCGGCCTGCCGAATTCTCTTGAGTCAGATAGAGGAACGCACTTGAAGTGATAAAGATGATCTGCACAACGTTACAGACTGAACAAAGTTTACACTGCAGTTACAGACCAGAAGCCTCTGGTATTGTTGAGCAAATAGACGTACCATCAAGTTTAGATTGGCCAAGGTCTATACCTCAACCTCTCTGAAATGGCCAGGCTCTTTAACTTTAGTGTTGATGAGTACCGTACCACACCTGACAGGAAGAGGGGTTATCCCCCATAACATACAGATGGGCAGAGCTGGCTGATGTGTCTGTTCTGTCTCTTATCAGGTCTCAGCTGCCACAAAAGACCTGCATCAAGAACTGTGCCACAACGTCTATCCTGTGATTGGGTCATGATCAAGTAGGACATTCAAAAGATGTGCTTTTAACCCAGATTGAAAGGCCCCTTTGATTTGATCCTCACTACACTTACCGCTGTTCAATGTGCTGGAGTACCAAGTTGGATTCATGCCACGCACATCTAGAGAGCGAGCATTTCTGAAGAAGTGCCTTTGTTCTATGATCCTAAATAAAGAGCTTTTGTGGTTGAACTGTTAAACAAGAGACCCGTTAGACCAACAGCACCAGTGCCAGTACAGCCACTGGAAAAAGGAAGGGGTAAAGATCAATTGACAGAAAGTCAAGTGCAAGTACCTAAAGAAACACATAGTGGGATTGAGATCTCTAACAGCGGAGAAACGGAGATTGAGTCACAAAGAGAAAGTGCTACTGATGAGGTATTGGAAAAAGATGATCCAGGCGGAAGAGAAGCAGATATTGAGACACAAATAGAAAGGGCCACTGTTGAGGCACTGAGACAAGGATATCCAGGTGAAAGAACCGGCACTGGAACAAGGAGAACTAATTGGTAAGCAGAATGGCTACAAAACTATGAAAACAAAAATCCGATGAGAAGTTCTTCAACAGCTCCAATTCCAGAAAAAATGCTGAAGAGGCTGAGTGTAGTGACGAAGGTAGCCCCGATCCAAATCAGCAAAACCTAAGCAGATTGGAAAGAGCACAAGTTCCAGGCCGCAGATATTCAGCAGATGACTGGTCATAATTCATGAACACCACTTTGAATATTTAATTGAAAGATTTTTGCAATGTGAATCCTGAACTATTTGAACCTCCCTGAAAATGAGGCGTATGGAAATAATATGAAGAAAATTTGAGACGAAACAGAACTGAAGAAAGAATTTTCAACTGTGCCTATTAAATGTTTGTTGTTTTAGTTCTTTGTTTTACACAAGGTCAACCTAGCCCCAAGTTGAAAGTTACAGAAAAATAGGGACAACATTTTATAATAACATGGAGTAGGGTTAAGCATTGTCTGATTAGAAACTTGACTGCTGAGAAAAAAAGGAAGCTTAACCGCACCAAGGAAGCTATGTACTAAACCTTGATACAAGCTATTGAACTACGTACTTTGAACTGACTCAGAAAATGTGTTGCATTCGAAATAAGTGTAAATATATCATGGGTTCAATTTTTGTAATATCAGTAATAATGATCACTATAGTAGTAATAGGATTTTACCTAGCAGCAGAATCAGAGCCTAAAGCAAAGAACATTACTAATTCACCTATTTAGAGATACTAGGGAAGACCCTTTTAGTTACTCCTTTGTAAGCTATGACAGAAATTATTATTCTGCTAATGTTTATTCTAAGTTAGTACAAGAATACACCAACGGCATGGATGCACAGGATTGTTACGTATGCGCACACTTACCTACATCAGTTTCAGAAGTAGTCATCCATGACCACATGCCTTTATCCTATGCTATTTCTTGCAGCATCCTAGCGTCATTAGTTTATAGGTGATGACATTTTTTATATTTCTATTCTAATCATGATCTCATACTTTTCAGTGTACTGTTAATAGAAGACAGTAATTTACACTCACAAGCAAAGTAAATGGACACAGCTTCGTATTATTTCGTTCCCCGTAGGCCCATAGATATTGTAAAGGCTTACACAAACAATTTAACCTGTTTAATACAACAAATAGAGAAATCTTATGTAATGGCTTTAGAAGAGAGATACACGAACATGACACAAACTACTGACAAAAAGGGTTATGCTTTAGAGAATGCTTGGAAGAAGAAAGAAAACAAGTTTAGAAAAAAAGGTAGTTTACTCTAAACTGAGACTTGACTACCAAGGGAAAATGTGCAACTAGTAGTTGTGAAAACACATTCAAATTAGCAGGGGAATCTTGGCAAATTTTACAGGGAACCGAAAATGCTATTCCAAGGGCTTATAACATTTGATGTCAGAATGCTTACTTCTTATTGCCAGCTAACTGTCAGGGAATCTGCTATTTAGGCATACTGATACCAAAGATGTACCATGTGAAGAGTTTAGATGGATGCATTAACATTAACACCCACACACAGACAAAAATGCAGTACAAACACAGGAAATGGACTAGTAGGTGAGATATTTGAAGCTCTCATTCCACCTGTACGCATCATCTTAAATCATGAAACGATTAGAAAGTTGTCAACAGTTGTCAAATGGCAACTAGGACAAGCGGAGCTTTGCTTGTAGTTAACACAGAAATAATAGCTATGCCGCTGATGGTTTTATAGGACCAACTTGCTTTACACATCTTACTCATTGAAAAGGGTGGAGTCTGCAAAATGCTTAAATTAATTAATTGCAGTACATGCATACCTGAGGAGAGTAGAGAAATAGAATGCTTCGCAAAGAACACCTCAGGTTTAGAAACTGAATTACGTGGATTGGAAACACCAAGTTTGTTTGCAAATGTTGGAAAGGGACTTGCCACAATTGGAAATTTGTTTTTCTACAGCAGGAAAATTTATTTTTTAGGCTATTCTAGTGCCAATAGTAATAGTGGAACTTTGTCTACTATTTCTCTATGCACTATTTCTGAGCTGTAGATAGATACATACTTCGCAAGAGAAAGGAAACAGTGGAAAATATATGGTATGAGAAGTATTTAAGTTTGAGGGATATTATGAATGATAATTACATCAACTCTTTAAAAATCAGGGGCTTGAAAAGAAAAAGCAGAGATTCAAATGACGATGAAAGTGCACTCTGAAATGGACTCACATGAGAAACCTAGATATGTGATGATTAATAAAATCATCAGATGGGGACTGTGGAAGTTGAACATTTTAACGTAAATGTAACCTCATTAAAATATAGAAATGTACCTTAATGTTAACATAGAAAATGCATGTCAATATAGTGGTTAGGGAAAATGTGCTTTTATTAAACGTGCAAAAAAAGTGTATATACTGCTTATTTCTGCAAAAAGCTCCAATTTCTATCATTCTTTCACTGCTAGGCCTCAATATTTTCCTTTTTTTTCCTATCCTTAAGGAAACAAAATGCCTTTTTGTAAATGCTGACTTAACGCTATAATTAAACTGCAGAACATGACATCTTTGTGAAATGGGTTGGTTGCTGCAAAAGGTATTTATTTCCTCCTCACACCATATGATTTAATCGTATTTTAGATAGTTTTTTCTGTGATATGCTTATAATGTACAAGTGTATTAAAGAAAGCAACTGCTTGCTATAGTTTTGACTTCTGTGATCTAACCAGGACATGCTAGATAATAATGCTTATTTCATAAAGCAGTCAATTGATACAAAATAGGACACTGAGCAGCTAACAGAGTAGGTTTGCAAATGTTTTGCTGAAAACCTTCTTAGATGCATCTTTTGTAAAACGTTGTAGCCACATTCAAATAACAAAATGTTGATGTGGATGTTTACTGTGGAAATCGAGTGAGAAGACGATGGACCGTCAGAAAATTCTTTCTCATTGGCTCAAAATGACATAAGAACCTGTTTTTATAACAATATTTCAGTGCTTTCTATTAAGCATGTGTTCCTAGCCAGAGTTGAGGCATTCTATGCACACCTACCCTGCCATGCCCCTTAACACTTCACTGTGCTATCCTTGCCTGAGATTGCTGTTGGCTACTGCGAGCAGTAATTTTCTGGATTACTGATACTTTTAGGGGACTTACTCCATGCTGATTGTAGCTACTGCTGTGATTATTTCTTTCTACCTGTTTTAACGGTTGCTACTGCAACTGTTAGGGAACTCAGCTGATTTTCCAGAACTGCCCATAGTGAGGAGTTTTCTTTCTTACAACTATTAGCTTGATGCTCCGAACTCTTGCTCTTTTCCAAAGGAACTCTTTATGGGTTCTTGTTAGGATAGGTTAGGTCCTCTAGTTCAGATATTGAGAAATTCCTTATGGAATCTCTTGTTATTTTGTATGCTGTCTCTAACCAAATTTTTCTCGATATTTTTACAAACAGACTTATCTGACTAACTTGAATAAAAAGACAAAAATACAGACTATTTTCTTAGTGAGAAAATAAACTTTTAAATATTCATCAAACCTCTCATCATCGTGGAAGAGGTGTGGCTAGGGTGCCCTACTCAGGACCACGGGGTTCACGGTTCGATCCCTGGCACCGGCGGCAGGTTAGCCCAGCACCCCGTGACTCTGGGCAATAGCTTGCTTAATATTCTCAAGGGCCCCCAGTGCCAGGACACCTCAACGGGGGTAGCCATGTGCTTTTACAAATGCTGGTACATTTACAAATGCTGGCATATCATTGACTGTACATTAAATGCTGTAAATTGATGATTATTTTAGAAATGTGTTTGGGTTGTGCTCCATTCTAACATGGTGCCAAAGATGGATCAACCTGAGAAAATATTGGCGTGGAGTATTGAAAGTTTACTTAGTAAGTTTTAAGGTGGAGCTGTTTCTGAATTTTTATGAGATTTCTGCACTCCCACGCTTCGGGCGGCATTCTTTTCTCGCTCATGAGCTTCTCCTCCCAGGTTGCACTTTGCTCTTGACTGATTTTTTTTCTCCTCCTGCACACCACATTGCTCTTTCTTACTCTTTTGCTTTTCCCCACCTGTACCTCATGTGCTGCTTCCCACCACCTGTGCCCTGTGTTGCTTCCACCCCTTCTGAAACCTGTGTTGCTTCCCCCAACTGCTTTAAAAACATCTTTTGCATGCTTTTTCCTTTTTCTTTTCTGCGCCAAATCATTTCACAACATCTTTTCACAACAGTTTTCCGATGACTCCATCTTCAATAACCAATTTACCCCAATCCATCACTCTGGGAAAAACTGTAGATCTTATTCTGGTACCCAACACACTTTTCTCTTCTAAACCCACATTCAACCATTTGATCGTGACGTTATGTAACATTCCTTCTGCACTTACACACCCAACTGACTGCTCCAAGCACAAACACAGCAACCACAATCTCTGTCAGGGTGAAACACAAGCAAACCCCAAACTAACCTGTGCTTAACCCTTAGCTAAGCACAAAAGCAGTCCGGCTTAACTTAGAGGCTGTTTAGAACAATCGGGTAAAATGTAATAAATAGGTTGAGATGAAGTGACAAGTGTGTGCCGGATACAGGGACCAAGTTAGACCCGCAGAACAAGAGTACCTTCAATACTGCAGAGCATTGCGTGATCCCGTTTTGTGGATCCATTGTGCTGTGGTGGTTCCGAGGAGCTGTGAGGATGTGATGCATGGTTCTGCATCATAATCTAGGATGCCATCGATGAGGGACTTGTGAAGCAAAGTCCCATGTGAAAAATGCGTCTCACACCAGCTGGTTCCAAAGAAGTTGCAGAGCTTAATGTGGAGTCCTGTGTCATCGTAGAGGATTCTGTCTGTGAGAGGCTTGCAATACAAAGGCCTGCATTGAGGGTGTGTCACATAGCAGTGGTTATGAGGAGACTGTTGGCCGCAATTTGAGTCAGAAATGCATTGTGCAATGGTGGTTCTAAATTGAAGCTGTGAGGAGATGCTGGTTCTGCCCATTGGACCTTAGCAGGGCTGGCCAAGTACCTTCAGGTCCACTTCCAAGAGTCCAGTACCGGGGTGGCAACCCTTCAGGGAAGAGACTCATAACAGACTGTGCCCACTTGCTGGGTTCAAGGTGGCTGAGGACTGTCTCTGAGGCTTATGATTAGAAGGCCATCCAACTGGCCCTTGAAGTCACTCTGGTGGGCCTGGGTTCCTGATGCAGGTCCAGTCCTTCACTCAGGTGGGAAGGCAGATACAAACAGGGCAAACAGGAAAACCGAGTAGCAGTCATTCTTGCAGAGCAGCACAGCAGTCCTTCTGAGTCTTCCACAAGTCAAGAGATATACTGAAGAGTTGGGTCTAAGGGTCCAATGTTCTTACCTGGTGCCCACATTGAAGTACGAGAAAGTTCTGGAGGTATGTGGAATTACCTACCTCCCTGCCAAAACCCTAGCTTGCCTGGGGTCAAAAAAGACCAGGGTAAACCCCTTTGTGACAGTGCTCCAGCAGAGCCTTTGTGATGTGCAAGTGTAGTATGTGACAGGTCCTCCCCCTCATCAAGTCAGAGAAGGCCTGTCCTGCTACCACCTATTCCCCTTTGTCTTAGTGTCTGGGAGAAATACACAAAGACACTGTGCCAGCTACACCGAGTCATGTGATCCAGTCTGTAGGCACCAAATGGTTAGGGCAAGAAAATGTCAACTTTCTAAAAGCAGCATTTTCAGAACGGTGACTTAAAATTTGACTTCAGCATTAAAGAGGGATTTAAATTACTATTTCATAGGCACCAGACTCAACATCCTACCTGCTCCCAATTGAATGTTATCACGTCTTAAATGTAATTTGTTAGTCCAATCTTATCCTATATGAGAAGTGGGCCTCATAGTAGTGAAAAATGGCTTTTGGAGTTTTTCACTACTAGGGCATGTAAAAATCTAAAAGCACATGTCCAACGGTTTGCATACACTGTATGCAGCCATTTGGGTTTTGCAGAGCCTACGAAAGGGGAGACGTCTAGGGATTAGAGGGGGGTTTGGGCCTGGCAAGAGGTTTATCTTGCCAGGTCATAATGGCATTGTATAACTGCACACACAAGCTGCGATGGCAGGCCTGGGACTTGCTGAAAGGGCTCCTGAAGTGGGTGGCACATTAAGTGCTGCAGTCCTAGTAGTAGTACAAAAGGGGGTGGTGATGGACGGAGCACCTGAACCAATCAAACACTCACACCCAGTCAACAGATCTGGGTTTAATCCATCACCGTTCTTTAGCCCACTCTGCCACCCCAGTTCAGACATGGCCATATGCAAATCAGTCTGACCCTGTGCCTCATGGGAACAGTCCAGCCCGAACTGCCAAGCCATGCCTTCCCTAGACCGGAAACAAGCTTCCGAGGACCGGTTTCTGGCATTTCAGCCGTCTTCCGCCCGGCTTGCTTGAATCCAGTGGCAAAGTGAGCAAGGGACTCACGCCTAGTAGCATCTAATTTACAGGCCCTGGGTACATGTAGCTCAATTTTAATCAGTAGTTAAAAGCAGATTAAATATGCCATTTGGGTGGAAGCCAAGGCTACCAGTTTAAAGAAGAGAACACAAGCACTTCAGCACTGGTTAGCAGTGGTAACGTTTGCAGAGTCCTAAAACCAGCTAAAACAGGAGGCTCAAATGCAAAAAGCTGGGGGAAAATATGCCATGGATGTCAGGTCTAACAATTACTATTGCCATCATATACACCTTCCCTGCATCCTCATACTCCTAGACGTGACCACTGCCTTGGACATTGTTGGCCAGGTTGTCACATAAATATATATTTTCACACATGCATATTGCATCCGAACTGCCGATTCCATAAATACTGTCCTATTGAGTGTAGATTTCTATTGTTAACTACAACTGAACAACATTTTTATCAACAATATTTTAGGACATGATATATATGCCAGACAATCCTCTAACAAAGATGTGTTATTATCTCACAATTGACCATCCTTTTCTCTCAACTGACTAGGTATCTCAGGTCTAGCTCACAAATAGCTTTTTTCAAACCTCTCCCTGTGATCATTCTCAGTAGCCTGGAACTCCAAGCCATCAAAACCCATGCCTCTTTAGGAGGGTGTATTAGAAGATTCTGTACTATGCTTTCTCCTTTTCTCACTATACATCATTGCCCTCAGGCATATCGTCTCCTCATTTGGATTCTCATACCACCTTCATGTCAATCCCACAAAATCTACTTTCTCAATTTCTCAGTCCAGCTTCAGTCACATATCTTGGACTACCTTACAGCTATCACCCACTGGATAGCTCTGTGGTCCATCCTGCTATACGCCCTGAAAATGGAAGCCCTATACTTCCCCCTCTTCATCTGCACAGATCAAATCTACTTTTCTGTTAATGCTCTAAAATTCACCTCTTGGCCTTAAACCTTTGAGTTCTTTTCACTCCATACATGAAAATATAATCCTACATAACAAAATCAACTATAGCAAGACCAACCATAAACATTAGCAAAATTGGCCCAGACACCCTTTCAACAAGGCAAACAAAAAAAACTCACTAGTTCACTAGAACGATGCAAACCTGATTACCTCAATAATTACTGATAGGCATACCCCAAATCTTTTTCTCACCGCTTATCAAGGGCATAAACATCTCCACCAAAAATCTGATCTTCCCCCTAGGCATACTCGCAGCTTATCATAGGATCATTGGTTTGTTCTACTCTCTAGCAAAGATAGAATTTTATATATGTTACTCACATACCCTGAAGGACTAGATTTGCTCCCACTTGTACCCAGGACAATGAAGTGGGCTCCAAACGCAGGTTTGAAAGATCTCTTGTGTGGCTACAGGGACACAACAAGTTGCAAGAAGCCTTTTCTCTTAACTGCCCAGCTGACCAGAGGCAACTTGAACCAGGCTGTACTTTTCTGGTCCTTGGAGAATTTAATGTGTATCCCTGTGGTTGTTTAGTCTCCAGAAGAAAATGTGAAAACGTTTGAACAAATTTCCTCCAGAGTTTCTGTGGGGCTCACTGGGAAAAGCATTCTGATTGGCAATTCCAGAGCATCAATTTGAATTCCAGCTTTCTCCGGCTCAGAGATCCCAGCATATTTGGAAAAATGATTAAGCCCTATTATGTGTTGGGACTTTGAAATTATATGTGAAAATTCTCTAAAGCTCCTGAGGGCCAGCACAATAAACCTTCCAACCTTTGGTTCCACAGCAGTGGCTACAATTTCAGCAGCATCTCACCTGAAGAGGAATTTTCATCACAGAAAGTCCCATTTTGAGCTGGGATTTAGAAGAAATTTCATAGTTTTTCAAAGTCCCTTTCTGAAGTATGACTTATAAACTTATTCTAACTTTTTGACTTCTAGATTTCACCAGGATCAATCAAGTTGTAGTATCTGACCTGGGGTCCATTGCAGTCAGCCTCAATTTTCATCTAGGTCTCATTCTACTGCAACTATTGACTACCATTGGCTCTATGCACTTTTGGGCACTATTTGCACTTAAAACTTTAAAATGTAATGTTTTCGGTTCACCTTATTGAATTTTTGAATTTTACTCTATTTTTCTAATTGGGGGTTGGGATTTTAACTGATTGATGTTTTGACTTTATGACTGTTTTGGTAGAGCAAACAAACTTTGCACACTGCCCTAAGTTAAGCCTGGGTGCTGTGATGTTCTCTTCTAGACTCTATTAGGACTTGAGAACACGGAGAACCCCTGTGTTCTTAGAATATTAGAATGTTGTGCTTGTGGGATTCTGGACTTGCCAGTTGCTGTGGGCTGTTGCTGGATGAGGTTGAATAAACCCACCTCTTACTTCAAGAACCAGTTTACATTGAATTATTTATATAACTAACCTTTACATTGGCGACGATCGGGAGGAAAAGCCTCAACTCGACAACACAGCGGAGAAACTGACCCGTCATCTCCTCCAGCGGCTGTTTAAAAAAAAAAGTGAAGCGAAGTCTTCCCAGCGGCTGTATTCCATATGGTGAGGAGAGCGGGTGGCAAATATATTATAGCGCGATTGTTTAAAATTAATCATAGCGCTTAATTTAAAATTTTAAGGGACTTCTAGTTTTAATACGCTACGAGCGTTCTACTCTGCTCGCGCCTGCTCTCGCATGGTAACAGACGCCTCGCGCTGGAACGGACGTCACAGTACGCACGGTGCGTCCTTCCTTTTGTCCTCTCTGCGTTCCAGAGAAACGGAACGTTGCGTTCCAAGCCGCTGTTCGGCTCAATATCAGCGCGACTTGTCTGCTCTAAAGGGATAACAAACGAAGGAAAACAATAAAACGTTCAGATTTCGCTCTAAGACTGTGTATTGCGGTTCAAGCTAAATAAGAGCCTGCATAAAGTCAAATATTTATTTACAAGTGGATTTAAAGTCATATATTTACAAGTGGATTTAAAGTCATATATTTACAAGTGGATTTAAAGTCATATATTTACAAGTGGATTTGTTTCAAGCTAAATAAAAGCCTGCATTTACTGTGATAAAATCAAATATTGGCAAGTAAACCACAATAATAAAATTAATTTACAAGCAGTTTAAAAAAAAAAAAAGCCTGCATTAAAGTCAAATTGCAAGTGGACTACAGTGATAAGGTCAAATTACAGGTGGATTACAAAGTGATTTAAAGAGTTATTTGCATAAAGGAAGCGGAATTATAAAATATGCAGAATGTAACACAACCTGCGTTTTTTTTAACAAGTCCAGGTGAACCAAACGTAAAGTGGAAGAAGTGGAAAAAAATCTTTGCTAACTATGCAAGAGTCTGTGGAACAAACCTGAGTGCTGAAAGAAAGCATTCTCTATTATTACATTGTCTAGGAGGGGAAGGACAAGATGTACTTGAGCATTTGCCTGATTTGTCAGCTGCTGAGCAGAGAAACTTAAACGAGTATGAAATAGCGATTGTTCAGCTTGATAGACATTACTTGCCACGGCTCAGTACAATAATGGAAAGATACCATTTTGGTCTAAGAGAACAGAAGAAAGATGAGTCGGTCGAGGATTATGTGTCTTCTCTAAGGAAACTTGCATCGTCGTGCAACTTCGGTCAATCTCTTGATGAGAGGATTCGTGATCAATTTGTGCTAAGGTGTGCACATGATGAAATCAGAAAGGAACTATGGTTAAAAGATGAACCTCCTCTTGAAGAAGTGTTAGAGATCGCAAAACAGGTTGAACATATGACAAAATGTGTTGGGGAACTAAAAAAGGAAAAAGATAAACCTACAATACCTGAATTGAAAGATGAAGAAAAAGTAGATGAGACCATCTGTCAGGTCAAAAGAACTGTCGGGGATAATTTTGAAGAGAGACAAACTAGACCTTCAAGTATTTCTTATAATAGATTTTCATGTTTTCGGTGTGGTCAATTTACTCATTTAGCTAATGCTCCCATTTGTCCTGCTTTAAAGGTGACCTGTAATTTATGTAACAAGAAAGGTCATTATGCGAAATTTTGCAGGACAAGGCCTCAAGGAGCTGACAATTCAAGAAGGAGATGGTCTCAGCCACATGTGAGATCTATATGTTTTGAAGTGAAAGATAATAATCCAGATCATCCTTCATTCATAGTGAAAGTAGAAAATTGTATGGTAAATTTTAAGTTTGATTCTTGTTCAAAAATAACGATAATTGATGAAAAACTATTCGTTGATTTGTTTAAGAAGAAAGTGAAACTGTTTAGATGTGACATTATGCCTCTAGGTTATAGTGAGAAACCCATCTCTATGTTAGGATATTTCATGGCTGAGATTGAGCTTGGCTCTCACATCATTGTGGGTAAAGTTTATGTATCGAAAAAGGGAGATGCTCTGTTGGGTTGGCTTCATCAACGCCAGTTAGGTGTTACTTTGGACCCCAATGCATCTCCTCAGGTTCAAGTTCATGAAATATCCGATACTGTGAGCAACACGAGTGATGAAAAATTATCTTTGAGTTTAGCTAAACAATTCCCTAATGTTTTTAAAGATGATTTGGGTTGTTTACGTGGTTACAAACATCATATTAAATTGAAAATGAATGCTCTGCCTGTTGTGGCAAAAGTCAGAAGGATCCCTCTGGTAGAACAGCCTAAAGTTCAGGAAGAATTAAATAAACTTGTCAAGAATAATATCATTGTACCAGTTGAAGCTACTGAGTGGCTTGCTCCAGTGGTCATAGCCAAGAAACCTACTGGAGAGATCCGTCTTTGTATTGATCTGAGGTCCTTAAATAAGGAGGTAATAGTTGATAGGTACCCTCTTCCAAATATAGATGAAATGATTTGTACATTGGAAGGTGCTAAATACTTCACCACACTTGATCTTGCCTCCGCGTACCATCAGGTGGAGTTGGATGACTCCTCTCAAGATCTGACCGCATTTGTAACACCCATGGGTACTTTTAAATTCAGGAGAATGCCGTTTGGCCTTGTGTCAGCGGCCTCTGTCTTTCAAAGAATTATGTCAAAGATCTTAAGGGGTTTGGTGGGTGTCAAATGCTACCAGGACGATTTATTGATTTATGGTAACAGCATTGTTGAGCATGATAAAAGAGTTGCTTTGGTGCTGGAACGTTTGGATGGTGCTGGTATGACTCTGAAGAGGACTAAGTGTAAGTTTAGGGTACAGGAGGTCAATTATTTAGGTCATCGGATTACTGGTAATGGAGTTTTTCCTAAGAGGGAATTGGTTGAGGCTATTGATAAAGTAAAGGAGCCGAAGAGTAGGGATGAACTTCTCTCATTTTTAGGGATGGTAGAATTCTATGGTAAGTTTATTTTTAATTTTGCCAGCAAAACTTGCAATTTGAGAAGGTTAACGGTAAAAAATGCTGTTTTTGACTGGACGGATGAATGTCAGGAAGAATTTATATGCATTAAGAATGAGTTAAGAAAGGCACCTTCTCTGCATGCTTTTGTTCCTGGTCTTCCCACGGTCATGTTTACCGATGCGAGTGATAAGGGACTAGGGGCGGTGTTGGTTCAAAAGAAGAATGGGAAAGATGCCTTGATTTGCTGTTCATCTCGCTGTCTCAGGGGTGCAGAATGCAATTATTCAGTGATAGAGAGAGAGTCTCTCGCAATTTTTTGGGCTTTAAGGAAGTTCAAAAATTTGATCTGGGGCACAAAAGTTAGTGTATTATCCGATCATAAACCCTTGAGAGAAGTGTTTTCTAAGAAAGGTTTGGATGCAATTTCTTCTAGAATCAGAAAGTGGATTGTCTCATTACAAGAATTTGAGTTTGATGTGGAGTACATTCCTGGCTTAGCTAATAGATCTGCGGATTGTTTGTCTAGATTAGTTGATTCTGATGACTCTGAAGTTGATGACTCAAGTGATTGGGAAGAGTTTACAAATGTGTGTGAGGTGACTGATGGTGCAATTGAAGAATCTGAATGGAGAGTGGAATTGGAGAAGGATCAAGAAATTTTGAGTGTCATGCAATCTTTGAAGAATAACATTAGGTTGGTCAAACCTTGGTTGTTGATTTCAGATGAGCTTTCGGTTAACAATGGTCTGTTAACTAGAGGGACAAAACTTGTTCCTCCTGGCACTTTGAGGAAAAGACTATTAGTGCATGCTCATTGTGGTCATTTAGGCATAGTGAAAACCAAGGAGATACTTCGCATGCAATTTTGGTGGCCAGGTATGGACTTAGATATTGAGAGAATGGTTAGAGAATGTCCTGAATGTTGTGCTAGTGATAAGATTCTAAAAACTAGACACATGCCTATGGTGAAGAGAACTTTGCCAGGTCATCCCTGGGATGAGGTTGCTATCGACATTGTAGGTCCTCTTCAAGGTGTTTCGGATACTCCTTATTTAATTGTGTTAATTGACCTTTATTCTAGATGGATTGAAGTCTCTGCTGTCAGAGATATCACCTCTGAAGCTATCATTAAATTTCTAGAACCCCTGTTCAATAAGGAGAGTTTTCCTAACAGTTTATTATCTGACAATGGGCCTCAATTTTGTTCTCTTGTTTTCACTGAATTTTTAAAAAAGTGTGGAATTGTTCATAAGAAATGTTCTTTGTACCATCCTGAAACCAATGGTGCTATTGAGAGAGTTAATAAGACATTGAAGGGGTCTATTCAGCTCGCTCGTTCTTCCAGTCTTAATTGGAAGTCTACTCTGCAGGACAGAATCAACACCTATCGCTTTGCTCCTCATGCTACTACGGGCAGGTCTCCTTTTGAACTTTTCAAAGGGAGGGCTCCTAACACTGTGTTGTGCCCTGGGTGGATGTGTATGAATAAAGGTCTGGTGGATAATGACATTGGTGCTTGGAGAGAAAAAGAATTACTCAAACAAGATGCCCGCAAGTCTTACTTTGACAAAAAGAAAAATGTTCATTATCAGGATGTCAAAGTTGGTGATTTTGTGAAAATTAAGACTCCTGTAGGATGTAGACCTTGGTCCAAATATACTGATATTAGAGCTGTCATTAAGATCTTTAAAAATGCTGTTAAAACTGATGATGGGAGAATATGGAATAAGAGTCGTGTTGTTGTTGTTGATCCATATTTGACATCTCAAAGGGGCTCTGTTCATGTTGGTGATTCTCATGATAATTTGCATTTTATGTCTAATTCTTCCTTTGACAGGTTTTCTCCTTCTTCTTCTTCCTTTAGAAGGAGTCAAAGAACTCGCAGAGCTCCTGTATACTTGAGAGATTATGTTTGAATATGCTCTTGGTTCTGTTTCCTTTACCAAAAATGTTTATGTGAGTTATTCAATTCTAGTTCTCTCTGGTTCTCTTAATGGTTGCATATAATATTCATTTGTTCAAAGTGTATAGAAGGGAGATGTGTGATGTTCTCTTCTAGACTCTATTAGGACTTGAGAACACGGAGAACCCCTGTGTTCTTAGAATATTAGAATGTTGTGCTTGTGGGATTCTGGACTTGCCAGTTGCTGTGGGCTGTTGCTGGATGAGGTTGAATAAACCCACCTCTTACTTCAAGAACCAGTTTACATTGAATTATTTATATAACTAACCTTTACAGGTGCTTTGTGGCCTAGCTATCAGGGGGTTGAGCTGAGGCTAATTTAGTGACTTTGGGGGGTGACAAAAAGTGTTATTGTTTATTGAAGTGGACAGTCAACCACCCCAATTAATAATCCATTTTCTTACACCATGAAATAACATCAATGGAGTATCCCATGGAGCCAAATGAATGGACATTGAGATATTTCAATACCGAATAGTATTGAAATCCGAAGACTGTGATCCCCTTGAGCTAAATAGGACACATTGGATCTTGAGCACCACTAGTCTGAAACATGTGAAGTCTTGCATCCTAATCAGAGTACACTGTCTTCATTTCAAGAAGAAGATATTGATAGTGGTGAGATTGAAGGTGAACACCATATATGAAGGAGATAGAGTCCAACTGAACCATGGTCTCGCAGTGGTGACATTGTAAAAAATAAGGTTGTTTTGTCAGGTTCCTTAAGTCAAAAGGCATTGCTTTTAGAAGGGGGCACTCAATCTGACTGATCTGCATGTTGCAAGATGAATTATACCAAATATGCTCCATATAGGCTGATTTAGATATCCTCATGGGGTTTCCTTAGATCACAGAATGAAAGATGGCTGGTAGTGGTGAGACAGAGAAAGGACCCAAAACCAACTACGAAGGATAAAACTCAAGAAGGAGAAGTTGAAAAGCCCATCTGATGTCCAATATGTCTGCAGTAAATTAAGGGCCCCTAGAAGTCAAGAACTCTCTCAGCACATGATGTTTAACTCCTGAAAGTACAGGCAATAGGTGGTGTGAGGGAGAAGGGTGCTGGGTGAGTGACTGTTCTGAGTTTCAAAGGGCTTTACTGCTGCAATAACCTTGCTACAGGGAGAGATGATGGCTAGGTTGACAAGATTATTCTTGACACCTTGGGTGAAATTGACATTTCTCTATTTTGTATTTTAATATTTTTTGTTGGAAGTTTTAGGGAAGCCCACCAAGGGTGAAGTAAATACCTCGCAATTAGATTCCTCGGCTCTCCAGTTGAGGAGGGAGCACATAACCACCCTTCAAAAGAGAGAGAGAGACACACACACCTAGGGCCTAATTTCATTCTTGGCAATGGCAAAGGAGTATCATTACCACCGTGAATGTAGTCCACCTGCTGAATTTCGATGAGGAAGGGCCTTTGATTTAATCACGGCAGGGTCTACTCCTTCCCTGCCATGAATAAACCCTTCTGCTGATACTGTTTGAGACAGACCTGTAATTCCGTCAGCCAAGGGGATGATTTAGAGGTCAGTTTAATCTGACCGTTACCGCCAGTAATATCCTGGAACTAAGGGGCAGTGAAAATTGCTAAATGCTCCCCTCGTCACGAGATGGGGACTCCCAGGGTGAAGGGAGCATTTTCTTTCCTATTTTTAAATGAATTGCTACTTCTCTTTTTTGAAAATAGAAAAGAAAGCAGTTCGGTGCACAGCTCTGTCATGTTGTTGGCGGAGTTTTGCACCAAACTTCACAAAGCATTGACAGGAACCGCCTTGATAGTTGTCCCAGCCAGTTGTCAATTTGAGGGGTTTCTCAGTTGTCACCGACATCTGGTCGATCCAGTAATTTGCCTGCCAACAACAAACATGCTGAAGCGCATAGGATTTAATGAAAAAGGGTTACACTACCCGGCAAATCTCCTTGTGATGAAGTTGCACCAGCCCTTCTCCATTGGACTTTCTATGAAGTGAGCAATAGCAATCCTTCTAGCCAGAAACACAGCATTTGAGATACTAAAGGTTGATGTCAGATGATATGGAGAAACTAATAGCACTAAAACCTCGGAAGAACACACACATTTGCAATAGCTAATAGATATGATTCAAACAAAGGAAGAGGGATTTTCCTCAGGAATGTCATTACAAAAGTTAGGAAAGGTCGAAACTTATTGTGGGGTAATCGTGCACTCATTGTAGGCAATGTTATAGATAATGTTAAGGAAGAATCCTCCACAGGGCCAGGTCAATTAAGATTTATTACCATGGTTGTGAACCGTGGTTGTAAACAATAGGTATCACTAATGTGTAGCACACACAACAACCATTTCATCTTGACTGTACCTTGTTTTCTGCTGCACGCTGTACCTATTTAAGGCTGGGACACTTTCTGGTGACTGACTGGGTGATGGTCGGGGTATGTTATTTGGTTATTGGTCAGATAATGCCCTCATATTTCTGATATTAGACACCTGGTTCCTGGTTTATTTCTGTTTATTTAGACCATTGTCTTTAAACACACAAAAATCTCATATACACAATAAAACCATACATAAAAAGATCACATAAACAGGTAAAACCACTAATTCATCACAGTTAATTTAGCTTATACATTATAAAAAGAGACCGGTAACCACCTTCTCCCCTGGTGACATCAACATTTAAGTATTCTATATACAGTTAAATAATTAAAATAACATACAAATATTTAATCAGCGGTATTGTTCAACTCTCGTTAAAAGGGAATTCGTTGTCCACATCCTTCCTTTTTAGCAGCAGTTAAATAAAACCATTGGATATTAGATACTCACTCTAAAACATGTAACAAAAGTTGTCAAAAGCTAATAAATGGATCACTGTTGATTCAGTCCAAAAGCAATTTGGGGCTAGATGTAGGTAATTCCGATTTACCTACTCTTAAATACCGAATTTTAACGATTCGGTATTTAAGAGTAGGTAAATAGGAAGGAGGCAGATGTAGGTCATTTTAAATTCAGTATTACCGAATCTGTACCATTCGGTATTTACCGATTCTGTAAATACAGAATCGGTATTTCCCACTGATTCCTATGAGCTTTGAAGCCCATTGGAATCAATGGGAAATACCGATTCTGTATTTACAGAATCGGTAAATACCGAATCCTGCAAGGGTGAGGGGGGTGTCACTTTGACACCCTCTAGCACCCCAAGTACAGGCTTGTGTGACATGCGGCACACATACATGCCCTAAGGGCATGTCTGTGTGTCACATTGCACAGGTGTGCATGCACACCTGAATTCGGTATTTTACCACACAACAGGATTGTGTGGTAAAATACCGACTCTTAAGGGCCTGTGGCACTGTAAACTGTGCCACCTACATTTTGAATTACAGAATCGGTATATTTACCGATTCGGTAATTTACCGAATCGGTAATTTTACCGCATCGGTAAATATACCGATTCTGTAATTTTCAGCCCCCTACATCTGAAAACCCTAATACCGGTCGGAAACGGCCGAAATCGGCCGTTTCCGACCGGTATTAGGGCTCCTACATCTGGCCCTTGGGGACTGTATCTGTGATTGTATGACCAAAAATAATATGGGTGATGCTGCTGAGAAATTCTGGAATGCACTTAAATCTGCGGACAGACTATCTCCTGCTCAGGTTGCAGCATCATGTTTGAGGCTGCTCAAGGCAATGAAGCTTTTGGCCTGCTGGCTGCGAGCGAAAATAGTGAAGAACAAATGTGAAGGAAAGTGGCGGGCCTTCAGTGGAAGCTGAGACAGGTCAAGCCTGGAACAGCAGCATCCTTTAAAGAATATTTTCCCAAACTGCGCCAAGTAGCCAGTGAATCTGTACCCTTAACTGAGTTCTACGTAAAACACACATTACTACAGATATTAACCAAAGAGCAAACAGGACCATTTGAGGAACCTCTAAAAATCACAAGCAGCTTCAGCAATATCTAAACATAATCCCTGGAAAAGCTTCAGAATTTGATGGATTCATGCTGCAGTTCTACAATACCTTCTGTGGTTTCATCACCCCTCACAGTGACTTACCTTTTTAACTACCGCCTAGTGACTATCTGTTGGAAGGAATGATCACAGACATTTCCAAGTCCCACTCAATGTGCATCTTTCAGGCCTATCTCACTTCTGATCTGGGAGGCAAAATCTTTCATTAGAATAGTAGCAGCCAGGCTTATTCCAATCAATCGGTCCACTGATTCTGGAGCCATGGCAATCTGTTTTTATCACTGGAAGAAACTGCAGTGACAACACAAAACAATTACATGTAGTTGACATTATAAATAGTACAACACAGACCACACTCCTGATCTTGTATGGTGCAGAAAAAATGTTTGGACTGTTCCCATGAGGCACAGGGTCAGACTGATTTGCATATAGCCATGTCTGAACTGGGGTGGCAGAGTGGGCTAAAGAACGGTGATGGATTAAACCCAGATCTTTTGACTGGGTGTGAGTGTTTGATTGGTTCAGATGCTCCATCCATCACCACCCCCTTTTGTACCGCTTTTGGCCGCCATAAGTGTGGCAGGGTATGCTCAGACGTGAGTCCCTTGCTCACTTTGCCACTGGATTCAAGCAAGCCGGGCTGAAGACGGCTGTAATGCCAGAAACGGGTCCTCGGAAGCTTGTTTCCGGTCCAGGGAAGGCATGGCTTGCCAGTTCGGGCTGGACTGTTTCCATGAGGCACATGGTCAGACTGATTTGCATATAGCCATGACTGAACTGGGGTGGCAGAGTGGGCTAAAGAACGGTGATGGATTAAACCCAGATCTTTTGACTGGGTGTGAGTGTTTGATTGGTTCAGATGCTCCGTCCATCACCACCCCCTTTTGTACCGCTTCAAGCCTGGAACAGCAGCATCCTTTAAAGAATATTTTTCCAAACTTCGCCAAGTAGCCACTGAATCTGTACCCTTAACTGAGTTCTACGTTAAACACACATTACTACAGATTTTAACCAAAGAGCAAACAGGACCATTTGAGGAACCTCTAAAAATCACAAGCAGCTTCAGCAATATCTAAACTTAATCCCTGGAAAAGCTTCAGAATTTGATGGATTCATGCTGCAGTTCTACAATACCTTCTGTGGTTTCATCACCCCTCACAGTGACTTACCTTTTTAACTACCGCCTAGTGACTACCTGTTGGAAGGAATGATCACAGGCATTTCCAAGTCCCACTCAATGTGCATCTTTCAGGCCTATCTCATTTCTGATCTGGGAGGCAAAATCTTTCATTAGAATAGTAGCAGCCAGGCTTAATCCAATCAATCGGTCCACTGATTCTGGAGCCATGGCAATCTGTTTTTATCACTGGAAGAAACTGCAGTGACAACACAAAACAATTACATGTAGTTGACATTATAAATAGTACAACACAGACCACACTTCTGATCTTGTATGGTGCAGAAAAAACGTTTGACAGCATCAACTAACAATTTTAAGTGAAAGTAACTGTTTATGTTGACAATGTTTAAGTGATGATAGAGGTTGAGGTGTACGGACAGGCCTCGGAATATTCTGAAGTCCCAGTTCTGGAAGGTCAGTTTTCTAGATGAACAAGTAAATATATTTTCGGCCCACTTTTCTTTCGAATGAGCAGATATAGTAATACTATACTTAGAGATTCATATTTCTATGTAATTTATCACCAGTGATTTGACCCATTTATTAAAAGCTATATTCATAGCACTTGGGAGGTTTGTCCTGCTTCGTCAGAATAGATGCTGTTAAAATGACAACACTGCCTAAAGTACTATACTTGTTTCAAAATCTTCCCAAACCATTATCTACACCTCTCAAGAATCTTCAGTCAATCATGAACAATTCTATAAGGGAAGGGAAAATCCCTAGAATTGTGTATGATATTTTATATCTAATTTGTAAAGGGAAGGACTTGGACTGCGATATCTATTGAGATATTACCTTGTAGCACAATTATGAAACATGGTAGATTGGGAGAGATCGGAGTCTAAAAAGCAATATTGATTGGTAGACCAGCATATAGCATGGACACATATATAGAAAGTCCTGTGGTTCGAGCAAAAACACCACCAGTGGCGGATATACCAGCAGCTAGGGCAATACCAGTGACTAAGTCAAAAATGGGAATTTGGGATAAGGTGGCAGTGATGATGGGGATGGTCATGTTCCATCCCATTCACATCCTTGCAGGGGAATTTAGAATTTTCTCCAGCAATGGCAAAAGTTAGATATTTGACTCCATCATTGAGTATCTGTTTGTTGACACTGGAATTGCATCTTTCAATTCAATTAAAAAAGAATTTGGCTATGCAGAGACAGAAAGTTACTGCTACTGTCATTACTGACATTGGGGTACTACACCACTCCATTAAACCTCAGTCATCCTGACCCCTGACAAAATTTGAGAAATGGCTCATCCTAGAAGATAATGATAGGAAGCACATACAAGACATAACAGACCTTGCATGATGGAACGATTACTGTGATAGGGGCGCTGGTAGGCAGAGTTGTGGCATTGTTTCACAGGAAGTGAATGGGAAAAAAATAATCCAAATAATGAGAGCCACTGTGAGGAACGTCAGTGCTACACATGCAGAATATAATTCACAAATGGTATCCATAGAAAGCTATATAGGTGCTGGAGAGGTTCTGGGTAGTGAGGCATAGTAGCTTACTCAATGTGTCACTGCAGTTGGCTCCAGAGGTTTAGACGTTTTGAAGGGAGGTACTGGTTGCCATTGACAATATGTTGATGGTGATATCTATACATTTCTAGTGGATGTATTGCTGGGTGACTCCAACAGGCAAACAATCATTTTACATTCCTGGAGAGGTAAATAAATGGCACTTTGTGCTCTGTAAGGGAAAGCAATGTTACAGGAGTCCAGGGACTGGTTATGATCCAACGGTTCACCAACAGCAGATACTCCACTACCATATACCCACCTGGGCCCATAAAAACTCACAGTAGTTGAAACCGCTGGTGTCGGTTTAAGTTTTATAAAACAAACTGTTCAGGATTAGTTTATTCATTACTTCTTCTAAATTTTCAACTAATCATTCACAGATCAACAAGTTATTTCCTCTGCTCGATGGACCATTAGTTGAACTAGTTGATGGTGATAATTAACAAAGCTAACTTTTCTATATGTTAAGTAAACCACCACAGACTCAAGAAGTTTTTTTATCTTTATTTACATTTCAGATGCTTGTGAACAATCTCAATACAGTGCAGTCACCATCATTCATGGGAGAGAAAATTCAATCAATAAACACAATGCATTTATCTCGGACTCACGCAATAACTAATGTCGAAAAGGGAGAGAACAGAGAGGAAAGATCGAAGACATTAGCAGATAACAGAACATTATATTTACCAAGGATGGTGTGGAAGACCAACCCCTGGCCAAAGGGCTGATGTGGGTCCCCTAAGATAGATTCAGGAGACAACGATTTCAGGACAGGAATCAGGACAGGATAGTTACCCTCTTTAAGATACAGACGGTTGCGTCGCACCCCTCTCTGACACTCTCTTGACACTCTCTTCCTCCTCGAGATTCTTTCACGATCTTAAATCTAACCCAGTTAAATTAGGATAGAAATTTCTGCTTCAAATTCTGCAATCAGCTCTATCCACCCTGCACTGCACTTCTTCAATTCTTCATCAGCAACTTCAGCATCTCACGCTCTCTTCTGGTCCAGCATTCTCTGATCTGACTAACTAAAGCTATCTTAATTATACCTTTCGTTCTGCATGTTCCACCCGTTAATGTTTCAATATCGAGAAAATACTAAATTTGATTGATCCGGCAAAGGGGGGTCTTCATCACACCATGCTTACATGTCACTAAATTCAGTTAAACCATTGTTCGTAAACCCAACCCCTCACTTTTTATTCATAAATTGTATTCCCATCCACTACATGTATCTATATTGCAACATTAAAACATTATAATGAATAAAACATTTCAGTGTTGAACACTGCACCATCTGTTCCCATGGCGTACCACTCAAGCTTGGCTCTCTTTCAACTGCTGTGTCATTGACCTTCATGGCTTCATTCAGTGGGCATGCGAGGACTTCGCGTCATTCAGTTGATTCAGTTATGCGAGAAAGGCCCAAATATGCACTAATGATAAAAGTCAAAAGACAGATGTTAATTTCTCAAAATAAGTGTTTACACTGTATACCATCGAACTCTACTCTATCCCATTTCATGTATTAAACTCATCCCCGCATTAGCGTTAGTAAAATAGCTTGCTTTAATTTCAGATAAGCAGGTGACATGCATGCGTGTCTTCAAGACACCATATTAGTACCTTCTGCTCATGCGCCAAAATTTCCCTTCAAGCGTTGGTACGTCATTCCTACATAGATGTAGTAGACGCATGCACAAAACAGATTTCCCTTTTAAAGTGGTATTGGTCCTTCTTCAATGTTATCCGCCTTAGTACACACATACGCAAGCTTCACTGACCTGTGTGTTCATGAGGTGCATATCCGTTTTCACGAAAATTTGTTAATAACTTGTTAGTGAGTTAAATGAGCGGATTGCTCCGAGCAAGTCTCTTTTCTCCGAGACCTTGCTCCATCAGTTACACAGACTGTGGGACTTGCTGGGGATGATGAATACCCTGTTGCTGGTTGGCAAAGTGGAACCGTTTATGGTGGAATGGCCCTATTCCTAGGGTATTTCTCCACTGAATTCGGGAAACTCACGTTGACCAATATCTAAGATTCCTGGGCATCCTCCTGCCATAAAGTACATGGCCCAATAGTAACAGTGCACATTGGAAGGTAGGGCCTGTTCTATTGACGCCTAGCTCTACATCGAAGCAAAGGAGTCTTGGGAAGATCTCCTGATTCAGTAACTAAAAGTAGGTTTGAGCTCCGGTGGACTTAAGAGTTGGGGTAGGGTGTCACCTATGTTTAGTTTATGCTATGGAACTAACATTTCCGTAATGCTGTTGTTGGAGAGGAAATAACATTTGCATTTAATGACAAAAGAAACCGAATTTGACACTTCGAGAGAAAAATAATAAACTTGCACCAACTACACGTTATGAAAACATGATCAGAAAATAAATGTTGCGGTAATGCATTGTAAAAGCATGCAGGAAAACATCTAGACTACTTGATATAATTCAGTGATTAATATATATTGTGATTTATAAATTGTCAAAATATTACATATTGTTAGCTTGTATTAGTAAAACATACACATGGTGAACGTTCATGTTATAAAGTTTATCTCTAATTGTTTCTAAACATCATTTATATGAAAGAAGAACTAATGAGACATCAAATTTTATGATTAATCCTCATTATGATAGTGATTTTTACTAAATTCTATTTCTTTATGTGTGTAACCGTGTGCAATGAAAATGACAAAAGAAAAGTAGGTGCTACACATTTCTATTTAAAGAGGCTTCTGTGAAACTTATAGAGAATGTACTCTACACATATATCAATATTATTTGTCTGAAAAAAACCTTACATTTATAATCTGAAATGTATTTACATGTTGGTGCTTAAAGAAATTACTAGTGCCCTATACTGACACGTATTAATTGTAATCATACTAAATGATCCTAAGTGCAGCAGAAGTTATGCCCATTAAATGACATCTTCATATTCTCTTATAAATGCATTCTTATAATTTTATATATTATGCATTATATTAGACTAAATTAATATGGGCCTGAATGGAATCAAAACGTTTTCTGCCTCCCTAAGATCACTGTTTGTGAAAAAAATCCTCATTATGACAAATTATGTGAACCAGTGTTTTGTTTCCAGATATTTCATGTACTGTACAAAAAAGTTGCAACATATTTGTTACCATTTCAGGACATCTGCTTGGGAAACTGTCCCCTTGAACCCAATCCTATGCTCTAGCTGAAGAAACATTGTTCTAACATTTCACATACTGGATGGCTTATGGACGGCATAATTGTCCCAGCTTTTTCTCTGCATTTTGTTTCTTATTTATGTCGCTTGACCCACACTCCATACGAACTGACCAATGGACTGAGTGGTCTGATCATATGAGGTGATTCCAGGAGGTGTCACCCCTGGAAATGCTAAGAATATAATATCATCAGATTTAACCCCTTCGCTGCGGCCGCGATTTTTCCGCTGTGCGGTAAACAAAAGAACAGGGCGGGGCCATGACGAACCCCAGCCATCATCCGCACACGCCCACAGCGGGGCGTGACGGCTGGGGTTCGTCACCTGCATGGGAGGGGTTAATATATTAGGAGAATTTGCATTGCATTGAATTACTAGAGCGATTTGCGCTTATGCCGCTTGATGGTGACGAATGAATGCTGTTCTGCATGCATGCTGACTATGAACTTCTAGAGATTTGCAGAACTTGTGGACTCATCTGGCTTCTTTCCCGAACTGACACATATGCTGTATGCGCTTAGTGGTCTCTTCCTTCAGGGACCACTCAAACTGGCAAATTCATTGTCCCTTTTTAAACTCTTGAGCTTTAGTACTTATTTGACCTTTATTAATCTGTCTTATTACCTAATACAATCAATTTAATGCACTTATCATTCAAAATGTTTGATAAACGAAACTAAATGTAACAATTTGACGCAGCTGTCATGATTTATCCTTACATATGTATATGTGCATTCTTAATTTGGGTTTACTAATGACTAGAGTAGATCTTATTAGAGAGATCTGAGAGCACCAAATTCTAATGTTATTATTCTGTATAGCTTTAACTGAACTCTTGGTGAGTATGATTTTGGCTTGCCAACGTTTATTCAGGAGATTTAGGCTTGCAGTGATAATCCTTTACCTTTAGAGCATTATCTTGAGCAATATCTACATGAGTTTGATATCAAACTTGGAGTTCAGCTATACAATTCCTGGTTCTCATTGGATGGCTGTTGAAACACTTTATATCCAACCCCTCTCAGCACAAAGCAAGGTTCATCGGACGACCAAGAGAGTGGTATGAATATTCATTGAATAGAAAGGTTTAGGTTAATTATTGCAGTATCATCCTTATTTGGGCCCAGTAAACACATCAGCACTGTCCTCCTCACTGGCCTATGATTGCAACAGAATGTATGTGTTAATGGCCCTAAAACATAAATAAATGTTAAAAAATCCAAATATGTTAATAAATGCAATGCTATATCTTGTAATATTGCCAATTGTTTGGTTCGGGTGGTGATTTAAAGTTGTGACATTTGTTAGAGTTGCAGATTTAGGATAAAACCTTAATGCTCCCATAACTATGTAAATATTACAAAGTCAGTGATGGTGAACCTGTCGTTATGGTTACTATCCGCAGCCTTCAACACGTCTCCCACCACATACTAATCAAATGACTACACCAAATCGGAATCAAAGATGTCACCCTTCCTCTCGGGGGGCACCCCGAGAATCTGTCTTCCCTCTTCACCTCACAACCCAAATGCACCATCGGCCGCTTCCCTCAAGGTTCATCCCTCATTCTAACCCTCTTCAACATCTACATATCACCGCTAGCATACATTGTCAGAGCCCAAGACATCAACATAATTTGGTACATCGATGACACCCAGGTTGTCCTCTCGATCTCAGCAGACCCAACCACCACAAAGTCCAACTACCACAACTGCATGAAAAACATCTCCACCTGGATGAAGGACAAGTGCCTGAATCTCAACCCGGACAAAACTGAAGTGCTGATTTTCTGCAGCCACACCTCCCGCTGGAACAACACCATGTGGCCATTAGAACTCATACCCACCATCACACCAATAGACCATGCCCAGAAAATCGGCCTCATCCTGGACAGTGAACTCTCCATGAAATGACAAGCCAATGCAGTCTCCTCATTCTGCTTCCACACTCTCTGTATTCTTCGTAGAATCTTCAAATGGCTCCTCATCAGCACCCGAAAAACAGTGATGCAGGCCCTCATCAACTACGGCCTACACTACGGCAAAACACTCTATGCAGGCACCACCAGCGAACTCATGAGAAGACTCCATATGATACAGAATACAGCAGCCATACTTATCCTCAACCTGCCCATAAGGACCCACATCACGCAGCACTTGAGAGAGCTCCACTTCTCCCCATCAAGAAGGGAAGCCAGTTCAATCTGCTGACCCATGCCTACAAAGCCTCCAGGGACCGGCATACAAGAACCACCTTCTGAACTTTCACCAACCACCCAGAAACTTCTGCTTCCCCCACCTCGCCCAAGCACAGACTCTGTGCATCCACTGGCACTGCTCCAGGGGAGGCTACTTAGCCCACCTCACTGACAAGTCCTGGAACGCCCTCCCTCTCCACCTCCGAACATCACCCTCACTGACAGACTTCAGGAAAAAACTCAAGACCTGGCTTTTAGACTGAATTCCATAACCCAGCACCTGAGTACCCTCACAGGTGATAAGCCACACTATACAAGTACTGACAATACGACTATTCAATTACCATTGACAGACCTTTTTTACTTTGCTAATAAAATCTGCACCATATTGGACACACACACTTAGTGCAGCCAGCTAAGGTTTAACATGACAGGATTTGCACAGTTCCACCCAGTGTTGTAAAGGTGGTAGATCTCAGAATGTGTACTATCTTCCACAACCATAATATGCTAAAGAGAATACAAATAAGTAACTGTGTAATATTACCCTCCGTTGCCTTCAAGGGGTTCTGGTGAAATCACAATGCACTATGGGCCACATGTACAAAGGGCTATTACATTTCTTAACAGACCGAATTGCAATTTCGGCCTGTTAAGAAATGCAAAACAGCCTTTTTCTTGGTACAAAGGCATTTAGGGAACCCCAAAATGCGATTTCTAACCAGTTGAAATTGCATTTTGCAATTCACTAAATAGTAAGTCGCAAATAGGGATTCCCTATTTGCGATTTATTAGCACATGTACAAAGCATTTCCTAAATGCAAAATGAACATTTAGGAAATGCAATTATCATCAACTCAAAGTAATTGGTAACCATGAGCAATTTTAAAACAGCACCTCAATAGGCTTTTTTTTTAAAGGGCAATAGTGCGCACACATGCCCCTTGGGTATATATGGGCTCTACATGTGCACCACTATTTTTGTGCCTTACGCACATGGCCATCCTTGGTTAAGCATTTCCGACTCAATAGGGAATCGCTATTTTGGATAAGCAAAACCGGCCAATTGGTACGAATGGCATGGGATTTCTTGCGATTTCCTAATAGCGATTCCTACTCTGTAGGAATCACTACAACGAAACCAGTAATTTCACAAATATAATTTTTCATTTCCTAAATAACAATTCCTATGAATTCGCTATTTAGGAAATGGCAAATTGTATTTTTGTGCATCTGGCTCTAAATCGAAGGCTAACCAGTTAGTAAATTCCACCAGAACCGTGAGATGGCAAACTAGTACTATATTGCACTTTATCCATTAAGTATTTTTCATATTTCATGTTTATTTTGAGGCAGTAAGTTTCAAAGAGATGTTACCTCAGAGTGGGGTTTACTGAAAACAGTAAGCAAACTATTGAAAAAATCCTTTGTAACGTAGTAAAGAACATCAAATTTTAGAAAAAATTGAGTTGCTTTGTTAAAAAACTGTGGGGTCTATTTACTAAGATTTAACACAGTGTTTGCATCACAAAAGTGATGCAAAATGACGCTAAATCTTTTTTTACTAATTTACTTTCCAGCGCTAAACTTGTTTAGCACGGGAAAACACTTGAGAATAGCGCAAATCAGCGCATAGGCCTGCTTTGTATAACTTAGTGCCAAAGGGGCTTACCATGGGTGGTGCATGGGCATTTCCATGCAACCACCCAAGGTTTCTAACACTAATCCTTTTGTACTTAAAAAGTAGACAGGGTTTAGCCTCCGAAAATATCGCTCATTTCAAATAGGCACTATGAAGGAGAAATGCTTTCATTTCTCCATTCTTTTCCGACTTTGTATGTGTGTTGCACTGTACAGCAGAGATACAAAGTGAGAAAAGATTTCAAGTTAGTCTAAGCATGGTATTCTGTACTGGAAGGGTTCCCTTCCAGTACAAATCCTATACTAGACTCACTGAGACACCCTTGCACTATAGTTCAAAGGTGTGTCCATGGTGCACGGCAGCATATTTTCTGCGCTGGAGCTAGGGAGAAAAGGGAGGAGAGTACCATATATCTGTAAATATGGCGCTCTCCTGCTCTCTCCTCACACAGCACATCATTTGCGGCAGTCTGTTAGCAGAAGTGAGATTGTTGAAGCTGGTATTTGCATGTTGCCTCAAAAATTTTGCAACATAACAGAATTATAATGCTCAAAATGTGTTTAACTCTCACAAATCTGATGTTTATTCAATAATGGACAGAAGCAACATTTTACTAAGTGGTTTGAGGCAGCCATTATGATGTTATTTCTACGAAATATAAAAAATAGTTCACAGCTCCTGTGTAATGTAGGTTTTCTACCATTATATATCGTACAGTAAAGAACCACATACTGTTCCTAACAGCAATGGTGTGAATGCCCCACTTTAACAGCTACAGCGGCGTAACAGGAGAGTTGAATTGAGCCCAACACTATGGTAAACTGAGATAACTTTCATTAGTTCTAATGGTGAAGGAAGTGACCTGATTAGGGTCACCCGGGTCACTCGCGACCACCTCTCAGCCTTCCATCCAAATGAAGAGTCGGTCAGACAGTAGAGAATACAAACCAAAGATATTTATTGAAAGTACAGCCAAGTGGAGTCCGGTCTGACCAGCCTCCTTAGATTGCTGCGGAGGGACTGACTTCTACCACAGGACAACGAATAATGTACATTTTCAGGATCACTAAAGACATGCCCAGACTGGAAATTTCCAGTTGGTAGCTAGTGAACAATGGGGCAACAGAAGGATGAGTTGCAATCCCAGGATCGGATACTTTTTATCTCAGAGCCAAGGTTACTCGGCCTGCACACGCTGCTGTAAGGGTGGGAGCAGGCCATCTAGCGAGAAAGTCTACGATGACAAAAACAGTCTATTCATTAGCACAGCGAAGCGTTGGAGGAATACAGGAAGAAAGAATATCACAGCTGCTTTCTGCTGAGTCAGACAAAGTGAGACAGAAATTAGTTTCGATCATGGCTCAAAATGGCAGCTCAACTTAAAATGGTGCCGGAAATGCTAACTTTACACAGAGCAATGTACTAGCAGAATGAATGCATGACATTTACATTTCAACTGACCCTCATTTTAGCAGGAGCTAACAATTTTAAGGTGAGAGAATAAAGAGTGCAGCATAGCGTGTACATAACTAATCACCTTCAAAGTTCAGAGCATTCCATGTATACAGTATCCAAGGAAGAGGAGTCTTCTGCATGAAGCTCGCTATCTCTTTCTGAGTCATACTCACAGCATTAGTATCATGGATGGATGCCTTCTGCTTTGGGGTGAGAAGGGTGATACAATAAGAGCAACATGTTGGGAGACATTGGACACAGAGGCAACAAGTGAGGAAAATACCAGCGACTATCACTAGAAAAGCAAGGATCTTCCAACTCCAGGATGCGAATATGTCCCAGAACCACCCAGAGAGTGTCCAGGTACCATTCTCTCGGTGTATATCTGATGAAAGCATATGAAACTTCTGCATGGCAGCATATACATTGGGCTGTGGTCTGGGATATGTACACAACAGCTACTGCCAATGACACGAAAGGTCACTCCCCGGTCAGCTAGGATGACGTCTACGATCATCCGGTTTTGTAAAGCAACAAGCTTCGTAGCCTCGCCTTTATAAAAACAAAGGCAAGAGTAGGAGAGGCTACACCTAGGTGCTGTCATAGGAGACGTTAGCTGGGAAAGGCTCCAAAGAACCTGCTGCAGAAGAGGAACAGGAGTGTAATACACATAGCAAGGGTCACACCCAGACAACTGGTAAGATGCTGCATATTTTCCAAGTGGTGGCTAGTAAGAAGTTGATAGCACCACTAAAGACTGCCCTAGCTTTGGAGGGACAAAGTACAGGAGTTGAGGGACGTGTAACGACCCCTGGGGGAACTATTCATGAATCGGAAGCCATAGAAAAAGATATAGCTATGTATGTACATAAGGTTGATCAGACTGTCACTACTAAAGTCACAGGAACAGGAAAAGAAAACTGAGTGTTTATAGAGGGAGCAGGCGCTATAAGTGATGAAAGGACTGAAGCTATTAATAGTATTGCAGGAAAATGGGTCCTCAGGAAGTTCCCCAATAAACATGGGCAATGAGTCACAGAGCCTGCCTCATACCGCAAGTTTGGAAACACTCACAGTATGGAAGCTGCTTAAGGAAGGAGGGCCTGGTATTGATGGGCGGGAGATTCCTGAGTGGGAATTCTCTACAGGAGAGATGATACCTGATGGATTGAGCCTCTCTGATCAGGCAGCTGGGGGCAAGGTGGGGGAAATAACGGTGAAATATTGCTGGAGGCAATCTATAGATGTATATCAGAGCACAGAACGGAAACACAAGCAGAGAACTCAAAAACACATACAGCTTGCAGGAAGCTACAGAATACGGTCAGATGGCTTGCCAAAATATGCAATGACTTTACAGAAAGAATGACCGAGGCGAAGACACGCATTTCAGCACTGGAAGATCAGATGGAGAAACAAAAGGATCTTGTAGCAAATATAAAGGCTAACAAAGATGATGTACAAAATAAACTCGTTGATATGGAAAACCGACTGCTCCGCAATAACCTTAGAATTTTGGGGGTGACAGAAGGGTCGGAGGGACAAGATGTTCATGAATTTGTGGTTGAAATGTTTGAGGAAGCGTTCCCCGAACTTGAAGAAGGGATTTGGACAATAGAAGTGCAAAGGGCACACAGATTTCCCTTTTGGCAAGGGACTGCTAATAATGGCTAATCGACACAGCCACCACGGGCAATCTTGTTCTCATTAAATAATTTCTTCGCGCGATAGGCAGTATACGATCTGGCACGCCCAAACAGGAAAAGAACTGGGAAGGGGACACAATTCTTTGTCAGACCGGACTATTGCCATTTTACAGTGGAAAAAAGATGGCAGATGTGCCATTTGATAAATCCGTTTCAAGCAAAATACACACAAGTATTTTTATTGAATCCAGCTACTTTAAAGATCGTTAATAAGGGGCAGACATGTTTTTTCACTTCGGATATTGCAGCCAAGGAATATCTTCAGTCCTTATGACGAGGAAAGATTTTAGATAGTGGCTGTTGTTAATGGTATGTTGGATCGTGGGAGTTAAGAGATGTAACTCGCTTCCATGAGAATATTGAGGGATGGGTGAGCACCAGGCGGGCTTTTCACAGAGCATCTCAATGGCGATCGGCCCTAAGGCCTCTACAATAGGGGAGATGCACGGGGATGCGGGTACTCTGGGGTAGGTGGTGGGGTAGAGTCGGGAGTCACTGGGGAGTAAGGGAAGGGTGGGTGGAAGGTAAAAGGGGAAAACCAATTCATAGCATGTATAATAGAGATAACACGACTTATGCAGAGATATTCATGGTAATGAGATGCAATGGGGAAATCCTCGGTATAAATGGTAGTTAAGGGAGTGCTAGGAGTCTGCGTATATGTACATTTAATGTATGTGGTCTGAATAATGCTCATAAAAGGAAACGCATAGCTTCTGATTTAAGGTTGATAAACCCCGACATCTTGTGCATACAAGAGACACATGTGCCCTGGACTAATCGTAAGATACTGAGCGAGCTGGGATATACATTGATTACCACTTCTAGTCAGTCTATTATGAACAGCGGTGTTGCGATTTTAGCTAGACAAGGAATATCCAGGACGGGAAGAGAGAAGGTAGATGATCTAGGTAGGTTGGCTATACCGGAATGTATTGTAGGGGACACCAAGATAGTCTTCTGTACGGTATATGGATCGAATGTGGATGAGGCAGAGACTCTGGAATTTTTGAACGTTGAACTGGCTATATGGGGAACTCCGCTGATATTGTGACTTCAACATTCATGGGGAAGGGAAGATGTGGCATGTGGAGTACGAGAAGTACACAGGGCGCAAACCAAAAATCTATACGGTCTTGCAACAGCTTCTGCAGAGTCATGGGCTAGTCGATGGTTGGGCTGTAGTAAACCATGGAGATCCAGGATACACGTTTTATTCATTTCCCCACAACAAATTAGTTCGATTGGATTATTTTTTTTGTCTATGTCGCTAACTGTAGGTGCAAAGATGCAGGTATGGCCACGAATTACGTCGGACCATGGCCCAGTGGTATTAGACCTCATTAGTCTAAGTCAAGCAAGGAAACACAGGTTATTTACTTTTAATAAGAAGCTATTAGGAGACAGTCACTATAGTGACCATATTAAAACGTGGGCAAAACTATTTCTGGAGAGCAATAGAGGTCCGACTACTCATCCAATGGTATGGGATGCGCTGAAAGTGGGGCTGAGAGGTGAAACACTCAGTTACGTTTGGGCCAAGCAAAGGCAACAGAAGGTGTGTATGTTGGGTCTTCTTGAGGAGTTAAAGGAAGCGAAGCAGGAATTCAGGCAAGTGTTTAGAGACAAAGAAGACACTAAGGAGACACAAACTAAGATAGCATGCTGCAAGGCTAAGATTAATAGGATTTGGTGTCAAGAAATAGTGGTGCAATATAAAACGCATAAAGAGGAAAGGTATTAATATGGGAAGGCGGCAGGCCGGTGCTTGGCCCAAAGATTGCAGGGCAGGCAAGTGGCACAGAAAATCGAATCATTGGAAGATGGAAAGGGGGGTCTGGCCGAAACTATGGAAGGAATATTGGAGGTGTTTCACTCCTTTTATAAAGAGCTATATTAACAAGAATCAGTGGGTCAGGCCAACATAGAGAAGTTTCTCCAAACAGTGGATCTAATAGGGCTTGGACAAGAAGAGCGAGAAGTGCTAGTAGCCCCGATTACAATGTTAGAGCTTGAGGAAGCATTGGGTTCACTAGCTGGGGTGAAAGCAGCATGGCCAGATAAACTCCCGTTGGAGATATATCGTATACTCTTTCAAATTAGAAAAGAAGACATGTTGACTACATTCCTAGAGGCTTATGATGGAAATCCACCACCCTCTTGGGATGAAGCCAACATTGTGGTTTTCAAAAAGAAAGACAAACCAGTGAGCCTCCCAGGATCGTACAGACCCATATCATTGATAAATGCGGATGATACGCTGTACTCAAAAATTTTTGCAGCTAGGCTGGCTCAAATAATTGCTCCGCTGGTCTCTAGGCATCAACACAGTTTTATACCGGGCAGGAGCACAGTTAATCACTTAAATAGAGTGATTGCAACAGTCGACTTTGCTAATGTACAGCAACAAAATGTAGGAATAATTCTCTTAGACGCTGAAAAAGCATTTAACCGCGTGTCATGGCTGTTTCTGTGCGCCGTCATGCTCAAAATGGGGTTTTGACCCCGCTACATTATGTCTATACAAACTATGTATAAAAGTCCTCGAGCTAAAATATGCACCATGGGCAGAGAGTCATCCCCGGTATATATTAGCAGGGGAACAAGGCAGGGGTGTCCCTGCTCGCCCCTGCTCTTCGCTATCTATATTAACCCGTTGTTAGTATTGTTGGAAACAACCAATGATTTGTGGGCATTATCAATTGTGAGTCGTTGCTTATGCCGACAACATAGTGGTGGTAACATCTGATCCAGAGCAAGCGGTTAGGGAGATTGAGAACTTGACTCAGAAATTTGGGGAAGTGGTTGGGTATAATTTGAATGCATCCAAAACCCAGATTGTGTGTACTGAAGGACTTTGTTCTGGAGAAGGACGGGTTACGGGTGAAGCCAGGTTACTATGCATAAAAATTAGGATGTCACTTCAAGCGGTAGTTGAAGTAAATTGGGCAGATATAGTGTCTTCGGCTAAGCAGCAATTGGATAGGGTTGAATGTCTGCATTTGTCAATGATAGGGAGGTGTAATGTGCTCAAAATGTGCATACTCCCTAAGGCAATGTACTATTTCAGGGCAGTTCTGTTAGAGCTGTCACGCCTACAACTCTCGAAGTTACAATCTCTCTGCGATAGGTTTATTTGGGGCCAAAAGAAATCTCATCGAGCCTCGAAGTACATGACGTTACCACTAGAGCGAGGGGGAGGGCAGTACCGAATTTTACATTTTATTATTTAGCCTGCCTCTTACAAAATATGTGGTATCTTGTGACTGGAGAGGAAGGTCAATTAGCAGAAGCACCTAATGTATATCAAATGTTGATGGGGACACAGGCTAGAGAGGCTTTATTTAAATTTTTGGAACCCAGTTATTTTAAACGAACGCGACTCAAACTCATGAGTACAGCATATAAAGCTTGGAAGATAATATGTAGAACAGCATCAATTATCCAAATAAATTATTATACACCTTTGAATTCTACAGACATATTCCCCGCCATCTTTTGGGATGCAAAGATGGACAGTTGGCGAGATGAGGGGGATCAGACATATAGGGGCTGTTTATCGAGGCGGGTTTATCGCTTCTTTCTCTGATTTAGCAGAACAGTGAAAACTGCCTAAAAAAGACTTCTTCAAATTTTTACAAATTCGAGATTTTCTAGGCAAACATTATAGGCAGCTAGCAATAGCTCCCAACACTCTAGTAGAGGCAGTCAAAAAAAGAGCCAAGATAGGGACATTATATGGAATATTGACTGAAGCTCAACCGGATGATATAGAGAACCAGGATGTTAAGTGGAGGGAATGATTTGGGACCACAGACACAGACGTGCAACAATCAATTGATACGGCAGCTAACGTTATTTTGACAGCTAATCTACATACCCAACACTATAAAACTTTGTTTAATTTGTATCATACCCCGGTAAAAATGATGAAGTGGGGGGGCTCCACAATGCAAAATACTTCAGATTTCAGACGGAAAAAGTGGATATTGTACACATATTCTATGAATGCACAGCACTAATTCAGTTTAGAAATCATATTGCGCAGTTTTTAACAGAGATTACTGGGGCTGATGTATGTATTTCTAGAGGTAATGTTAACAGGAGTTGGTGAGGGTACTCAGCCTGCTCAGGCTTGTTATTCATTTAGGTACCTTATATTTATAGCTGCTACTGTAGCTCGATTATGTGTTGCGTCTGTGTGGCTCCAGCCCAAAGCCCCATCATTCGAGATGTGGCAAGCAAAGTTCTACAATGTATTTATTTTTGTATATAGTTTGTACTGTATGAAATCACTTAGAAGAAAAAACTGGGGGCACAGATCTGGGGACCCATGCTCCATCATATGGAGCAGCCGATGTGAATATAAATAACTCTTTGTTATATTGTGTAATTCAATATCTGCACTAATGGTTTGAACAACTGATTATGTATGTATTACATGCTATGAATTAAATAATAATATTTAAAAAATAAAAAGACTAATAGAAAAAGACAAGAGTTCCCAGTGTTCGTTAGAGCCTCACTGGCAGAATTCTAATGCTCATCAACATTGACACTTTCGAGCACCGGCGGTGGAGCTATTCAATAGCTCTTGAAGAAATCCCACGTTGTCCAGGATACCGTACCTCCCTCCGGGGAAGCACGCTCAATCGATTCTGTCCAATGTCCGAACAATGAACCAATTTCACTTCTCCCTAATCTACTGTTGGTACCATAGACAAGGTACACCCTGACTGGTGCAGTCCATCCTCACTAATCTGACTTCTCCATTGGTGCACTGTTCCTCCGTCGAGGGCGCAAATTGTACCTAGCTACTCCAGGCACGGAGGGGTCAGTAAAGAGGGGTTCAGACACAGAAGGGCCAGTAAAGGGGGAGTCTGGACAGTCTGGAACTGCCTTAATCTCCAGGGATACCATGTAAGCCTGGCATCAGAAGAAGGGACGAAACTTGGGACTTGTTCCCACTCTGAGTACCAGATCCCGTCGTTGACCCACTGATCATAGGACAAGGGGGTAAACACTCTGTGGCAATGCTAGCAGTGTATCCAGTTCTTTCAGCCGGTGACCCTGATGGCAGTGCATGTGGCAAGGGACACCTCGACCGCCCCCTACCACGTCGGCTCCAGACTCTTCTTTCTCTGAAAGTTTCGGACTAACACATAACACATGAACCAATTTCACTTCTCCCTAATCTACTGTTGGTACCATAGACAAGGTACACCCTGACTGGTGCAGTCAATCCTTACTAATCTGACTTCTCCTTTGGTGCACTGTTCCTCCGTCGAGGGCGCAAATTGTACCTAGCTACTTCAGGCACAGAGGGGTCCGTAAAGAGGGGTTCATACACAGAAGTGCCAGTAGAAGGGGAGTCTGGCGAGTCTGGAACTGCCTTAATCTCCAGGGGTACCACGTACGCCTGGCATCCAAAAAAGGGGCTAAACTTGGGACTTGTTCCCACTCTGAGTCCCCGATCCCGTCGTTGACCCACTGATCATAGGGCAACGGGAGAGACACTCTGTGGCAATGCTGGCAGTGTATCCGGTTCTTTCAGCCAGTGACCTTGATGGCAGTGCATGTAGCAAGGGACACCTGGACCGCCCCCTACCACGTCAGCTCCAGACTCTTCTTTCTCTGAAAGTTTCGGACTAACACATAGATCCCAGGCCGAATGTTATGGCCTGGCCCCTCGGGTACTGGTGGGAGGCAGTCCAAGATCTGTTGGTGAAAGAACGTAGACATTTAGTTAACTCTTACAAATAGTCCACCAATAGAGGATATTCAATTTCTGGGAACCATCGAGGTCGCGGATACCCCAAACATTTGCCGGGTGCCCAAACACAACCCTGTAGGGTGACACTCCTGTTCTATAATGGGCTTTCGTTATTGTGGACAAAAGACTAATGGTAAAGCATCTGGCGACTGCTACCCTGTGCTCTCCTGAATCTTTGCTAATTTCTGTTTGAGAGTACTATTGTACTTCTCAACCAAACCTGCAGACTGGGGGTGATTCACAGCATGAAACCTTTATCTGATATGCAGTCGCTCACAGACTAACTGGATAACTTTCGCATTGAAGTGACTTCCGTTATTCCTCAAAAACAAACGGGGCAAGCCGAAATGAGGAAAGAACTCCTTCAGGAGTACTTTTGCAGTTGCTATGGCCGTATTCTCTTTGGTGGGGTAAGCCTCAATACATTCACTGAATGCACAGACTACCACTAACATATACTTCAGCTTGTTGACTAGGCCCATTTGTATATAATCGAGCTGGAGGCCCTCAAAAAGGAAGGTGGAAGGTGCAAATTTTCCTGATGGGGTAGAGGGACCCTTTCCTGGAATGTGCATTACACACACCATACAATATTTAACCAAATGAGAAGCTGTCTTCGGGATGTTATCATTTTGCCATACAGGGTCTAACAACTTGCAAATAACTTTAGCACTAATATGAGCTGGCCCATGCTCCATGCTGACTACGCGGAGGACATATGCCTCTGGTAACATCCATCTCTGTTTCCCTGACTTATCAGTCCAACACCCATCCTCATCTAAACGTGCTGTGCTTCCCTGCCATATTGATAATTTCTCAATAGTTGCCTCACTCTGTATCTCCTTCACATTTTCCAGCATATCCTCAAACATAGTGACCTTGGGCACCCACCTAGCGGGACCTGCTACAAACATCCTTTTCATCTTCGTTCAGGCTGTCTCCTTAGCTGTCTGGTCTGCAAAGGAGTTCCATTACCTACATCATCAGTAATATTCCTGTGTGAAAGATCCGAGCGAATAAAGAGGGAGTTGTTGTTGGCAGAGGAGGAACTAACCAATAGGACAGACCAAACTGATAATGGAGACCCAACGGATCCCGCATATATGAAACTTGTAAAATTAAGAACGGCAGCAGAAGAGTACATAGCAGAAAGGGCTGCGAAACAATATACAGTGAATAGAGAGAACTGCTATGAGTTGAATGAAAGGGTCGGTAAAATGCTAGCAGCTAGAACCAGACAGAAGACATCTCTCAGCGAGATAAAAGCAATAAAAGATATCTCAGGGATGATGGTAACTAATGTACAAGAAATAAGGGAAGTCTTTAGAAGTTTTTATACGAAGCTTTACTCTGAGAGTCAAATAAAAGATCATGAAGATATAATGGAGTATCTGAATGACTAAGAGGGGGGACAGCTGGATGAAACAGAGAAACAGAGGATAGACACTTTGGTAGAACTAGAGGAAGTAAAAGCAGCTATGAAGAGTTTACCATCAGGAAAGGCTGCTGGCCCAGACAAAATCCCGTTAGAATTTTATAAGGTTTTTTGGGAGGAGTTGGCAGGAGATATGCTGTATACTTTTAAGCAGGCACAGAAGGGATGCTCAATACCAAATACCTGGTCTGAGGCTGAAATAGTGGTTATTCTCAAAAAAGGAAAAATACCGACTGACCCAGGGTCATACAGACCAATTACCCTTATGAATACAGATACAAAGACTTATTCAAAGGTACTGGCAATTAGATTTGCCAGTGTAATAACACCGTTAGTTACTACTACTCAGCACGGCTTTATTCCAGGGCGTGGGACCACGCATCATGTAAGGAAATTAATTACCCTTATGGACATGACGGAGGTTAATGGGGATCCATTTGCGGTATTATTACTGGATGCTGAAAAGGCTTTCGACCGTGTGTCATGGGTATATCTATGGAGCGTTCTGGAAAAAGTGGGATTTGGCAGCGGCTTTTTGACAGCGATAAAGACACTATATAGAGACCCGAGCGCTGCAATTAGAATCAATGCGGGGCTAACGGACAAAGTAAAAATTGATAGGGGCACAAGGCAGGGGTGTCCATGCTCCCCGTTGTTGTTTGCTATATATTTAGATCCGCTAATTAGAAAATTGGAGTTAAATAGACATATCCCCCCAATTGTCACACTCAGGGGGGAGTGCAAGATCCTGGCGTACGCTGATGATGTGGTGGTTATAACATCTTCACCCACGGAGGCTATAAGATATGTGGAAGAAGAGGCAAAAGAATTTGGGAAAGTGTCTGGGTACTCCTTGAACACTGGAAAAACACAAATTATAAAAAACAACAAGGCTCTATGTCAGGATTCTAGGGTGGCACTGACAGGAACATATTTGGGAATAACTATAACCTCAGCTCTAGAAAAAGTAGTAGAACTAAATATTGATCCTGTCATACAGAAAGTAGGGGGTGAGCTCGATAGATTGAATAATTTCCATCTTACTTTGGTTGGAAGAGTAAATATTATAAAAATGCTAATTATGCCAAAATTTCTATACCTTTTTCGAACAATCCCCCTATGGTTCGATAATGTCTGGTTTAAAAAGATTGAGAACATGATTAACAAGTTCATATGGTCCAAAGGCAAGACTAGAAGGGCGGCGAGATTCTTGGCACTTCCACGTGAAAGAGGAGGTTGGGCACTACCAGATATTAAGCTTTATTATTGGGCTGCTGCTCTACAGTATATGATAGGATTAATAGGTGGAGCCGAAGAAGAAGGAGAGGATCATCTGGGGTCATTAGCAATATATGGTATTTTGATGGGTGAAGAAACCAAGAATATCTTTTTGAAAAATTTTGACACAGCATATTTTAAAAGAACACGCTTTAAGACTATGTTTGGAGCTTATAAGTTATGGAAGGCGTTTATGAAAAAATTTGGTTTGGGTAAATTCAATAGGTATACGAGGATATACGCTAATATGGCATTTCCGCGAGATATATTTTCTGATTCAACATATAGAGAGTGGTTTCGAAATGGAGTAATAAAAATGGGGGACATTATGGGGACACAAGGGATGAAACAATTTGGAATAATACAGAAAAAATTTAATTTGCCAAGAAGTCATTTTTTTAAATACTTACAAGTGAGAAGTTTCCTACAAAATAAAAGAGGGGGGACGAGAGGATTTGAAAAAAACAATATATTAGAATTAATAGAGAGTGGAGTAGATTGCACTATTAAAAGGTTCTATGCAGAGTTAAACGAGCATAGATCAGATGACATGGCCAAATGGGGGGAAACTTGGTCAGCGAAGTTGGGTATAGAACAAGAATGTTTTAAAGACTCATTAGACTTAGGGATAAATATTTTGTGTTCTGCATCACTACAGGCACAGCAATACAAGACTTTGTACTGGCTTTACTATACCCCGGCTAAATTAGCACAATGGGGAGCGACAACTGGTATATATTGTCCCAGGTGTACGAGTGCAAATGCGGATGCCATTCATATGTTTGCAACATGTCCAAACTTAGTCATATTACTTAAGGAAATTGAAATGTTCTTACAAAGGGCATTAAAAGTAGCTGCTAATTTAACACCTGTGACTATATTATTAGGGACAGATGGTAGTAATGGAGATGAAGCAGGGAAATATTGTATCTTCATCGCTATGGCAGTGTATAGACTATGTATAACATCTGCTTGGTTAGATCAAACGGTACCATCATTCCAGCAATGGTTAGCCAGGCTGTTGAGTATACATAATTTAGAAAGAGCAATCTACTCAAGAAGGGGGAAAAACTCGAGGAAACTTGGCTTGAAAATATGGGAGGCCATAACGAAATGGAAGGAAGAAGGATGATGTATATAGAAAATGTATCTAAACTGCATTTGTATATAAATTGTATATAATTTGTATATAATCGATATTATCTAGTGTATACTCATTGCATAAAAGGATATTAAATCAATATATAAGTTTTAGGATATTGAGCTAATTTTAATTGTGACTGATGTTATATTTTGTTTTGAAGAATAAGTTCTACTTTACTTTATGTCTGGTATATGGAGATGTACTGTATGAATATTCCATGGCTATGTTGTATTGTTTATCTGTTCCACGCCCCCTCTGTGTTCCAGAGGGTGGTAAATATATAAAAATCCTTCAATAAAAAGAATAAAAAAAAAAAAAAAAGTAATATTCCTGTGTGCGTTACACTTTATTATCGCCAATCTCTTGGGGAGTGTCAAAGCTGACAAGATCCTATGTATAAGGGGGCTGTGCTGGATCCCATGAGAAGTGAGACGCCCTCTCTCTGCCCAGAGCCATCCAAAATTATGGGTGACTCCGAAAGCATACTGTCTGTCAGTATAGATGTTGACAGCCAGTCCCTCACTTAACTTGCAGGTTCGAATAAGGGCAACAACCTTTACAGCTTTGGCAGACTGATAAGGAACTCATGACTTCTCAACTATTGTGTGCAGCGTCGTGATTGCATATGCAGCTGTTGTAATGCCATCTGTATCTTGAAACAAGAGCCCTCACCATATAGTTCCCCTTGGGGGTCAGTTAAGGAATATCAGTCATGTCTACCCATCCTTTCGTCTCTTCCTCTGTCCAGAAGATACAATCATGTATGTCAATTCCCTCACTGTCGGAAGGGAGAGGTAGCAACTTGCCTGGGTTCAGAGTGGCACATCTTTCGATAGTGACATGTGGTGCAAATAGGTTTAGCTCATAACCAGTCAGACGCGCACTGGTGAGGTGCTGGGTCTTAGTCTTATTCAAAAGGGTATCCACAGCATGGGGCACCATGACTGTGAGGTCATTATCTAGTACAAGCCCAGCCGATTGTCATACATCGAGACAGCCACAGCCAAGACCGCTCTTGGACAGCTTGGGAGGGCTCTTGTGACAGGGTCAAGAAGCGCAGAAAAATAAGCACACAACTGTTGCTTTCCTCCAAAGGCCTGTGTTAAAACAGAAAGCGCACAACTTCACCGACGAACTCAAGAACTCGAAGAAGAACTGCAGAGCCCTTGAGACAGCCTGGCGCAGAGACCCAACACCGGACAACATGACTGCCCTCAAGCTCGCCACCCGAAAATACCACCAACTGATCCACACCACCAAGAAAACTGCATTCAAGGAACGACTGGACAACAATGCACACAACAGCAAGGAACTCTTCAACATCGTTAAAGAGCTCCCCAACCCCAACGCCGGAAACAACGACATCACCCCTTCGCAAGACCTCTGCAACTCCCTCGCCTCCTACTTCCACAACAAGATCGCGGACGTCCACAACAGCTTCAGCACTCAACCGACGCACGCCACGACCGAACCACCGCCCCCCACCACCACCCTCCGCGCCTGGACCCCAATCAGCACCGAAGACACCGTCCACACGATGAACTCCATCCACTCCGGATCTCCGACCGACCCTTGCCCTCACCACGTCTTCAACAAGGCCGACGCTGTCATCGCACCCCACCTGCGGGACATCATCAACACCTCCTTCGACACCGCCACCTTCCCGGAGAGCTGGAAGCACGCCGAACTCAGCGCCCTACTAAAGAAGCCATCAGCGGACCCCACCGAACTCAAAAACTACCGACCCATCTCGCTGCTCCCGTTCCCCGCTAAAGTCATCGAGAAGACCGTCAACAAGCAGCTGGCCGCCTTCCTCGAGACGAACGGATCCCTCGACCTCTCGCAGTCTGGCTTCCGGGCCAACCACAGCACCGAGACCGCTCTGATCGCAGCCACCGATGACATCCGAGCTCTTCTCGACAACGGAGAAACAGGGGACCTCATCCTCCTAGATCTCTCCGCGGCTTTCGACACTGTCTGCCACCGTACCCTAGTACAGCGCCTCAGCAACGTCGGAATCCAGGAGAAAGCACTGGAGTGGATCACCTCCTTCCTCGCCGGAAGGACACAGAGAGTCCGCCTCCCCCCGTTCAGATCAGAAGCCACTGAAGTCATCTGCGGCGTTCCTCAAGGCTCCTCGCTCAGCCCAACCCTCTTCAACGTCTACATGCGTCCCCTCGCAGCCATCGCACGCCAGCACAACCTCAACATCATCTCCTACGCCGACGACACTCAGCTGATCCTCTCCCTCACCAACGACCCCGCCACAGCCAGAGCCAACCTACACGAAGGGATGAAAGAGGTAGCCGAATGGATGAAGAACAGCCGCCTGAAACTGAACTCGGACAAGACGGAAGTCCTCATCCTGGGATCCTCACCCTCCGCCTGGGACGACTCCTGGTGGCCCCCTGCCCTGAGCAGCGCACCCAAACCAACAGACCACGCACGCAACCTGGGCTTCATCCTGGACTCCTCCCTCTCCATGACCAGACAAGTCAACGCCGTCTCCTCATCGTGCTTCAACATCCTACGCATGCTACGCAAGATCTTCCGATGGATCCCCACCGAGACCAGGAAGACGGTCACCCAGGCCCTCGTCACCAGCCGACTGGACTACGGCAACTCCCTCTACGCCGGAACCACCGGCAAACACCAGAAGAGACTCCAGCGGATCCAGAACGCCTCAGCAAGACTCATCCTGGACACCCCCCGTCGCAACCACATCTCCGGACACCTGAGAGACCTGCACTGGCTCCCGGTCAACAAGAGAATCACCTTCCGTCTCCTCACCCACGCACACAAAGCCTTGCACAACCAAGGCCCAGGATACCTCAACAGCCGCCTCAATTTCTACGCTCCTAATCGACAGCTTCGGTCAACCGGCCACGCCCTCGCCGCCGTCCCCCGCATCCGAAGAGCCACCACAGGGGGAAGGTCCTTCTCCTACCTCGCCGCCAAGACCTGGAACTCCCTCCCGACCCACCTCCGCCTGACCCAGGACCACCTCGCCTTCAGGAAGCAGCTCAAGACCTGGCTGTTCGAGCAGTAGCCGACCCCCCCTCCCCAAGCGCCTTGAGACCCTCCGGGTGAGTAGCGCGCTATACAAATGCTTTGATTGATTGATTGATTGACAACCAGCTGACTCGTGTACAAACAACACGAATGGCTTTGCGTAGTCAGGCTTACCAAGCACAGGCGCTGAGCAAAGCGTGACTTTTAATTGCAACTTTTTGAATAAATCTAAGCCCACCAAATTTTCTCCTCAATTAAATGTCAACAGAAATGGTGAATCCACAGTAAAAGGACCTATAGTCAATGTAAGAGGTTTGGAAATGGGGCTTACCCCAGAAAATACTACCAAAACATTATTATGGCCAGACAGAGCTGCCCCGGGAACTAGTGAACGAGATTTAGAGCTATTCATAACACGTGTATCCACCAAAAATTCTTTAGCTGAGCCATGCAAATCTGCAGTAACGTAAGGACCACGCTGATCTACAGGTATCTGTACTGGTCCCTCACCCTATCCCTGGCTGTCCTAGCTGTGAGACATCCCTGTCACCTCGTCCATGTCATAATCATTATGATAATACTATCCACCCTTAGTGTCGTCAAAGTAGTTACTGCCCGGACGATCCTGTGAGGCTGTGGCATGCTGAGTTCTGTCCTGTCCACTAGCTCCACGACCCCGTCCACAAGATCATCATCCTCTATGTCCCTCCTCTTTACAATATGCACACTGTTTCGGCCCTACTGGCATAGCATTCCGGCTGGTCTGCGGAAGCTGCCGGTCCAAACAACCTCGTCCTCTACCATTTCCCCTAGAGGCCTTCTGCAACAACACCTTCATCTTCAATCCTTATGCTTTTTCTCCACCTTATCCTCCTCGTTCTCCCTGTGCTCATAATACTGCGCCATACTAAATTTACAGAAGGGGAGGAAGTAGACCAGGTACTCTCCAAAGCCTGTAACCTAGCCGCAATCTCAGGAAGCAAATTCGTAACAAATCTATTGACAAACAATTGGACGCCTCCCTCCACTGACAAAGCCTGTCTGCTAAAATCCCAAAATACCCCTTCACACCGAGTGAAAAAATTAGACACACTCCCATCTTTCTCATGACGACATGCAATTAGCTTGTTCCAATCTACCCTTCTTGGTGGAATGAGAGTGTGCATATAAGAAATAATTCGACCAGGCAAAGATAGTATCTCGGCCTCAGGCTTCTCACCAGGCTTCCTCTCTTGATCCCATGTACCACCCAATTCCACAACGTGATCCTGTGTATGTACTTGCCTCCAAATAACAACGGGCTCCAGTCAACCAAAGAACATTTCAATATCCGCAAGTGTCATTACTGTTGATGAAGCAGCCTCTGTCAATTCTTTATAATATACAGTAGGATGGTTTCTAGGGTCAGGTAGCTTAGTCTTGAGGGACAAAACCGCCCTCCTTTTCCATGGAGTATAAACCCATTGTTCTTGAAACAGGGCCTCTATCTGTGGTCTAGTAACATTATCATGCTGGTCCCGCAGCTCAGGTATTTCAGGGTGATATAAAGGATGCACTCCCCTCATCGGAAACTGGAATGCCGTCTTCGGGCTCTTTTCAAGCAGCCTATTTTGATAAGCGACCAGTGTTGTCACATTACTAAAAACCTCACCAGGTGTCATACCAGAAGCATATACATGATCCTTAATATCGTCAATAATTTTGGGTGCTACATCATTAAAACACTGTTCCCATGGTCCATTCAATGTCGCCGACATGTGCTTAAAAGCATGCTGCTGCACAAAAGGCTCATAATCTTTCATTACACTCCACACATCTTCCACACTGTAAATGGGGTTACGAGCCCACTGGGCTGCTTGATTAGCCACCACCTTTTTTTCAGCTTCCCCCACATCAGATCATATAAACGTCCGCCCCAACCGGTCCTTGAATATCATCTAGTCCATACCCACCGGCCGCATACTGGTGTCTCAAGATTTTGCAACATCGAGGTATAGGGGAAAGCAGTGGGATTGATAACAAAGGTACCGGCCAATAACGTCGCTGCTGGCTGGGTCGTGGGTGTAAGAGCTGTCATAGTTGCTACAGACGGCGATGACAATGAAAGGACAGGAAGTGCCGTGGCCAAAGCAGAAGAAGCAACAGTAGCAGAGACAGAGACAACAGAGACAGAAGAACAGGCTGGAGCTGCGGGGGAAGTATGGGGAATACCCTCAGCAGGGCATGCGGGGGTTGAGCATCCAACAATTCCTCCAAACAGTATCATTCTCTTCTGGGGCAACATAAGAGTTATCATATTGCAATCTAAACTTCCTATCGGCACACTCTATTCCCTTTTCAATTTTCTCTTTATCATGCGCTATGGCTTAATGAGTTAATGTCTGCGTTCTCCTCTTCCGGGCCTCTTTCCCTGCTTTCATTAATCTCTGTGTACTTTCCTTTTGCCATGTTCTGAGGGAATCAAACATCGACTGCCTACTTTTCGCAAACAATTTATCCTGTAGAAAATGTATTTTCTGTTCATCAAAAGTGCCCGTCAACGGCCACTGCAACTCAGCACTGTCCCTCACATATTTGTGCCATAACATACTAACCATAATAGGGCCAAGGCCATGTTTCACATATATATCGAAATCTGGGGTGCCTTCCGGAGGCGATGGCTGACTTTCTTCCAATTGAGCATCAGCAGAACAACAACAACAGCCAAAACAAAACAATTTGCTAAGGCACTGCATTTTTTTCGAGCAGATATGTGCAAATATATTTACCCAAAATTGGTCCGCAGACCTCATCAAATGCAAATCAAAGTGGTACCATGTTCATAAAGAACTCAAACAAATTCCAGCGTTTGTCCAAAAATGGCTCTCAGACCATGTCAAATACAAATAAAGATGGCACCATATCCACAAAGAACCAAAGAAAACTCTGGTGCACACAGGTCAAACAAATTTGATCTCCACTGCCGACTCTTCAAAGCAAACGGTCAGATCCAAGGGTTTCGCCATTCAGGACCCCAGTCGTGATGACCACTGGACGAGGCACTGCCCGGTCAGACAGATGGGGCAGCTGCGAATACAAAACTCTCTCATGCAGGGATCCCCGGTCCGCCCATCCAACCCGATGTGGCCCGACCTCCTCACCCAGGATGTGCCACCCGATGGAGTCCCTGTTCAGGTGCCAACTGAATGAAGTGAACCGATTAGAGTCACCCAGGTCACTCGCAACCACCTCTCAGCCTTCCACACAAATAAAGAGTTGGTCAGACAGTAGAGAATGCAAACCAGAGATATTTAGTGAAAGTACTCTCAAGTGGAGTCAGATCTGACCAGCCTCCTTAGATTGCTGCAGAGGGACTGACTTCTACCAATAGGACAATGTATAATGTACATTTTCATGATCACTGAAGACACGCTCAGACTGGAAATTTCCAGTTGGTAGCTAGTGAACAATGGGGATGCAGAAGGATGAGTTGCAATCCCAGGACCAGGTACATGTTATCTCAGAGCCAAGGTTACTCGGCCTGCACCCACTTCTGTAAGGGTGGGAGCAGGCCTATCTAGCGAGAAAGGTATGCAATGACAAAAGCAGTCTATTCATTAGAAAAGCAAAGTTCAACCTTGGAGGAATACAGGAAGAAAAAATCTCGCAGCTCCTTTCTGCTAAGGCAATGTGAGACAGAAATCAGTTTCGATCATGGCTCAAAATGGCGGCTCAACTTAAAATGGTGCTGCGAATGCTAACTTTACACAGAGCAATGTATTAGCAGAATGAATGCATGACATTTACATTTCAACAATGGGCAACTTTGTCTGTAGGTTTGGAGACAAAATTCACAAATAATCCTGCACAGTATTATAATGTCAGGGCCAAGGGCTCAAAGCTACGATCTGCCCAAGTACCCGGAGAAAAAAAGCTATTAAGATGAGGAAAAGTGTACAGTGAAAGAGGGAAAGGATGCAAATGGGGGAGAGAAAAGCAAGAAAGAAGATTAGGAGGCAATAAGTGAAAAGTTAGAAGGCATATGAAAAGGAATAAGAAAGATATGAAGGAAGGGAGAAAGGAGGGATGCGTGAAAGGAATGAAAAGAAACATAAAAAGGAAGGACTAAAGAAAATGAGAAAAGATGGATGAAAGGAACCAAGGGAGAATGGATAGAATTAAAAAGGAAGGATGAAAAGATGAAAGGATGGATACATGAAAGGTGAAAGGATTTTTGGATTGATGGCTGAATGATTAGATTTGTGAGCAGATGGATAGGTGGAATGATCAATGGATAAAAGGAAAGGTGGATTAAAGCATGAATGATAAATCAGTAAAAGGCTGGAAGGAAGGAAAATTCAAAAGGTGAATAGATGGACGAGCGAGAGGAAGGATCTAGAGATGGATGAATGGAAGGGTAAAGGGATCTCTTCGAGAGGATAAGGCTCACTTGCTTTGTCAGTCAGTCAGTCAAGAAAACTTTATTATCGGCCCTAGGACCATAAAAGCAATACAAAACTTCAATAAAAGGCAGTTCTCAAAGTTGAGTGACCAACAAGAATAAAAACGCCATTAAATTCCAAAGGTATCACAATTAAATCTCAGACAAATTGTTTATAAAATTATAAAACCATCGAATAAAAAATGCTACAATAGGGTAAAACCCTACAATTCAGTATATATAAGTAGTCGGGAGTTTACAATATGATCGGCTTTAGACAATAACCATTAGTAAGACAAATGAACGTCCCAAGATTCAGGTCTACCAGCAGGGAACAGGTTCAACACATTTCCCTATTTCTAGTTTTTTTATCTTTGCAGACCTGGTACACCACATGGAGTATAGAAACCTGGAAGTGGCGAATGTCGTCAAAAAAGATGTATCGTATTTTAAAAGTCTAAACACCTCGAGGTAGTTCCTGTAACCCAAGTTCTTACATAGTTGAACAATCCATTTCACTCTGGCCTTTTTGTATAAGGGACAGAATTACAAAACATGCAAATCAGACTCTACAGTGGCTTCGCAACCTGGCCAGCCCTGGATAAGGGTTAATGCGCCTTTCTACTTATTAGTGTAAGCCCTGAGAGGAAGTGTTCCGTTTCTGAATTGCAGATATAATTTCTTGGCCTGAAGAGGCTGGATTTGATCGAAGAACTGCTCAAAATGATAAACAGATTTTACCTCCAGGAATCTAGTAGTCAAAACACCTAATGGGGTATTTCGTAATAGACCAGCCAAACAGTGTTCCTTAAGGGCAAGTGCAAGGGATTTTTTTCAAATAGTAGGGAAAGTCTGTTCGGGTAAGAGCCAGATCTCTGGCCTCCCTAATGCATAGCAGAGGTTTCTAACATGCTTGATCCAGGGGATCTTCCCACCCCAAAAATAGAAAGCAGGTCCTTGAGTTCTTCTCTATAGCTGGAGAGCTCAGGCGTGCTCCAAAGCCGTCTCCAGAAGAGAAGGAGGCGATTAGCAGTTATGTCCGAAATAGGGACCGTGCCCAGGTCAAGTCGCAAGGGGAGGATAGGGGTGCTCTGGGGTAAGCTTAAGAGGTGTCTAAGGAACTCATTCTCGGTCAGGGCGAGGGAGTTAGTGCTTGATTGACCCCAGAGTTCAACCCCGTAGAGTGCTCCTCCTCTGGCTTGGGTTTTGTAGATTTCTACTGGGGGGGTCTAGGGTTTTGTGGGAGCAATCATTGTGTACCTTAAGAATACCCCCGCAGCTTGGGCCAGCTTTAGATTGGCTTTGGCCACATGGGTCCCCAATTCATCCGATCGTTCAGAGTGACCCAAGGTATTTAAATTGCTTTGTTCATTGTGGGCCTCCTTTACAAGGAATGAACGCAGTGCGGTGCCGCGAGCCATTTGGCTGCGCTGCGTTAATTCTGATGTTAACTTTACAGGAGTGTAACCCATATACCAATTCAGGACTGGGTAGGTAAGGTGCAACAAAGAAACAATGTCCTGAGACATGGAATCCATATTCCTGCAGCAGCACGCCGATTGATTCAGATTACGTGCTGAACTACGGCCATATCTCAGACGGCCGACTCGGGCACAGATTCTTACAAGTGCCCACAAGCAGGCCCCAGACGATCCTTGATCGGACCGGCCCCATGTATTGCAGGCGGCCCCACATAATCGTGATGGTTTGCTAACAAGCTACCTACTTTTCGGGCTACCGGACTACTATCAAGCACGCCCCAAATCAGACAACCAAGTCCTGATGACGATCATAACCAATGAGGATCGAAACGCCGTCGACCTAACAGCCCAATCATAGGCGCACCCCTCCTCCGTGGCTCAACATCGAATTGAAAGATCTACTGATTACTGTGATATCACACTGTCACATGTTTCTTGAGCCACTCACTGTAAAATATTTGCACTTTTGCTCAGAGTGCGCCGCTCACGCTGTTCACTTCTTCACTTGCGTTGCCACCTTCACTTTGAACACCTTATGCACCAAGTACTATATGGTTGTCACTAATTCAATCTATGCAGTGCTGCTCCTAACTGTATATAAGTCCGACCATGAAATTAATGTCATATCATAAAGATGATTAACTATCTTTTCTCATACCAATGAGTGTTCTCCTTCTTTCCTTACAAGTAATGCTATATGCATGCATGTTTAATTGTCTACATATCCTTACCTCTCAGGACATTGTTTTTTTGTTGTGCGTTAATTCTGAAGCACAGGGATGCGTCATATCTACAACAATATGACGGATCCCTATGCTCTTCCCTGCACTGGCACACAATTTGCTGCCTTGTGCCAACGCAGGTACCCTTGCACCATAGCGCAAGGGTGCCTGCTTTGAGGGGAATGATTGTTTATTTGCAGGTAGGTATCCCTTCCTGTACATAAACAAGCTGAAATGAAGTTTTTCAACTTCTATGTGTGTTGCTTAATGCAGCACACATAGAAGTTGAAAAACAGAATTTTTCTAAATGATCGTTTATGTGAAGTAAGAGACAACTTCCTGTATATAAACAATCACGAGAGGTGATTTCTTCATTCTAAGTGTGCTGCCGAATGCAGCACGCATAGAAAGAGGAAATACATGAGGAGAAATGAAAACATTCCTCCTTGTTGCGCCTCCCTGGCAAGGCATAGCATTCTGACCCATTTCGAGGTTTACGATTTCTTGTAAATCTGGAAATGTGGCAGAAGCCAAGAGTGTTGCGTGGAGACACCCACAGCAACACCCATGGCGCGCCCCTTTTAACCCCTTGGCCGCGGTGCAAATTCCGCCGCGGCGCTGGGGGGTGGGGGTGAGCGCGGCACTTCCACGCTCGTGACGAAACCACACTGTCATGAGCCACGGGCGGCGTGTGGTTCCGTCACGGCCCCGCCTGCTCACTAATTCGCCCGCACAGGCTGGGAATCAGTGCCGTGTGGGCGGAGCGGCAGCAGCATGACGGAACCATGCCGTCATGAGCACACGCCACCCGTGGCTCATGACGACGTGGTTCCGTCAAGTGTAGGCAAGGGGTTAAGCAAAGTGTTGTGTGTAAAGGGGCCATATTTACAAGGACACGAAAAGCCACGGAGGATGGCTTTATGTGTCCTTGTAAATATGGGGTAGTAGGTTGCTCCGCCGGTGCATCACAAAACGTAGCACACCGGCGGTGCAATGGGCTTGCAAATAAGACCCTGTGTGCGATGGTGTGGGGATATTTTAATAATCTGCATACTCTCTTGGTCCCTAAGGCAGCACCTACATGGTGCCAATCACACTACTGATCAGGTTCAGTGACTTTAAGGAATCATTAACCTCTCTCATCGAATGGGTAAAACTTTCCTCTAAATTTCTAGATTGGCTGCTGTTCCCTTCTTCTACCCAGCATAGAATATGTCAACAGTGAATCATGTAAGCACAAGTGAAAACAAAGTAGCTGATGTGGTGGCAGTACCTCATGTAAAGGAGTGAAGAATACATTCCATTTCACCTCCGTCTGTTCTCTGAGTGGGCTGCCAAGAAAGGTGTCTTTGCAGCATTGCAGTGACGGCATATTTAAATAATTAATCAAAGGGCAGTGTATTTATATCTCGCTCTTCGAGAACTATTTATTTAAATAAGCAATGTGTGTGTACGAAGCGGTGGCAGCTGACAACTGATGTGGCCTGAGGACTGAGCATCTGCCAAATGTAGGTTACCTGTTTCCAAAATATGTATGCATCGCTTGGGGCAAACTCATTTCTTTCAACCATAAGCAGATTTCAAAGATGTCACGGATCCTGAGTCTGCTAAATTAGTTTTGCCAAAAAAAGGCCAATTCTGAAGCTAAAAATGCGTTGATTAAAATACGTGCTGAGTTTAAGCTATTGAAATCATTCTGCCCTAAACAGTGGCAGAAAATGTATAGAGCCGATGCTGTGTATTTGAGTTAGAATACTGATGTAATAAAAGGGAAGTTTGGGAAAGCACTTTATTTGAAAACAAAGATATTGTGAGCTCACATATGCAGCACATGCTTTCTCTGTTGCGATTTAAGACCCTCAAATCGTCTGATATCCAAGCTGATAAAAATAGCAAATTCCAGACCAAGTGATCTATATTTGAGTGCCCTGTTATAGAATTTCAGAATTTAAGTATACTCATGTTCATCTCTGGGTCTCCCATGGACTACTAAAGCACAATTTATTTTCAACTTCTCAGTCGAACCGTGGTTCACTCTTGTATGAGCTTGACACAATATGGCATATATATTAACACATATTTACATACATTGTTTTAAAAGTCCGATTCCACCTTTTGGAAAAAGGAATTTACAGGAAAATGCGTTTTGTGTCTTTTTTTGAAATGTGATTTTATATTTCTGTGGTTATATCAAGAGCTTTATTTTTGTGCATGACATCGAGGTGGGTAAAAAAAACGTCTAGGTTTGCTAGACTGCTAATCTCTCCAAAGTACTGTCGATCATGGGCTGCATTACATCTGCAAAACAAGCAAACTCAGATATACTTTCATCTTTTTGGGCCTTTTGACTAAGATGCACTATACGACACTAAACACATCAAGTAGAGAGTGCATGTCTAGTGTAGGAAGTCCCATCTCCATAGTGTGTTTCTCCCTGTTCATAGGTCTCGCCTAGGCAGAGCTTGGGCTGTCTCTTTGAGACATGCTGTATCTAGGATATGGGCTTAAGAAGGACACCCATCTTTGTCATTGGTTCCTGTTGCTGTTCTTTAGAAATGCTCTCTTTTCATTGGTGAATACACTTAGTAGTCCCTTCTTTTGGAATTTTGTATCCTCCCATGAGGACTGGCACTGTTACATGTGTTCTTACTGTTCAGGTTATTTGTGGAAGAGGTGTGGCGCCGCGGCCAGGGCGACTGACGCTGGAATCTGGGGACCACGGTTCGATCCCCGGCGGCAGGTCAGCCCAGCACCATGTGACTTTGGGCAATAGCTCGCTTAATCTTCCCGACGGCCCCCCAGCGCCTAGAGACCCTTACGGGTGATTGTGCGCTTTACAAATGTGGACTTTTTTACTTTATACTCAGAGAGATCTCTTTTTTAGTTGGCCTGCCTATTTGCTTGTTAACTGTTCTGTTTACTTGCGCAGTGAAACTTCTGTCGCATCATTTGCTTGCCCTCATTTGCTTGCTCTTGCTTTATCTCCTGTTCCCACCTCATCCCTCCTACAACACTGCTTCTTGCCTAATATCCTTTAATCTTCCTGTGCCTCCATCTCACCCCTCCCACAACACTCCTGGCAGGCCCCCACCATCCCTCCGAGGCCACTGCAAATGTGTTTGTTGTAAAGTAAATACATGTCCCAGTTTTTTAACAGGGTCGCGCGAGCACATTGTAAATCTTACGTTTGCACTGATGCTCTTATCACACCAGAGATAGAAGGTCTATGCTTGAAAACTGTTGCCTGCTGTGCTGTCTCATTCACGCTGCACAACAGGTTTTAATGAGGGGTAAGTCAGCTTCCACTGCATCTCCAGACTGCCCTTGGGTCCCATCACAGCATGGGAGAGGTAAGGTCATAAGTGGAAGAGTAAAGGAAGTTGGGAGGTGGGGTGAGGTGGGGCTGGAGGCATCTCAGTCAGGACACAAGGATCTATGTTCAACTGCTCATCTGTCCACCACCTCCATCTCCCTTTTACACAAATACTAATTGAAGCTTATCCTGTTCTGTTTTCTTCATTTGTTTTATGGTACTTTTAATTTTGTTTTACCATTATAAATAGAGGACTACAAGACCTATAATGCAAATATATTGGACTAAATTTGAGCTGGTCATACGTTTGTGTAATGGAAGGAGGTGCACAGCTTCTGAAACACATTATTTATTAATTATATATCGCCTTATTAATACATCTGTTGATTGTGTCTGTGTAATCCTATATTTCAAGTGTTGTCATTGTGATTCTTCAACACCTACGGTAAGTGCCAAAGTTGTGTCCTCTTTCTAGATCTATAACTCTCCAAATGGTCACCCTGCCTTATAGTAATGTCTAAAACATCTAAGGAACTATTTCAGTGGGTTCCACAAGTTAGTAATTATTATACTTTTAAGTCGAATAGGTATATTTGCATAAAGTATGCACCTGTAGGAAATGAAGGACATTTGAGTGCTAGAAACCAGACGCCTGTTATGAATTGGTGGCTGTCACCCCCAATGTACATGTGCACACTGTCTGCTTTCCATGCAAACCCTGCAGCTTTAGTTCACAGTTTCAGAGCAATGACAATTCATACTGCTCTCAGACTGTTCCATGAAGGTCAACAATATTTTTAATTGAGCCACAGGGCTTCTATGAGTGGAAAGCATTTTCAATCAAGTGTAGGTTTCACACCACCCCTTGCTCAAAACCATACTAAATACTGTATTGCACAAAATGTGCCCTCAAAACATGCCCTTACCAGCATGCACTTCAGGGATAGGGTCACTGGAGCTCACAGTAGACGAGATCCTGCCCATTGGCACAGTGAAGTCTTCAGAGGCGGCCCTTTCTGATATACGGTGTTGCAGCCCGCTACCGCACAAGGTGACTGCCCTAACCACAAGGAAGTCTTTTTTAGAGGGCCCCTTCCTGGCATATAGAGTTGTCAACTTGGCACTGCGCATGGACTGTGGCCTGATCATTGTTACATGACAAGCGGCTAGTGCACGGCAACCCTCCCCTGGCATTGCGGAAATCACTGACTGTCCTGCACACAGGCAATGACCCTATTGGTGCAGCAACTGTTTCCTCATACTTCACAGAGAGAATCCACTCAAAAGGGCTTTCCACTCAAACGTGTTTCCTCCTATGCTCTCCTCTTCCTCACAGGGCACACTGTTCTTGGCAGGCACTGGTGCTCAAAGTTCCAGGATAGGTGATCTTGGATTCCCTGAATGGTGTCCCCTCCTTCAGCAAGGAACTAGCAGGCCTTGGACCCCATTCCTGTTGACAGGCAAAGGTCTTGTATTTATTTATATATGCATTTTTACATAGCGCTGACTTTACGCAAAGGTGTCAGAGCACTTCACAATAGGACCAGTTATGTTACATGAGGAGAATGTTACAAAAGTACATGTTGCAGAAGCAAACGAGATACAAGAAGAGGTATAATACAGCAATAGATGGCAGTCACTCACAGACACACTAGAATGACACTTGTAAAGGAATAGAATACAAATTTACAATAGTAAAAGAACTTCCTAGGGGGACCTGAAAGGGCGTGTATTAGTTCCGGAAGTGTCTCTGGAAGAGAAGAGATTTGAGGTCAGTTTTGAAGGTCCGGGTAGAGGTGGTGGTACGGATCTGTGGCGGAAGTGAGTTTCAGATTCTCACCGCATTGCCTGAGAAGGGTTGAGCTACTGATCTTTCCCTTTTAAAAGTGGGGGGCTCAAGCAGTAGTTTTTCCGCATTACGAGACAGTCTAGAGCCTCCAGAGATTTTCAGTTTATTCACCAGGTAGCGAGGGGAGGAAGTGTGCAAGGCTTTGTGGATGATACAGGCAGTTTTGTAGATTGATCTTGCCTCGATGGGAAGACAACGGAGGGAGGACAACAAGGGTGTGATGTGGTCACTTCTTTTGGCCCCAAAAATAAAACGAGTCGCTGAATGGAGAAAGGATTTAAGAGGGGAAAGGTGGGATTTGGATAGGCCAGTAAGAATAGAATTGCAATAGTCCAGTCTGGGGAGAACCAATAATTGGACCAGGATTTTTAGGTCTTGCTCCAGGGATAAGCATTGAATCCCCCAAAGAATGCGCAGTTGGTATCAAGCTTTCTCTGCAATGGAATTGATGTGGGAGAGAAGATTGAGCCTTTTTTCGTGAATGACACCAAGGGATTTTGCGCTGTCGACGACGATAGGTTTATTGTTAAGTAGAATCAGCTGATCCATTCAAGATTGAACAGGAGGAGAGTGAGGTCGAGAGGAGGATGAATTCAGTTTTGGAGGGAATCAGAATGAGTTGACAAGTTAACATCCAGTTTTGGATAGAGTGGAGAGTAGAGTTGAGGATCGAGATATTGTGAGTGGAGGACACCTTAAGGTAGATTTGGGTGCCATCCGCATAGAGATGGTAGAGGATCCCAGATTTACCAAGAAGATTTCTCAATGGTTCCAGATAGAGATTGAACAAAGTGAGTGCAAGGATAGAGCCTTGTAGGACGCCTGACCTACCGCCAATGGAGATGAGAGACTGTGCGCTAATTTGATTATTTGGGATCTGTCAGAGAGAAAAGAATCAAACCATTTAAGCACTGTGCCTTCCAAACCCATTCTCTGTTGAAAAGTGTTGAGGAGAGTGTTGTCATTGACAGTGTCAAAGGCTGCAGAGAGGTCTAGAAGAATCAAAAGACAACACTCCCCTGAATCGAGTATGCGCAGCACGTCATCAATGACTTGCAGCAGGGGTGTTTCAATGCTGCAGTTTTGAATGAAACCAGACTGAAAATTGTCAAGAAGATCCTTGTTCTTAATATGACAGAAAAGTTGTTTCACTACACATCTTTCTGTGATTTTCGCAAGAAAACGGAGGTTAGTGATGGGGCGGAAGTTGTTGAGGTCGTTCGCATTAGCGGTAGGTTTTTTAATAAGAGGGGTAACCTGTCCTGTTTTAAAGGTAATATGAAGGGAGGCTTGACTGAGGGAGAGGTTAACCTGACTGGTCCAATAGGAAAGGGTATGGGTTTAGAAGTCAATGGCAATGTCACTAGGGATGGGGTCAAGGGAATGGTTGGAGGGCTTTGTTTTGAGGATGCATTTGAGGAGGGCATCTTCAGAGATGGTGTCAAAGTTCTGCCAAATGACTACGGATTTGCGCTTCTTTAGGGGGGAGGGTAAATGACCTGATCCACCAATTATTTCACTTTTTCATCAAAGAATATAGCGAATTCTGCTGCTTTCTTTGGAGAATCCTCCAGTTTGAAGGTTGGGGGTGAGTAGTTAGGATGTTTGATGAGATCGAATAGTTTTTTGGGTCTGTTTTTGGCTGAGTCAAGGAGGGTTTTGAAGTGTGATGCTTTATCAAGGAAGATGTGTTTGTGGGACTTGGATCTTGCTGAATGTAGAGTAGCAAGATTAGTGGTGGATGGAGCTTGTCTCCATTGTTTCAGCAGGATTCTTAGGTTCTTCCTTTCTTCATGAAGGGATTTGTTGAACCAAGGTGCTGAGGAAATAGGCCTTTTCCTTTTCCTTTGAAGAGGAGTGACATTATCGATTTCGAATGCAAGGACTGAGAGGCATTGGGAGGTGAGATCATTGACGTCCAAGTTTGGGTCTAGCCTTGGAAGTGATAGCATAGCAGAATCACAGAGAGTATCTAGGCCAATGTTTTTGGTGTTACGGGACCAGGTAGTAGTCCTTTTAGGTTGGCCAAGAGTTAAAGAGTGTGATAGGTGAAGAGAGAAGGGGATGGGGAAGTGGTCAGACCAGTCCACATGAATAGGGATAGCAATAGTAAGCATGTCTGCTTTAGATATAACAAGGTCCGGAATTGAGCCCTTCGAGTGTCTTGTTTCAGTGCAGTGTTTGATAAGGTAATTTGCTGAGAGAAAGGTGGCCAGCATAATAGCAGAGGGATCTTCCAACAAGCCCCAGTGAAGATTGAAGTCTCCCAAGAAGATCTGTCTATCACTTTGCTAGAATTGGTCGCTGATGGAGTCGGTGAGTTCCTCCAAAAAAGAAGAAGAGCAGCCACCAGGCGGGTGGTAAATGGCATGATCTAAGGGGTGAGCAGTGTTGGATTTGAAGCTCAAGAGATAGACATTTGAATGTGCAGAAGGAGCTGTTTGGAAAAGTCTTCAGTTGAAGGGAGTTTCTAAACATGATTGCAACACCTCCCCCAACCTTTTCTATTCTGTCATTTCTAAGGATAGAGTACTCAGTTGGTAGCAGAAGATCAAACATAGAATGAGAGATGTCATTGAACCAGGTCTCTGTGAGGAAGAGCATGTTGAGATTGTGAAGGGTGATGGTGTCAGAGATTTCGAATTTGTGTTTCATTGCAGATCTGCGTTTGTGGAGCAAACAGCGCAACTCTGACGAGACTGTTTTGGTGACGGGGCGATTGGCTATGAGGGGTGATAGGGATATTGCTCTTGTAAAATGGTGCCCAGGAAGAATAGGCAGATAGTTGTGACAGAAGAGATGGTCGGAATAGTAAAGATAGTAGACTTACTTGGAGAGGAAAGAGGTGGGGGGGTGGCTTTCGAGGACTTGTAACTAGTCAATAGGTTGGCGATGTCTGCAGAAGATAGATTGTGATAAGCTTTTTTGGGGCTTGGGGGCAAGATGCTTCTCGGGTGTTTAGGGAAGTGAGTATTTGCCAAGGGAAATGGGGTGTTTGGAAAGGTGGAAATCTTAGTGCTTAAGAGTGAGATGGTAGCTTCAAGCTGAGAGATGGAGGTGATGAGAGATTCTAGCTTATTTTCCAGAGAAAGTGGGGCTGAGCACGGCATGTTAGGTTGCTTGATGGATACAGGAGGGAGAGTAATTGGTGAGGGAGGGCAGGGAGAGGTGGGGGTATGTGGGGGGTATTGGGGTACAAGGTTAACAGGTGGAGAGAGATGGTGGTTTAGAACGGGTGTTGGTGCATCAGAGGTTAAAAGAGAGATCTCTTTGCTGATGTTGCAAGGGGGATAAGAATTGAGGTCATATTGAGGGGGAGATAGGTGAGGAACAAGGAGGGAGGGAGGAAAACAAGGAGGGGAAAGAGGGGAGTCACAGAATGGCAGGAAGTTTGGGGAGAAGAGAGGGGAGGGGTAGGAAGGGTCCTGTGAGCTAGGAGAGGGGGATGTAAGGGGACGGGCACTAGGCAGAGTGAGGGTGGTTGGGTATAGAGTGTTTGGAGAAAGAAAATGGTTCTGCTAGGTCAGAGGGAGGGAAAGGAAAGGGGTTGCCGATGGGGGATAGGGGGTTGCAGCAGTACAGGAGGAATGGAATGGTGAAGAGAGGAGGATAGGTTTGGTGAGAAGAGATGGGAGGGGGTTAGAAAGGTCCCGAAAGCTAGGAGAGGTGGATGTAGGGGGACGGGCACCAGGCAGAGTGAGAGGGGTTGGGTTATAGGGTAGTTGAGGAAAGGAAATGGTTCTGCTAGGTCCAAGGGAGGGAAAGGGAAGGGGTTATCAGGGGATAGGGGGTTGAGCAGCATAACTGGAAAAATGGGAGGATGAAGGGAGATGCAAGGGGTTTCTGAAGAATTTGGGGAACAAGGTGAGGGGGGAGAGGGTAGGGAGGAAAAGAAGAGGAGGGAGTAAGGGGAAAGTAAGGAAAGTTCGCTTGGGGATCAGGTTGTAGAAGAGGTGGACAAAATAGGGGGGTTGTAGGTAGGGATCGGGGGAGGAGGTAAAATTGGAATACCGGGACGGTGCAGAGTGGAAGAACAGAGTATTAGCTAGAGGTATGGCTGACGTGTTGAGGGGGTTGCACAATGGGAGGGGGCAGAATGGGAAAGGAGGGAACAGGGGAAGGGGTTGAAGAGGGTCAGGCTCTGCCTCCCGTGGAAGTGGCCTATTGGAGGATATTGCTGACGTGTTGAGGGGGGTGTACAATGGGAGGGGGGAAGAATGGGAGAGGAGGGAACAGGGGCAGGGGGGTAGAGGGTCATGCTGTGCCTCCCAGGGTAGAGGCCTAATGGAGGACAGCGCGGTCAGGGGAGGAGATAGGAGTAACAGGTGGAGCTAGATGAAGAATCAGGGGAGATCCTAGTCACAGGGGTGGGGAGTAGGGAAGGGAAGAGGTGATCAAAGAGAGAGAGACAGGTGTCTTTAGCTTGAATCATGACAGTACCATTGTTATAAAGTGGGATAGTGAGGGAGCCATTAAAACAAGTAGAGGGGGAAATGTTTAGCTGTTGCCCATGTGGGAGAGAATAGGATGAGGTGATGTTGAGGGAGTTTTGGAAGCTGGTGGACCAGGGGATGGCGTGAGTGAAACAAAATGAAGTCATTTGAGCCTCCCATAAAAAGTATTGTAGAATTGGTCAACAAAGAGGGATTCAGGAAAATGTTTAATGGTGTTATGCTTGAATTATTTTGCTGAAGCTTTAGATAGATTAGGGCGATAAATGATTTTGAAACAATTAATTCCAGACTTAACTCGAGTGGAGGCCATGTTGGGAAACTGAGGCAGAGGAGGGTGGTGGGGGAAGAGGACGGTGCTGCTAGGATAGCGGTAGTGAGGAGAAGTATAAGAAGAAGAAGAGGGCACATAGTCCAGTAATCATGTGAAGTTATCTGATTAAGCTGCAGTCAAGAGGCATCATGGTTAGCAGGGCAGAGGACTCTGGTCCAACCAAATATTTACTGCTTCACCAGGGTGGGGTATTAGGCCCTTAGTAGTGTAAGTGGCAGGAAAGGGTCATAGTATGTATTAAATCATGCTGGTAATGGAACAACCCCACTTTCACCATCAACGAGGTAGCTGGGGTGAAGAAGTTAGAGACCTTGGTTAAGCATGTTATCTTTGGTGGCATGGGGACTGGAGCACGGTGTCAATCCGACGCCTCTCTGTAGAAAGGTAAGGGAGCGTAGTGTTAGCACTTTGGGAAGTCGCAGAGATCTTGCTATACACTGCCAGTGACTGGGGTTCCCTAATTCACGGCAGTCGTGGCATCCCGTAACTCATCTCTGCTCTGTAGACTGACACTGGATGGTGCACAGAGCAATCGTGGTCCATCTAGATTGGGGCAGGCGAGGAGAGGTAGTGGGCCTGCTCTGTGGCCTAGGCCCAATGCTGCACGCCACAACCTGTAAGCATCCGACCAACACCATTTTAAGGTCAGGTAGTCGGGTCCCACGGCTTTTGCATCCGTTGTGGGCAGATCAGGGGGACCCCTCCCTAGACCGGAGGTATTGTAGTGGCTGAGGCACCCCCTGGGGACTGCCGCCTAGAAATATGGCCCCCCTGCACTCACCTTGGGGACCACACAGGCCTAGACCTGAAATCGCCTGACCAATGCCATTTTGAAGTCAGGCAATCCGGTCACAGGGTTTCAGCAATCATTGTGGGCAAATCAGGAGGACCCCTCCCGACACTGGGGGTATTGAGTTGGCTCATGCACCCCCGGGGGACAGCCTCATTAACACAAAAGGGTCCCTGCTGCTCACCATGGGGTCCACATGCAGAGGAGTCGTAGCGAGAGCCGTAGAGATCGGAGAAGGATTCAGAATACACATCCAGGTAGCACCGGATTACTTAACACCTTCGCCAGCACAACCGGAGAACGGGATTTTTTAATCCAGTGTAGCATTAGAGATCTTTCCGGGCCTGGTGACATCTCTTCCGGTACAAAGTTTCAAAGGCAGCAGATATCAGCAGGGTGATATCGAGCGCAAGACTATGTGCTGTTTCCCAGCGGGCTCAGCTCGGTGCAGACCGTGTCGGATGTAGGTCTGCCCTGTAGCGGCCGCAACAGGCCGATCCTCGTGGTGATAATGAACTGGTGGCAATCCATAGCTGCAGAGAAACCAGGTTGGTGGTATAGCCGTGGATTATGGAAATGCGGTGGGAGGGCAGTCCGGTACCGAATATCCTCACCAAAGACCAAGATGAAGGTCGAGACGGTAAAGAGCCTCGGCCTTGTGGGGAGTCCATTAATACCCATCTTGGGGACAATACAGGCCAGTCAAGAGGGGCCGGAGGCATCCGTTAGAAAGAGGAGTCTGCTCTGTTTTCGATTGGGTCATCTCATCCTGTGGCTAAGGTATGTGTAGGAGGAGGCCACATCGGCGGCGGGTCCAGATCGGTGGACGATTTGCGCAAGGGAGGAAGGGTAAGTCCCTCGCAGATGTTCTCTTCTGTCGTGATCCACGAGGGTCGCCGATCCCAGGGGTCCAATCCTTAAGAGAGGTTCGAAGGGTCCTGAGAGAGCGATTCTGCAGGTAGGCGGCTTCAAGAACACAATATCATCAGGATGACTGTAGATTTGAGTAAATATATGCAAGTTGATGTCGGATGGCTGGTTACCACGGGGATATCTACCGAATAGGTAATCCCCAACCAGGAGCTCTAAGGAAGAGCTCATACTCGTTGTAGAGCTTCCCTTCTACACACAGGCCATCTGGCTGCTTAGCAGATGGCAATTTACCATTCTTAAAGTCCATTTCCAGACACCAAATGTGATTTAGGGTCTGAGACTTTGATGTTTTATTCTGGAGGTCTGCTTATTTGCAAGTGCCCCCTCCTCTGCTCTCTCCTCATCATTAGAAAAGTATGTCAGAGCAGGCTGATAGTCCCACAATACAGGCCATGGGAGTGACAACATTTCACTCCTGCATATCAGCCACAGTGATATGTGCATCAAAAGGTTTGCACAGGGCCCTCCCCCTTCTCTTTATGATTCTCTTATCAGCCTTATCAGCTACATCTCCTTCCTGATATGTGTCCATGTCCATTCCATGTGACCCCTCATTGAATGAAAGGGCGCTCTTTGAAGTGTGCAGGGGAAGTCTGACTATCTCCTCTCCAGTGAGTGTCCCACCCAGCTTACAGGAATGCAGCAATAGACTAATCTTTATGGTGGGATTTCTGTACCTCTTCCCCATGTTCCCCCATGCAGACTTGGGTCTTCCAAAATTGAATCCAGGGCCCACCAGCTATTGTACCATACACAGGCACACATACATCCAGCAAGCATATTTACATTTAACATGCATGCACTGCACAGAAGTGCACCCTTCATGTAATGTACCACTCATAGGCACATATACATCCAGCACATGCATTTACCATGCACATACTGCACAGCACTACATCCTCCATGTATTGTACCACTCATAAGCACACATACACCCAGCACATGCACTTACCATGCATTACTGCTCAGTACTGCTTTATCCCTGTATTGTACACTTCGCAGTCATACATACACCCAATGCAACCACACAACTCCTGCTCTGTGCAGTACTTCACAACAAGCCAATGTAAGCCAACAGTGAGTAAAGCACACAGCAGCAGAACATTAAAAATGAGTGAGCTAGTAAGCCTCACTTTGAGAGACATATGTTAAAAAGAGCCTATTTACTCATACTAATCACTAAATGGTATGCACCACCACCACTATAATAGTGCCTAACGCCTGGTGAGGGCAGTAGCCTTTCACCACTATAGGAGTAGTGATTTGGACACCCATCCAGGTCCACCAAGACTGCAATTGATAAGACAGGGATATGCCATGGTGCACACGCATGATCTGTATTTTCCAATGACAACAAAAATCAGCATTAGGGATCCAGACGTCAGTACAGTTGGACACTCAGAGCAGGGGTGCGCGTCCATTACCATGCAGAGGACTTACCGTCACAACATACCAATACCTGAGATATTGGTAAATCCAGATGCATGGATACTCCCACTGACCGTGTAACTTTAGCTGCTGCTCAAATATTTTACATTACACAGGATTCTTGAACATTGCAGGCTGCCATAGTGCCCTCTTAATCCAAGGAAGAGATGGATATTGTCTATAGGGGCTCTTTGCCCCCTTCAGAAAGACCAACTCCTTAAAATGGCAGCCAAAACATGTTTGTATGGATGAACAGGCACATTCCTTCCAGAAATGCTGTAATTAGTGCGTATAAATCTTTACTATATGTTTACCTAAAATCTTTTACAACAAGCATTTACAATGCAACGGTCTCGCCTTTGCCAAAGTTAGAGCTATTGGCATTGTAAATGACAAAATGTTTATTTATGTGTTGGTTTTGAAAGCAGATAAATAAATGGCATTGTCATTTACAATGCCAATAGCTTAATCTCTCGCAAATGCGAGACCTAGTGCATTTGCACCCACACACACACACAGAGCCACACACACACACACAGAGCCACACACCCAGAGCCACACACACACAGTGCCACACACACAGTGCCACACACATGGAGCCACACACACACACAGAGCCACACACAGAGCCACACACAGCCACATACACACACACAGAGTCACACACACACAGAGCCACACACAATGCAATACCGTACGCAAAAAGTCGAGGGGAAATGGTATACTAGACAAGGGGTAAGGTAACTTCTTTCAAATGGTGGGGGCAGCGCATATTGCTTAAACTGTGAGTCGCCTGGAGGTTAATGAGCAGTGCTTAATTTGAGCAAGTGGTCGCAGTTGCGGGCCACCGGCTTGGTATCCAGCACTTATTTATCTGAGACCCTCTAAATACCCACAAATGAAAAGTCCTGGATCCTCAAACACGCTTCCCTGCAGCTGAAAACCAAGCACCCCTGCACCGCGGCCTGATGGACAGTTTTTATGCACCCCTGCCACCCATCCAACCCAAAAAGGGAAAAATGTATAGCCCACAATTCTTAGCATATTTATTAATATTTTTTAATGATGAAAAAGCCCTTGCTAGAAAACGAGGCTTTATCCATCACAATCCCCGCAAGGTAACCCAAAGAAAATGTGACATTTCTTTAATGTCTGCAGCCTGACAACAACCAAAATGATGCTGACATTACATGCAACACAGTGAAAAATAGATTAACGTGTGCTGTAATGCGCCAACCCCCAAACCGCTAAAAGTGAAACTATGTCCCTACTTGGCACCAGTCGACAGCTTATCGGTTTATTGCTGCATCTAATACTTCCTAATTCGAACAGCTGTAATTTTGTGCTCTATGCATCATATTCCATTTTCAATTGTGGACCTTGTATAATGATCTTGGTTTGTTGTAAAGCAAACCAATATAAGGATGTAAAGCGTACATTTGCATCTATATGCCCCATGTAACGATCTGCTACTTTGTAATATTTGACCTTATTTAACAAACTTTATCTACTGTAAAGCTCTCTAGCACCTCTGGGTAATGTCCCGCTATATAAAAAAAGCATAAATAAATAAAATTGGCGTCAGGGCAGGTGGTGGCAACACACGAAAAAAGGTAGGTCCTCTTATTGTGATGGCGTTGGCGAAACAAAGAGCGCTCTTTTCTGCTGTCTAGAGCACTTATGCTGCGGATAAAAGGAATTGCGTCGGCGCTTTCAAAGTGGGCAGAGTTGTCAATTTTTTTACTGCGATACCTTAGAAGGCACCAAACACTTTCAAACGAATAGAGTCAAAATAAAGCATTCCTTTTAGCAAAAAAAAGATTACCTCATACATGAATGCCACTCTAACAGTGTGTTTACTTCACTAGAAGTGCCACCGTACATTCCCGTGTGCATTGCTGTAAATTTCATAAACAGACCTTGGAACACGCTGGCCTGCTCTTAAACGGAACAAAAGTGATCTCTCCCAGTTGGTCATGGGTAGAGTAAGGTAGGGCGGGAGTGGTTGCTTACACAGCTCGTTTCCCATATATTTTGCAACAGTTGATTTTGGTAATTCTCTTCCCATCCCTTCAGATTTATAAAGTTCATACAGTGCATGTTTAACCTCAGTATTGTCCTTCAGCTCAATCTTGGTGGGGTCAGAGAAAAGATTACCTCTGTCCACGGCGCTTAGTGTTTTAGAGACTCCTGCGAGCCATGGAATCGCCATGCCATGGTCACAATTTAAGCAATCCTTTATAATATTTTGTGTAAGGGTGGCTGAGTTGTTCCTCCAAACCCTAACCGAGAATAGTGCTGGTCTGGCTCTAATAAAATCACATACATAATGGAGGTTTAATTCATTATGACAGATAAAATCAGAAGATGAGATTGGGGCGCCCAGTATTTTCCTGCAAAAACGACTTTCTTCCCGTTGGATGCATGGGCTACTTCCCAACCCCCAAACCTCAGGTCCATATGAGGCTACTGGTAGGCACTGTAGTCTAAAAAAATTTAAGATAGCTCTTGTGGCACCTATTTTCTTCAGGCGAGGCAAGCTCAAGATAGAATTGGTGGCTTTCGAGAACTTGCTCGTGGCGTGGGCCAAATGCCCACTCCACGAGCCGTTCGCAGCGAAAACCAACCCTAAGTAAGGAAATATAGGCACAGATTCGAGTTTATCTGTCCCTATGTGTATGGTGTTGAGCTTCCGTTTCCCAGGGCCACATGACATGATAAAAGATTTTTTTAAATTTACACGCAGATCTAATCCCTCCATATATCGGTAAGAGTGGGTGGCAGCTACTCCCCGCTACTCCCCGCTGGGCGCTGAGCACGATAACATTTGAATGCAAATTGTTTTCAGAGGCTGATAATTATTTTAGAACGCACACTGTGCGGTGAAAATAGAGCTGAAGCTATCTTTTAAAATTGATTGTACTGATGTTGTGTATATGTTTTTAAAATCACTCTGACTTACAAGAGCACATACTTGCACTCACCAGTGACAATATCAGCTAGCCGTGGACTGCTTCCGCCTAGTTGTAAGGCAACCGGCATCCCAGCCAATCGCGGTTGTCGAGGGCGGGACAGGGGCGGCACCTGACGGAGTGTCGAGCGGTTAGCGCTCTAGATCTCCGCTTCCTGGCGAGTATTTAGCCACTCGGCGGCCCCAGCGCGCAGTGATGGCGCGCAGGGTAGGCGCCTTTGACTGCGCCAAAGACGAGCCTAAGACCAGCCCGTCTGTGCCCGTCCGGGCCAGACCGGGTCACGGGGCACGTAGCGCTGGTACTGGTAGGTTCTCAGCGGATCAGCTACGGGCGCTGCGCCCTAGTAGTAATAGTAACTGTTCCGTTCTAAAACCTTCCTTAATGGGTACACATGCATGTCCCCATTGTGCTTTTGCGCTAACTAATATACAACCCTATCCAGAGGTACTACACAAGTCTAAGTCACCTACTCAAGCCTCTGTTTTAAATCCCTGCACTTTCACTTTTTATACCGTTAATTGTAGATCACTGCCCCAACATAAAGCTGATATCTACCACCTCTTAGTTGAAGAAAAACCTTGTGCGGTATTTTTAACGGAGACCTGGCTGCATGATGGTGCAGGCCCCGATGTAGCCGCAGCCCTGCCCTCTAGCTATGCTATTGTTAGAGTAGATAGAGAAAGGCAGGCAGGAGGGGGTATTGCTGTGATCTTCAATAGGGATTTTAATTGTGATTTTGAAATGGTTAATATACCTGGATGCGAAGCAGCATTTTTTTAAATTTCACTGAACCCTAATTTTATGTTTTCGGGTTTTTTAATTTATCGCCCCCTGGGAAACAGCAGTGTTTGGGCTGCAAATTTGGTTAATCTTATTTCACCTTATTTTTTGAATGCCCAAAACCTGACCATATTGGGAGATTTAATTCTCCATTTTGAGGATAAATCTAATAGTACAGCCATTAATCTTTTGGAGGATTTTAATACCCTGAATATGTTTCTGAGAAATGATGGCCCCACGCATAAAGCTGGCCATTTGTTGGACCCCATTATCTCTAACATACAGGAACTGAAATGGCTAAAAACTGACCCTATCTGCTGGTCGGACCATTTTTTAACGCTCTTCAGTATTACTCTCACACAATCCAAGATGCCAGGCTCTGCTCGGCCCCCAATTTTTATGAGAAATTGGAAAAAAATAGATCTGACCGAGTTGCAGGTTGCATTACAGACAACCCCTCCTGTCTTGGGTGAGGACATGGAAACAAATGCGCTGGAAGCCCACACTTGGTTGGAGAGAGCAGTTGACATCTGTCTGCCCGCAACCAGGTGTAGAGGGAATGTCCATCGGCCCCCGGCTCCCTGGTACACGGAAAAATTGAAACTGGAAAAAACCAAGTGTAAGGGACTTGAGAGGAAGTGGCGTAAGCATTATGATCCTCAAATCAAGGAATTGTACCGTAAGGCTAGAAACCTCTACCATACGGCCTGCTCCAGAGCTAAGGCAGTCTATGTAACAGAGACTATTAATACTGCTGCCAACAAAGCACGGACTCTTTTTAACACAGTTAAAGATTTAGCCGGAGCAAACTCTATGGCGGCTGCACCCCCACTTACCCCTCAAAAATGTCAAGATCTTGCCACGTATTTTGTGGAAAAGATCGAGACTATTCTTGCTAATATTAATCCTTTGGTGAGGGAGGACAAGGAAGTTCTTCCCCTACAAAGCTCATTAGGAAATCGGCTTGACTGCTGGCCATATATTACCTTGGACACCTTAAAATCCTTGGCTACCTCTATTAAATCGGGCTCTCCGTGCGACCCCCTTTCAATTAACATTCTGAGCCAACTGGACGATGCTGCTTTGGGAATCATTGCTGAGAAACTTAATTCCTCCATTCGTCTGGCAACCGTCCCGGCGTCCTGGAAGCACGCCATGGTCAGCCCTCTGTTGAAGAAACCATCTGCTGATCCAGAGGTACTGGCAAACTACCGCCCGATATCCCTGCTGCCTGCCTTCTCTAAAATTTTGGAGAAACACATCCACAGTGTACTTTCATCGTACACGGAGAATAACAATCTACTCCATTATTCCCAGTCGGGTTTCAGGGCAGGCCATTCCACCGAATCTGCCCTCCTGGGAGTCACGGAGAAGATCAGGGGACTCTTGGACGACGGGCAAACGGTTGCTCTCGTCCTGCTCGACCTGAGCGCAGCCTTCGACACCATCTCACACAACAGACCGCTTGCCAGGTTGAGTGAGGATGGTGTCGGAGGCACTGCGCTGGACTGGATTAGATCATACTTGAGCAGCCGGACGTTTCAGATCTCGTCCTCACATGCCCAGTCGGATATTTTTTTGTCACCCCATGGCGTGCCCCAGGGCTCAATTTTAAGTCCGTTGTTTTTCAACCTGTATCTCCGCCCCCTTGCTGATTGAGCAGAGCGGGTAGGTCTTGAACTCATGACCTATGCGGACGATTCGCAGATTATTTTTTCCCTTACCAACTCAGAGTCTTCATCCCCTTCTGTGCTGAAACTAGGTCTTCAGGAAGTCTTCAGCTGGAAGTCAACCAACCAGCTGAAGCTCAACGGGGAGAAGACGGAGATTATTCTCCTGGGGAAAAATCGTGATCTGTGGCAGGACTTTCATTGGCCGCCCTCTCTGGGCGTTTTCCCCACACCGGCCACCCAGGTTAGAAACCTAGGGGTGTGCATCGATGACTCTTTATCGATGAAACAGCAGGCTAACAAAGTGGCTGGTACTTGCTTCACGATCCTCAAATGGCTGCGGAAGATTATCTGGATGCTGCCTGTGGATCCCCAGAAGACCGTAGTCAATGCACTAATTACATCTAGGCTTGACTACGGTAACATCCTATACCTGGGTTCCAATTTAGCCGTAACCAGGCGGCTACAGCTGGTCCAGAACTCCGCAGCCAGGTTGTTATGTAAGATCCCTAGGACAGCAAGGATCTCGAAGCACCTCAGAGATCTTCATTGGCTGAAGGTTGAGAATCGGGTCCGGTTTAAGGCCTTGACTTATATGTTCAAGATCAGGGCAGGAACTGCTCCAAAATATATGCAAAAATTGGTCAGGCCCCATGTTCCTGTACGAAATCTCCGTTCTCTCAATGGAGCAACTTTCGTGGTTCCTAGATTTAAACTGGCCCGAATGGGGGGGAAATCTTTCTCCCATATGGGACCAGTTCTTTGGAACTCCCTCCCCTTAGCCTTACGCAAAGACGACAACTTCGCTAGTTTTAAGAAAAACGTTAAAACTTGGCTGTTTAATAAGTAATTGTGGTCATTGACAGCTGTTGCTCTCTGTGTTTCGATCTCTTAGCCCTGGCGCCGGGAAACCCTTTGTGGGTATCTGTGCGCATTACAAGTGCAAAAAATAAATAAATAAATAAATATCGTACAAAGCTTTGAACAAGTAAACGGAGGGCATTTGGTGTGCGGGCCATAAGCACTGCATCGTCCGCGTATAATAACACTGGTAGAGGTTTCCCCAGGATTATCGGTACGTCACTAGTAACTTGTTTAAGACTTCCGGCTAAGCCATTAATGTAGATAATGAACAACAGGGGTCCTAAAACGCACCCCTGTCTCACCCCCCTGCCGATATCAATATCCAGAGACTTCTCCACCCATCCCAATCCTGACCTGTGCTTTAAGATCAGTGTGGAGGTAGGCCAGGAAGTTAACAAGAGCCTCGTCTAGCCCGTAATTCAATAAGATGGTCCAGAGTTTAGATCTATTCACTAAATCAAAGGCGGATGAAAGATCCATAAAAGCAAGGTAAATAGGAGATGATCGGGCAATCCTATACTTGTCAATTATCAATTTTAGGTTCAAGCATTGCTCCACTGTCCCCACCCCGCTCCTGAATCCCATCTGACACGGGTCCAATAAGTCTGTGTCTTCAGTCCATTCAAGCACCCTATTATAAATTACTCGCCTCAAGATTTTTAAGGTATTATCCAAAAGGGAGATCGGACGATAGTTGACTGGGTCCGACCTGTCTCCCTTTTTAAAGATTGGGACGATGGTGCTGGTTGCCCAGGTAGTAGGCATAGGCACTGTTGGCAAGCTGTCAAAGACATTAAGAAGAATTGGTGCCCATAGATCTGGACTGTACTTAATAATATCAATAGGCAGACCATCAGGGCCTGGTGCCTTGTTTCCAAGGCTCTCTTTTATAGCTATTTCTACTTCGTGGGCATCAATCTGAAGGCCACACAGCTGTCCTGGGCTGAAAGTCATCGACTCCTCAGGTGGTGTGGCATAGATTTTAGAGAAATGGGCCTCCCATACACTACTAGTTATATTACAGCTAATTGGTGTTAGCTTTTTACCCATTTCTCTTGTTTTCCTGACTGCGGACCAGAAGGGCCCGCTGCCCGCCAGATTTGCGCTGGCGACCAGCGACTCCCACTGTTCCGAGAGTAGTGCGGCCTTTCTTCCAGCTATTTTAAGTTTGTACTGTTTCCTAGCTGTCTGAACAGCCGTTATACACCTTGGTTTAGTAGTAAGTGCCCTTCGTAATTCCCTATTTGCCAGTGAACAGGCTGGATCAAACCACCTTGGTTCTTTCCCTTCCTTTGGTAACGGCACTGACAGGAGAGTTTTATGGATAAACACAATTTGCCAAAATCAGCAATTATCCTGTGGTGTTTACATCAAGTGCGGGTATTTAGTTTGTACACTGTCCAAAATTACCCCGCTAATAACCCCCCTCCATTTAAGTCGGAAACCATCAACCGAGGGTGTGATGTCCCTGGCACCATTTAAGTTCGTGTAAACTGAACTAGGGGCTAAATCCAAAGTTACTATAAGTGGGTTATGATCGCCAAACGATGTCTCCATCACTGTAGACTTTACTACACAATCTATTAAATGGGGCGACATAAAGATATAATCAATGGTGGAACTATTGTCCCTACCTCTGAACGTAGGAGCATGAAAAGCACTAGAAGTGTGGCCTGTTTCCATGGCATCACCAAGGGTGAACTCAGTTAGTATGTTGGCTAATTTAATGCCCCTTCGTTCTGCTTGATCTAAATGGGTCCTATCCCCGTAATTCTTTAGTATCTTTGCATTGAAGTCACCCCCCATTAAAACCCCTGACCCAACATCAGCCTGTGGGCAAAATTCTAGACTGTGTAAGGTCTTTGCAAGTGCCTCAAAGTTCTTATTAGGTACCCAGTAAAAATCATTATTATAAAAATTGATTAAATAGATCCGGGTCTTTAACTTGTATTCAAGAATTTGGGTATAGAGTCAAAATATCGAGTTTTTATTATCGACTAGACACAATATCGAGTCAAAAATATAGAATGGACATAATATCGACTAGACATAATATAGACAACAAAAATATCGACTAGAAAAAAATAATATCGATTAGAATGGACATAATATCGAATCAAAAATATAGAATGGACATAATATCGAATCAAAAATATAGAATGGACATAATATCGACTGGACATAATATAGACAACAAAAATATCGAATTTAAGGTAAGTTAATATTATTTTTTATTTTTTGTGTAATATAATTCTGTAGCGGGTTGTGGGTTTATAGGGGAATAGGGTGGGAAGTAATTTAATTATAATTAATTAAGTATGTTACATTTTTTATTGAAATTTATTTGGAATTAATTGTTTATTAATTGGTAATTAATTAAAATATAATTGGTAATTAATTATAATTGAATAATTGATAAATAATTTAATTTTAGTCATTTATTTTCTGTAGCGGGTTGTGGGTTTATAGGGGAATAGGGTGGGAAGTAATTTAATTATAATTAATTAAGTATGTTATTTTTTTATTGATATTTATTTGGAATTAATTGTTTAATAATTGGTAATTAATTAAAATATAATTGGTAATTAATTATAATTGAATAATTGATAAATAATTTAATTGTAGTCATTTATTTTCTGTAGCGGGTTGTGGGTTTATAGGGGAATAGGGTGGGAAGTAATTTAATTATAATTAATTAAATTTGTTAATTTATTTATTGATATTTATTTAGAATTATTTGTTAATTAATTATTAATTGGTAATTAATTAAAATATAATTGGTAAATAATTATAATTGATTAATTGCTAAATATGTTAATTTTATTAATTTGTTTTCTGTAGCGGGTTGTGGGTTTATAGGGGAATAGGGTGGGAAGTATTTTAATTCTAATTAATTACATTTTTAAAATTAATTATTTATATTTATTTAGAATTATTTGCTAATTAATCATTAATTGGTAAATAATTAAAATATAATTGGTAATTAATTATAATTTATTTATTGATAAATATGTTAATGTTATTAAATTATTTTCTGTAGCGGGTTGTGGGTTTATAGGGGAATAGGGTGGGAATTAATTTATTTATAATTAATTAAATATGGTAATTTATTTATTGTTAATTATTTTGAAGTAATTGTTAATTAAATAATAATTGGTAATTAATTAAAATACAATTTGTGAATAATTGTAATTGATTAATTGATAAATATGTTAATGTCATTAATGTATTTGCTGTAACGGGTTGTGGGTTTATAGGGGAATAGGGTGGGAAGTAATTTAATTATAATTTATTAAATATGTCATTTAATTTATTGGTATTTATTTTGAATGAATTGTTAATTAATTATTAATAGGTAATTAATTAAAATATAATTGGTAATTAAAAATAGTTGATTAATTTTTAAATTGTAAATTAAATTATTGTTAATAGGTAATCAATTAGTATTAGTAGGTAATTTTTATAATAAAATAATTGTAAAATGTATTTATCAATATTTATTTATTATATTTTATACAATTGTAAAATATTTTTATTATTTTGTAATTGGTATTACTATTTATGTAATTTATATTTATATATGCAGTATTTACTTTCCCTACTGTTGCACTCACTGGAGTGGGAATAGTAATTTTTACCCCTACGCTATCCAACGCTTTCCCTACTGTTGCATTCTCTGGAGTGGGAATAGTAATTTTTACCCCTACGCTATCCAACTCTTTCCCTACTGTTGCACTCTCTGGAGTTGGAATAATAATTTTAACCCCTACGCTATCCAACGCTTTCCCTACTGTTGCACTCGCTGGAGTGGGAATAGTAATTTTTACCCCTACGCTATCCAATGCTTTCCCTACTTTTGCACTCTCTGGAGTGGGAATAGTAATTTTTACCCTTACGCTATCCAACGCTTTCCCTACTGTTGCACTCTCTGGAGTTGGAATTGTAATTTTAACCCCTACGCTATCCAACGCTTTCCCTACTGTTGCACTCTCTGGAGTGAGAATAGTAATTTTTACCCCTACGATATCCAACTCTTTCCCTACTGTTGCACTCTCTGGAGTTGGAATAGTAATTTTTACTCCTAAGCTATCCAACTCTTTCCCTACTATTGCACTCTCTGGAGTTGGAATAGTCATTTTAACCCCTACGCTATCCAACGCTTTCCCTACTGACACATGTGTCTTCCGCACAAGCCGTGAAGGTAAGATCCAGAAAGGCTCTACCAACGGGGCACAACGAAGATGAGGGAGGGCACAGCAAAGGGCACAAGGAAAATAGCATAAACCAGAACTCCAACGACGATCAACACTCCACATCGGGTCCGGAACCAGAATATCCGACGCTTGGCAACAGCAGATTCCCCCTTTTATCCTCCTCCCACAGCGCCAAGGATTCTGGGACTTGTAGTCTTGCGAGCATGGATTGCACTTGAGGCGCTTTCAGGACTTGACACTCTCTGGAGTGGGAATAGTAATTTTTACCCCTACGCTATCCAACTCTTTCCCTACTGTTGCACTCTCTGGAGTTGGAATAGTAAATGTAACCCCTACGCTATCCAACGCTTTCACTACTGTTGCACTCGCTGGAGTGGGAATAGTAATTTTTACCCCTACACTATCCAATGCTTTCCCTACTGTTGCAGTCTCTGGAGTGGGAATAGTAATTTTTACCCTTACGCTATCCAAAGCTTTCCCTACTGTTGCACTCTCTGTAGTGGGAATAGTAATTTATACCCCTACGCTATCCAACGCTTTCCCTACTGTTGCACTCTCTGGAGTGGGAATAGTAATTTTTACCCCTACGCTATCTAACTCTTTCCCTACTGTTGCACTCTCTGGAGTGGGAATAGTAACTTTAACCCCTACGCTATCCAACGCTTTCCCTACTGTTGCACTCTCTGGAGTGGGAATGGTACTTTTTACCCCTACGCTATCCAACTCTTTCCCTACTGTTGCACTCTCTGGAGTGGGAATAGTAACTTTAACCCCTACGCTGTCCAACGCTTTCCCTACTGTTGCACTCTCTGGAGTGGGAATAGTAATTTTTACTCCTACGCTATCCAACTCTTTCCCTTCTGTTGCACTCTCTGGAGTTGGAATAGTAATTTTAACTCCTACGCTATCCAACGTTTTCCCTACTCTTGCACTCTCTGGAGTGGGAATATTAATTTTTAACTCTACGCTATCCTATGCTTTTCCTACTGTTGCACTCTCTGGAGTGGGAATAGTAATTTTTACCCCTACGCTATCCTACGTTTTTCCTACTGTTGCACTCTCTGGAGTGGGAATAGTAATTTTTACCCCTACGCTATCCAACGCTTTCCCTACTGTTGCACTCTCTGGAGTGGGAATAGTAAACTTTACCCTTACGCTATCCAACGCTTTCCCTTCTGTTGTACTCAGTGGAGTTGTTACAGTAAATTTAAACCTATTGCTATCGTACGGTAAAAATATTGTATAGGTTTTGTTAATAATATGTATATATATATATATATGTATTAAAAGTAAATAAATTTTTTAAAAGTTATATTAATTTTTTTTAATATTACGTTTATTTAAGTATTTTAAATAGGTTAAAAATATTTTTATTTATTATTATATTACTTTTAAATTACTTTTAAGACATTTAAAAAATTCGATATTTTGACAATCTATATTTTTTACACTCGATATTTTGGAGTAGATATTTTTGTACTTACCTGTTTGAAGATAGGAAGTCGATATTTTGGCAGCCGATATTTTTACCTCGATATTTTGGCATCTCGATATTGTGACTGTCGATATTCTGTCAGTGATCCAATAATTTGTATATTCAGATTCCCTCTAGACAAATCTTTAATTGTGCCACCAGCCAATATCTTAATCCCAATAAACAAACCACCCACAGCTCGGCCAAAACTGGGTTTGGGCGTTGTTACACTGAAGCAGTGATAGCCCTCTATGTGTAGGTTCCCAACAGCCCAGGTCTCCTAAAACATAACGATGTCTATGCCATCGATTATCTTGGCCCATTGAGGATCTGAGAGCCTTGATTCTAGCCCAGCTACATTCCAGCTAAGAATTGACAAACCATGATGACTGGGATGTCTAGTAGGCTTGTTCCCAAGACTCCTCACTATGTTCACATCGGGTTCGGGCAATGTAGGAATTTTGTATTCATGTGTGGTTATAAGTGTAGCAGTGTGGTCATGTATTAGTGTTCCCTGGGTGGCGTTAGCTGGTGTTGCTAGTAGATGTTCCTCGTTGATATAGCCAACTCTTGGACAACCACTATTGCCATCCATATCACCAGTTAATCTTTCCTGAGTTGTTCTATCTTCTACTGATAATAGATATCCCTTGTTGTCATTGCTTGTATCTATACTTCCAATGTTGTTACCTACCCTATGATCCAGTCAATCCTACTCATCTAAAATTAAAAAGGCATATTCAAACCTATTATAGGTTGGGATATTAAATTGTGGCCTTACTGCATTCTGATGCTTATACTGATTTGGAGTGATTGTTTTGTGTGACCTTTCCCTGTAGTCGTACTGGGGCATAGTGGGAAAGTGAGGGTAATACAACGGATATGCTGGCATTGGGGCCTGATGGCACTGGGCAGGGCCCTTCAGGGGATTGATATCTTGATTCTGGTGAAAGGGTGGAGGCTCAATCCTAGTGCAGAAATTTGGGTCCTGGTAAGGCACAACGGGATTATTCGCCATATTCGACTTAGGGGAAATCAAGTGTCTATAAAAATAACCCAATGGGAGCAGGGTGGTATTAAATTCCCATGATGAGGGCAGTGGTGCATTAGCCAGAGTTTTTGTCCGCCCATTGGGGGTTCTTAAAATTTACGATTATGCAGTCCCCCTCGAACTTTTTCTTCAGTGGGCCTACCCATCCCACTCTCTGGGTATGAATGATCTCCCTTGCCCCTTCCATTGGGAAGTTACAATTTGTAATTAACCAGTGTAGGGTCTTATTCTTAAGGGATGTGGGAGTTTCTTCTTGGTCCTTCCTAAGTTTGGGGACATTAACTAGGACCAGCACGTACGCCCCGCATTCAGGCGGCAGGCTGAAGCGGGAGGAATCTGCCTCATGTTATTTGCCGTATTTTGGACGGGCTGAGCCCTTGGGGGATTTTGGGCAGAATTATTAGTTTGGCTGTTTGGAATCCCCTTGCTTTGGGCAGTATTTTGCCCCTTCCCTAACTGTGTGGCTGCCTTAGTCGTATAAAGATTAACGGTAGGATTAACAATAGTGTTTGCTGCCAGTTGATTGGCAGCGGTTCCTTTACATGGAGCTTGTGGGGTTTTGGGCTTTGTAGTTAAGGTTGGAGCTGGAGCTGGGGGGTTCTTGGGTTTAGGACATGTGGGTTTTGAGGAACTTAATTTGGGTCCCACACAAGTTGGCGCCCCATTGCTAGGAGTGTTTTTAACGGGAGCGCTTAATTCACCTAGTTGCTTTTCGATGCGTACAAGTCTGGATTCTATAGGGGACAAATAGATGCTAACCGTTGATCATTTGCAATATTTGCGTCAAGTTTGTCCCCTGTGCCCAGCGGCATCCCCTGAGACTCTTCGCTTTCTATCTCTATGGCTACATTTGTTTCATCTGCATTAGTGTGTGAGTTAGCGCCCTTCCTGGGCTTTCGCTTTCGCTTTGGCACGCTATGCTTTCTAACCTTAGACATACTAGGCTGTGTTATGTGTTTTATTTGTTTCCGTATGGCACCCTCCCGCCTACCCCTAATTGCCTTGTACTATCTACAACTGCTTCATCTGGTGTAGGATTGATGAGCAGGTCCGGGGTCCTTTCCAGTTCCATGCTAGATTCTGAATCTGAGTCTATTAAGGGGTTCGATGCTGATAAATTAACCTAATTTGGTATGCTGTGAATATCGGCACGGACATCAATTGTAGGTCCAATATTGATATTTCTGGCCTGAACTGGTGTTCTTGCCAATGCAATGAGTCCAAGGGATAATCCTTTTGCTCGGGCTAAATCTTGCGAAACCCTGCGCTCCAGGAGTGAGATGCCCTAATCTATGGCATCATTGGCCCTTATTATAAAGTTATCTATTGGGCCTATCACTGGAAACCCCGCAGGTGCTGTTTTGCTTCTACTGCCCCTAGTAGACATAGTGTTTGTTTGGAAGTGTTTATGTTATCACAAGTAGGCTGTTACTCATTTCCAAACAAAAAACAAACAAAATCAAAGGGTGTTATACTGGGCTTAGACCCTCCCACTCTTCCCGCTAAATGGCAATGATGACAAAAGGATCCCCTATAGGGAAACTATTGCACAAAAGCAAGTGAGTCGGGACAAACCCAATACCGAGGTAAGCGCAGTATAGGGCGCAAGTACAATACGAAATATACAGTGGTTATAGTCACCAAGATGTGTCACCACCTGTAACTGTAAGGGTAGGAATTGGGAAGATGCGAGAAGCAATGTGCCGTACAGTGGAGTTCGCAAGGGGGCAGGGTAATATATACACAAGTCTGTGTTAATTCCCTCATGTGGTAGGTAAAATATGTAGCTGTCCGGCAGTCAATCCAGGTGAAACGAGGAGTGTCGGAAAAACGTACCTTGGGAAGACCGACAATGTCAGTGTTAGGGGGGTGCACCCGGCCCGGCCTCCTCGACCTCTGAGGACCTCAGAGGGCCCGCCCTTTGCCCGGGCTTTGCCCGGCGTCCGCTCGCGTCCGTGACGCGGAGGGAGCTTCCTGGATTTAAGCGCCTCCGGGCGTGCTAGTCCTCGGGATGCGTGGGCGGTGCCAGATGTTGTCCCAGGGCTTGCTGGGAGCTGTAGTTCCCCCCAACTGCGGCCGTGAAGCTGGAAACAATGGCGGCAGGGGGAACAAACAGCGTCAGGGCCCCAGCAGCAGGCGAGGGAAAGTGTGTCCGCCTGCTCCCCTCCTCAGCCCAGTATCAGGCAGGTCCCCGCTCCTTAGTGGGAGTTTCCTGGATTTAAGCGCCTCTGGGCGCGCTAGTCCTCGGGATGCGTGGGCGGTGCCGGATGTTGTCCCAGGGCTTGCTGGGAGCTGTAGTTCCCCCCAATTGCGGCCGTGAAGCTGGAAACAACGGCGGCAGGGGGAACAAACAGCGTCAGGGCCCCAGCAGCAGGTGAGGGAAAGTGTGTCCGCCTGCTCCCCTCCTCAGCCCGGTATCATGCCATGCATTTTTTTCTATTTCGGTTTCCTCTATGTGTAGGGCGGCGCCTTCCGGTATTCCTCCAACCTCAGGGCGCTTTAAATCACCATGCCTGTGTAATGTGCGCGTTTATGTCTTGGGAGCACCGTTGATTGCACGACAGTTTAACACCCTAAAGAGGGCCCCATGGGGTGTTTCTGCTCCTAATATAAAAAGACAATGTAAATTCCAGGAATACTGTAAATAGTGACCACAGAGTAAAATAAATGAGCAGTCGGTTACCTTTTGAGTGGGTGCAATAAGAAGTAGGAATGATACAGTGATGGATGCTGTTAAAATCAGCATGCTTATTACAGGAGCAGATCCTATGATTATATCACCTTCTACCTCTGCTGAAAAGAATGCTACACTGGCGAGAATTTGCCTAAACATCTGAATTCACTACCACGATGCACTGTATCCACGATTTTGACATAGTGGCTTCTAAGAGGCCTGATTGGCCATAGAGAAAAATAAGAGGCGTGGTCAAAAATCTCAATAGCTGCCCTATGCAACTGAGGTATGGTGTTTGATCTACTAGCTTCCTGTACAGAAGCAGATCTAGTTTAAAAGCATTTCCATCTTCCGGAGGTAGTTCTTTTGGCAGAGGTCATAAAATAATGTGGATTGTCACCAGGCTGCCCATCGCAAACCTTTTGATGGTTCTTTGAAGGGCTTTAAGTGGGCCTGGTCCTGCCGGTGCAGAGCACTGACAGTTCTAACAAGCATTGGAAATGCAATAGGTCTCGCAATAACGCGAGTCTGAACTATTAGCATTGTAAATGATAATGCCCTTTATTTTTGCGTTCTGGTTTTTGGAACATAAATAAAAGGCTTTGTCATTTACAAGGCCTATAGCTTAAATTTGCGTTAAAACGAGACCTATGGCATTGCAATGGTGGTGGTGCTGCTGAGTTTTTTCTGAATCTGCACTCTGAATCTGCACCCACAAGCTGCGCCCACAATCTGCGCCCACAATCTGCGCCCACAATCTGCACCCACAATCTGCACCCACAATCTGCACCCACAATCTGCACCCTGAATCTGCACCCACAATCTGCACCCACAATCTGCACCCACAATCTGCACCCACAATCTGCACCCTGAATCTGCACCCACAATCTGCACCCACAATCTGCACCCACAATCTGCACCCACAATCTGCACCCACAATGTGTGAGTGGCGTTGCGTGGCTGAGTGGCGTTGCGCGGCTGAGTGGCGTTGCGCGGCTGAGTGGCGTTGCGCAGCTGAGTGGCGTTGCGCGGATGAGTGGCGTTGCGCGGCTGAGTGGCGTTGGGAGGCTGCGTGGCGTTGCGCGGCTGAGTGGCATTGCGCGGCTGAGTGGCATTGCGCGGCTGAGTGGCGTTGGGCGGCTGCGTGGCGTTGCGCGGCTGAGTGGCGTTGCGCGGCTGAGTGGCGTTGCGTGGGTGAGTGGCGTTGCGTGTGTGAGTGGCGTTGCGTGTGTGATTGGCGTTGCGTGGGTGAGTGGCGTTGCGTGGGTGAGTGGGGTTGCGTGTGTGAGTGGCGTTGCTTGGGTGAGTGGGGTTGCGTGGATGAGTGGGGTTGCGTGGATGAGTGGGGTTGCGTGGATGAGTGGGGTTGCGTGGGTGAGTGGGGTTGCGTGGGTGAGTGGTGTTGCTTGGGTGAGTGGCGTTGCGTGGGTGAGTGTAGTGTTGCGTGGATGATAGTGGGCTTGCGTGGGTGTGAGTGGCGTTGCGTGTCTGTAAGTGTTGCTGTGTGGGTGAAAGTGGCACAGAGCCTTTGATGTGGCCTGGCGCAGGAGAAATGCTGCTGCTGCTAATTAAATACAAGAGCGGCCGGGAAGCGGCCGGGAAACACAAGTACGGCCGGCCACATAATTAGGGGAGGAGAAGCTGCACAGCACACGCTGGGAGAAGCCCTTTGATGTGCTGTGCGGCCGCGATGCGCGCTCTGTGCTGGGGGAGGGGGAGGGCCATTAGCCTGAACTCTCGGCAAGATCAAACGAAGGGTGGGAGGGACATTGAGGAACAGGAACAGATGGCCATGAAAGTGTATGGGCCAAATGCGCGTGCCTGTACGTGCACTCGAAGAAAACGCCACGGAAAAAAGCGGTGGTTTGACAATCCGTTCGAGCACTTGAATTCTCCCCCATTTCCCATTGCTTCGCAATGGTAAAGGACGAGACCTAAAAAGCAAGTGCTGAAACAGATCCCTATTGGGCTCTCCGTTTTTGCACTCACTCTCGGGGTGAAAAAAAAATATTTCAGTCTCATTTTAGAACTGAAGTATTATCAGTGTTATGTATAATTATGTATAACGAAACCGTAGTTCTTGCTTATTTATCTTATGCAACTAACAACCATTGACAAAGCCAATTGTCCTGGCTTGTTGTAGGTGTAATGTTACTTGTTGTATTACATATATGGAGGCAATGACAGAAGCAGCACAATACCAGTCAAGTGGCACACTATACTAAGTACAGATGATTAGTTTGCACGTTTTTAAGCCACGCCCTTAATTACATCGGCCATGCCCCCTTGATAGAGACCCCTTAGTTTTATCATCCCAGTTAAAGCCCCGGTTCCCTGTATGAGGAGAGCGAGTCTTGGGGCGCTGTTTTACAGTACACGAGCGAGCCCTTACTGCTAAATATTGCTGATAGAAAAAAAATAGAAAGGCAGAACATTTTGAGAGATTTGAATCTCCACCTATATAGTTAACGTTTTGCTACTTTGGTTGGAATTCTTAACTTGCATTGCCACGAAACCGTTCGGTATTTCAGTTTTCAATGTTTTGACAAAGACGTATACATACATTTTCTGCCGAACATACCATACGTTACATATTTTTGCATTTAGGTAGGGATTATGTTGAGCAGGTGTCTGGGGGTTGGATAGGTTATCACATTTGGTATTTCAGAATACCAAATTTCTTTCCAGCTATGTAATGGGCGTATATAAAAGTTACATCACTGTGTTTACAACTATAACCACATCCAATTTTCATTCTCCCTTTTCCTTGCCGTGACCTAATGCCTGAAATGATATCCTGGTATTACACATTTGAAGTAGGCTCTTGATCTTGAGTTATCACTTATTGTCATTGTACCCACCATAATAGTTTGTTCAGAAATTCATTTGAAAATAATCTGACATACTGATGGTTACCTTTGTAATTAATTCCATATAACGCTATTTATAACACCACACATTTGCGGGACCTACGTATATGTACAAGCAGCGGACAAGATTAATTGCACGAGGAGACGTGTTAATGGCGTCTTTTCATCAAGGCTTAATTTCAAAGACTTCCTTTCACCATCTGGTGGCACTTAAACAGCTTATCATGCAGTGCTCTGCTACACGTCATTCACAGGGGCAGAGATAACGGGCTGTGCCTGGGTGGTGCTTCACAGGGATCTTATCTCTGCAGAGTTCCCTGCACAATGTCCTTGAGTTTTTTTCAAATAGTGGGTTATGTACTTGTCAGCAACAAATTGCATAATTTACAGTGCATTTATAGCTAGGAAAGTTCTTTATAGGCTCCAATATCTGTTACTGCGGTGTAATTGTAGATATATTTCTCTATATTCTGAAAAGTTTGCATATCTTATGAATAATATAAGCAAGTTGGTCTTTCACATTCACTTGAGTTAAGATTCGATTTTAGTTGTACACCCACACGCAAGCACGCACAAACACACACACACACATATGCATATACACTGAAAAACTGAAAAAAACAAAGGTTTAAGTGATGTGATAGTTAAGTGAAGATATAAGTTGTTAAATGCCATTTTATATGTACAAAACCACTGAAATTTTCCAGTTGTGGTTATCTCAAGTAACTAAAACTTGTGTCCTAAGGTAACAATAACTTGCACGCCTGCCATGCAGTTTTGTAATCAATGATATTGGTGCAAATGTAGCATTTGGTGATTGTGGAAAGGGCAATGACACATGGGAGTCATTGCCCTCACCAACCTCCCTGAGTGAATCTGCATATATGGTTCATGCCTAGAATCCTTTCTTGTGCATTTGTTTAAATACATAATATGTAACCAAGACCAAGATGCAAGGGGTTACATTTGATCAATAAGGCAAAATCACATTGAAGAGCCCTTTTTAGGGGCATTGTTTGCCTTTGTAAATAAAGATATTGTTCCATGCAATCTGTGAGACAATAAATAGTGATTTCCTCATGTCAATTTACTTTCCTGTGGTAATAAACTCATATTTCTCCTTTGCACTGTAGCAATAGATGTGCAGTTGTGCATTTATTGGTACAGTTGCATTAAATAACTTGTTTAAAGTATCTCTATCTATCTATCTATCTATCTATCTATCTATCTATCTATCTATCTATCTGTCTATCTATCTATCTATCTCTTCACTGAAAAAATACAAAGGTTAATTGAAAGCTATTGTTAGGTGACAATGTCTGTCATAATGTAACATTATAACCCGAAAAACCATTGAAATTCGCCAGTTATAGTTCAGCGAGCTAACTATAAATTGTGCCCTCAAAATGCCCTGCTTATGACCTCACTTATCACATCACTCATGAAATGTTCAATGACATCATTGATAACACCACTAATGACATCATCCAATGAGTGTAACAGTTTGTTATATGCTTATTGTACTGGAAGGTATTCAGCAAGGTAAATCTATACCTACATTTCTGTGGCCTCTGTACGGACAATGCATGTAATCTCTGGCAACATGCTTGGCTTCCTAGTGGGTCTTGGGTGTGTTAAGGGAGTAACCTCTCCATGAATGGTTGTGCACAGGAAAAAAAATGCACGCAGCAGAGACTTGCCCAGGTCTTGTTGATTGTCCACAAGAGGTCGGCTATTTGCAAAAGCTTTGCAACAGGGTGAAGGTTGTTGGTAGTAGGTGCTTAGTCTCCTAAGAGCACTCTAGTGCCCGGTGGGAGTGTCTCTGAATGAACAGTAGTGAAGGCTGTATGTGCCTTTTTTTCCTTGCCCATCCATGTGTGCTTGATTGCGTACAAGAGGTTGGCTATTTACAAACTGCTCTGTACAGGGTGAAGTCTGTGCGTAGTGGGTGCTTCACCACCTAAGGGGTGCTAGGTGCTTAAAGGAAGTTGACTCTCTGTGGGTGGGTTGTTCATAGGTCAAAGACTATTTGCAGTAGGTACTTTCCCACTCATGTCTGGTTCATTGCCCATGAGAGGTCAGCTATCCCGGAAGGGATTTGTACAAAGGCAAAGGCTTTGTGTAGTAGGGCTTAGCCACCTAACAAGACTTGGGTATCTGAATGAAGTGAGTTTTCCATGAAGGGTTGTTCACAGGGTGAAGACTTTGTGCAGCAGGGGCTACCCCCCCCCCATGTCGGGTTGCCCACATGAGGTCAGGTATTCACTAATTGTTTAGTACCTGGCAAAGGGTTACATAGGAGGAGCTTGGTTAATCTAAGGCGCGTGGTGTGTCTGAAGGGTAATTTAAGCCTTATATGATTCTGTGCCATTAAGTATTTACTTTCATATTTAAAATGCTCTACTGGCTTATAGAGTAATTTCAAAAGCAGTAGGTAGGTTGATGTATTGTAATTGTATTGTAACTGCATTTATAGCGCTTACTACCCCCGACGAGGCGTCAAAGCGCTTTTTTGGAGGGTAGCACGCTACTCCGGGACCCATAGAGGATTAGTGTTCAATTAGTATAGTGAAACATGCAAGTACATTTTAAGTGGTGGATAGGTTAGTCAGTTATTTGGATATGGAATGATAGCAGAAGCACAGAGGAGGACAAAAGTTTGTATTTATTTATCGCTTGTTGACGCACGCTATTCAGGAAGCCTATAAAGGAATAGTGGGGAATTAATATGGTGAAATATGAGGTAATTTCAGTGGTGGATATTAGTATGTTACTTGGAGTGAGAAGGATAGCGGAAAGATAAAAGGGGACGAAAGATTAGCATTCATATAGCATTTGTTACCCCTGGTGGGTGTTGAAACGCTTTTCTGGCGAGTAGCATGCCACTCCGGAACCCATAAAGGTTTAGTGTTGAAAATTAGTATAGTATAAATATGAAGTAATTTGAGTAGTAGATATGTTATTCAGTTATTTGGGCAGTATATCAGTATAGTTGAATATGGAATTTGAGAAGTGAACATGTTAGTCTGTTAATTTTGATTGAAAAGGATAGTGGAGAGATAAAAGAGTAAAGGATATATATATATATATATATATATATATATATATATATATATATATATATATATATATATATATATATATATATATATATATATATATATATATATATATTAGGTCTTAGCAGTTAGGCTTTTGGATGAGTAAAAAGGAGTTTTGGAGGGGAGGAATCAGAGGGGAGAGTTTAGAAAGGTTTGTTTTAGGTGATCAGTGTAGTAAAAAGAGGTGTCAGATGATGCAAGGAGGGGAAGAGCAGGAGAGAGTCTAGAAAGGGTTATTTTGGCGATCATATTAGTGGTATGGGGTTTGGGATAAATAAGAGAGTGGATGTAGAGGATATATTGATAGATGTATATGATGAGAGATAGGGTAGTGCATTGGAAGGAGTAGTAGAAAGAAGTTTGAGATGAGTCAGAAGGTTGGGCTGGAAGATATATTGAGTGAAGTATAGGCTGAGAAATAGGCTAGTGCATAGGAAGTGCTAAATTAGAAGAAAGTGATAAATATATAGATCCATAAGTACATTGAAAGTATATAGATACATAAAGGAAGTAAGTATATTTAGATTAAATATATTGATAAAGGCACAGGATGAGAAATAGGGTAGTGCATTGGATATGCTTTTTCAGGAGAAAAGTAACAGACACACAGATCCAAGTACATGGAAGGTACATAGATGCACAATGGAAGTATGTACATGTAGACCAAAGATGATTTTTATTTATTGATTAATATTATTATTATTATTTTTCTTTTCTCTTAACAGCATAATTATTTTACATGTTTTATAAAGTAATACACAAAGATAGGTGCGTATCTATAGTGAAAACAAATGCTTATATACAGAGGGATATGCTGCAAATTTCTGTTTCCGTATGGTGCTTATGTGGGGAAGAGCCAAATCTTGAGTAGTTTTCTGAAGATAAGGTGGTTGTCGGTGGATCTTATGTTGGGGGGTAAAGAGTTCCATAGTTTGGCTGCTTGAACAGAGAAGGATGTGCTACCCATGTTTTTTTTTTCTTGTATGGTTGGATTTTGAGGCGAGATGCTCCTTTAGAGCGGAGGTTCCTTTGTTGAATGTGTTTGGTGATTTTATTCCTGATGAAGAGTGGTCCTATTCCATGTATTGCTTTGTGGGTAATACAAAGCAGCTTGAACGTGGATCTTCTGGCAACCGGTAACCAATGCAGGGCTTTCAAGGCAGGGGAGATGTGCTCTCGCGGTTGGATATGCAAGAGTAGTCTGGCAGCCGAGTTCTGAATCTGTTGTAGTCTTTTCATGGTTGTTAAAGGTGATCTGTGGTAGAGGCTATTGGCGTAATCGAGTTTGGATAGAACAAGGGAGATAGTTTATCCACTTGGGCATTCATCGACAGCTTGGAGTCCATGGTCATTCCGAGGTTTCTTACATCCTTCGATACTTTAGGCAGTGATCCCAGTTCATCAGGCCATGCGGCAAGCGGGTTGTAATTTTTCCAATCGCCACACGTGAATATTTCAGTTTTTGAAGCATTCAATTTGAGATGACTCCAAGTCATCCACTGATCCATGGCTCTGAGACAGCTGAAAATTGGTGATTTTCCAATGTCTTTGGGGGAAAAGTGTTCTTCTGATTGGCATCATTTGTACCGGGACTCCATTGCTTTTTCATTGCCATCTCGTGTCAAACACTTCCACACAACCCACCTGGTCATTTCTGCTGATGCCTGATGAAATTCTAACTGACACGACAAAAAACATCTTGCAGCCTGCATTTCTGCCCAGGAACTGTCGCACACCCAACCCCCCTGTTCTTTGCAGTTCAACTGAAAGCCACGAGACACTCACACCCTGACTAAATGATTTATTTTCCATCTCCTGCTCCCAGCCTGGTAAACATCCTTGACACCGTGATCAGGTTATCTGGACAATGGTCTGACTGCTGGCCCTTGATCAGGGTGAATAAACAATGACTTGAAAGACCAGGGTTTGATCAGGGCAATTGAACAATGACCTGAAAGACTGAGCCTTGATCAAAGCCGAGTGAACAATGATTTGTGTACCAACCCTTGACCAGGTCACCATCTACAAACATCGTCTGGATCTGGTTATCAACTGCAAACACTGCCCTGATTAAACAACGAACTAACAGCCAAAAGACTGGGATGAAAAAGTATAAAAGGCTTGTAAGCTGCAGAGTGAAGCAGCAGCCTCCTCTGTCTTGTCTCTGACTAGCTTGGGACTCTGTTCCATAGCCCGGGCTGTTGAATAAATCTGGGTTCCTCCTGCAGACGAAGGCTCCTGTGTCTCCTTTTACTAAGTATGGAAGGTATGGAAGACCCGAGACCCAGTAAGTGGGTTTAACCGGTTCTTCAGTGTCATCTGCATAGTTGTAGCACGTGAGGTGAAATGTATTGATCAGTACTGGTAAAGACTTCATGAAGATGTTGAAAAGCATGGGCGAGATGATAGAACCTTGAGGGACCCCTGCTTTTGTGGAGTACGGTTTGGACGAGAACGGTGGGGTATGGATGACATTAGTTCTGTTTCGAAGGTGGGACGTGATCCAGTCTAGAGCAGTTCCCTCTATGCCGGCTTGATAAAGTCTTTGTTTCAGAGTGTCATGGTCAACCGTGTCAAAGGCAGATGAGAGGTCCAAGAGGAGTAGAGCAGCAACCCCGTTGCGGTCAACTGTATTCTTTAGGTTATCCCAGATGGCAAGGAGGGCAGATTCAGTGCCTCTTCCCGGATGGAATCCTGTTTGGAAATCTGAAAGTATGTCATTCTCTTCAATGAATTGTGACATCTGGGCGAACCCTGCTCTTTCTATCAGTTTGCCCAGGAAAGATTAATTTGTAATGGGTCTGTAGTTGTCAGGGTTCAGCAGGTCCGAGTTTGTTTTCTTCAGTAGAGGGCGTATGTATGACTTTTTGAGTTCTTCTGGGAATATTCTAGTAGTTAAGGAATCGTTGATGATTCTTCTTACTGGAATGGCAGCAGAGGTTGTTAAAAGAATTGTCTTGAAAGTTTGTGGCGGACAGGGGTCTGAAGGGCTGCCGGCAGGCCTGCTTGCTTTGACCAGGTCCATCAATTCATCGTGTGAGATGTGTTGGAAGGAACGGAGAGGCTTGATTAGAGCATTCTTGGATAGTTATTTTGTACAAGGGTTAGTGCTGGTGCTTTGTTTCTGTTTTAAGTACGAGTCCAACGTGTCTGCTTTGTCCGTGTAATGATTTACCAGTTTGTCTGTGAAATCTTGAGTAACAGGATGAGTTCCTTCTAGGCAATGTGGTTTTCGAAATTCATTGAGTATTTTATAGAATTCTTTATTTGCACATTTAGCGTTTTGAATTCTGTCTGAATAGTACCTTTTCTTAGCTTTTTTGATAGCCGACTTATATAATCTGTTAATTTTCTGTAGGTGAAGTTTGTCTTGTTTGGCGTTTGTTTTGGTCCAGGTACGTTGCAGCTTTCTAATTTGTTGTTTTATGTCTTTTATTTCTATATTTCTCCAAGGCGCTTTTTTCTTTTGTTCTGTTGTGTGGTTTTGAGTGGTATCAGGGTGTCAAAAGCTTCCTGTAGCCACTCATATAGATTCTGAACAGAATTTATGGTTTCCAGATTTATACTGGATGTTAGTTGTGTTTCCAAGTGTTCCAAATTGAGTTTGTTCCATGGCCGATAGGTGGATGGATGTAAGGTAGTTTTAGGTGAGTCGCTTAGTGTTTTTTTATGTTGGAAAGCAGCAAATGGTGGTCTGACCATCTGACTGGAGTTATAGTTTGAAAGGTAACTAGTTCAGTATTAGCAAAAATGACATCTAGGATATGTCCAGTGGTGTGTGTCGGATTGTGGACAATCTGATGCAGGTTCAATGCGTCTAGGCCGGTGATTATTGTTTTTGGATGGGTCATATTGGTGTTATCAAACCAAATGTTAAGGTCACCCATAACACTTAGGTTGGAGTGTATTGTTATCAGGTTGGAAACTGTGTCTAGAAGTGCATCTGGGAATGTTGCCTTGCTAGGTGGAGGTATGTAAAGGAGCAGGAAGTTACAGGTGGAAGACGGTTAGGATTGCATCTTGTTAGAAGAGCCTCACAATTCTTTATGGAGATGTTGACAACTTTAGCGATATGTATTGTTTGCCTGAATACAACAGCTAGACCACCTCCTTTTTTGACTATGCGATTTTGGGTGATTATTTGATAGCCTAGAGGAATGGCTTCATGCAGGACTGGAGCCATATCCTCTCCCAACCATGATTCGGTTATGAATAGTATGTCTGGTTTTGCATCGGTGAGAAGGTCGTAGATGTGATGCTTGTTTTTAGAGAGGGATCGAGCATTTATTAGTAGACAGTGTAAAGAGTGGCTTATGGTGATAGTGGGTCTTTGTATTGTAGAAGAGTGATCAGTATTGTGTAGGTGTGTAGCAGGTTTGTTTTTAGTGCTGGTATTAGCTGTATTAGGATAGCAATTGTGTAGCTGTTCTGTATCGTGTTCCTCATCCAGCATGCTAATAAGACTTTTTGATGGGTCTGCATGTGTATGTGTTGGAGATGGTGTTTGAGAGTGAGTTGGAGTGCTGTGTTGCTTTTGTGGTGTAACATTGTGAGGTAGACTTATTTTATTTTGAAAGTTTTACAGAGCGCGAACAAGATCCTCACGAATATCAGAGTGATTTACACACATATGGGATATGAAGACAAAAGAGCAATAAACAAGGCATTTTATGCAAAGATGAGCAAATAGTTAACCACAGAGTTCAGGCAAGGTAGCAAAGGTGAATAGGTGGTCTGGCCAGTTATTGTAATAAAAGGAAAAGTACTGAGTCTCGAGATATCCTGAGCCTATATTCATGTGAATTTAGCCAGGAGGATAGATTTTACATCTTTTTTGAAGGATGCCGTGGATGAGATAAGTCTGGTTTCTGGAGGGAGGGCATTCCAAATCCTGGGTGCCATCCCTGAGAAGGAGCGTTTGTATGTTTTTTTCTTGTGGAATCTTTGTGGTTTCCAAAGAAGATTTTCTGCGCTTCTTGTGGCTCTTGAGACACCCGAGATCGTCAATTTCTGAGCGAGGTAGCTGGGCGAGTTGTGGTGTATAGCCTTGTGTGTCATGCACGTGATTTTCAGGTGTATTCTAGCTTCGTATGGGACCCATATCAAGGATTTTAGGTCTGGAGAGATGTGTGAGCGTTTTTTTGAGCCAGCGATGAGTCTCGTTGCAGCATTAATAGAGGCTCGATATGGGGAGACAACAGAGGGCGACACTTCCATAGTGTATTCTAGGGATAACAAGGGCTTGGACTGCAGTCCTGAAGTCATTGGCTGGGAGGAAGGGTTTCAGCTTCCTCAATGTATTGATTTGGAAATTAGCTCCTTTCGTTGCATTGCTGACATGATGCTGCATATTGAGATTGCAGTCGAGGGTTATGCCTCGCTGAGTCAACGATGGTAGGTTGAACGTTGAGTGCAGTGAGTTGTTTAAGCCAAGCCTGAGTGATGGGGACTTTGGCAGGAGGTGCTATTAGGAGGAATTCAGTTTTTAGTGCGTTAAGTTTGAGATGATTCTCTGCCAGCCATGTCTGTGTGTTCCTAAGCGTTGTGTTGAGTAGTTTGATGTCTTCAGGGGTGTATATTTTAAGGTAGAGTTGGGTATCGTCTGCGTACATGTGAAATTGCACATTAGATGCTTGAAGCAGTGCGGTGAGTGGTTCCATGACTAGATTGAACAATGTTGGGGATAGGGAGGATCCTTGTGGGACACCTAGTGTTACTGGAACTGGGGTGGACTTAGTATTGTTAATCTTGAATTTCTCAGTCCGGTTGTGCAGAAAGGAGGTAAACCAGTTAAGTACAGTCCCTGATAGACCCATTCTGAGATTCAACAGATCAAGTAAGTTCTCGTGTTTGACCCTATCAAAGGCTGATGAGAGGTCGAGCAAGATGAGGAGGCAGGTACCATTCTGATCGAGAATTTGAAGCGCGTCATCAATTATGTGTGTCATAGCTGATTCCGTGCTGTGGCCTGCTCGGAAGCCTGATCGGTGTGAGTTGAGGAGGTCAAAGTGCTCGATGTGTTTTGTCAGTTGGAGGTGTACACATTTTTCTAACAATTTGCCCAAGGTAGGGATATTGGAGATAGGGCGATAGTTGTTTAGGTCGGTGGGGTCTGCTGTGGGTTTCTTTAGAATGGGCGATACTTGTCCCACTTTGAGGGAGTCCGGGATGCATTTTTGTTGAAGTGAGCTGTTAATGATTTTGGTCCAGAGTGGGAGAAGCAATGGGATAAAGTCCTTTACAGCGTTTGCGGGTAGAGGGTCAGTGAGGTGATTGAAGGGCTTCAGGGTATTGAGAATCTTGCCTATAGTTTCTTCCGTGTAAGTATCGAAGGATGACCATGTAGCCTTGTTTTTTAGATCAAGAGTGTTTTGCTGTGGGGGCTAGAGTATAGGCTTAGGTCAGAGAGGAGATCTTTCCTGATGTTATCTGTCTTTAGGTTAAAGAAAGTGGAGAATTCTTCACAAGTCGGTAGTGTGCTAGTTGTGTTTTGTAGTTGTTGAGGTTCTTCCTTGGATTGAGTTTTGATTAACTCAAACAGTTTTTTTGGCCGGTTTCTTGCTTGGTTTAGCTGGTGGCTAAAGAAGTCTGCTTTCGAGCGTTTGATTTTTCTAAAGTAAGCCTTTCTTTTTATCTTTAGTGTTTTAAGGTGCATAGCCGAAGGGACTGATCTCCAATTGCATTCCACCAGTCTCATAGCTCGTCTGTGTTCGTTAAGCAACCCGTCGTACCATGGCTTTGAGATTTTAGAGGAAACTCTCTTTAACTGAAGGGGGCAACCTCGTTGATTATCGAGGTCATCGACTTGAGGTAGTGGTCTGTGAGGACCTGTACGTCGGAGGTGCTGGTAGGGGGTAGGAGAAGATTGTAACTGGGAGAAGGTAATGAATTGGGATTGAGTTTCTTCAGGTCTCTATTCCAGACCTTTGGTTTGGTGGATTGAGCCGGTTTAAGTTTCACGTTTTCATTGATGAAGAATATGATAATGTGGTGGTCCGACCAGTCACAGGGTTGGATTGACTCGAGTTGGATGGAGTCGCCTTTGGAGATGATTAGGTCCAGGATAAAGCCTTTCTCGTGAGTAGGGCTGTTACAAATTTGGGTGAGGTCTAGAGCGCCGAGGAAGTTTTTGAGGCTATTGACCACAGAGTCGTTGTGATCATTCCAGTGGAGGTTGAAATCACCAAGGAATATTTTTGTGTTTTGTCGTCCAGAGTTCGTTGTGACCATGTCCATGAAGTGTTTAGTGAAGGTGAGGTTGTCCCCTGGAGGGTGGTAGATAATATGTAGAGAACATACTGGCTTGCCATCGCTGTTGATGTCAAGGCAGATGTGTTCACAGGAGGAGAATATAGGAGAAATGGCTCTAATTACTGAGCGGTTGCTCCGGTGAATACATGCGATTCCACCCCCTGTCTTGCCACTCCTATTCAATCTGATGATGTGATAATTAGGGGGTACTTGATGATGTGATCATGAGTGGCGAGGAAGATTCTGTTAACCAGGTTTCGGAGAGTATGATCAGGTCTAGGTCATGTGTGATGATGAGGTCAGCTATGTCTGATGCGTGCCTAGGGGCCGATCTACAGTTCAGGAGTGTGCATTTTAGCCGGGGAGTGATGAGGGAGGAGGAGGGGTCCAGAGTGAGTGTGACTTTTTAAAGATTATTGGCAACGATACCTCTATTGTTTTGTGTGGAGGACCTGTGAGGGTTGGGGTGGATAGTAGGAATGGGAAGGTGTGTGGGGGCTATGTGGGTCTTGAGAGCAGGATCATAGGAGTGTAGGAGGGAGCGTATGTCATACCCCGAAAGTGGATTGATGCTTTGCAGTAAGCATGGGCGGAAAATCCGTTCCGCTCGCAGATTTTGCGGATTTTCGGTAAATTCGCAATCCACGAGATTCGCGAATTTCCCGCAAAATCCGCGAGCGGAACGGATTGGGTCAAAAGTTCAAGCTGACTTTTTGTAACTATTTTAGAATGGCACCGGCAAGCTGACAGAGCCTCTAAAATAGTTACAAAAGTAAGCTTGAACAGGAAGCACTAATAGATAAAGTAAAGCAGGTGCTCGAGTTGAGGCTCAAATTCAGTTACACAATCATTAATCACCACAAACTTGGGGTGATTAATGACTGTGTAACTTAATTTGACCTTCAACTCGAACACCTGCTTTACTTTATCTATTAGTGCTTCCTGTTGAAGCTGACTTATGGCTGAGGGCAGAAGGGCACAAAGTGGGACAGAGGGCATGAATTAGGCAGAGGGCAGAAGGGCACAGAAACCAGTGGGGCAGAGGGCAAAAGGGCACAAACAAGAGTGGGGCAGAGGGCAGAAAAGCACAAAAACAAGTAGTACAGAGGGTAAAAGGGCAGAAAAAACGAGAGGGTGGCAGTGATGAACTAGGCAACAAAAAAAACAGCGAACACGCAAAGCGCCCAGCGAACACGCAAAGCGCCCCGCGAGCACCCGCGAACACGCAAAAATATAAAATCCGCAGATTTGCGAAAGTTCACGAATTTTGCGGATTGCGAATACGCAAATACGCAAATTCGCGAATTGCGATTTCGCAAAATTCGCCCATGCTTAATTTGCAGAGGGCGGGTGGCAGAATTACGGGAGGGAATTGAGGTCCAGTAAGGAGGGTTATGTTTGTATGAGAGTGGAAGAAGGGTGGAGGGCTTGCTGTGTGAAAGGGTTGGGACCCTACGGGTAAGTAGTGCGCTATATAAATGCCTATACATTTACATTTACATTTGCTTATATTTTTTGCGTGTGTTTAAGGCGGATGGTGTATGAGTCAGGGGAGGTGGTGCAGCATGTGAGTCATGTCGTAATGTTCTAAATTGTCCAATGGATGAGAGGCGGTTAGAAGAGAGGTGCTGTATTGCTGTATCTGTGTTAGGTGTGGTGGGAGAGTGAAAGCTTGGCATTGGAGTTTGTTCCTTTGTGTGGTTTGAAATGTGGGTATATGTATGTATTTTGTGGTGGTAAGTATTATAAGGTTTTGTGCTCTGAAGATCTTGTTGTGCTGGTGTGTGTGATATGTTTTGCTTTTGAGGTGTAGTGAAAAGGGGTGCTGATGTATATGTTTCATGCACCGGATTTGGTTGTGTAGTATTGTTTGTGAGAGGAGGTTGTGACGTAGAAGGGGTGGTGATTTGTTTATGAGTAGAGTGTATGTTGTGTGTAGGAGGGAATGAAGTAGAGGTGAGAGTGTTTATCTTAGACTGGTTTGTTTCAAGAGTTACAAAGTGTGGTGGTGTGCAGTGTGTGTGTTGTGTGTTAGTGTTATTATGGTAGAAGGGAGAGGAGGGTGTTTGTTGGACAACTCGCAGGCGTAACTAGGGGGGGGGGGGGGGGGGGCGGTCCGCCCCAGGCGGCACTAACTTGTGGGCAGCGTCGCACGGCAATTTTGGCCCGTGGCTGCGGCCTTTATAATTTATGTGGGGGACACTTGTGCAAGGCTAGCGCACCTGCTCCAGCTTGTATTTTAAAGCCTGCCTGCAGTGCACGCACCACCACCTAGCGTGGTGATGCGGTATGCCAGGGACCTGCTGGTAAAGTAAGTGAAACTTGTGGAACGCTTGTGCTGAGACCGAAGCCTGTGGAATAAATCATGTCTAGGGAGCGAGCCCCTAAGTATCAATTTGCCTGAGAACTGTGCCTGTACGCTTTATATCTTTTTAAAAACCTGATTGTTAACATTTGCTGCCTGCGGTCTGAGCCCATGTAATTTCTACATGTGAGAGGTAGCTGCGCTGTCTCGTGCCTAATAATATGTATCCCAAGGGATCGCTTCTAGGGATCCCGAATTTAAATCTGCAAGTATTAGATCAAACCCCAGGATCCGTGGCGGTGCTCACAGCTTTCCAGACTTAAACCCAAAGGTCCCTCGTTGTCGCCCTCCCCTTGTACGTCAAACGCCTTCTCCGGGGCACCCCGGGGTCTTCACCGCCCCTGACTCACGGCAGAGTCCCTGCTCCCAGATCCCGGGCCGAGTCCCTCTATCAGCCCTTATCAGGGCCCTGAGGGCGCACGGCCGCCGCGCGACGAAATGAGAAGTGTGGTCACCGACGCCGCATCGATAGTGGGAAATACTACTGACCGCGACAAGAGAGAAATAAACACTGCGGAGTAAGGGGGGGAGGGGGGAGGACGTCCTCTCGGACACAGAGCGCGCTGGCAGTCACACTTCAGCGCCTCATTATTAAGTCCTGTGTTAGCCCACTTGTTATATTAAAATGCTCAAAGGAATGGTCATCCTGTGCTGGCGGGCGGTTATTCGTCCACTTGCAAGGAAGGCTTTCACAGTCATTAAGGCTCACTTTCCACAAGAGTGCAGCTTCTGAAGGCAGCAGATGTGGTGTTCAGCCGAATCTGCGACGTACCACGTTTGTGGTTGTGGGTCAGGTCCCGTGAAGTCCCAGGGCCGTCAATCTTGGAGCGCGCGAAAGCGCTACCAATGATGGCCCTGGATATAATGTTTGGCCAGCCCAGCCCTCGCCCGAGGCTTTCACTCGCTCCGGAAAGACTGCAGTGTCCAGGCATACAGAGAAATGCTGGAAGGTAGGAGTCGGGGTCCTAGGAATGGGATAAAAAGAGCCATATATATGGAAGCATTTGTTACTGGAAAAACTGTGAAGAACTCTCATTGTTAGACGAGAGTGCCTAGACGGGATGCTATTGTATTGAAGGGACTGTACAAGCACCTCCCAATCTCTCACTTGTCTTTTGTCATCAGTCATGCCTTGATCCATCTTTTTATTACTCGGATTTTAATGCCTTTCACACACAACTCCTCTCTGTCAACCTTTGTTTCTTTTTCTCATTTCCTTTTCTTCTCTGTAAGTGATTTGGAGCGAGTAGGGTTTGTGTACTTTTTTCACAAAGATTTCACAACAAGGATTCCTGTGTTGGAAGTTATGACGACATACAAGCCATTCACTATAGCGGAGTATAAACAGATTTTCAGGCCTAGGTATTTTTAAAACAAGTTAAACTAGATTATAAATTGGTAACTCACTTGGTAATTAAATGCATATAAACAGGATGCCACAGGCGTCTAAATTATTTACCAGTCTGCTGGTTATTTCGGTTCACCTATTCCCTCATCTCTTTGGCCATTCGGACGACTACCCCCGCATTGTTTTTGTGTTAAGACTAGCGTTTATTCAACAGAATATTTAACTGCAAGCTGGCCAGGAAAACATAGGTGGCACTGTACTTCCTTCTTGACAGAACAGAATGTTCCTGTCCCCGGGGCTGTCATGGCGGCAAGTAGTGAATCTCTCATCTGCAGAGGGTTTGACTACCAGGCAGCTCCGAGGATGAAAGCCTGTTTTATTTTTACCAGTTTCTTCCTCAACAGTTTACTGACACGGAAATAAACCTATATGTGTGGAAATAGCCTTAACGTCAAGGGATTGCTTGCTCTGAACAAATAAAACGATGATCAACAAATGAGTAATTTTTGTCACGTGATCGTGACTGATAGATTACTGGTAGTCATTCTCATGTAGCCAGTGGCGTAGCAATGTTGCCATGGGCCCTAATCCAAGTTAAGAAAATGGCTCCCTCACCCTGTGGTTAGGTGGTAAAAAAATAGAACAGCCCAATTGGGGTGCAGGGGGTCTCAAACACCCCCAAGCAAAGGCGCCACTGCACCCGCTGCACTAATGATAGCAATGAGTCTGCTTCTCTGTACCGTTTTACTTCCCCAGGTGCCTGCATCACTGTCTGAATATCCCAGTCCCTCTCTTTCCTATTTTTCCTTTCTACCATGCTACATTCCACACCCCACCCCTGTTTTATCTCTCTACTTTCCTCCCTCCCCTCATTCTCCATTGATGGCTACATTCCATGATTTCCTCTCTCCTTCATCTCCCTTTTCTCATTTACTCTACCCCTTATCTCACCACTTTTCCCTCGTCTCCTACACATTTATGTTGATCCTTCCTTGCATATCTCCACTATATATGAATACAAACCTTGTTTTTGCTCTGCTATCCTTCTGCTATCCTTCTGAATCAAAATAACTGACTAACTTATCCACCACTTAAAATTTAATTGCATGTTTCACTATACTAATTCAACACTAATCCTCTATGGGTCCCAGAGTAGCGTGCTACTCGCTAAAAAAGCGCCTTGCCGCCTCATCAGGGGCAGTAAGCGCTATATAAATGCAATTACAATACAATTACAATACAATTTTACAGCATGGCTGTGTGCATAAGTTTTTGTATAAATGTATTCCGTATCCCTCCACAACTGCGAATTCAGATAGTTAACACTTACTTGCACTAGTTATTAGATCAATGTAAAACTAGCATTCCAATGATACATGTGAGAAATATCTGTGCCCGAAAATTGACAATGAGGTGAGATTCAAAATTCGAGTCGAGACTTAACCTCACACAATCACAGGACTGTGGATTCAAGGGGCGGCAATCTGAGGGATAGCCCCGGGCGCCACAAGCTCTAGCTACGCCCCTGGGGCAACTGATGGAAGGATCATTATATGTTTGTTAGTGATAAAAGGTGGTCTGGTAGGTGAAATTACAGCAGGGAGAGTGTGTTGAATGGGATGTAGTTATGTATGGTGTTGATTGGCGTTGTGTTAGTGATGAGTGTATTGGCTAGTGGTATAGGATAGAGTTGTGTACTGTTTGTGGGTGATGGTGGATATGTGTGGTAGTTGGGATAGTAGGGTGTGTAGATGTGGTTTGGTTGGGTTGATGGTGCATGCTGGTACATTAATCTGTGCATAGTGTTGTGCGTGGTGTACATTTGGTGTGAGTGCGTTGCTCTGTGTGTGGATGTGGATGGTGTGGGCTGGGTATTGCTAAATGAGAAAAAGGGCAGCATTTCTGGCCCTAGTCCCGACCAGTTTCGAACAGGCTCAAACAGGCAACTACCCTTGTCCTCTCCGCCCTTAACAGGCTCAAACACACAACTACCCTTGTCCTCTCCGCCCTTTGCCTCGACGCCTGGGCTGAGACTCCTTAAGCCTGCCCTTTTTTATAGCCCTAGTAATCAGGTGACCCCTTCAGCCAATGGGAACCCTAGCCCTAACACTATCCAATCACAACACTAGCCCTAAAATCTAGAACTAATAGGAGACCAGAACCTTACTGCCAATCTTAGCACTAGTCCAAGCACCCAATCAGTTCAAAAACCCTGATCTCTACGTCCAATAAAGGCCTTAGCCCTACTAGTAGTCCGAACCCAAGTCAAAGCAGCCAATGGTACAGGTAGCCCTAGTCCCTACTTCCAATAGAAAGCCTAACCCTACTCTTAGTCCCACAACGAGTCCAACAACCAATCACACCAGAAGCCCTAAATAGCTACTTCCAATTAAAGGTCTAACCCTAGCCCTAGTCCCACCCTACTCCCAACAACCAATAACATAGGAAGCCCTAGTCCCTACTTCCAATAGAAATCCTAACCATAGCCCTAGTCCCAACCCTACAATGATTGAATCACAGACCCAGAAACCAATCAGAACCCTCAAATACCCAACCAATGAGGACATCAACCGGTACCCAATTGAAACACTAGATACAACCACCAATCAGTGTACACATGTGACAACCACTAGCAGACCATATAAGGCCCCAGCGACCTCAGACAAGGTTTGCTGGCCAGGGAGTTGGAAGCTGCTTCTCCTGTTCAGCATCTCCTAGGAGACAGACAGGCTCAATCCACACTTTGGACTTCTGCAGGTAAAGGCTTCACTAACTCGAAATCTAACAATACTGCTTGAATAAAACTTTACACCCCCTGCTGGCCAAAAAACGAAGTGCACAGGCCCCAGTAAATACAGTTTAAACAGCTCACAGAAGCACCCTCTGATGTAGAATTTCCCTGTTGCTGGGGGGGAGGCAGGGGGGCTGGCCTCACTGGCTTGTGAATACAAAATGGTGGCTGGGGGTGCACTGCTTTAACACACAGGTCTTAGCACAGAGCAAAGGAGAAATTTGGAGGGAAAACAGATTTGTCACCAAGGAATGAGAGGGACAAACTACAGAGGTTGGACTGCAAATCCCACAATTCAACACGTTAAATGCAAGCATTCATGGGCAGGGAAAACCACAAGTTTAAAACACAAAACAGGTGATAAAATATGCAATCACAGGCAGGTCAAAACTGCAATTCTAAACTGTAACAACCACATGCAGAGACAGCATTCACAGAAAGGGAAAATCGTTTTTAAACAACTTTTGTTTTGGGAAGAGACAGCACTAGTCTGTCTCCTTACCACTTCCTGGACTCTGCTCACTGTGATCTGGGGCACAGGTAGGCTGCAATTCACAAGACGGAGGAGAATGATTTGGGGTGCACCCAACAAGGCCTTAAGGAGCCTAGGTCATGTGTGAGAAGGGGGGGGTCAGACTTGCCTGGTATCTGAATAGCCAATGGTCTGCTGGCATGGGGGTGAGGGCTGGGGAGCTGCTTCTCCTGTTCAGAATCTCCTAGGAGACAGACAGACTCAATCCACACTTTGGACTTCTGCAGGTAAAGGCTTCACTAACTCGAAATCTAACAATACTATTTGAATAAAACTTTACTCCCCCTGCTGCCCAAAAAACGAAGTGCACAGGTGATGTCATCAAAGATGCAATTTGAGATGCCATCAATGATGTTATCAATTATGTCATTTATCATGTTGTGAGCAATGTAATATGTGAGGTCATGAGAAGTGCTTGGTGGGCGCAAATTATGGTTAGTTTGCTGAATTTTAGCTGGCAAATTTCATTGTTATTTCAGATTTAAAATGTTACATTTTAACTGATATTTTCATTTACTGAAAACATTCCTTTAACCTTTTCAGAGAATTTCTTTTTTTGACATACGTTAATGCTTGTTTTCAAACTTAAGTAGAAAGTTACTTTAATCTTTGGGTTTTTTCTGTGAGTTTATGTGGCTTTTTTAATGTAAAGTAGGATCCGGTTGCTGAACCTAACCATAACATCATTATAACCTTTAATTTTGTCAGTTCGTTTTTGAGGGTTTGTTTTACATAAATTATGATCTTATTAGCACACCTGGGTAAAATGTAAATGTTATATTTAGTTTTTTGTAGTGTGTTTACATTTTTTTTACTTAAAGGCTGGTATTAGTTTTATATGCTTATTCATTTATTTGAGATTTTCCACAGGTCTTCTGGGACATTAGCGGGACTCCTACAACCAAAGGGAGGGTCCGAGTCCTGTGGGAATACCCTGTGACTGTAAAAAAACATAACAATAGAGTGTTTTTATATAAGTATGAGTCTAGAGGGTTTCTAATTTAGTCAACTAATAAGGATCCTTTGAGACGTTTTTGTAAAATTACCTCTTCTTTGGATGTTTTGGTCTTACAGGAGTAACGTGGGATCTATAACACAACCATGAAGGACACCTGATTTCACGGTCTTGCTCTATTTACAGGACATTCTGACCCTTTTAACATCCATTGGGATTAGCACTTTGGTATAATCACATCTTGTGCTGTCCTCTTCAACCTGTTTATGCATTATTGCAATGTTTTGGAGGGCTCAACCATGGTTTTGGTTGAGGAAAGAGAGGAAGAGATGGAGGAGCAGGAGCCAAAGACTCCAAAAGCCAGCAAGGAGTCCCTGGTATGGCAGTTTTTACCCTACCACCAGGAGAGACGAAAGTCTCCTCTAAGCATGTCATCTGCACCATCCGCAAGAAGCAGTTTTGAAGAGGCACTTCGAAAAAAACTCACAGAATTTCTGGTTTGTGGAAGCACATGAGGTCCCAGCTGTGCAGCCAAAGAGTTTACCAGAGCTGAGATGGAATGGGATACACAGGAGGTGTCCACCTCTAAATCAACGACCCTTCATTGGACCAGGAGATCCAGTGCCCACCAGAGTCCTCCAGGGGTAGTCTTGCTTAAAACCCTGCGTATCAGGAGATGGTCACTTATTGCAGGAGTTGCAGCAAGATTTTTATGCTGAAGACCAAAGTTGTTCAGTGAGGTGCAAGTTGATGTCGGAGCACTAGTGTCCCAAAAACAAATAGTTGTTTTCGTCTCGCGTCAAATTCATCTGACCTATTTTTGTTTTTCATGTTGAACCCTACAAAAATTATTCACCAGTACACATTTTTTTACAAAGTTTAAAGCTCTTGAAAAAAAAAGTTTTTTTAGAGCTGCCTTTTCCCGTTCGAAGATGGAAAAAACTTATGTTATTTGTCAAGTGTGTCTGTTTGAGTTGGTGTATCAGAAATAGTCTGCTACAGCAGTATATACATGATAATAAAATGTAGGTCTATTGTTATAAAGTTAGTTTGGTAAAAAATCTCAGGACTGCCCTAGGCGATCTTGGCCTTTCAAACCTATGGGACAATCCATCTGGGGAACCCTTCCCAAGCAAAAATATGATTAAAGGCCTATACTGGGATTGGGTAGCTGGAAGACTCTGTAACAAAACCAGATCTGACTCCATGACGGGGCGTTTTTTCGAATTCAAACTGTATCCCGCCTTGGAACCATATTGGGACAACATTACTAATCCAGGGGATAGGAAGCTCTTCTTCCAGTTAAGATCAGGTGCCCTTCCTTTGAGATCATTGACAGGCAGGTGGAGGAGCTCCACCACCTCTTGCTGCCCAGTCTGTGGTGCAGCAGACGAAAGTATAGGCCACTTTCTATTCTTGTGCAAAGCTTACACCACCCCGAGAAAAGTCTGGCTAGCCCCTGTCTGTAGAAACTTGGGGACATTTAGGGGTGTTGAGGCACTACGAATACTCTGCTCCTCAACCGATATGCCAGTTGCTTTAGCAACAGCAAAGTACTTGGGGTGGGCTTGGTCCATTAGACGGAGGGCAATTCTCACTAATTGATTGGGGTATTTTTTGTGGTTTTTGTGTAATCATGCATCAAAGTTCTTTTATTGTCTATGTTTGCTTAATTATTTTAAAATTTTGTATAATTAGGGTACAATCTTTAAAATGTATTTTAAATGTATGTTTGTGCTTTTATGAGTATAACTCTCGAATAAAGCTTTGATGATGATGATAAAGTGTAATTTAAACCCAAACGCTTATAACCATAGAATTCTATCCGATTTACAATGATTTTGCTTAGGTTTTTGTTACTTTTTTGATGCAGACCTGGCACAAAATTCAGTTTTGTGTTTATAAATTTACAGAAATTATTACTTTGGTTTATAAGCATGAGTAATTCAATGTAGAGCAATGCACTGCCCTGCATTACTTTGTGTCAAGGGGGTGTTCCGTGTGTGTTGTATGACCGTTCCCATGCATCTACCCATGGATTTTGATTCAAATCCATTTTTACAATTAGTTCTAGAGATATATGTATGGCAAAATCCTTCACCTCCCTGATGCTGTCATAAAGAAGAGAAATATTTTAATTTTTCTTTCTTTTTACTCTTTCCATGTGTGCTATATTCTACAGTACACATAGATGGAGAAAATAGCCGTAAAGGATAGTTTGTGTGCAGGAAGAGACCCCTTCCTGCAAAAATCCTCGTCACAATGCAGACACCATAACACTATAACACAAGTGTATCTGCATTGGTGCAAGGCTGTACAAAGGTTGCCAGCGTTGAGGAAAGAGATACACTCTGTCTTTTTTTGTAGATATAGCACAATTCTGCTCAAGGGGACGGCTGTGCGTAGTAGGGGGGGCTTGGCCATCTGACGGGCCTTGGGTTTCTAGAGGGAGAGGGCTGTCTGTGAAGAGCTGTGTACAACGCGAAGAATGTGTAGTAGGGGCTTGGCCACCTTATGACGATTCAGTGTCTACAGGGATTAGCCTCCCCATAAAGAGTTGTGCATAGGGCAAAGACTGTGTGCAGGAGGGGCTTGGCCCCCTAATGGGGTTTGAGTGTCGGGAGGGGGTGGGCTCAGGTGAAGGTTGTCTTTAGTATGGACTTCGCCGCGTAATTGGGCTTGGGTGTCTGGATGGACTGGCTTCTCCATAAAGAGGTATATACAGGATGATGGCTGCACATAGTTTGGACTTGGCTACCTAATAGGGCTTGTGTGTTTGGAGGGAGAGGGCTTTCAGTGAAGAGCTTGCATAGTGTTGAGCAGAGGCTGTACTTAGTAGGAGCTTGGCCACCTTCTAGGCCGTGGGTGTCTGGAGGTAGAGGGCTGTCTATGAAGAGATGTACACAAGGTGAAGGATATGTATAGTAGGTGCTTGACCACCTGATTGGATTGGATTGGATGTCTGCAGGGAATAGTCTCCTGTAAAGAGCTGTACATAAGGTAAAGGCTGTGTTTACAAGATTTTTGGCCATCTAATGGGCCTTGGGTGTCTAGTGGGAGCAGACTCTGCATGAAGAGCTGTGTACAGGGAGAAGGCTGTCTATAATACTGCCTTTGCCACCCAGTTAGACATGAGTGTCAGGAGGGAGTCTACTTTGACCGTGGAAACGCCTGTACAATAGAAAAGGTGTGCATGATAGGGACTTGATCACTTAATTGGGCATGGGTGACTGGGAGGAGGGGGCCCTTTTGTAAATCCTTCTGTAAAAGGCAAAGGATGTGCGATGTAGGAGCTTTGCAACCCATTGCTTATTAATTTTGCATGAGAGGTTGGCTACGAGCAAAGGGTTGAGTACAGCTAGGAGGAGGTGCGTAGTAGGGGCTTGACCATCAACTGGGGCTTGGGTGAATGGAGAGAATGGGCTCTCTGTGAAGACTTCTGTGCAAGGCAAAGAGTGTACATAGTTAGGGCTTGGCCACCTAATTTGCCTTGAGTGTCTGGAGGGAGTTTCGTGAACATTCCTGTACAAAGTGAAAGGTGTGCATAGCAGATGTTTGGCCACCTAATGTGGCATGGGTGTCTAGAGGGAGTGGGCTCTCCGTTAAGACTTCTGCACGAGACATAGGCTTTTTGTTGAAGGTGCTTGGCCTCCCATGTTCCACTGATTCTTCATGAGAGGTGGCCTAACCACAAAATGTCTCGTACAGGGAAAAGGGTGCACGTAGAAGGAGCTTGGCCATCAAAAGTGGCTTTGGTGTCTGCATGGAGTGGACTCTCTGTTAAAACAAGGCATAGGCTATGCATAAAAGAGGCTTGGCCACTCACGTCTCAATGATTGTACACAAGAGGTCTGCAACCCATAAAGGGTTTGTTCCAGGGTGAAGGGTGGGCATAGTAAGGGCTTGACCATCTAAGAGAGCTTTGGTGTCTGAATGGTGTGGGTTCTCAATTAACACTTCTGTACAAGGTGTAGGCTGTATGTTGCAGAGGCTTGACTACCTGTGGGTAATTGATTGCACAGGGGGTCACCTACCAGTAAAAGGTTGGGTACAGGGTGAAGGGTGTATGCAATAGGGGCTTGGACACCTAATGAGGCTTGGGTGTCTGGCGCATGTAGGCTCTCATGAAGACATCTGTACAAGGCATAGGTGATGGGCTGTAGGAGCTCGGCCACCCACACCACATTGATAGTGTAAAAGAGACCGCTTATCGTCAAAGGATCAGGTATAGGGCTAGGGTGTGTCTAGTTGGGGCGTGGCCACCTAATGGTGCATGGTTGTCTGGAGAGAGTGGGCCCTCCATGAAGACTTCTGTTGAAGGCAAAGAGTGTGTGTTTCAGGTGCTTGGCCACCTAATGGGGCTAGTGTATCTGGAAGGAGTGGGCTCTCCATGAAGACTTCTGTATGACACGTAGGCTGTGTGTTGTAACAGCTTAGCCAATCGCATACCATTGATCGTGCACAAGAGCTCATCTACCCGTTAAGGGTCGGGTACAGGATGAATGTTGAGCTTAGCAGGGGCTAGGCCACCTAAGAGAGGCTTGGGTGTCTGGAGGGAGTGGGCTTTCTGTAAAGACTCTGTAAAAGGTATAGGCTGCTGTTGTAGGGGTTTAGCCACCCACATCTCATTGATTGTGCATGGGAGGTCATGTACTTGACAAGGGTCTTGTACAGGGTGAAGGGTAAGCATATTAGGGGCTTGTCCACACAAGGGGTGGTTCGGTGTCTGGAGGAAGTGGGCGCTAATGAAATCCTCTGTACAAGATGTAGGCTATGTGTTTTAGGGGCTTGGCTTCCTGTATCAAATTGATTGTGCATGAGAGGCCGCCATTCTGCAAAGAGTCCAGTACAGGGTGAAGGGTTTGCATGGTAGGGGCTTGATCCCGAAATGGGGCTTGGTTGTCTGGAGGCAGTGAGCTCTACATGCTCTATGCTATGCATAGTAGCGACTTGGCCAGCTGCATCCTATTGTTTGTGCATGAGAGGTCCCCCCCCATATTGATTCTGGCATAGAGTGAAGGGCTGTGAGTAGTAGCCGCTGGCAGCTTGGCTAACAAAGAAGGTTTGCATGCCTCTGGGGAGTGGACTCTCTATGAAGACTGTGTACAAGTTGTAATCTGTGCTTTGCAGGAGCTTGGTCACATGCATCTCATTCATTGCCCTTGAGAGGTTAACTACCCACAAAGGGTCTGTTTCAAAGGGTAGAGTGTGCATAGCAGGGCCTTGGCCACCTAAGGGGACATGGGTGTTTGGAGTGAGTGGGCTATCTATGAAGACTTCTGTCAAAGACGAATAGTGTGCATAGCAGGGGCTTGCTCACCTAATGAGGCTCGTATTTTTTTACCTTTTTTCACTGTACCCAGCTTAACTCCTGCGGGAGCCACAGCAGATCCATGTGTGCTCTTGCAGGATTCCCACAGGACCGGCTTGCCAAAATGACTATTGTTTTTTTTATTTTTATCCTTCTATGACCCTTCTTATCTGTATGGGTGTCAGGGTACCCCTACCCTGCCCCATATATCTTTTTTTTTTGCAAACAGGGATAGAGTCTCTGTGACCTGTAGTAGCAGCTATACTATCTCTGTTTGGACTGTAGCCAGCTAATCAGATAGCTCTGCCCAAAACAGCCCTCTCTGCTTGTCAGGTCACTCTATTGTTTGAATTTGCTGTACAACGGGAGTCCCACGGGACTCCCGCAGGACCAACCATCCAAATATGACTAAAGTTTGAACTTTAGTTTCTCCAAGACCACTGATTTACACCAACTCACAAACACATCCTTAGTAAAGTTGTAGTTTTCTGACAAATATCTTCTTTTTAATAACTTTATTTATCATTTTCTGAAGCATGACATACGCAAACTGTTAACAATATGGGCAGAGCTGTAGTGCAGACATGTACATAAAAAAACATTTGCAGCTTAAATGTGCTGGGCATACAAGGTTGATGGGGGAGGAGTGTGTCTTGTGGTGCAGCCTCCCTACAGGAGGGCAGGGTACCTGCCCATCCATGTCATGTGCAGTGAGTGATAGAAGACACTCACTTGTGTTCTATAATGTGTATGTGGAACAGTAGCACAGGCCCCCTTGTTATTCCCCACTCAGCAAACACCCCTGCACTCATGCTCGCTGCTCTCTCTCAATCCCTTTCTCACTACCCGTCCACCTACATCTTTCTGCATATGCGTCTCTCAAGTAACCATGATTACCGGCCCATCCCCTACCTCCAGAGGGGAGGTAGCATCCCGTTTTGGGGCAGTCAGCTAGTTTACCATCCCCTCCCACCGTCCCAGATCACACTCAGCATTTTCGTCTGTGCGGACCATGAGTAACCTCTTTTCCATGGCTAAGCTCTGTTCTCGGAGATCCTCCCTCCACTTGGATATCTGAGGTGGTGCAGGCTCCGCCCAATGTATCGCTATTCAGCGTTTAGTCAACAGGAGACCCAGAGTGGCGAAGTGACTGCAGATCCTCACACCAACCCTGGGGCTGGAAGTAGATTAAGCAGGCAGTCTATTTTGATGCTGAAATCACTTCCAGTACCCCCACCACATATTACCAATAACTCCCCAACCCTGGTCATGCCAGGTCATATGTAAAAATGCCGCCGAGCAGGTGCTGCATCTCAGGCCCTCACCAGGTAGCACAGGAAGGAGCCTATGTAATCTCTGAGATGTGAGGTATGTGCAGTGCAGGAAGTGGAATTGCATTAGCCTAATCTAATGTTACTCACCACTCCCTTTACCTGTGCACAGACTCTGTCCTCAGACGTAACTGCCGGAAAAGTGACGCAGGGCTGACTTATGGGTCGCAAAGTGATGCAAGTCAGCCCTACATCATTTTTCAGTATGGAAACATCAAAAAAAGTTTTAAAAAAGTGATGCATCGGGGAAAAAAATGGCACAATTTACTGAAGGCAGACTGGAGCAAACAGCAGGCAGCAGGCAGCAGAAGCAATAACAGCAACCCCAGCACCAGCTAGGATGTCCAAGCAGAGTCTTAGGGGAAGAGGATGTACAACTTCAGTGAGGAGGAGAATGTGATCTTGGTCTCAGAGGTGACAAATCACCAACATCCGCTGTTTGTCATCTCCAAATTGCGACTAGGGAGGAAGGAGGCCATTTGGCAATCCATCGTGGAGAAGGTCAACATTGTGGGACAAGCTCTCAGAACTGTCCCTGATTAAATGATTTAAAGCACCAGACAAAGGAAAAACTGGCCATTAACCTCAAGGCAGCAATGCAGACTGGAGGAAAGAGCCCAGCGTCCCAGGAGGAGCTGGATGTCATGGAGAGCTGTCATCCCAGACGAGTTGGCGGCTGGAATCCCAGGATACGACAGTGCAGCACACGAGGAGCAACCACAGCTGCAGAGTAAATATTAACATGGGGCAATGTGGGGAAACAGGTCATGTTATGCAGTGCATACAGCTATGTCCCACTACGCCAATGTGCTGTTTACAGTGAAAATAGTAGGAAGCTGGACCATGTTCCGTTAAAAGGCTCAGAAATGTCACTCACACTGCCCAGTTTCATGTTGCACAACTCTGTCCAGCTCCGTCATGTCACTGCATTCCAAGTGTGAAATGCAGCACCAGCCTGGTCCACCTATGTACAGTGGCACATCTAATGTATTGCAATAATCAGTGGCTCACATATTACATCTTCATGCAGGGCAGCCCTGCATGTCAATATGCTGCACTGCCCTGTGTCAAAAGAAAAGGGTAGGAATGTGCCATATCAATGAGATACAGCACATTTCTGTCCACTTAAACTATGCTCAGGGATGTAACAAAGGCCCCCGCAGCCCCCAGGTGTTGGGGGGGGGGGGCTCCCAGACTTACCTATAATGGCGAGGGGGCCCTCAGCCCCTATTGATGTGCATGTGAGGGGCCTCTTCAGCATATCTTGCAGGGGACTCCCTCGTGTTTTGTTATGCCACTGATTGTGCTGGGGCATAAATGACAGCCTAGCACAACACAAATACCCTCGCACCATGGTGCAAGGGTGTCTGTATTGAAATCAAGTTGTATTTGTGCAAGGAGAACTCCCTCTGTCACAAAGACAACTGTTACCCCACCCCTAGGGAGGTGTAGGTGTTTGACACATTCCCAGGTATACATCATCTAGTAAATCTGGAAATGCATTAAAAAACCCATAGGTATTGCATGGGAAAACCTGCTGCAACGCCCATGATAGGCCCCTGATGCAGAGTAAGGCCAGCACAGTGACTTGTGCTGCCTTGCCTCACTTCATATCTAACAGGCCATGAAAAGCCATGCAGGGTGGCTTTACGTGGCCTTGTAAATATGACTAAACCCTGTGCGCGCTGGAACGTCACAAAAAGTGGCATATCGGCAGCATGATGGCCTTGTAAATAAGCCCCTTGAACCATACACAAAATGATTGGGTCAATGTAGGACAGCTTGCACCATAAGGCCACTGTGTGTTACTTGCACCCATGCACACAAATCTGCATTGTAAAGCAAATTAACGTCATGGACTTGTTAGAGGAGAAACAGCTCACCTGGCGGGGGGGTCAGGTATCTGCCATGTGAAGTATCAATACCTAGGTACATGCCAAGAGCCACTTGTACAGTATCTGCATTGATAAAACATAGCATACAGCTATCCTGATCTGCGGGGTGAGACCTTACAGGTGTCAGTTGACAATGTAGGGACAACCAGAACTTACCCCATTTACTAAATCTGACTAGATCAGGTTAGAAAAATATATATATATTTTCAAAGACCTTTATTGAACATTAAGGCATGTTACAAGTTACAAATTCCAAAAAAGATCATGGCATCCCTTGCAAGCACAGATATGATTGACACAGCTAGAGGTATAGTATCCTAAATGCCCCCCAGGTCATCATAGTAGAAGGGGGAGGTAAAGTCATTGTGGCAACATTGTGTGTAGGTAAGTCGTCAAGCATCAGGGATCAGTCCTGTCGGGGCCATTCACAGAGATCCGGGAGTCAGTGGTGGGAGAGCTGGAAGTGGGCTCATCGGGGTTAGCCAAACGGTGAAGGTAAGAAATGAGAGGGTCCCATATATCCGGAGGTCTATTCGCCACAGGCATCAGGTCCAAGAATTCACCCGGAAGCGGCTGGCAAAGGGCAGCATCAGCCATCCAATGTTTGGCTTGCGGCGCCAGCCTGCGGCCCCTATGAATTGCCACCTGGTGCCTGGCAAGCACGAGTAGCATAGCAGTTAGTTAGCGGTTGGAAGCTGAAATGTCTTTTACATGCCCCAGAAGGCACAGGAGGGGGTCAGGGACTATACTCTCCAGGGCGATGTCGCTAATTGTGGTGCACACCTCCACCCAAAAGCTGGAGAACCTGGGGCACAACCACGCCAGGTGCACAAAGCCGGCACCAGGGGACGAGCATCGTGCACATGTGTCACTGTCCAGCAGTCCCATCTTGTGTAGTGAGAATGGTGTGTGGTAAAGTTGGTGAAGATATTTTAAATTAATAAGTTGTAGTCGATAATTGGGGGACAGGCGCTTAGTTTGGTTCCAACAGTATTGCCACTGCGTGGGAGAGAGACCACCAATTAGGTCCGTGCCCCATGCTTTGCGCACACACTCCGTGTCTCTGGGGGAGGCTACCAGTGTGAGAGAACATAACCTTGTGACTACCTTGCGCGGGGAAGTGGAGGAGTGAAGAAATCTGAGCGTGGCATTAGGCTGGGGAGCGAGTGAAAATGCTGCATGGATACTTAAACATGTGGCCCTGATCTGACAGAGCAATTTGTCGAGTGGCGCAGCATCATCAGGAACAGTGAAAAAGTTGTTGTTGGGGTAGAGGTCAGCATTGGTGTGGATACCCAAATCGGCAGCACGGCAAGCCATGCCAGCGGTCTGCAATGGGGGGAATGAGGGGTTGTTGTCAAGCTGCATTGAGGGTGCAAAAAGTTCTTTGGTGCTAGTGTACCAGCAGAGACCATCCTAGGCCCACCGCACACATTCCACCATGTCGACCTCATCACAGGGGTCCTGTGCAGCCAAAACAGCGCAGTCTGCAATGGCCAAGACGAGGTCAGGTCTGTCTCAAACACCACGTGATGCTGAAAGGGTTTTGGATGGATCTAAAAATAGAGCAAGCTGGCTTGAGCGTACAGTGCATAAAGCCTGAGATCAGGAGCTCCCATTCCGCCGCAGGCCAGTGGCAATGTCAAGAGTTCATAAGCGATACAAGGTTGGCATCCGGCCCAGATCAATGTGATGATGGCTGAGCGTAGCCTTTTAAAACATTGTGATGAAAGTGGGATAGGAATGTTTAAAAATAGGTATAAAAACGTTGGGAGTACAACCATCTTAGCGATTGCGATGTGCCCAGCGAATGAGAGGGGGAGTTTTTGCCAAGCTTGTATTTTGTATTCAAGCCAATCCATAGCTTTACAGAGATTGGACCTCCACAACTCGTCCACATCTCTCTCAGCCAGACGCCCAAGCATGTGGTGGGACCCAACGCCCAAATGAACGGGTAGTTGGTTGGGAACTGCTTCGTAGCGTCCGTGAGAGGTAAGAGGACGGATTTGCTCCAGTTGACCTGTATCCCAAAGAGGCAGCCGAAGTGGGTCACCTCCCTTGTCATGGGAGCCAAGTTCTCCTGTGGCTCGCGAATATATATCGTGACATCGTTGGCATACATTGAGGTCACTAAGGCTCAAGAAGAAAATCCGATGCCCCGGTGAGTGTGGTGCTGGCGTAGGCGCGCCGCCAGAGGTTCCATCGCAATGGCAAATAACATAGGGAACTGTGGTGCCCCTCGTGATCGATATGGGGTCAGTAACTTGCCCGTTATTCCTGATGCGCACTGTCGGGAGTGTGTAAAGAAGTTGGATCTTTTGAACAAAGCCCAGACTGAAGCCCAATCGGGGAAGAAGATAGAAAAGAAAAGGCCACTCTAGCATGTCAATGCCTCAGTGGCGTGCAGGAGGGCGGTCACTGCAGGCAGAGCAGGGTTAATTTGGTCAATAACAGAAAAAATAGTGCACAATAAAACCTAATTGATTGGGACGGGATATTAGTACCATGGGGGGGAGGAGACGATTGGCTAGCAATTTTGCGTCCATTTTATTGTCTGGAGGCATAAGTTGCATGTGTGCACTCCGTTGCACCCAACACATGTGGGAATCTAGCAATGGCATAGAAGCCTTGCTTGTTTTCCAATTGGTACTGCTGTGTGTTGAAGAATGTGAGGTACTGGGGTGTGAGGCGTATGATGGCAACCGGGACAAAGGGCAGGAATGCCGAAAAGGATGGCTAGGATATTCCAGCAACGCTGGCTGTGGTGGGTTGCAATGAACCAGATGTACAGACACATCATGGGCTGAAGATGTGGAGCCCCAGTCCGCAGCGAAAATTGCAAAAAACACAGATGATGGACAGAATGTAGAGCAATGTCATACATTCACCCCAGTAAAAAGATCTGGGCCTAAATCCATCGTTTTTTTGCACTCCACACCACCCTGGGTTAGACACTGGCTATATGCAAATCAGCTCTGACCCTGTGCCTCATGGGAACAGTCCAGTCTGAACTACCAAGCCATGTCTTTCCCAGACCGGAATCAAGCATCCAAGGACCGGTTTCTGGCTATCAGCCTTCATCAGCCTGGATAGCTTCACTCCAGTGGTGTGGAGAGCCTGGGACTCACGTCTGAGCATACCCAGCACACTCGGGGTGAAAATTGCAAAAAACACAGTTGATGGACAGAATGTAGAAAAATGTCATACATTCACCCCAGTACAAAGATCTGGGCCTAAATCCATCGTTTTTTTGCACTCCACACCACCCTGGGTTAGACACTGACTATATGCAAATCAGCTCTGACCCTGTGCCTCATGGGAACAGTCCAGTCCGAACTACCAAGCCATGTCTTTCCCAGACCGGAATCAAGCATCCAAGGACCGGTTTCTGGCTATCAGCCTTCATCAGCCTGGATAGCTTGACTCCAGTGGTGTGGAGAGCCTGGGACTCACGTCTGAGCATACCCAGCACACTCGGGGTGAAAATTGCAAAAAACACAGTTGATGGACAGAATGTAGAACAATGTCATACATTCACCCCAGTACAACTGGGCTGGGTATGCTCAGACGTGAGTCCCAGGCTCTCCACACCACTGGAGTCAAGCTATCCAGGCTGAATGAAGGCTGATAGCCAGAAACCGGTCCTTGGATGCTTGATTCCGGTCTGGGAAAGACATGGCTTGGTAGTTCGGACTGGACTGTTCCCATGAGGCACAGGGTCAGAGCTGATTTGCATATAGCCAGTGTCTAACCCAGGGTGGTGTGGAGTGCAAAAACACGATGGATTTAGGCCCAGATCATTGTACTGGGGTGAATGTATAACATTGTTCTACATTCTGTCCATCAACTGTGTTTTTTGCAATTTTCACCCCGAGTGGGCTTGGTATGCTCAGACGTGAGTCCCAGGCTCTCCACACCACTGGAGTCAAACTATCCAGGCTGAATGAAGGCTGATAGCCAGAAACCGGTCCTTGGATGCTTGATTCCGGTCTGGGAAAGACATGGCTTGGTAGTTCGGACTGGACTGTTCCCATGAGGCACAGGGTCAGAGCTGATTTGCATATAGCCAGTGTCTAACCCAGGGTGGTGTGGAGTGCAAAAAAACGATGGATTTAGGCCCAGATCCTTGTACTGGGGTGAATGTATGACATTGTTCTACATTCTGTCCATCAACTGTGTTTTTTCCAGTCCGCAGCAGCATTTTTCTGTGTATGAGGCAGTAATGCACTGAGAACGATCCGCTGGTTTGCCAGCAAAGCAGTTACATTGCGGTGGCAGGCACCCATATTTGCAATGTATGTGTCCTGCTTCCCTTCCATGGACTCCTCGTACCACTTTGGCAGAGCAGGTCTCCATGCCTCTGCCTCATAACACCAGTACTGCCAGCAGCTTGGCCCGCAGAGGGATGTTGGTGCACCTCTGGGATGCTGTCGGCAGTCTTGGTGCAATCTGGAGCAGGAGCTGGACAATGGACTCCCTCCTGAGTCTGTAATGGGTGATGGCCACCTCCTCTCAGGCATTGATGAGGGTAATCCTCTATGGGTAGGTTCACTTCCTTCTCCTGCGCAGCTTCCGTGGTGATAGTGGAGCTGGTAGTGGTGTTGAGGGCGGTCAGCTTTGTCTTCTTCCTGCTCCGAGCTGTGTTATGAGTAGCTTCATGGCAAGGTTGAGCTGGCCAAAGTGCTCTGGGTATGTTCTGCTTATGTATCAATGCAAATGAGTCATTTGTATGCCTGGGCTGCTGATGCTCAAGGATTTAGGTCCATTTTTAACTCTGCACAACTTTTGGCAAAGATGCGTCACTTTCCCAAATACTTGTAAATATGTATGTGCCAGACCTGCGCTAGATATTATGGAGGGACGCCTGCCTTGCATGCATTATCGTAACCTGATGCAGCCGGTTGTGGCACAGGAAAAACATTACGCCGGACTGAGCACTGGGTCGAATTTGTCACTTTGTAAAAATGTAGCAAGGAGTGTGCCACTGCTGCATCTAAGAAAGTGGCGCATCAGCAGCCCAAGCTCCTTGTAAATATGCCCCTAAATTACTGCAATTCCCTTTTCCTTGGCTCACCTAATTTCATCCTGTACTGTCTTCAACTCATTCATAATTCTGCAACTCGCTTAGCACTGAAACTGCCTAAACATGCGTTTTCGTCTTCGGCCCTGAGGAAATTACTTTTGCTCTTCCAGTGACTAAACGTGTTACCTCCAAGACCAGGTGCATGTTTTTTTGTGGACGCCACAAGCTGTGCCCAGACTTTCTGTGGGAAAAAGTCCATCTCTATTTCCCTTGTCATCCCCTACGATCCGCAGAAGCCTGTCTTGTGCAAATTCCCAGAGTTTGTCATTTGCAACCAGGTGGCCGTGCGTTCTGGTTATCGCTGCCAAAACCAGGAATTCTCTCCTGGGCCACCTCAGATCGTGCAACAATCTTTTCTCTTTCCCGAAATCTTTAAACATCTGGCTGTTTTCTTCGTTGGTAAATTGTTCATCTAAACTGTGTTTTCTGTTTATACCCCCTCAGTGCCAAAACACCTTCATAGGTATCAGCTAGCTTTTCATAGAACTCTATGTACATAGAATAGCGCAGTATACTACAGTGGCTTGAAACCAGAGTAGGGGGGTGAATAGAAGATGAGAAAATACTTGAAGATTTATATGCAGAACATAGTATGTTTCCATTAACTGAATGGATATGTGACCTGGGGAAATGGGGGCATGTCAGTTGATAGCAGTCCCCTGTATAATATATTAGCACAGTGGAGGCACTGTGGTTCATGAGAAAAAACCTGTAATACTACACCGATCTCATGAATTGTGCTTTTGAATGTGCGAAGCAGATGTCATGATGGTTGAGTAAAATAGACTATTGATGAATTGATTCATGATTTTGAGCATAAATCTTTAGTGGTGTTCAATGCTCGTTACCAACTCAGGCTTGAAAATCCATTTCTATTTTCCCACACTGCTAAGAGTAGTACACAGTAACGTAATTCAAAATCATGTACTGAAATGGTTCACCATTTTCTAACTTATCACAACCAGATGATGAAAATGCACAATCATATAGTGAGCAGGTCCCCAATGAAGGGCTGCATTTCCCAGGGCTATTGTAGCATCCTCCGCAGCCTGAGTACCCGTCAATGACTACGACATACACAGAGCTTAATATTACAAGTCTTTATTTGTTTCCATTCTAAAACCAGCATACATTGCATTCTGCATTGACACCTATGTCACAGCTATACAGAGTCCATTAGGAGCTAAAAGGGTTCAGCCAGAAAATTAGCCAGGCACTACAACTCCTCCTCTGTTAAATACATATGTCTGTTCAATTACATGTCTTCAATAAACCTTTTTAAGACTTTAATTATTCAACCTCATCTGGTTACTGGAAGCTGGGACATGTCATCTTCATTTACAGTGATTTTTTAAGACAATGAAGAGGTCACATCAGTTACTAAGTTTTCAGGTTCAGTCTTTCCTTCATCATCTTGATCAGAAGACCGATGAATCAAATGCAGAAAGTGAGAAGAGTCTCTGATAACAGACTTTCCAGGATGTTGGGCAGTCACAATGTGTTCCTTGGTGGACAGTATGTGGAAAGGTTCAGCATCATTTGAAGTATCAGATTTCTTCCTTCACATTTGTGGGGCAATCACAAGATCTTCTCTCTTAAATTTAATGTTCTTTGCATGTCACCCCTTGTCTGCATAGGCTTTCATTTTTTGCTTGTTAACCAAATCCTTTGTAAGAGTTGTGATCTCATTTCCTTCTCTTTTTTTTGGTCCATTGAGGTAACTTGGTTGGCATTGCTCTCCCGAACATTAAAGTCACATGAATTTCACCTGTAGTCAAGTGGGGTGTTGAACAATAAGTGCGTAGGGTAGAATTCAATAAAATGTTTTACCTGAGCGTCTCAAGAGCTGCACATTGTACTGCTTTCTTTAGCATACTCATGAAACACTCAACGAGTCGGTTGGGCTGCGCCATAAAGGTGTAGTTTCTAATGCTTCTTGTTCAGATGCTCCAAGAAGTACTTGAATTCTCAACTATTAAAAGGCAGGTCAGTGTCAGACTTCAAAATGTCTGGAATGTCCCTTGTTGGAAAGATGCCATATAGTCTCTCAGTGACTCGCTTCTGAGTTGTGGATGAGAGATCTTCTATTAATGGAAAACGTGAGAACATGTCCATAATTACAATCAGATCATGTCCAATATCGAGTGGACCGAAGAAATCAATGGCTGTTCTCTCCCATGCATTCTTCGGGAGTTCTGACATGTTAAGAGTATATTGAGTAATATTTGTAGAAAGACAGTTGCATAGATGACAGTCCTTGAGTTCCTTTTCAACCCTCTCATCTAAATATTGAAACCAAACTCGGTCTCAGAGATCTCTTTTAGTGGCAACAATACCATGTCTTTCGTGAGCTACTTCAATAATTTTCTGTTGCAGGTTCTCCGGAATCAAAATTCTCGACCCTTGCGGTATAAGTCCTTCCTGAGTTATGGACAGTTCATCTTAACCTTTTTCATATTTTTGGTACTCACCATGACTTGAGAGAGGTTGAGTGTGTCGGTTCCATGACTTAAGTGTAATTACATCTTTCAAATTAAGCATGTAACTATCATGGCTCATGGCAGTAATGATCTAGGCTAACGATATAGCAGCTGGCGCATTTGATTTTACAGTTACAATAATTTCGGCCTCAGTCATCTTGGTTGGAGTACCCAGACCTTGTATAGGCACTCTGGAAAAATAGTTAGCATGGTTTTGATCCAGGACAATGCACAATGGTATAATTGTACTCTTGTAATCGTAGTCCCCCCGTTCAAAGTGAGGAGGCATCTTGGCTTTTTGATTGACAAAGATAGTCAGTATAGCTTGATGCTCAGTTACCAGCATAAAAGTCTTTCCATACAGGAATACATGGAAATGTTTACAAGCCCATACCATGGCTAAACTTTCTTTCTCAGGTTGTGATTAAGCATGTTCTGTCTGGGAGAAACCTCTACTGGCGTATGTCACAATATGCCTTCGAGCATTTGGGTGTCCGCTGTGCTGTGCAAGAATGGGGCATAACCCGACTGGGCTGGCGTCTGCAACAACCCCTTTATGAAGCTTCGGATTAAAGTAGGCTATTTCAGCAGCAGTTTCAAAGGCTTGTTTGATTTTCTTGAAACTTCTCTCACGTTCTTGTGACCACTTGAATCAACCATTTCCTTTGTCAAATCTGGTAAAGGAGCACTTATAGTAGAAACATCTTGCATTCATCTTGAACAATAACTGGCCATGCCAAGAAATGAACGTATCCTAGAGGCATCTTGTAGGGGATCAGCATTTGACAGTGCCTGTACTTTTGCAAGATCAGACGTCATACCCCCATCTTCAAAGATATGGCCAAAGAATGTTAACTTTGTCTTGTGGAACTCACATTTGTGTAAATTCAAAGGCAAACTTGCATCAGTAAGTAGAACATACTTGTGTGAGAACTTTATCATGCTTGTTCTGTCTAGCTCTGAAAATCAATTTTATCTTTATAATTGAATACATTCACAACAGGCTGTGACACATCGAATGACATCTTGGAAAGTTCTGCAGCTGATGACAAGCTGAGTCTCCTGCATTGAAACAGACCAACATGTGTAGAAAAGGTTAAAATGTACCTGCAATCTTCTTTGAGTTCCAACTGATGAAAAGGCAAGAGAAGACCTTTGGACTTTTTATTTGCGTTATCATGTCAGCCAAGTGTGGACCTGGATGTCGTTCTCATTGAATTTCCTTGTTTGCTTGCTGCATGTCAACGCATATTCGTACAACTACTTCCCTGTCCTTTTTGGGCATGGGAGAAACCCATGGCATCGGATGAGTTGAACGCTCAATATTAAATATCATTCTTAAGTAACGGCTCAACAGCTTCTTGTAAATGAAAAGCAACTTGTTTATGTCTCTGAGCAACAGAATGGACATCGGCATTAATAAGCAACTTTACTTTCATAGTCTTAAGCTATCCTAAACCTTGAAACAATGAAGGGAATTGACTTACTATTTGACGGTGAGCATTCATGTTGTAATTCACAGAAATCAGTCCCATATCAGCAGCTGTAGTGAAACTGAGCAGACAGGCACTTGAAGCACATGAATGGGTGCTTGCACCTTCACTTTCTGGTGTTTCATTGTTGCTGCAAATGAACCTTGACTTTTTATGAGCATCAATACAGATCATGTGTACAATTTGGTTTTCTATGGCGTAAGTCATGGCAATGGAAATAATTCATTGTATTTCTTTTTCGGTATTATATTTTTTGATGCACTACTGTTGATGATGAAAGGTATCAAGTAACCATTTATTTTTAATGTACTCTTTGGACAATGTATATATGACTTTTGTGCTTTGGCATGTCGACTTTTCTTTGACTGACATTTTTCCTCACATGAGGCCAGTCTGACATGCGCACATTTTTCTGAGGTAAACATCGACATGGCACAACCATCTGCCTCATTTTTTACTGGATATTGAGGCAGAAGAACTGTTTGACAATGATTTAGATGACAATGGAATTTGTTTAGTGTTGGCTTGCCTCAATTGATGTTGCCGCTTAGCCTTGTGGGAGTGCATGAAATGTTGCTTCCTGAATGTTCTGGTGGCCATTTTGTCTTCACGCTGTGATGCACTTACTTTTTTCTTCACTTTACAAACAGCTGCAAAAAGGTACTCTTTTCCACAGCGTTTACATATCTGTCCAATGGCAGCACATTTAACTTTGTGTGGAAATGAAAATATACTTAAAAAACATAACTTCTCTTGCATGTAGACATCACTTTGGGTCCTTTAGTCTTTCTGCCTTGGCTTACTTTTTATACTCATGACTGATTCACTCTGGGCACCTCCAGCCTCCATGTCAGCAGCTGGACTTTCAGCCTGCTCCTTAGCTCTGGCAGCCACAACACTGGCTTCAGACTAAGGGGCATATTTACAAGCCCCTATCACCACCACCATCACTTTTAAAGATGTTGAGGTGGCAATACGGGCTTCACCTTATTTACAAGGCAGTGTTAAGCCACTTAATGAGGCTTAACACTGCCTTTTAAATAAGGCACCCTTTCCCACTATACTTAGCGTAAAAGGGGAGGGCAATGGGTGTTGCAGTGTGCGTTCCACCACAACACCCATAGATTTTGACGCTGCCCCATATTTACAAGGGTGGCATAAATATGGAGCTGCGCAAAAATTAAGACCAGGGAAAACCTGGTCTTACCCTGGTAAAATGAGGAGAAATGTTTAAATTCTCCTCGTTTTTGCTGTTTCCATGTGTGCTGTATTGTGCAGCACACATAGAAACAGCGACGTTTTGCAACTTCTATGTGTGCTACTTTAAGCAGCAAACATAGACGTTTCTGATTGTTTATGTGCAGGAAGGGACACCTTCCTTCACATAAACAAGCACTCCCCTTAACCAGGGCACCCTTGTACTATGGTGCAAGGGTGCCTGCGTTGGCACTAGGCAGCTAAATGTAGCGCCAGTGCAGGGAAAAAAGCAGGGATGCACCGTATTCTTGTACATTGGTGCAGCCCTGCCTTGCTAATGTGATGGAGCATGTTGTTAGCCTTCTTGGCTTAACGTCACGCCTCGCTACTTTCCTTGCAAATATGCCCCTAAGAGTTTCTCTCAGCATTCATCGTCGAAATTAATCTGACAACTATCCATCAATAATTCTAAGACGCATAACTTCCTCATCATTAAATTAATTGAACTTACAGTGTCTGATGAGTGTATCGAGTCTCTCCACAAATTAATCAATAGTTTCACAAACTTTTTGGCGTTCTTGACTCAAAATGTATCTTTCATAATCAAAGTATGGTATTGGATTGAACTTGAGGTTCAGCATTTCTTTAATCTGACAGTATGTGATTTCTTCGTCAGCCAGCTGCATTTTTTAACGACTTTTTTCCCCATCATCACCAGTAAGATTTTTGAGATACTTTATAATCTTCTTGTTATCAGTCTCTTCAAGTGTATCAATGAAATCATCAAATGTCTCTATCCAAGCAGTGCATCTGTCACTAATATTGTCCTTTTGGGTGGTATTGAAAGACAGTGGTGGTTTCAGGAATGGGGGAGTGTTGTAGACCAGTGTGGAACTTAGTCACTCTGCTGGTGGATTACTGTGACTTCACTTAGGCAACTCATATGTGAGACCTTGCGACGTGCTGGCCTCTGAGTCATCTTTAATGATACATGGAAACTTTACTTTCTTCACTGCCATCTGAATAATTTCACTATTCCGATAATCACTCTTGGCTCTTTATTCTTCGAAGACGTGTGAAGTCGTTCTGAGCCCCACTTTGTAACTTTGTGAATGAATTGCTTCGGTTATGAATGGCTAAGTAAGCACAACCGCAAGCACTTCACCTTGAGCCAACTTCACCGAGTGCTGTGGAACGGTGAATCTCTTTAATGTACACAGTAAGTTATTGATTTCTTCTCTTCTATATGTCAGTTTGAATTTTCTAAAGATGTGGGGAGCGCGGTGAACGCTCCACTCCCAGACGCACTGCTTGTATGGATCCAAGGTCCTACAAATGGTTCCACTGAATGCTTTCTCCTTATAAATCCATAATAATCCACAGATTTATTCCAAATATATAATGTTTTCCTTTTGTAATCCACATGTATGGCGTCTTGCATTTTCAATACTTCCCATATTCAAGTGTGCCCATCCGGACCTCTTCTTAAACACAGACAAAAATTGCAAGGAATCGTGCAAAGCAGCATTTCTTTTATTCAACCCAATGCATTTCAGGCTTTTCCAAGGCCTTCATCAGGGGTAACTATAAGTGAACATATCAAGAGAAACACCGTAACTACATTTCCTCCGTATAACATGAAAAATCATTAAAACATCATCCTTATCCTTATGCATATTGCTCCACGAAACAAATCTTACTAAAAATCACTAACTCCCCAATTAACCCATCATTATCCTTTCCACCCGAAAATTGTGTCGTGGTTACCAAACAATGTGTTATTCCCCATTTTTTTCTGACTCCTCCCTTTCAGCCGACCTTCCCTTATCAATATTCACCCCGCAAACACTCGAACAGTCCATTTACCTATCACATTCACCACATTCATAAATCCCCATCCACAGCACTCGCAACTACCAGCTTAATTTCAGCTCCACATCTCCGCCCTCTTCGCATTCACTCTCGCGCTCACAACCTCCTACACTCGCCCCAACACCTCGCCGCTCTCCCATAGTTCACCCGTCCGGAACACTCCTCTGCAACAAAACACTCCCACGTATTCACACATACCTGATTCTCCCTGCTTTCATACTTCAAAAATCTAAGTACCAACACCCGCCCTCCTTGCACTACTTCGACATCCAACAGAACACTTAACTGCCCGCACCGTAATCACTCATTACTTCTCGTCCACCTCCAAATAATTTTTCACCAATATGTGAATCCACCTAACAACACCGCTTTTTGTACCACCAGAACTCCTCCCACCTGTGTGTAAGGCCACATATTGATCAAGTGACTCCTCAAAACCACCTGTATATTACAACAATTTTCTGACACCTGGATCAGCGGCTGCGGTTCGTACACTGGGTTAAATTTGCCATCAGCGCTAGCACTCCCTATAATGTACAACTCTATCTTGTGTGACAGTGCTGTACCTTTATGTATGGCCTGACCAGCAGGTTCTCTGCCATTGATGTGTAGATTATTTGCAATGCTTCTGGTGTCTTCACTTGTTTTAGAGTGGCTGGGGTTGCACTTTGGCTCCACAGGCATGAAGTGTCAATTCCATATTTCGACAGCGATACACGTGGCATGCACATGCAGTTTGATTTTACCACGACAAACTCTCTAGGAGAGCACAGTCATTCTTTGTTTTTTTTATCCCCTATCTTATTGTAGCGTCCTCCCCAGCCTGGGTACCCGCCAATACGTACACCATCCATAGAGTTTAATATTACACATCTTTATTCATCTGCTTCTAAATGTGACTCAACATCTTAAAACAGCTTTCATTGCATTCCACTCTGACATCTACATCACTGCTCAACGGAGTCCATTAGGAGGCCAGGGTTCCGTCATAAAACTTACCAGACAGTACAGCTATGATGCTGTTTAACGTATACTTTGAACATCTCAGCTGTTAAGATTTAAGATCCACAGTCATCACCCACTAGTATTTGGATGACATGTAACTTTATTTAAAAACATCTTTCATAGGGGGGACGTAGCCAGCAAGATGGAGGCTTAGGTGTGCTCCCAAGGACCACTGACAGGGCCGCACTAAATCCTGTGTCCCTGGGCACTACCTACCCCCAGCACCTATACTACTTTGCTCAGTGAGATGGGGGGACTGATATGTAATACTCTGATTCGGTCCCAGGAGGTCGCTGCACCTTTTGGCTAAGCAGCAACTTTGGTGAGAGTCTGACCCTGCCCTGCAATATGGTGGAAGCCTGTCCTCATCACTGCAACCTCGTCTTGTGTGACTGAGAGGGGCAAAGGACCACAGCCCCCAAGTGCTTTACGGCAGGTGCCGCCCACGCTGCCTTGATGCACCGGTGGGTGCTTTCTACATCTGGCTGGGGTTTCCGCTGCATGGGATGCCGTCTTGCGGGACCGAGAGGGGCAGAGGACCACAGTCCACAAGTGCTTTGCGGCAGGTGCTACCCACGCTGCCTTGACGAGCCCAGAGGCACCTACTTTATCTGGCTGGGCCTACCGCTGCGCAGGGCACGTCCGGGCACATGCCCGGGCCAAGACCGGCCATGAGCAAGCCCGTCTGTGCCCCTCCGTGGCAAGACAACACCAGGCTGGGCCATGGCTCTTGGTTTTCCTCTATTTGCATTTTCATTGAGCAAAATCGCTGTAAGGTATTGGTTTACATTCCATATTCCCCTCACAATGGCTGTGTATCGTCTGCTGATGTGGTGCCAGAAGGTGTCCCATGTAGAGTCATTTTCCCCTCCTCGTGGTTTGTGAAAGTACAGTCTTTGGACATTAGGGCACCCAGACGCAGTAGCCATGTGGTACCAGGACCCAACCACCACTTCCAAACTTCATTTCAGCTATCTGCACCAGTAGTCATAGTTTATTTGCTGGCATTTCTGGAGGGAACACAGTAACCACTTTAGACTCTTTTCTAGTAAGGGCGGCAAATGTCATCTCTAAAGAAATAGCCCTAACTGAGGGGAGACTGCAACTCACATACAGGATCCATTTCCCCCTATTGACCCTTTGAAAAATGAAGAATCAGTCAGTTCAATGCCCAAAGCAAACACTCTTGCTGAGCTCCTAGACAATAATGATGTAGAGATATCCCAAGAAGGGGTTATTAGTTTGTCTGAACCACCGGTGAAAAGAAAGAGGGGCAGAGTAGGAAGGCTGTCCAGCCTCCCAAGAAGGTGGCTTGCCCAGTAACACTGGGATATACTGACCTGGACCAGGGTAGGGATAAACTAATCCCTAGGTTTGAATCTCTAGTGAAACTACTTTTTTTAAACTCTTTTTATTAACAAACATCGACTTCATTTAGGAAATGGAGCACATTACAATCAAGTGGGCAATGCAATCAGGCACATACAAATGTGGCAACAATATAGCACAGCACACACAATGGGATAATTTAAGGAGAGTGCATGTCGTCAGAGGCTATTTGCAGTGGTGGGGTACGGATGTCGCCCCTGTACCGATTCTATTGCCCTCATATCCGGGACCACTTCCTAGGGCAGCCTCGGGCCACATAGACAGTCTTCTCATGGAACATGCTCGAGTCCATGTTGGTCTTCTAGTCCCTTAGTGTTGGAGGGGCGGCTGCCCCCCAAGCCTGGGCTATGTTCTTTTTGCCACCATAAAACCAAGCGTGGCCCATTGTGTTTGGTGTGTGTTCAAGTCAGTAGGCTCCCACACGTTGAGCAAGCACCTACGTGCCTCTGGGAGCAGGGGGATTCCCAAGACCGTCCCTACCACTCCATGAATCTCCCTCCAGTAGGACTGGACAAGTGAGCATTCCCAAATTGTATGTAGGAACATGCCCAGCTGGCCACACCGCCTACGTCTCCTGTGGGCGCCTTTCCCATCAACAATAGTCTAGGTCCAGTCATGTATACTTTGTGCAGGATTTTAAATTGGACCAGACGCAGTCCCGCAGGGATACCCACCACTCTGGGAGATGATACTGCCTCCTGCCAGTCTTCGGCATCCAGTTCAACTCCGTCCGCCGTCCATTTTTGGCGGAGCTGTGTGAGATGGTCTTCCATATTATGTATTAACTTATTGTAAATCAAGGAGATAGACTTCTCAGGGAGGTGGCCATCTAATATCCTACTTTCCAGTGGAGAGGACTCGGGGGGGAAACACCTGGGGATGGCTGAGCATAGGGCACGTTGTATTTGTCTGTAGTGAAAGTGTTCTGAGTCGGAAAGGTCATGCTGCTTTTGCAGGGAAGCAAACGTTTTTATGTCTCCTTTTCCCCACATATCCTGAAGACAGGAGATGCCTATCATATCCCACTTGTCAAAACCCTTTTGTCTGCCATAGGCTTCCCAATTTAGCATATTCCCATAAGGGGGTGGCCAGTGTCAATTTACCCTCCTAGCCCAGAGATCTGGTGGCAGTGCACCAGATGGCTATCAAGGGCCCAGTGTGGCCGGTTAGAGCAGGTTGAACAGGTTTGGAATATAGAGTTCTATCATAGTTCCCACCGGGAGCAGCCACCTATCCATTTGATATCCAGGGTCATCAGGGATTCCATAGGTGCCATGGTTGATGGCGGCCAGTTGGGCGGCCCAATAATACTTCTTAATGTCAGGAAGGGCGATACCTCCGTCATCCCACTTCAGAGTCAATTTAATGAAAGCTATTCGTGGCAGCCCATTCCACAAAAGCTCCCTCTGAAGTCATTCAATTTCTTTAAAATAGGTGGGGGACCGCTTCTAATGAGTTTTGTAGGGCATAGAGGAAGCGGGGGACGGACATCATTTTAAAAAGGGTGGCCCTCCCCAAAAAAGACAATGGGAGAGTCCTCCAACTGGCGATGTCTCTCTGTAAACGGTGGAGAGGAGGAAGGAAATTATTGTTATATCAGAGTATAGGATTCAAGGACACGAAGATCCCTAAATATTTAAACCCCAATGCACTAATTTGGATTGGGCAGCTGAAGGGCAAAGCAGGTACACCCCCATAAAGTGGATACAGGTGAGATTTAGCCCAATTAATTTTGAATCCAGAGTATCTCCCAAATACTGCCAAAATGTCCATAAAGACAGTTAAAGATCCCTGAGGGTTGGTAAGGTAGAGTAGGATATCATCGGCATAAAGAGATAAACGATCTTCCCAGTCCGCTGACCAGCGGAATCCTCGGATCAGCAGATGCTGTCGGATCCAGGCCGCCAATGGCTCTAGTGCAAAGGCAAATAAGAGGGAGGGGAGTGGGCAACCCTGACGGGTGCCCCGGCTCAGAGTGAAGGTGTCCGATTGTTTATTGTTGACAACTACCTTTGCCAGTGGTGCCGCATATAGGACGTGGACCCAGCCAATGAAATCTGGACTGAACCCCAACTTCTGGAGTACAGCAAAGAGATAGGGCCACTCAACCATATCAAACACCATAGTAGCGTATAGGGAAACCAAAACCGCTGGTTCGCGTATTGTATGTGCTCTCCCAAGCACCCCGTGGACCCGGCGAAGGTTTAATGCCATGCTCCAGTGTGGGATAAAACCTGATTGATCTGGGTGTATGAGAGTTGAAATGACCTTAACCAGACGATTGGCAAGAACCTTCGCAAGGATTTTTGGCCCGGCGTTGAGAAGACAAGCAGGCCGATACGAAGCACAGTCGGTTCTTGGTTTGCCTTCTTTGTGGATTACAACAATGTTAGCTATGCGTTGGTCTAGTGGAAGTTCCCCCACCTCCCTACTCTCCTAAAACATGTCCTTAAGGTGGGCTGATATTTTATCCGGGCAAAGTTCATATAGTTCAATGGGTATCCCGTTAGGGCCCGAGGTCTTTCTGGATTGAAGCGATCTAATGGCCAGGGCAATTTCATCTGTGGTAAGAGAACTATCCATTAGTTGCTTATCTGTCGAGGCAAGAGTGGGCAAGGTAATGTCTCTCAGCAGTTCGGTGGAGTCTGTTTCGGCATAAGGCGTTCCTGCCCTATGAACCGCTTCGAAGTGTGTGGCGAATTGAGAAGCTATGTCTTGTGGTTCTACTATGTCCGAGTTAAAGGAGTCATGGAGGACCGGGACCATTTGCCCATTCTCGCTTATCCAACCAGGCTATCAATTTTCCCGCCTTGTCTCCCAAGTCATAAAGTCGTCCAAGCTTTTCCTGTCCGAGGGTGCGAGCTGCATCTGTGACACGAGCTTTACATTCAGACTGCTTAAGCCGCAGTAGATGGAGTCTCGTTCCACCAGCTCCCCCTCCAGCCGAAGAATATCAGTTTCTATATCAGATACTGCTTTTTGATGCTCTCTTTTATGGCCTGATATTAAAGACAGGGCTTCCTCCCTGATCACCGTCTTAAAGGCCTCCCAGAGTGTTTGACTCGAGGACATGGTGCCCACATTGTCTGTGAAATAGCTATCTGTGGTGGCTAGGAGGTCTTTGCGTATTTTGGGATTACGGAGGTGCCAAGGGTTTATGGGGGTGATTCGACCCACCCACATATGGTCTAGGAAAAAGTGAGCCCAAATCGGTGAGTGATCGGAAATCCCTCTAGCTAAGTGGCGGACCTCCCAGATGTGTGATGTTTGAGAGCTAGGTACCAGAATGTAGTCAAGTCAGGAAAAACTGTGGTGAGCTCCAGAGTGAAATGTGTATTGCTTTGTTTCACAGTTGAAAGTGCGCCAGGTATCAATCAGTCCCATGGCCTCTGGGAGGTCTGGCAGTCCATGGGAGGAGGGCCCTAATTCACGAGGGGGATGTCGGTCGAGTGCCCCGGAGCACACTGAGTTAAAGTCGCCCCCCAACACCAACAGACCCTCTGGCAGTGAGAGAATAGTAGTACGGAGATCCTGGAACGTAGTCAATTGGAGGCCAGGTGGGTTATAGATATAGAACAGCGTAAGGACCCCGCCCCTCCCAAGAGCCAGATATGCCCACATAGCTACCCCTGTCATCAGTCCAAATGGATTCTACGCAAAAAGGGAAAGTGTTCCTAACCATGATGCCCACCCCTCTGGAGCCAGTCGTGAGTCCTGCATGCGCCACTAATTTATAACCGTACCGGTTCATTGCCTTACAGGAGTGACCCATAAGGTGAGTTTCTTGAAGGAGCACGACATCTGGGCCTTGCTTCCTGATATACTGCAACACTGCACTCCACTTAATTTTATCCCCCAGCCCATTGACATTCCAGCTTAATATTTTAATGCTTTTTCCCCAGTGTGTGTGCATTAGAACCATAGAAAGTCTTTTGTGCCTTTGCTGTGCTCGTAGTCATGCGCCGATGGACGAAAGTAACAATGAAACAATAACCCCCCCCATGAACTCCCCTGCCAACAACCCCCTCCCCGCTTCCCTGCCCTCTGGACTTAATACTGCCCATCAGAAACTGGCCCAGTGCCTGTCACCCAATATACTGATACTAGAAAACAACTAAAGGTAGTAAAGAGGAGGAAGGCCAACACTCCATCCCCCCAACCCGGAAATCGTAGGTCAAGTGTCCCCATCAGGTCATGGTGAGCTTTTCTAATGCACTATAGATCGCCGAGAGCTTATGTCCAGCTGCGGGTGCCGAGGACCCCAGTACCTGTGTGTGTTTGTGCAGACCGCAAGGGCACTCATCAGTTCTCACTCCTGTTCCTGTAACGCTTGATCGTCGCACCGGCTCCTCCCTCCTGGTCCACCGACGTGTCGACTGTCCAGCCAGTCCGAAGCCACTTCCGGATTGTCGAAAAACCATGCCCTTCCCTCAACTTCAACACGGAGATGAGCTGGGAACATCATGGCATATTTAAGTACCTTGTCTCTAAGTTTCTTCTTGACGACCAGAAACGTTCTACGTTGCCTTTGTACCAGTAGTGTGAAGTCCGGAAAAAAGGAACGGGTGGATTCTCATAGCGCAAGGGGGGTGCTGACCAAGCATACTGCAGAATAGCGTCCCTGTCCCTGAAGTTTAGGACACAAGCAATTAAAGGGCGCGGAGGTGCGCCGGGCATAGGTCGCCCACCCGGGACTCTGTGTGCTCGTTCTATGGTGATGAATTTCCCCAGTCCCTTAGGTTTGAGGTGGTTTAGGATGAGGTCTTCAACGAACAGGTCAGGAGCTGGTCCTTCTGAATTTTCGGGCACCCCCAAGATGCGGACAGTGTTGTGTCTAGACCTCCCTTCATAATCATCCAGTTTATGTTCGGCCGTCCCACAGAAAGATTTGAGATCCCGCACTTCTTGTTGGATCTGCACATCCTCCGTCAAACTAGCTGTCTTGATATCCAGGGATTTGACTTTCTCGTTCATTTTAGTAAGATCAGCCAGAATGAGGTTCACTTCAATGGAGATAGTGTCCATTTTATGTTCAAAAGATGATTTGACCCCTTCTATGGCGGCCATGACGTCCTGCAGGGTCAGGTCCGAGGTTGGGCTCACGGAGTCTTCCACCACTTTGGGAGCATGGCGCAGGTCCATGGGCGAGACCTTGGGTAGGGTGTAGCGGTCCAGTTTGTTTGTTTGGACCTGCCTCGAGCCCTTGGAACCCCTGGCCGAGCACTTATCCGATTCTGGTTTACTTGCCATTTGTCATCCGTGTCCCAAGACACTCCGGTGGTGTCTGGACTAGGTCCCTTGCTGTGAGTGTCTGAAGGAACAGCAAAGATGGGAGGCCCTCCGTGTGTGAGCTTGTGTCCCCGTCGGACGTGGTGAGCGCAGGAGGCACGCCAGTGACCTGCGCTTATATCCGGTAGGTGTGCCAACAACTATACTGTTCTGTCCTAGAAGTCACTGTGGCACTGATGCAGCCCCAAAGACCATGGTAGGCAGTACACGATTCCAGGGGGGCATACCCAGCATAAGGTAGGTGTCCACTGGCAGGGAAGTGAGGGCAGCCGCACGTGCGCAATACCTCAAAGTCACTGCCTCTCTGAAATTACAGCACTTCAGCCGCCTCTTATCCACGTTTATAGGCTCCGGTGGGCCTCAGGTCACAGGGAGGGCTATGCCACTGCAGTTGTGCACCAGCGCCTCAGGACAGTGATGCGCAATCGGCCGCAGGAAGGCTGACGGGTGTTTGTGGGCAATGAGGCGATCCGGTCCCAGCCTCCAGGAACACTCCATCGGCAGATGATGCAGGATCATCGGGGGGAGACAAGGGGCAGTCTACCCCAGCTCCGCAGGAAAGTCAGCAAGGCGCCGGCCGCGACGGGCTGGAACGCCACACCGATTTCCAGAAAGATATAGCAGGAGCCGCCACTCCAGCACTCGGCTCCAGGGGAGGCAGGGGACCCACTATACCGCTATGCTTGCGGTCGGCTCATCGCCCCAGGAAGTAGCAATATCACCAGCGCCACAGGTCCCATGCCGACCGGCGACTTCCGGTCCGGGTCGCCGACCCCTCCTCACGCCTCATCGGCCGTCTCCACAATCCAGCCCCCGGCCTGCGATGTGTGGCTCGGCCCAAATAGACGGGGCCCGTATCTCCGGCCCTGGGCGTCGCTAAGGGGTCAGAGTCACACCAAATGGCACCGCTTGCTCTCCGTTACAAATCAGGGACCTTGAGAGGCAGGATTAATGACAGGATGTTTGGTTTAGGGGGACGGTCGCGACGGAGCCGAGGTCTCAGGCGGCCATCTTGGTCCGGCGCTTGGCCACTCCCCCCTAGTGAACCTACTTTTGGCCCCAATTGTGTCACGACTTGCAGCAATAGAGGCCAAGCTTACTCAACTCACACAGTCTGAACTTAGTTCTTCAACTGATAAAGCAGAGGTAGTGGTGGAGGGGAGTAACCCAAGTGAGTATAACCATGATACACTACAAACGAGAGAGGGTGCTCAAGCACCCAAGGTCTATGGTACGTATGCAACCATAGGTGTGGCAGTAGGCATAGCATCCCAGAGATATACAACTGGCCCTTGGGTTGCCCCTAGAGCTGAACGACTGTCTGAAGAGCCCAGAATTGAACCACCATCTGTGGGGCCCAGAGTTAATATACCAAACATAACTAGATCTCGCCAAACCCCAGTAGGCAAAAACAATTATTTAAATCCACCTCCAGAGTCAGCGCCCTTGGTGGCTATCCTGATGGGCGTCACTCCTAATAATCAGGACTCAAGGGAGTCCACAGTAGATTTTATGCGGAGCACGCCAAGGGAGGTCTGCTCACTCTGGTATCGCTTAAAATACCCTGTGCCACCAAAGCGGTGGTTTGCCATTCACCTCATGTGCTAGCAGTAGAGTTAACATTTACCAATCATTACCATCTGGCAAATTTCTATTATTCTTTCTGTAGAAACTTTGACACTGGACGACACATCACCTGACTGGAGGGATTTCTTGAACACTATGGGGAGAAGGGATGCCTGTATTACGGAGTTATAGTCCTATGTGATTTCATTATCCATCTCTGTCAGCTTAACTTCACCCTTGTAAAAGGCCCTTGGGATGCATTTTCTGCGGTCGACCATTCTAAACATATGGACCAGGGCCTTCGTTTAGAGGGACTACTCACAGGTAACAATTTGCACTGTCTAGAAAAGTTGGGCACAGCAGATTCTGTTTGAACTTTCTCAGGTAGGGGCTGCTCCTCTACTATTTACTTTTATTATTGTATCTGCCCCCTTGGTCTCAGTAGTAAACAGTTTAAAAACCAGTTGGTGCAGTTTTAATACTGGACATGGCATGGGCTTAAGACCTTTCAGGGGTGGTGGGCAAGAGTGTACTGAACAGTGCAATTATCCCAGGAGATCAAGCATGTATTAATAGGTGGGAGAAGGTTCTACCAGAGGCATTTCTAGATAATTTGTATACAGAATGTTCAGAAGGTAGTTCACAGGATATATTTTAATAACCAAACTAGGTTGATTGCAGATAATGTAATGGTCCAAGGTAGAGCAGGTGGCACCAAAGGGAAAAAGTGGTTTGATGGGGAATGCTGTAAAACACATAAAAACCTAATCATTGCTCTGAAACAAACACCCAGGCGTGAGGAAAGCGTCAGGACATGCAGTAGAGCATACAAATTAGCCACTCATCAAAGGAAAAATGTAATTAGGGAGCAGGCGTGGGATGCCCTTTGTCAGGTCAGTGTACTGGTCAATACCTCCAAGTTCTGGGAAGTGCTTAACAGTACTTTGGTCCCAGACACGGCAAACTCTAGATGTGGCGTGTACCATTCCAGCTGAAAAATGGGTCAATCACTTTGAAGGGATATATAGGGGAGTGGACTCTGGGGAGTGTGACACTTTGTGGGAGCCTGGAATAGAAATGTTACCATTTATTTTTAATGTGGGTGAGGTTCATAAAGCTATCATGGCCACAGCCGGGAGGAAAGTGCCGGGCCCGGATTGAGTGACGTTGAATCTTTTCAAAGCCGACCGCGTGACCTTGGCTAAGATTTTGACCCAGGTTTTTAATTTGGCCGCCTCATGTGGCTTGCCATCCTAATGGTCTACAGCCATCATCTTGTCTATTTTTAAAAATGGAGCAAGTGATGATCCAGTATGCTACTGCCCGGTTTCTTTACTGGACTCAGCCGCCAAAATCATGGTAAAGGTGATACTGGATCGTTTAACCATTTGACTAGATAACTTTAATGTCATCTCAGAATAAAATACGGCTTTAGGCAAGGTAGGGGGACTCTGGACCAATGCATCAATTTGCATATGGTCATTGGAAAATACACCATAGTCAAAAAGGGCCACCTCCATATGGCCTTTATCGATCTAAGCTCTGCATTCGATCGTGTTAATAGATCTAAGCTATGGCCCCCGCTAAAAGACATGGGTATGAACGCAGATTTGTTGGCCTTCTTATATAGGTCACATTCTAAACTCAGAGCCTCAGCTAAATACAATGAAGTTGGCTCTATTTCAGCCTCCTCAGAGGTTAAGAGAGGGGTCAAGCAGGGGTGTATCTTGCCCTTGTTCTGTTCACCCTATAAATTAATAAGCTTGGGATGTATTGTCAGCTGCTTGTAAAGATATCCCCAGGGCTGGTTCCAAATGTATCCCCGCTCTGCTTTATGCACAATGCAGTGTTGCTTGCCCAGACGGCTGTGGGACTGCAAAGACTTTTAAACAGTTTTACTGATTTGATGAGCTACCTTGACCTTTCTATTAATTTCTCAAAATCATACATTATGACAACCGGCAGCAAAAAGCTACCTAGACACAACTACTTCTTCAGGGGGTAGAAATAATTAAAGGTTCCTTTCCTTTATTTGGGGGTGATGTTTGATGAAAGGGGGTCTTGGGTGGCACAAAGAGAACTCAAAAAGAATATCTTGCCTAGAGCGGCAGGAGCCACTATGGACTTCGCTAAGAGATTATGGTCCAAACCTATACCAGCCCGACTCAAGATATATAATGAAAAATGCATACCTATGGCCAACTAGAGTTGCGAGGTGTGGAGATACAAAGATGTAAGCGATCTGCAGGTGGCTGAGAACAAATGTTTCCGCAGACTTCTCGCTGCCCCCACTTGTACCCCTTCCTTTATGGTACATGAAGAGCTCAGACAGGGATATATTTCAGACCTCATCGCAGTTGCACCACTAATGCGCTGGCTTAAATTCTGGTCAAGTCCCATTCCCACTCTAAATCAGCTTGTTCTAGAGGATTGCATTGGGCTTGAGGGTGCTTTGAACGTTCCCTGCTGGGTTATGTCCTGAAGCAGTTACAGAGGGTAGGGTAGGGGGTGGAGAAGTGTGGCTCAAATGGTTAGAGCGGCAGACCCTGATGCAGAGGTCTGGCCCGGGACCAGGGTTCAATACCCGCCTTGGCGGGTCTTGGGCTCAATTTCCTCGGACCTGATAATTCTCTCCTTGGTGCCTATTCTAATCATGCGTCCCACTCTGCGACTCTGGGCAATAGCTTGCTTAATCTCCACAACGGCCCCAAAAGCGCTGGGATGCCTGGTTTCACCCTGGGGGTGCCCAGGAGTGGACACTCACAGGGAAAACCAGGAAGGGTTCCTAAGCGGTATACGGACAGCGCCGGGACACTACCTCAGGGAAGTAGCTGTGCGCTCTATAAATACCGGTACATTTACATTTACATAAGCTGTTCACGCACCGAAAGTAACTGTGCTCTAGTGAGTTCAGAGATATCAAACATATGTTCTTGGCCAGGAGTGTGGGGGAAAGGGAAGGCAAGAAACTCCATGAGCCCTCAATAAGGCAATTCATAATATGGAGCCCAAGGCCTTCAGGGTAACAATACTTGTCTCTTATTTAAAATCCCCACCACCGCTTCCTCCTGACCAGGTTTAAATGTAATTGTATTTATTGGTGCTTAACCATTCCCAGAGGTTTCTCATAGCCAGGTGCCCTAAAGCCATGCTCGTGTGATCACTTCTCAGAGCAAGACACCTAACATTTTACCCTCTTTTGCAATTTTTATAGTAATTTACAGATAAAATATATTTTTCTTAGGTTAAGAAATTGCAATTTTGCACAAGTGAGGCCAGTTCTGATATACCTATAATTGTTGTCTTCTCCCATGATCTGTTTTGGAGTTGCTAGCTTTCTTTCTGCAGCACTAAGACACAGGAAGACGTCGTATCAGGAATAGAGAGCTTTTCTTTGTCTTCATTCTAAGATGAATTATGCATGTATAATCTGTGGGCTGCTTTTTAGATATCTTACTTTCGATATATTGTTATGTCCCAGTACTATATCTTCTGCACTTTACATGCTCCTTTTTATAAACCTGATTTTGTGTTCTTTGTGCTTTATCACTAATGCTATGTTTTAATATTTTCCTTCCCAAGGTTTTAGATGGTTTTATTCACACCCAATTGGTCATTGTATATGTATTATTGGTCTGTTTTTAACAGTCACGTATTGAATCTGTTTTTTTAATACCTAACTGTTTTATTGATGTGCTTTTATGGTCCTTGACGTCCGAATATATATTCTTTGACTGACTGACTGACATTAAAGGCAATGGGCAACACACTCATCCCACCAGACCCGAAGGACGGCCTGGGAGGCTGGCAGTGGTGGTGCTTGACCCCTGGGAGTATCATCTGGTGCCTCCTAGCCCCCCAGCCCAATAGCTGTTTGAGACACGCTTCAGTGTCTAAGCAGTGGGGGAGTAGTTGTGTGTGAGGTTTGCTGGTGCTTCTGGGACAGACAATTACTGAGCCCGGACCGGCCCGCCCGACTGCAGGAAGAGGCTTCCTGCACGCACAGTTTCGGCTGCGGCCAGATGACTGAAGGGGCACCGGCTGGGAAGTGAGTGGCTAATCCTGTCCTTGGATTCCCCTCTTGTGTGCTCTAGCAGCCCTGTCCAGTGGGCGGGGTGGATTTTTATATAACCGAAGAAGCTGCGAGTCGGGTCCCTAAGAGTGATGGTGAGTCGGCTGTAAGCTGGTGTGGAGAACCGACAGGCACCCCTCAAGAGGTGTGGTGTTGCAAGGGGCCCATTTTGAAGACTGTGAGGATCTGGGCCTGGGGAATCACCATGCCCCATGAAAGTAGGAGCTGCGCTATAGAGTGAATGGCATAAGTCTCATGAGTGAGACATTGAGGGAATTCTCCGCCCATCGACCATACTTTGGGGACCCTGTAATCCTGAGGAATCAATGTGCATAGACCCTTGCCGGGCAGCAGGTCAGCCCCGGATGGTGGTCCAGTGTGAAGCACGGAGGCCTAGCCAAAGGGGATAGGCGGAGTACTCATGGGTTCAGACAGTGAAGGGAGGTGACTTTCTAACCACTTGGGGTGATCCCTCTTCCCTGGCAGAGCTGGACTTTCCTTTTCTCCCTGTAGGGTGCCCGGAAAGATTGGGTCTTGGTGCAGCATTTGCAGAGAGTCTGCTGTGGGGTAATGGATGGCCCTGTCTTGACTCTGGTGCGTGAACTGCCCTGAGGGTTCTTCTTGGCACCGGTCCGGCGGTGGATGGAGGGGTCTCGGGCCCTCTCTGTTTCATGACTCTGTCAGGCCTACAGTGGCAGGCACAGCGCTCAGTGAAGAATATTTGTTTGCCCCCTAACATTTTTCACCTTACAACACTACTCAGCATGATGGGTGCAGACACAGTGTCTGCTCCCTTTGGACCTTCTCAAGGATGGTGAAGGATAAAAACCTGAAACCACTATGCTAGGGTAAAATACATAAGTAGACCAAGGCTGTTGAACCCCCTCAGGAAGTGGATACGGCATTGCCCCTGCCGGACAAGTCAGTTCTCTTGGCTGCGATACAGATGCCCAGAAAAGCCCTGGAATCAATTATAGGGGAAGTCCGATCAGAAGTACCGCTTCTGAGGCAAGATCTCTGGAATGTGGCTGACCGTGTCACTGTCACAGAGGATTTGTTGTCCGAGCTGAAGGACCCTGCTCACTCCCTGAGGAAGGATCTGATGGAGGTGAAGGCAATCACTAAAGACCTACTCTGGAGGCTCGATGATTCAACAACCTGAGACAGGTGGGATTCCCCCAGGGAATCGAGGGGTCTAATATGGTGGAGTTCCTGGGGCAGTGGCTCAGCTCCACCTTCATGTTTGGTAACTTCTCCTCATTTTTTGGTATTGACCAGTACACAGAGTGCTTGCCACTAGACCACTGCTTGGGGTCCCCCCACAAGCGATAATTGCACGATTCCTGAATTTTCAAGATCATGAAGTGATCCTTAGGGAAGTAAGGCAAATGGGTGAGAATAATTACGGCTTTTCAACCTTCGTGTAATTCCTAGACTACTCCTGTGAACTGCAGAAACGGAGGAGGACATTTAATGCAGTGAAAGTCAAGCTTCGGTCCATGCAGCTGCAATATATAATGATTTTCCCGGTCAAGCTAAAAGTACAGTTTAAGGACATGGCGCTAGGCTTCTTCACACCAGCTACAACCTGCAACTGGATTGAGGAATGGCCCAAGCTACGGTCTTCACAGAGTTCTCCACCTAAGTTTGCTAGATGCAGAGGGCTGGGGGCAAGGCCCAAACTTTGTTCTTCGGTACGTAAGAGAAGAACTCGAGCTGGGACGCGGTGGTAGATGGTCAAGTTGGAGGGGAGAGATCAACAAACTTTGAAGGAGGGGCACTTCAGTGAACAAGCCAGCTTTCCTTGACAAGTGGAGATGATTGGAACTCTCAGCAGACCTTGGAGGATGAACTGGGCAAGGGCTTGGACAGAGCAGAATCTAATGAACATAATTAACCTGACAATCCAGTGAACTCCTTATGTTGTTGGGGTAATGGGGACCCTAAGAGGCACTTGGGTTTTTCACCCAGGAATGGTTCAGTGTAGGGGGTTGTGGTGGCCTGTGAGAGGAGACTTCTTCCTTTCCCCTTGTGTAAGTGTGAGTGGTGTGTGTGGTGCGAGTGAGTGAGTGAGGCGTGTTGGGTGTGCTAGAAGTGAGATTGTGAAATGCACAATTGGCTTGAGTGTTGTTCATTGTGCCTTCCCTGCTCCGAGATGCACATTTGACTGTAGGAATGTGCATTCCAGGTTTTTTGTTTATTTTGAGATTTTGGTTTAATTTAGATTTTTCTTATTATTGAAATGTTGTGTTAGTGGTCAGGGTGTGCGGGTGGGGTGGGCTACAGAGCTCTCAGGCCAGCCTGTGAAGTAGTTTTCTTTTCTGACATGAGGATTGATACTCATACTTGACATGAGGGTTGATACTCATACTTGCGGGGTGGGGGAGGTGGGAGGAATGGGGGAGTTTTGTTGAGTATTATTTATTTGGGGTTGTTTTGTCGATGTTTGAGGAGCGGAACGAGCCGCAGAAAAAGTGCAGTGTTTATACACACCAACAGGTGCGGGTGGCTATGTCGCAAAACTGGTATGACACAGGCTAATATGTTAGAGACCGCTTGTCCCCCCATTATTATCTGGAATATAATGGACTGGGCAATAAAGTTAAGCAAGTCCTGGTTGTAACTTTTCTTAGACACTTAAAACATGATGCGGTCCTCCTACAAGAGATCCACTTAATGGGCCCCCATTTCTTAAGTCGCGGGGTATACACCCCATTAGCCCATACAGGAAATCCCTGGGGAACTTGGGAAGTAGCAATCTTGATCTGGAAGACACCCCCTTCCAGGTTCAGAAGACTTGGATATATCCTGATGGGGCATAGGCAGTAGTGCAATGTCTTTGGGGGAGGGCAGATGTCATGCTCATCAGGGCTTATGCGCCCCCATGCCTGCAGATGCCCATGTATGACAAAGTAATCGCCATATTACTAGAAACTGACTCTTCACTCCACACAGTGGGAGATGACTTTAATGATGTCATGGCCCCTGAGATGGACCTCTTGGGCTCCAGTCTGTGCATGCCCAGGGAGACACCATTGGCCTGCTTTGCGAATACATTGGGCCTATCTGATCTTTGGCACCACTACCACCTGGAGGACAGAGGATACTCTTACTTCTCCGGGACCCACAAAGTGTTCTCTAGACTGGGATATATTTTTGCCCCGGTGGGTGAGATAGGTTGGATTGAATAAGCTGAATACCTGGCATGGGGCTTGTCCAATCTCTCCCCGCTTTGGCTTTCCCGAGGAAGAGGACCCCACTGTCTGGTATTGGGTTGGAAGTTGAATGCATGAGACCTTTCGAGATGAGGCAATCTCATGGGAGCTGTATGTAAATACTGAGCTCTACTTTTACTGAAAACAAGGAGTTGTCTTTTTAGTTATGTGGGAGGCTTACAAGGCGGTGCCCACAGAGGTTTCCCCTGGGGTGCTCTTGGATCCCTCGATCCTCCCCAACATCGTGGCCTTGGACACTGAATATCGCACTTTAGCAGAAAGCGAGGCAAGGATCCAGATTCTAGCCATGCAATACCTCCTGACACAGGGGATAAGGCGGGTAAACTCTTGGCGTGGCTTAGTCAGCGGGAGGCTGAGGCCCAATGGGTGCACACTATCGTGTGTAACAATGGTGAAACTTACACTAATGATAGGAGTATATCAGAGAATTCGCGAAATATTATGAGGCCTTCTATAGGGTGCACCCACTGGCTTCGACCCTGAGCATTCGAACCTACCTCAAAACAGTGAATATGCCAAACCTCCCTGTAATGGACCGTTTGGCCCTAGATGAGGAAATCCCACTCCCTGAAATACAGGTGGCTATAGTGAAGTTAAACTTGGGGAAGACCCCAGGACCTAAAGGCCTCCCGGCTGAATTCTTTAAGAGGAACGCCGGGATCCTCTGTCCCCATCTCCTTAACATGTAAGTTGAAGCCCGAGATGTAGGAACATTGCCACCTGACCTGCAGCATGCCCCGATTGTGGTGGTCCACAAACAAGGGAAGCCAGCAAGGAACTGTGGCTCATATCGCCCGATCTCGCTCCTCAATGTGGAGACCAATATTTTGGCCACAGTGCTAATCACAAAGCTCATTGGTGGTATATCTCCCCTGATTCACAGAGATCAATCAGGATTCATGCCAAGGAGGTCTACTAGGTATAACCTCCTCAGGTTCCATAATTGGCTGGTGGTGGATCCCCTGGTGAAAACTCTATATATTCCTCTCACTAGATGCTGAAAAGGCTTTGGATGATGTGCACTGGCCATTGCCGAGCAAACTCTGAAAAGATGTTGTTTTTGTCCCAAATTCCTGGCCTGACTTGCATTGCAATATAAGGTGCCCATCGCCACGGTGCGAGTCAATGAAGCCCTCTCTTCAGAGTTGCCCATTGAAAGGGGGACTCAACAGGGATGCCCTCTGCCCCCTCCTATTCACCCTAATCCTGGAGCCACTGGCCTGTATGGTCCATGACCATTCTGACATTAAAAGCTTTTGGGCCACTGAGACAACTGTGGAGGATGAAAGGATTTCTCTCTATGCAGATGATATCATCTTGTATATTACCCAGCCGATAGAGGCAATCCTCTCAGTTTTCCAAGTCTTTGAATACTGTGGTGTCCATTCAGTATATACCATGAACTGGGATAAATCTGTCTTGTACCCCACAGGCGGGCAACTGAACTTGTCCGCGTTCCCCGGGAGACTATGGACTCCAATATCTTGGGATTCATGTAACTTTAGACAGGCAGCCCTATCTAGAATAGAACCTAGGAAGGGTGCTAGCAGATTTTCATGTGGACGCGGACAGCTGGAACACATTGCCATTAACATTAATGCAAAGAGCAGCCATGTTTAAAATTGCCACCCTACCAAAATTCCTATACATTCTCTAAAACATCTATTATAAGCTCCTGGATGATATTTTCATAAGGATTGATGGTGAGATCAGAAAATTGTTATGGAATAATGGTAATCACAGAGTGGAGCTGAGTACATTACAGCACAATTAGTATACTGATGGTATTGACCTCCAGAATATCCAAGCTTACTATTGGGAGACCCACCTAATTGTCATCAGTGAATGGGGATATGTGCCATGTGATCATCCCACCTATGCATTGGAGAGGACTCAGTTTCAACCCTGGTCCTGTCTGCATTATCTCTTTGGAGGAAAGGGGGCGGGACAACTACTGCCAGCGACTCAGGTAGATTAAGGCAAACAGATGTGTAGGATGGGCAGATAGTATCACCCGAGAGACCCTGTTATGGATGGGCAGATAGAATCACCTGGGAGATCCTGTTGTGGATGGGTGTGATATTTAAGGAAATTGGGGAGCTAAGGTATTTCAGGGCTTGGGACCTCATTGGTATATCTAAAATCAGCAATCACCTTGAGGATGGCGACCTTATATCCTTCCGCTCCCTTCAACGAGAATATCTACTTCATGATAGACAATACTTGAAAAACATGCAACTCCGTCATGCTTGGTGTGCAGAGGGTTTGGGAAGTTCCTGATTTAGCTGAATATATGCTCCTCTGGAGGTAGGCTACTTATGTGGGAGGCTGAAGAAAAGGCAGTCTCCTTTACTTACAAACCAAATATTAATAACATGCCTGACATCCTGAAGAAATTGAAGGAAAATGGGAAACTGAGGTAGGGGAACTATATGATACGGATTGGAAAGTAGCCTTGAAGCACCCCAGAGAGGGCTCTTGACTGAGGCTTATTCAGTTCAAATACTCAACCAGATCTATTATGAACACGTCTGTCTGCTCAATATTGGTAGAGCAGAATCCCCTGACTGCCTAGCGCAACAGGGGGTCCCATTGTGCATACACTCTAGAACTGCCCTACCACACAACCATATTGGCGAATGATACTGGACAAATTGGGAAAGATAGTGGGGGCGTCCTTTCCAGTTTAAACCTAGTATGTCTTCCTTGGAATACCCACAAATGTAGGGGCCCATGTGCCAAGCTACTTTTCTGCAAGTGGTGCAGGTGGTGGCAAGGATGTGGACAAGCATTGGGGTGCCCCAGAGATACCGGCCCTACATGATTGGAAGGCGGGGATGAACTTTTATATGGCGGCCGAGAAGGTTACTCATAAAAGCAGACAATGTCCGTTTAAGTTCTACAAGATCTGGGGCTGTTCAATAAAATATTATGACCTTGACTTGATGGATCTGTGACCTCAGCTACCTAGTCTTAAGGTTCTGTGCTTAGAAACCAATTGTTTTTGTGTGATTACTTGTTGCCCGCCTGACTGATACTCAGTCACTGCCTACGAAATTTGTATATATGAATGATGTACTGCTGCTCTCCCAACAAAGCGTGCTCCACTTTCTAGATATCCTGTGGAGAGACTGCAGAGAGCGCTAGAGAGCAACTACGGACTACGGACTACGGACTGAGGCAGAGCAGCCGAGCAGCCAAGGAGTGAGGAGCTGCGAAGGAGCTGCAAAGGAGCTGTTGCAGTGGAGGCAGTAGCGGCGTTCTGCAGAAGGTTCACTAAGGCAGCTGCCGTGACCCCCCGTCGGTAACCGCACAGAAGTGCCAAGGGCCAAAGCCAAAAAGTGCCGAGAGACCTTGAAGCGGCGGCGGCTGCTGCTGCGGTGGTGCCTGATCCTGGGTAACCGATGAGACCGATGAGACGCTGAGACGCATGGTCGGGGGCAGCCGGTGGAGCCGTAAGAGCCGCTGGTAGTCCGTTACCTGTGTCATGCTCTGTCGGGTTCACTAGAGCGCAGCAGAGAGTCGCATGTGGGACGCCAGATCTCCATTGCACGGAACACGGGCCGCGCTGAGTGGATTTGGACGGCGGTAGCGGCAGCGAGCACAGGTGTGAGCTTCCCACATCACCAGAGCTAACACCTGGGGCCTGTCCGACCTGTTTACCCCCATTGCCGCTTGCCACTCGAACTGGTTACCGCTGTCTACCCCTTGCTGCTCGATTTGCACCTGAGATAGCGGAGGCGGTAGTGGCAGGGAGGAAGTGGTGACTCCCTGAGATGGTGTGGACGTGGCAAGGGCGAGGACGACGACGTGGGTCAAATTACAGCAGTGGTGGCAGAAATGTGGGCTAGGTAAGCCTGTTCACACAATCAGGCAAATTAGACCACCTTTTTTCAGCGTACAATCAGCGTACAATCAGCGATCCCCCGAAAACATTGGTGAATGGTGGGTTTGTTTGTCCTGAGCCCTCCATACTGAGCACATTAAAGCCCACCAAAAAGCCCACAGTTCACTTTTGAAATTAGACACCAGGGCACTGGACTGGGGGTGTCCTTTTGTGGTCAGGGATTAGCCACGCTGCCCTTTCACTGCCCAACGGATTGGTTTTCCTTTTATAAGGAGGAGGTTAATAACTAGGGATGGTAAGTCCCTCTAATTAAAGTACTAATTAAAGTACTACGCACCCAACATAAACCACAAGCGCCCTATCCCTACTAGACTGATGTGCAGTATGTAAACATAATATAGCTGCACTAAACCTTTATTAGTCTTCTAATACTATCTAAAAAAAGAAAAAAACTACTGCACTGTTGCTGCCTACAAACACCTTATTAATACATATCCACAGCTATTGCCCCTCCCTGACGGCAGCTGCTCTTACGGCATACTGTGTATACCTAAGTACAAACTGTCTCAATCTTGGAAGTGGTAACACGGCTCCACGCTATATAAGGCAGACAGGCTTGGGTGGAAGTGCAGACCCCTGGGGAACACTCGGACTCACTAGCTAGATAGAGGCAGCAGAGTGGGGAACATTACAACTTAAAAACATATTTTGACTTTGATACAAAGAAATCAGCCCGTGTAATAAAGCCATTAATATGAGATCAGGAAGGGAACAGACTTTAGGTACATCAGCAAAACGAGTAAAAAAGATGCAGCAATCTACGGTATCAAAAAAGTTAAAAACCAATGCATCAGGATTGTCCCAGTCACTTATCTCCCCGATTTCAAGGATGTTTGAGAAATCCAGTAAAATACCGGACAAATTCCAATTCATGAAGGATCCAACTGGAGCTCTGATCCTAATGAAAACAGACTCGAATAATGTCAAACTACAGACCCCAATGAAACCAACTAGCAGTGAGACACATAATATGATACACAACACTCAGCAAATGGAACAAATGGAACAAAGTGAACAAATTGGCGACAATAATGAAATAGAGGACCAAGAAATACTCCCTATAGATCAAACTCAAGGAATGTTCAAGTTCAAGTTCAGGAATTTGTATAGCGCGCTACTCACCCAGAGGGTCTCAAGGCGCTTGAGGGAGGGTGGGTGCATTACTTATCGAATAGCCAGGTTTTTAGTTGTTTTCTGAAGGAGAGGTGGTTCTGTGTGAGTCAGAGGTGAGTGGGGAGAGAATTCCAGGTTTTGGCCGCTAAGTAGGAGAAGGATCTTCCTCCCATGGTGGATCTGTGGATGCGCGGAATTGCGGCGAGGGCTTGATTGGATGATCGTAGTTGGCGGGTGGGTGTGTAGAAGGACAGTCGTGTGTTGAGGCATTCGGGTCCTAGGTCGTAAAGGGCCTTGTGTGCGTGGGTGAGGAGACGGAACGTTATTCTCTTGTTGACGGGGAGCCAGTGGAGATCCCTCAGGTGACCTGAGATGTGAGCATGGCGGGGGATGTCCAGTATGAGTCTGGCTGAGGCGTTTTGGATGCGTTGGAGTTTTTTCTGTAGTTTGGCTGTGGTCCGGGCATATAGGGTGTTTCCATAGTCCAGTCGGCTGGTGACCAGGGCGTGGGTGACTGTCTTTCTTGTTTCGGTGGGGATCCAGCGGAAGATTTTTTTAAGCATGCGTAGTATGTTGAAGCATGAAGATGAGACGGCGTTGACTTGTCTGGTCATCGAGAGGGAGGAGTCTAGGATGAAGCCCAGGTTACGTGCGTGATCTGTAGGTATGGGTGCTGTGCCCAGGGCCGGTGGCCACCATGAGTCGTCCCAGGCAGAGGGGGATGATCCTAAGATGAGGACTTCCGTTTTTTGTCCGAGTTAAGTTTTAAACGGCTGTTCTTCACCCATTCGGCTACTTCTTTCATTCCTTCGTGTAGATTGGTTTTGGCGGTGTTTGGGTCTTCGGTGAGGGAGAGGATCAGTTGGGTGTCGTCTGCGTAGGAGATGATGTTGAGGTTGTGTTTGCGCGCGATGGATGCGAGGGGACTCATGTATACGTTGAAGAGGGTGGGGCTGAGTGAAGATCCTTGTGGTACACCACAAATGATTTCGGTGGTCTCTGATTTGAATGGGGGGAGGCGGACTCTCTGGGTTCTTCCGGCGAGGAACGAGATGATCCAATCCAAAGCTTTTCCTTGTATTCCAACGTTGTTGAGGCGTTGTATGAGTGTGCTATGACATACTGTGTCGAAGGCGGCGGAGAGGTCGAGTAGGATGAGGGCAACTGTTTCTCCGTTGTCCAGTAGTGTTCGGATGTCGTCTGTGGCTGCGATGAGGGCGGTTTCGGTGCTGTGTTTGGCTCGGAAGCCGGACTGTGAGTGGGTCGAGGGGATTGTTGGATTCGAGAAAGGCGGGGAGCTGATTATTGACGGCTTTCTCGATGACTTTGGCCGGGAATGGGAGGAGTGAGATGGGGCGGTAGTTTTTAAGTTCAGAGGGGTCCGCTGTGGGTTTCTTCAGAAGGGCGCTGAGTTCGGCATGTTTCCAGCTTTCTGGGAAGTTAGCGGAGTTGAAGGAGCAGTTGATGACATCGCGGAGATGGGGTGCGATGATGGAGTCTGCTTTGTTGAAGATGTGGTGGGGGCAAGGGTCAGTTGGTGAGCCTGAGTGGATGGAGTTCATCAGATGGATGGTGTCTTCAGTAGTGATTGGGTTCCAGGCGCAAAGGTTTTGGTAGTGCTGTTTTGGTTCGGAGGTGAGTGGTGTGGGTTGTTCTTCGGACCGCTTTTCAAAGCTGTTATGAATGTCGGCGATTTTGTTGTGGAAGAAAGAGGATAGAGAATCGCAGAGGTCTTGGGAGGGAGTGATGTCGTTGGTGCCGGCGGTGGGGTTGGTAAATTCTTTGACGATGTTGAATAGTTCTTTGCTGTTTTGGGCGTTGTTGTCGAGTCGATCCTTGAAAGCTGATTTCTTGGTGGATCGGATCAATTGGTGGTGTTTGCGGGTGGCGTCTTTAAAGGTGGTCAGGTTGTCAGTGGTTGGTTTTTTTTTCCAGGTTTTCTCGAGGGTACGACATAACTTTTTGGATTTCTTACGGTCATCATTGAACCAGGGGGCTTTTTTGTTACCTTGTTTGATCTGGTGGTTTTTCAAGGGTGCTAATTCGTCAGCGCTGTGGGTGATCCATTGTGTGAGTTTGGTGGCAGCTTGGTTTGGGTCCGATGATATGGTGGGGGGGTTTTGGTTAAGTGATGTGAAGAGTTGGTCGGTGGTGATTTTGTTCCAGTTCCTTCTAGGAATAGGTTGTGGTGGGATGTGGGACGTGGTCTTATTGTAGCTGAAGTGAACGCAACTGTGGTCCGTCCAATGGAGAGCTGTGGTGTGATCGAAGGAGATGTGTTTTCTGGAGGTGAAGATAGGGTCGAGCGTGTGTCCGGCTAAGTGGGTGGGGGTGTCAACAAGTTGTTTGAGTCCGAGGTTGGCCAGGTTGTCTAGGAGGGTGGTGGTGTTATTGTCGTTATTCTTTTCCAGGTGGAAGTTGAGGTCTCCCAGTAGAATGTAATTCTCGGAGGTGAGGGCATGTGGGCTGATAAAGTCGGTGATGTCTTCATTGAATTGTGTGCGGGTTCCTGGTGGTCTATAGATGAGGGTGCCTCTAAGTGTGGTCCTGGGGTCGGTGTGGATCTGGAAGTGAAGGTATTCGGCGGTCGCGAGATTATCGTCGGAGCTGGTCGTGATTCGGATGGTGTTCTTATGGGCGATGGCGATGCCTCCTCCTGTTTGGTTGGTGCGGTCTTTTCGGATGATCTTGTAAGTGTCCGGGATGGCTATGGCGATGTCAGGCGCTGAAGAGGCGTTCATCCAGGTTTCTGTAAGGAAGGCGACGTCCGGCGATGTAGTGTCGAGTAAGTCCCAGAGTTCAGTGGCGTGTTTGTGTACCAAACGGGTGTTCAGCAGGATGCATTTCAGGTGGTTAGAGTTGGAGTTGTGTTTGGAGGGGGGGATTTGGCGTGGGTCCTGATGCAGGCGAACTTGTAGGAGTGGCAGGCGAATGGTCCATGGGTGTGTCCTGGGGTAGCTACGCAGCATTGTGTGGTGCGACCGGGGTTAAGGGCAAGGAGAGTAGCAGCGTCATACGTTATGCGGGAGGGTAGGGGTTTGCGGGGGCCAGGGGGTCTGGCGCTGGGCGTGGTCCAGGCGCGGACGGGCGTAGACGGGCTTACCTTTGGCGCACCTTCGGCGCGCATGGGGCGCGACCGCTGCGCGTGAACGCTGCGCGCAAAAGCATCTGTCATAAATGTATAGTGGGGGGAGGGGCGAGGGAGGGTCAGCTGGTAGGCGGGTTTGGGGCAGAGGGGCGGGCTGGAAGGCACAGCAACAACAAGATGGAACAAGATGGCAGCAATAATAAATAAATGGAGACCGGACGAGGTTGGGGTGGGCAGGGGCGCAGGCACAGTCACAACAAGGTTACAGCACACAATGCGACCAGTAAAAGCGCTACTCGGTACACAAGCGCTCCTATATGCAAATGCAGTAGCGTCTATGAAGCGCTACGATACCAGCCCCAGTAATCGCCACAATAGGAAGGACAATAGCGTAAATGGAGCGCAAGCGATACCAGCACCAATCCGTTTAGCTGATGAAGCGCTATGATCACAGTAGGAGCCAGGGAGCCAGGAGAGCGAGGGGAGCGACTGCAACTGACGGAGTCAGGACGGTCACAGCGCTGTGCTCAAAGGGATTGGATAAGGAATAACTTATCAAAACCCCGTGAAAGTACTGATAAACTGCAATACAAATACGGAGCTAGACGAAATGGCGACAACAAAGGTAATTGATCTTAACTCTCCTTCCAACAAATTGTATTTACAAAATGAGGGAACCACTCACCAATACCATGATATAAGAATGGGACACGCACCATCATGCCTCCCAATTGAAGTCAATGTTGAAATAAAAAAACGGTTGCCGGTAACTATTGACGAATCTAAAGTACATCAAAATCAGGAGAGTGCAGAGCTGGGGTGGGTAAATAAGAATGAGCAACCCCTTGAAACAACTGTGCTGAGGGAGGACCTTGAAGCTCCTCTAGAAAACAACGTTACAGCCAAGAATAGTACTGAAAAAAGAAATGTGGAAATGAAATACAAGATGGAAAATCCAACTAATTTCACTAAACCCATTAAGGGAGATACAAAACAACAAGAAGCAGGTATACCATGGGATATCTTCTATCAAACCTCGACTCTCACGTTAGAAGCTTTACACTATCAATCAAACAAAATGGATATACAAATTGATTTATTAAAAATGATGGCAAATGATTTGGCGGGAATTGACAACAAACTTGCTCAACTAAACAACTTGATAATCAGAGTTCAGTCAGAAAACAAAAAAACATCTACTGACAGTATCTATATTCCCATTATGGACAAACTAGCAGCATTACCGGCAGTTCTAACAAGCATACTAGAAGACACTAAAAGAAATATCCAAGTCAGCAAGGATAAAGTTATAAAAGATAAAGCTAACTCAAAGGAATGGAATAAAAACGAAATTGGAAATGACGACGACGACATGAAAGGCACTGAACTAAAACAAACACCAAAACTACACGATGAAATAGTTAATTCACCAGTCTACCAAGTTAGAGAACAATTACGAAATGAAACTAAGAGCAAATTTAATTATGAGGACCAAACCAACATAAATATCGAAACGGCCGGTTTCACGACAATGTCAAAACGACAAAGAAAAAAACTTCGTAAAGCCAGAAAAAATGAAAAACTGAAAAGGTCTGTTGAAAGTTTGTCAGAGGAGGACCAGACAATAACAACTTCAGAAGATATAAGGAAAGGTAGAAACAACTTCTATTCCATATTTGATAAACCCCAAAAGACTGAACTAACAAAAATACCGAAACCCAACGCAATTGAAAACCTATCTAGGAAAAATCATAAACTACTTGATGGGAAAGAGGTTTCCAGGTCCCATGATATCCCGCCACAGGTAACCGAAGTGGATATAAATCTAAAAGAAGAGAAAAAAGAGCCAAATAAAGGTCACTTTGACAAAGTCCCTGAAACTAGCCCTATTAAATCAACCATAATAACGATTCCGCACTTAAATCAAGGTTTGAGTATAAGAACAATAAAAGACGGGGTCCCGATAGGGAAGAACGAGGTGAAAGCTCCACCAAGTATACAAGAATGGGATCAACTACAGATTAAAAGTACAGAGGGGAAAAAACAATTAGCTATAAGCCAAATCAAATTGAGATAAACGAGCTCCCCCCTCACGAGAATCCCAAATCTGCTGTAAAACTGTTGTTTGCTCCAGAATTCCAGTCAAGGGGTAGGTACGACATATTAAACCGTGGGAACTTGCTTAGACTTTTCAACTCTATACCAGCATTGAATAAAATCGTTAGTAAGGATATTATCTCGATTGAGTTCATAGAGGGGATAAACAGTACCCATACCCCAACGTTGATTACACTAACATCTCCCATAATATCGGAACAGATTCTGAATGAGAGTCTGACATTCAAAACCTGGGGCATAGTAATAACCAAACATAGCCCTGATGTCTATCCTATTCCCTTTATAGGGGACGATCCAGCACTAAAACAGAATAAAGCGGAAACACAGATAGTTACTGTCCTAAAAAATGCACTGGGTAGATCACCTATGAAAAACGTATGTACCCCAACTCAACCCTTACAAGATAAAAGTTTAGAAATAAATGAAAAATGGATCAATGAGGCCCTTCACACCAAGTACAAACAATGAAACGGTAGTATCCCGCAACTAGCAGAAAGGAGCAATAATAAATAATTGATTAAAATGTGTTCTTGGAATATTAACAGGTTAAGAGGCAAGATCCACAACGCACAAATTGATGCCCTAGTAGATACATTTCACATTGTAGCATTACAAGAAACATGGGAAACCAACCCATTTCTGTTACATGGATATGCTGGCTATTACGAATATGCCAAGAAAGACCAAAGGTTCGGGCGAGCTAGCGGGGGTCAGGCGATATTTATTTCAAACACATTACAGGCACATCACGAGCAAGTGGAAGTAAATAGCACTAACATTTTGATAGTTAAATTAAACTACAAAACAAATAATCAAAAAACTAAAACCTTATACCTGATCACTGTCTACATATTGCCAAATAACCAAAGTAGAGAAACAATTTGTGGAACACTAAATAATGTTTTAATCACCATGATGCTAGAGGAACCGCTAGCAGACTATTTGATTACTGGGGATTTCAACCTTAACCTTATGTCAACCCACATAAGAGATGATATAACCCAAACACAAAATCATCAATGGCTAATTCCGGAGCAGGTATTGGGCAATGATAATTCCGTCAATAAGAACAGAATGGGAAAAGAAATTGTAAGGGATATTGAAGCAATGGGACTTCGAATTCTAAATGGCAGAATTAAACCGGATGTGCCTCCTGCATATATTTACTTTGGGTATAATGCCCACTCCAGGCTTGATTATACTATGACCACATTATATATGTTTCACAGCATTACTTTGTACCAACTAAAGAAAGTAAAGGAAAGTGACCACGCCCAGCAAATAATTACAATGAACATCGGACCAAATACAAATAAGCTTTACCGGACTGTTCAAGGGCAAATTGGCACAACTAACTATAAAAACATATTTTGGAATATTGATATGCAAAGAAGTAATGAACGAGCAGATAGAAAGGCTCATCGAAACAAGCTTTAAAGATACTGCACTTGAATCAGGAATTGAGCAATGGGAATACTTCACTGGATTACTAATCAGGACTCAAAATGAATGGCAATCAAATAAGAACCGAAGTAGGAATGACTTACCTAGGAACAAGGATCAGCAGTTAAACCTACCATACTCAATTACGAAATTAAAGAAAGAGCGCAACAAGATTATTAGGTCAATGAAGAAACCAGAAGTAAAAGCAGAAAATATGGGAATTATAAAGCAACTAAATCAAAATCTAAAAAAATTAATTTGGTTTGAGAAAAATAAAGCAAAACAAGAAAGCTGGGCAAAACTGCTTTTCGCCAGTAAGCAGAAGAACCAAAGTGACTTCTGGAAAATTATCAATCAACTGGCTAGGCCCAATAAGCAAATTGTCTCATCACCGATAACTGAGCAGGAATGGGATATCTACCTGAGGAACCACCTAAATCAGGATATTACTCAAACAATCGCGTCGGATAAGTCTTATGAGGATAAAAATGATAACAACATGGAATCTTCCATTCATTGTAAAGAATTGGATATGCAAATACCAGTCGAGAAAGAAGAGATAATTAAATTAATAAAAAAACAGAAAAACGGTGCACCCGGACCAAATGGGATACCATTTGCACTCTTAAGGGAAAACCCCGAACTTTGGGCGCCTATCCTAGAGAAAATATTCTCAGAAGTCATATTAACAGTAACTTTCCCCAGGTCATGGCGAGGATCTCTAATAACTCCAATTTTCGAAAAAGGGAACTGGGCACTGGCAGAAAACTATAGACTAATCACCTTACAAGACGCGGACGCCAAGCTGTTTGCCAGAATCCTGTTGACTAAACTAACAGAATGGGTGTCGGACAATAAGAAATTGCCCTTAAATCAAACAGGCTTCATTCAAGGTTTGGGTACAACCACAAATATTCTTATTCTTACCCTACTTATTGACAAGTCAATTAGACGGAAGCAACCTTTATATTTATGTTTCATAGACTTTAAATCCGCATTTGATTGTGTAGGCAGGAATTTACTTTGGGAAAAACTCGAGACAATGAAAATACCATCCTCACTACTTAAACTGATTCGTCTCTTGTACACAGACACATGGGTAAGTGTGAGGATGGGGGACGGCAGTACATTATCCAAGGAAATTCCAGCAAATGAAGGCCTGAAACAAGGCTGTGTTTTGGCTCCCCTTCTTTTTAATTTGTTTCTTGCTGACCTAACGCCAATATTGGACAATGAAAACGCGCACCCCCCGAAGTTACCAGATAAGCGGCTCACAAACTTATTATACGCAGATGATGTGATATTATTGAGCCATACCAAAGTGGGTTTACAGCGATTAATTAGGAGGACTCGCACGTACTCTAAGGCAAATGGTATGGTCATAAACGATACAAAAACTAAGATTATGGTAGTTACTAAAAATAATACAAAAAAAACACACTACGAAGATGTATATGGATAACATTGAGCTGGAGCAAGTGGAGTCCTATACATATCTCGGGGTTCTATTTGATTCAAAAGGCAATTTTCAATTACAAAAAAGGGACATTCAAAGGAAAACAAATGCACTGACTGCTGCTTTCAGAATTGTGCAGAAATCACTTCCCAATTTAACTTTGGCCCTCTTCTCAGTATTATTTCTGCAAGACTTGAACCGACTATCACATACGGTAGTGAAGCTGCGATGGGTAGGGATACTGAAACCCTGAATAAAAACATAACCAGAGTATATCGGGTGTTATTTCGGCTTCCAGTAAACGCTTCTCCTGCACAAGTAAGGTTGGAGTTTGGACTAATTAATCAACAATATACAAGGCAAGCACATTTCATAAAAGTTTGGAACCAAATAAAAACTGACCACCAAAATGAAATAACGCAACTTATATGGAAAGAATTAAGTAATGACACAAACTCTCTGGCAGGGCTGTACCTAATGAAAGCGATAAAAGAATTTGAGGTGACGTCAATATGGGATACAAATATTACCAAGACATCATTTAAGAGGATAATCAACAAAACTGCAAGCTTTCTATCTAATCTAAACGATAAAGCTATCCTTACCAAAAGAAAACATGCTTGGACAATAATAAATGGTTATAAAAAGAAAGAAATCCAACAATATTTGGTGACTCCCTGGACGGAAACAAACACGCGCTCCTCAATGCAAGATTTGGCAATATTCCAGGCCTGTGCCATCGTCCACCTTGGGCAAGAACAGTAACGCAAACCGAATGTAGATTGTGCAAGGCCTGTGAGGAGGATATCCTTCATCTTCTTTGTATTTGTCCGGAACTCTCCCAGGAGAGAAAAACTTTGCTTAAGATTCCACTTAATGCACGAGGCATAAGGACATGCAGGCAGGCCCTAATAAGGTGCTTGGACTCAAATGATATTATTTTAAATGCTGCGTTTGTAAAATTTCTTAAGATTGTCAAAAGGAAACTAGGAGATGTAACTATTTTAACTTTTTACATTTTTGTACTGTTTTTTAACTGTTTTGTGCATGTATATAGCTTTTATATGACTTTTTCCCTATCGAATGTGCAAATATTGTAAGATTTTAAATAATCAACACAATAAACTTTACTTACTTACTTACTGCTGCTCTCCCACTCTGATTATATTATTGTTGTGGGTGCGAGTCTGTGCTCCTTTTGTTGTTTGTATAAAAACAAAATAACATTTGTTTTGCTTAAGAAAACATCTTTCATAAAAGATATTTGGCCATCTGGTCAAGATTAATGAAAATTCAGCAATGAATGGCAAACAACTTCCTCAGGCTAATTCTACAAAAAAAGAGGATTTATTCTCATCACATTCAAGCTCATAACCAAACCAGATTCTGCAGTTAGATGGCATCCACCCTTCCCTCTCACAAACTGTAAAACATCTGGGCTACAACTTATATAAAATGCTATCACTATATCCTCACTTTAGCAAGCTGACCCTACCAAATAACTTTTTTCTGCACTCACATAGAAAATTAAATACAACTTAAACTCTAACCAGTTTAAAACAGATGTTCATGCTCTGAACATATCCTTAATAGATTCTGGTGCTCTATTTTGGCTGGTAATGGCCAGTCCTCTCTCCCATTGATGAAGGCTTTTCTCCATATCCTGACCTGACTCATTTCTGACACGCAAGCATGACCACAGATGACCAGTTTTCAGTCATTTATACTGGCTTCCTATAGAGGCCAGATTTAAGATGAATATTCTGTTACCCTGTGTATATCTCCTACTTGGGAATCCATGCTACACCTCAAACCTGCCACACATCTCTGGTGGACATCAAGTTCTCACGAGTGAAAGTACCCTACAACTGGGAACACCAAAATTAACAAGCCCACAGCTTTGAAATATTCCTTCAAATAATCTCTGGAATTCCATCTCACTTCTAAGGCCCCAGGCGTATCTCCAGTTCTTCAGGAAACCACTGAAACGCTTCTCTTCCTTCTCCACTTGAACTAATCTTAAACTCATAGTGTGTTTATAAACTTTCCCACCAAATCGATTTACCACACAGTTATCATATTATTACAACATCACCTCTTTTTCTCACAGCTGTAATATAACCTCTCTATTATTTTGTGTGGAGCATTAAAGCCTTTTAGGTGCAGTACACTCATTGGGAAAGCCAATATGTCTGGATTTAATAAGCTAATGCTAGGGAACCGTATTTGGGTAGGCCTTAGTTCATTAAAGCTGGGATCATTGGCTTTGCCACTCCCTGTTTAATATTTCGATGTGTTGGTTATTCCTTTCAGCCGGGTCGTGAGAAACAGAAGATTGGCTTAAAGTGTTGTGCTGTCCAAACGATCTTGTTTTTGAATTGTAGCCCCGAGTCGGCTATCTGAAACCAGATGGCATGATAGCTGGAGGATTCATGTTCCTTTTAAAGCATATCCAGAGCAAGGGTCTTTTGTAAGCACGTGGCTGGGCATTCTTCCTTAGTGTGAGCGAGGGCCGTGGAAACAAACCAAGGGCAGATTTTACTCCTTTGAGGTGTGCATTTATGTAGTGTTGGATGACATAAGGGAATCGATTGTGGAAAGGCTGTTAACCTTAATGCAGGCTGGCAACAGGATGTCAGGGGGGACTGTTAGTGAAGCATTAGGCGAGGATGATAGGAACTGATGACGGACTTTAGTTTCTTGTGGTATATGTTTTCATAGTGTGCTGGAAACTGAATTTTGGCTGTCAGGGGGAAGGCGAGCGGGGACTGATAGTGAAACTGTCAGTAAACCCTCTATAGTCTCCCCTGAGTGACCTCGGGATAGATCACTCTGAGCTGATGGACATAGCTGATACTTATAGACTTCCTACCTCATTTAGATTTAAAGAAAATGAATAATAATGTCTCTCATATTTAAGCTAAATAAAAGCTGGGTAACGAGAATTGCAGTTTCAGCCCTGCCACCTTTCAATATTTAGAATACTCAGAAGGTAAATAACAGTGTATATCTGAGTCTTACAAAAACATGGCATTAGACAAGTGAGATGGTCTGACCACAGAATGCCACACAAAGTCTTGCAAGATCACAACTTCAGGGTGGCTATCTTGGGGTGAGGTCATACTGATCTTCATAAAACAAAAACCTAATAAAGCAACTTTCATAGGCTCAGGCTCGCACGCTAGTCCTTACAAATGCATTAAAAATTGCCAGCTGCAATGCAAAAAGCATAGCACATATTGTTTTTTGTGTAGCATGCGTGCGTGCGATATAGGAATAAATGAGACAAAAAAATGTGCAAAGTTGGTACTTCTGGTCTCGTACAATAATTGCATTTTTTTGTTTTTCATTAAAAGTGTTTGCCGCACAAATGAAAAGAAGTGAAAAATAAAACATGCTGACGCCTAAATGCTTGACATAAGCAAATAATAAAATGAGAATTAAATCATCATCACATATACTTTTAATAGAACTGTATGGGTGCTTCCAAGCATGCAGTTCTTGTTAGAACTGATACAACATTCAAATGAAATGAGAAAACAGACAGAAGGATCTGCACTGGAAGTATGTAAGAACCTGCAGTTGGGAAGCATATTTACATCAGAAGCTCAGGGAGATATAAATATTTTGCCAAAAAGCACCCAAGTCCAATGGTAAGCCCATGTTCTTTGACTCAACACCACAACTCTTTCACTTATAAAAATGTTTTTTGCTTCCCATAATACGGCACTCATTACAAGCAAAGGACTTATTAAAGCCCGGATGTTTGCAGAGGTAGCAATTATGAGTGATGTGATAATTATCCAATACAAACCGCCCGAAAGTTATCGAAAAGCGCCATACAAAAGTAGCACCTGGAATTCAATGTGTTAAATATTGATTCTACATGCTGTGGTGTATTTTGTTGGGAATGCAGAATCTGAGGTATTTACCACATATAGATAACACCTCACACTGGGGTAATTGTATGTGCTATGTGTGGTTAATATCCCATCTGTAGGAAAATGCCAATTTTTGGCTGGTCACCCCCACTTTTTGGTAGGTTTAATTGCTGGCATTTGGATTCTGCACACTGGAACACTGCTTTCCAGTGCATGTTTTCTAAACCCTAAAACATGTACAAATTGGCTATACATCAAATTGAAATATTTAACTTACCTGTAAGCCCCTAGTATACAGTGCAATGTATATTCAAGGCCAGTAAGTAAATGTCTCTAGTGGACTGCACCACATATTTTGTCACCACTAAAGTGACAAAACATAACTGCAGGCCTGCCACTAGTAACCTGGCTGTGCAGGTTTAAACTGTAAATTCGACCTGATAAAATATACAGTTTTAAAATACGTAGACAATCCTTTAACTATTAATAAGTCACCACTAAGTATGCCTTAGGTGCCCCTGATGCAGGGTGCATTATATTTGAAAGTAGGGCAGGTAAAATATTAATGTTCAATATGTTCTGACAGTGACAATGACCTAAAAGCTATTTTCTCTTTCGCAGGGTTAGCTGTTCTACAGGAACGTATTGCGATACTTTATTAAACTTTAAAAAGTTATCTCCACTTAGGTACCAGATAATAAGTTAATTCTTGGATTTTTTTCAAATTTGTATCACAACGCCAATGTATTCATAAAGTCAGATTTGTAACAAACATTTTGCAAATGTTACTTTTAATAAGTCACCTTTAGGCTGCCTTAAACCTCTAGAGGTCCATTTGCTTGACCTTTCAACTTTGAACCAGGAGTTGAATAGATCCTTGATTAGGTGTGAATTGGCTCCCAGAGCTGAGACAAAGGACCATGGATGTGGGAAGGTGTCTTTCTAGGCAGTGCCAAGGAACTTGTGGGCATATCATCAAGGGGCCGCTATATAATTATCGCCACTTTAGCATCTGTTTTCGAGCGAAAGCGGCGATAATTATATTACATTATCAGCAAGGTCACGCTACCGCATGAATCCTTGCCTTAGCGCCCTTTTCCCCAACACCCAGCTTTGCATCTCTAATGAGATGCAAAGTGGGCGTACCATGCCAAACTTACATGGAGAATGTTGCTAAACGACATTTCTCCAATTAATAAGGAAATCGCTAACCTGCTTAGCAATTAATAAAGAATAGCTAACCGTGCTTAATGAAGGTTCCTGTACACCTGCTTTTAATCTGACTCAGCCATATAATCCAATGGGAGGTGGATTACATGGCTAAATCCCTCCTGCCCTATCAGCAAGGTATCGCCTGTCGCAGTGCGATTATCGCTGGGTTTCCAGCGATAATCGCACAGTTTTGCAGCTAACGCTTGGATTTCTATCGCTTTGGAGATAAGCGTTGCTGATAGCACGCTATCTCCGTGATAGAATCCATCGATAGCCGTCGATAATTATCCTACCGCTAAGTGCGCTTAGCGATACTTATCGCCCGTTGTTGCTGATATGCCCCTTAATTTTCCTCAAATGGGCCTTTCATGTCACAGGTAGATGTAGCACTCACCTGGACCTGCCCCCACTATTGTTTCACAAGCCAGCCAGGCACCAATCCCAGTGGGAGAGGAGATGCCCCTGAAAAATTTATTAGTGATCACAGGAGAGGATTTTCTTATTTCCCTGGCCACACCTCTTGGGTGCATGTAGGACCTGTGCAAAAGGGAAAAAAGGTTCTGCCATCTTGGTTTTAGGTGGAGAAAGGCATCATAGGATAATTTGCAATTGAGCACACACGGACTGTGGCAAAACTGGGTAGATTTACCCCTGGAAACCTTTCCAATATTATTTATGGGGGGCCACGATTCCTTTCCACTCACAGCCTTTTTTGGTCATAAAAGAGGCACCCCTGGGCATCATCTTCAGTACACTGTTGGATCTGTGAAAGACAGAAGGACTGACTGCACCTGTTGCTGTGAACTGTTTGGAAAACTCAAAGTGCTGGACCTGCTTCCACTTGTACCCAGGGCTAAGACGTGGACTCCAAGGATCAGTTGCGTGACCTCCTGTAAGCTACAGGGAAACAAAAGCTGCAATAAGTCCTCTTATCTGAAAGAACCCAGCTGATCAATACTGCCTGGACCTGCCCTGGACCCTGCTATTGCCTTCTTTTGTAGCGAGTCCTTGCCCTGAAGTGCTGTTCCTGAGGTTCTGGAACCTTTGGGTTGCCTAACCCTAAAACCTGGGACTTAGAAATGTTTTCAAGACTTTTTGCCTGGATATCCAACAGTTGACCGGGGCACAACTGCCAAGTCAATCCAACAAAGGTGCGTAATAGCTGTACCAAAGATTCAAGTAATTCCTGCTTTGAGCTCTTCCACAGCAGAAAATCCTTTTTAGAAGAACATCATGGAGGACATATCCGTCCTCGTGGAGACTTGTTCAACTATAGATTTCAGGTTTGCCCAGCTAGAGGAATCCAAGTCATTGTTTCTGTACAAAGGGGGCTGATTTCACGTCTCATTAAGGGGAATCACTGACAGTGGCCAGCTGCAGGCAGGCTAATGCTAATTAGCTCACTGAAGGTTCAGGCAGACAAAGCCTAACTTTTTAAACACGCATTTTAATAAATGTTTATTAGAAATCTTATTTCACCAGTGAATTGATTTTGAATAAATATTTAAAATAGTAGCTAATTCCTGTTGCTTGGGTCAAATCCAAGTTGCCAGAAATAAAAACAAAATCTGAATTTCAGTATTTCTCATATGACAACAATAGCCCTTTACAGTGAAAACGCTTTTGTTCACTAGTCACTGATGGTACATGCAATGAAAACAGCTTTTGTGGGCTAGTCACTGTAGGTACATGCCAACACTAAATTATTGCGCTTACCACTTTTAAATACTAGGCCCCCTAGCTAGTGGGTTGTAAGGCCTACTTAGGGATAACATATTTATTATTGAAAATGATGGTTCTTGGCTGTCAAAATGGTTATGTTGAAAGGTTTGCTAGCAGGTTTAAAAGCTGCAGCAGTCAGGGATTGTAATTTTTAATGTTTTGACATTGTAATTATTTTCATACTGTTTAATACTTTACATGTTTAAGTTAAGTTTGCTCTGCTATGTGGCATGTCTACTCATGGTTGAGCCCAGTTTTTCAACTTGTGTTTTGAACCTGCCTAGATTTTGAGCTTAATACCTGAAAAGGATTCCCATCCTCCCCAACTAGTAGCCCATTTTGTTACAACAATGTTTAAACTGAGAGTAATAAATCGCGACCACAAATCAAGTCCATGATATACAGATAGCATTCTTGGACAGTACTCAATAAAATAGATTGACTGAAATACTGATCTTCGCAACAACGTCTCTTCTTGGATGACCCCTGTTCGCCTTCCAAACTTGGACTCTCACCGACGTTGACTGACCATGCCCAAAACCTTGGCATCATCCTTGACAGCAAGCTCACAATGAAAAAACAAATTAATACAGTCTCCACCGCCTGCTTTCACACCTTTTGCATGCTCCGGAAGATTTTCAAATTTGTTCCCAGTTGAAACCAGAAGAACCGTCACCAGAGCCCTAGTCACCATAAGCTAAATGACAGCAATACATTCTAGTTAGGAATCCCTGCATAGCTCCTGAAAGGACAACAGACCATACAGAACGCAAAGTCCCGACTCAACCTCGACCTGCCCAGATGAGCGCACATCACCCTCAACCCCAATAAACTTCACTGGCTGTCCTTCCAGAAGAGATGCCAATTCAAGATGCTGATCCTCACCTACAAAGCCTTTCACAACCAAGGACCAGTAAACATCGGCCACCGTATCAACTTCCACAAACCCACCAGAAACTTGCATGCTGCCGCCCTCTTCCTTGCTCACAAACCCCACATCCGCCAAAGCAACAGGAAGCTTGATCCTTCTCCTATATTGAGGCAAAGCCCTGGAAAGACCTCATCCTTCACCTCCTAACATCATCCTCTCTGCTGGTATTCAGGACTGTTTGCAATGCATTTGTCTTTGTCACACCTTTGCACTGGCCGCTCCTGTAGGATTGAAAAGATTAGATAGGGAATGCAAAACATGAACAGCACCATGAACAGAACAGGACACAAGATGGCCACGCCCATTCGAACCATGTGGTGTGGTTCTTGCCTGTTTCCGGTGTGGGGACGCACTTTGCGCACCACATACAACATAAATGCCCCGCAAACCGGCGCAGCCAGCAGCTCCACTCACTTGTAGAACCCCTTATAGTGCAAATGGGTTTTTGGGCACTTTGCAGAGTTCCACATAGTGCGACACCGCAAACTCTGCCCAGGCTTACAATACATCCAAATATTGCTTACAACTGTTCACAATGGTATTTTAATACCTTAATTGACCAATACTGCAAACAAATTCAACTAATGTGTATGCACATCCTTCTGTTATCTAGTTCTGAGAAATCAATTACACATTTTCTCTCCTTGGAGCTTTGTATCAGTGGCAGCACCGTAATAGAGAGGATATTTATAGTCCTAGCATGTATAGTTTTGGAGATGACCAAAGAACACAAAGGTCAACTTTAAATAATTATCCAACTTCAAAACATCCCACATTTTGATTAATAGCAGTTTTCCTAATATGTTATGTTATGGATCGAGTGAGGGACCTCAATTATAAAAGCTAAAAAATATGATATGCTATATTCATCCTGTAAATACAGGGCACCTGCTTCCTTGATTAGCCGAGGTAATAATAGACTCTTGCATCAGAGGAGGTTTGTGTTCTGAAACAGGGTACAAACAGCTGATTACTGTTAGACTAATACGTTTATTAAAGCTCTTACCTGAACCCGGTTCAAACACAATATGAATGTTTTACATTTTTCAAGCACCAAAGTGTTTTTGTTTAATGGCTAGATAATTAATCAATGTTTGGGCTACTTTGGGTCCTCATCATCAACAGTTGATGTAATCTGGGTAGTACCATTTTGAGTCTTCTGGATATGGAGCTTCGATAGGCCTTTCTACAGTTATTTGCAAATGTCAAAGTTTGGGCTGATGGAAACCAGAGCAGCAATTTTAAGTTTAAGAAGCGTGCTACTCACCTGCGAGGGTCTCAAGGCACTGAGGGAGTGGGGATTCGAGCAGCTCCGTCTCATCCGAAAAGCCAGGTCTTGAGGTCCTTCCTGAATGCTTTCAGTGTGGTGGTTCGTCTGCTGCTGAAGTGGAGTTCGATCCAGGTCTTGGCCGCGATGTAGTAGATAGCTCTTCCTCCTGTTCTGGCTCTGCAGATGTGTGGGATTTTGCCAGGGCAAGGTCGGAGGAGCGGAGGTTTCTCTTGGTTGCATGGCTGCGGCGTTCTGGATGGTCTGGAGTTTGAGGAGTAGGAATTTATGATTACAGTGTAGCGGGCATTCCTGTAGTCCTGTCTGCTGGTTATCAGTGTGTGTGTGATGGTTTTTCTGCATTCGGGGGGATCCATTTGAAGGTCTTGAGGAAACTGCGGAGGGTATTGAAGCACGTGGAAGATACGGCGATGACCTGTTGGTTCATGGTGAGGGAGGAATTGAGTATGATGCCGAGGTTGCAGGCATGGTCTGTGGGTGTGGGAGTGTTGCTGAGGGCGGTGGGCCACCAGGTGTTGTTCCATGCAGAGGGGGTGGATCTGAGGAAGAGGACTTCCATTTTCGTAGAGTTGAGCTTCAAGCAGCTGCTGCTCTTCCAGGATGAAACGTCTTTCTTTCCTTCCTGGAAAATGTGTCTGGTGACATCACATTCCTTGGTGAAGGAGAGGATGAGCTGGCTTCTGTCGGAATAGGATACTATGCTGAGTCCGTGTTTTCTGATGATGGTAGAGAGGGGCGCCGTGTAGATGTTGAAGAGCGTGGTACTGAGTGAGGATCCATGGGGTACTACGCAGCTGATCTCTGTGGGTTTGAAGAGTAATAGCGGGAGTCTGATTCTTTGAGTTCTGCTGGTGAGGAAGGAGCAGAACCAGTCTAGGAGTGCGGTGGGAGATGGTGTTGAAGGCTGCTGAGAGATCTAGTAGAATGAGGGCAGAAATGTGGCCTTGGTCGAGGAAAGTGTGGTTGTCATCTGTGGCAGCTATGAGGGCGGTCTCATGATGTGGCTGCTGCAGAAACCAGATTGGGAAGTGTTGAGGATCGAGTTGGATTCTATGAAGTTAGTGAGCTGGTTGCTGATAATCTTCTCGGTGACTTTGTCTGTGAAGGAGAAGAGAGAGGTGAGTCTATAGTTCATGAGGTCCGTTGAGTCTGCAGAGGGCGTCTTAAGGAGGGTCTTGACTTCAGCACATTCCAGTCGTCAGTGAACTTGCCTGTTTTGGGGGTGTAGCTGATAGTATGTCGTAATTCGGATGCTATAGCGGAGGCGGCTCTGTGGAAGATTTGCAGTGGGAAGGGGTCGGTGGGGGCTCCTGAGTGTATGCTCCTCATGATCTGAGCGGTGTCTTCTGTGGTGACAGGGGTCCAGGCGGTGATGGTAGGCTGGGTGGCGTTGCCGGTGGTAGGTGTAGTTTCAGGGCCTTGGTTCCGTTTGTCAAAGTTGTCGTAGAGAGTCCCGATCTTGTGATGGAAGTAGGAGCTGAGTTTGTTGCAGAGGTCCTAGGAGGGAGGGGCATCGAAGGTTTCACTGGGGGGCTTGGTGAATTCTGTTATGATGCTGAAAAGTTACTTAGAGTTGCAGGAGTTAGAGAGGATTCTGTCCTGGATGAAGTCCCTCTTCGTGGATCTGAGAAGTTGGTGGTGTTCTGTCATTGCAGTCTTGTAGGTGGTGCGTGCTTCTGAGGTTTCGCTGTTCCTCCATGCTTTCTCGAATCGTCGGCACATGCGCTCGGTTTCTTGGAGGTCGGTGGTGAAGCAGGTGGCTTTTGTGGTGCGTGGTCTGTCGGAGTTCTGGAGGGGGACGAGGGTGCTTGCGCATTTGGTGATCCAGTTGTGGAGTTTGTTGGCTGCAAAGTTGGCCTCAGTCATTGTTGGTGGAGAAGCGTGGTTGAGGGTGGAATTGAGGTGCTCTTCAGTGATCTTGCTCCAGTTCCTGCGTGGGGGGCGTGGTGTAGGCTTGTGTGCTGTTGGTTTCGAAAAGGAGAAGTGGATGCAGTGGTGGTCCGTCCAGCTGGATTGCATGGTGTGGCTGAAGCAAATGTTGTGTCCTCCTGCGAAGATGAAGGGTGTGTCCTGCCATGTGGGTAGGGGTGGTGACGAGCTGTTTCAGTCCGATGTTGGTAAGGTTGACCAGGAGGGCAGTGGAGTTGGGGCCGCTGAGGTTGTCGAGATGGAAATTTAGGTCTCTGAGCAGCATTACTCCGTGGAGGTGAGGGCGTGAGACGCAATGAGGTCTGTGATAGTTGTTGTGAACATGGCACGCAGGGCCACGTAGAGTCAGTCTGGGGTTAATCTGGATCTGGAAATGGAGGTGTTCCATGTGGACGAGGAGTCGTTTGTGCTGGCTGTAGTGAGTCGGAGGGAGTTTTTGCGTACAATGACGATCACTGTGCTTTATCTACATAACATATCACAAGATATGTATTCGTAAAATGCACATTTACCCCAAGGGGCATTTTGGCATTGAGTAACATTTTCATTCTTACCATACTCAATAGTACTTGTTTAATCGACCTTGGAAGAATGAATACCTTAGTTGACTTACTGGGATTTCAACCTGTGACCAAGAGGTCTAACATATTTCCGGATGCCAGAGCCCACTGAGCCCACAGCTAGTCCATCTAGATGGAGGCGAGTCTAAAACTGAGAGCTGATAGGAAGGCTTCAGATGCTCCAGCCCTCACCAGTTGAATCAATCAACAGCATACCAATATCATATGGGAGAAGGGCCTGTGCTGTAAACCACAAGCTGTAGCCATGAAGAGTGTCTGAGAGCCCACGGTAGTGGCTCTTTAATTGTTACAGGGTTGATGGTTTGTACTATATCAACCCCTTCTTCCTCTGCAGCGAAGCAGGAGCTGCACTATCAGAGAGGGAGAGGAATAGAGAGTTGTTATGATTTCCACAGTATCCTTAATTAAAGATAGAGTCGAGATTAAATACTCAGGTCCTCTTGAACATATCAGAATAAATACTATGTACACCTAGAGAAAGCAAAAATTTTATTACTGGATTGCAGTGTTTTTCAATTGTGCAAATGATATATTTGGATCTAAAACGAATAGTTATTTGTCCAATGTCATTGTTCAACGACCATAAGGATTGTTTGAGTTATGACGTGATAGCATTATATTTGTGCCAAAACTGTTTTATGAATTCTTTAAAATGTACACAAACTAAATGTGAAGATATAAAGATGACATTTCTATTTCTAAAGACCAAATTATAATAAAAAGTTATTTCATCGATTGTTGAGCAAACGCCATAAAATATGCAAATTATAATTTACGTTAATTTAATTGCAAATTATGTTAAAAAGTCCTGCACAGCACGTCATCTTTGCAATCTGTATTCCAAGGCTTAGCTTACATTAACACTGCTGGAAATTTCAATTTAACCTGTGGACCCTGTATTGCTGTAGGCTACTAAGTGCTTAAATTAGTATGCACGCTGCGGTGCAGCTCTGAGATAAGTAAGAGCTTTAATGAACAAAAAATCAATTAGATGTGTTGGTGCACAAATGTGTGGTTAAGTAATTAGCCTTGTCCCTAGCTGTGGGAAACTCTGGTTTTAATGACACTAAAACTGATTCTGTCAGAAATGGCAGGGGGAGCACCATTCATACTAATTATTTATATACTGTACGCTTCCTTACCACCACAAAACTGACACTTTTTTGCATTAGTCCTTGATATATGTGTTAGTTTCATCCGGCAGCAGTTTTCCCAGAAGCCATATTTAACCACTAATGTGCCACCTGTGTTTATGGCAAGCTCATTAAACGATTGTGGAATGTATGCAGTGCGAATGTGCCACAGAAAGGAAAGAGGGGAAGTTCATCTCTGTTATTATTATTTTGTTTAAAGATATGGGGTGTGTAGTAATTCCACTGTATGCATTTTGCTTGCTCCAATGTGAAGCAATGAATATCGCCAACATCTGCTAGGATGCTGACTGAAACATGTAGATTGAGACGGAACTTTAAAAAGTTTGACTGGCCTTATTTCAAGTCTTGGGTAGTAAGTTAGGGCAGTGCTTGGTGCACACAGTTTTTACCACCATCCTTTGAAAATAGTGAGGTGGCAAGGTGTGGCTAGAATATTCACACTTGTTGTGATACATTTTTTTCTGGTGGTGAGCTGTTCTGTTGATTTTTTAAAATTATTTTGCTGTATTTTCCGGCTGTATTTCTGCAGTATGGTGTTCTATTGCACTGCGATTGATGTATTGTGCTCAGTTGTGTGTTGTTATGTACTTTGTCTATGTTACTGTGTTATGTTCTGTTGTTTACTTTAGATAGGTCAACAAATGCTGATACATATCCAGCCTTAGGCTGCACATTCCTTTGAAGTTCCTATGATAAGCAGCCAGTCACCACAGTCTAAGGTGAAGAAATAGCGTTGCTCCAGCTGTTTAACTATTTGTGACATTAGTTGGCCTACAAAAGAGACTTAATTAACTCTTGCAGTGCTCACTTTATGTGAAACGCCACAGGAAGTTAATATTTAGTAGCTGAAAATGTTGGGAGAGTTTTAAAAAGTAGGAATTTCGTGTAAGTATGAAATTGGGAGGAAACTAAATGTATGATTATTTGGACTGTATTAGACCCATGCCGCGTACGCTTTTCTGCAAAGTGTCTTCAAAGATGCATAAGAACTGAGCATGTAAAATGCAGGCAATTTTGACCAAAGAAGCACTTCTGTGACCATGCTAAGTTCCATTAACTGCACATGGGACCCCTTCTAACCAATCTTTCTCGTATGATGATTGGAGGCATTTTTCAGTTTGCCTATCCGCTTTAAAACTTAGAAAAAACCAATAACGTGCTTTCTGCTTGATGTAGAGTTGTTTGTTTTGTACTGTGTTGGAGTACAAGAACATGTTTTCTGCCAGCGACGGAGAAGGGAGAAACATTTTTTGAGACTTTGCAGTCACATCGAGGGTTTAAGCAGTTGGGTAAATAGGTTGTGAGTTGAACACCCAGTCCTGAAATCCCTTTTAAACTGGAGTCCACAGAAACATAAACATCATGCAGAACTGCAAGAATACAGGTGGGGCGAGCTGTTCTATTCAGTCAAGGTTTTCACAGAGTCTCTCTACATGGGATTTCTGTAATGACAGTTTTACATTAACCCCTTGGCCGCGGGGGTAATTCCCCCGCTGTGCTGGGGGGCGCGCACAGCGCCCCGGTGCTTGGGATGAGCTCAGTTCGTCATGAGCCACGGTGGCCGTGTGCTGATGACGAGCTGAGCTCGTCACGGCTACACCCGTTTCTTTGGAATGCTCAGCACAGCGGGGGAATTAGCCCCGTGTGCGAGCGTTGGAGCCGTTATGACGAGCTCAGCTCGTCATGAGCACATGGCAACCGTGGCTCATGACAAGCTGAGCTCGTCGTTAGCATGGGAGGGGTTAATCTCTTTACTTAGGTGTTTGGTTTAAAGAAGGTCATTTTTAGGTCAAGCATTCAAGACCTCTTGTATATACTTTAGTATATACTTATATGTGTATGTACTTTGTGGGCTCTGGACATCAGCACTAGGACTTGTCTGCTTCCGCTTAATAATAAAGTAGTTTATAATAAAGTAGTTTATAAAGCGCCTGGCGACGCCATCCCGGCGTGTCCCCGCACTGTGGAGAGAAAACCGCAAGCAACATTGACACCTCCCCCGCCCACAGCTATGCTTTACAAGTTGTACAAGTGAGTTTTTAAAAGACTTCTGAACTTGGCCTCCGATCTTTCCAGTCTGAGGCACATCGGGAGTCTGTTCCAGTTTAGAGCCGCTACGACTCTAAAAGATCGACCTCCCAGTTTGGCTTTTTTTATACGGGGAATCGTCAACTGGCCCGTCCTTTCTGAGCATAAAACTCTACTAGGCTCATACCTATGTATCAGGTCTTGGAGATAAGATGGAGCTTTATGCCATAATATCCGATGGCATATTAGGAGAGATTTATACATAACTCTCTTCTTGACCGGCATCCAGTGTAAAGCCGCAAGAGCAGGTTTAGAGGCTGCTCTTTTGCGGAGTCTCAGGACAAGACGAGCGGCTGCATTTTGAAGAACTTGCAGGCGCCCCATACTTTTTTCTGTGGCGCCTAAAAACAGGACATTACCGTAATCCATACAGGACGTCACAAGTGCCTGGGTCATGGTGCGTCTGGCTTCAAGAGGAAGTAGATCTAAGTTATGATTGAGTGTTTTTAACACCCCAAAACACTTTCCCACTAGGCGACGAATGTGGCCCTCGTAGGATAGTGTGGGATCAACCCATATCCCCAGATTCTTTGCCTCCTTACAAGGAGTGGGAGTTGGACCCAAGCAGGGTGGCCACCAGTCAGCTGTCCAGCTGAGGTTAGCTCCATCGACCACCAGTACCTCGGTCTTGGTGCCGTTTAACTTCAAACAATGCGAGTTCATCCATAAGGCCAAAGCCTGCATACAGGCCTTAAAGTTGGATGCCGCAGTTGAAGGTGCTTGAGACAGGGAGATCAGCAATTGGGTGTCATCGGCGTAGGAGACTAACTCCACTCCGTACGCTTGCACCACTTCGGCCAGGGGGGCCATGTATAAATTAAATAGAGTTGGACTCAGGGCAGAGCCCTGAGGCACCCCCTGTTCCAACGCCACCTCTGTGGATCGAAAGGAGCCCCGTTGAACCTGAAAGCTTCGGCCTGTAAGGAAGGATTTCAGCCACCCCAGAGCGGAACCCATGACACCCGCTCTGTTTAGACACTGCAGCAAGATGGAATGAGCTACAGTGTCAAACGCCACACTGAGGTCTAGCATCACCAGCGCCATGGTGTGTCCGGCATCCGCCCCTCGTCTTAGGGTCTCAGTCGCTTTCAGAAGGGCCGTCTCAGTCGAGAAGCCTGACCGGAAGCCCGATTGGGAGGAATGCAGGGTGTTAGCCTTCTCTAAGTGTGCCATCAGTTGAGAGTTTGCCACTTTCTCCGCCACCTTGGCTAAGTATGGTAGTAGAGAGATTGGCCTCAGGTTCTCAAGCACTTCATGGCTCACATAGGGTTTCTTCTTTATAGGAAGAACTAACGTTTTCTTCCAGTCTCCCGGAAGCGTTTGGGAGACAAACGAAGTCTGAAGTACATGCCTGATGTAAGGTTCCAGAACCGACAGGCTCTCTCCCAGCACCCTAGGGGGTGCCGGGTCCCGAGGGGAGCCAGACTTAACCCCTTGACAGATGCTGCGTAGCACCTCCGGGGGCGGGACCGTAAAATACTCCAGACAGTTTTCCGTATTACTTGCCCCAGTCACTTCCTCAAAACTTAACCCACTTTCAGTTTTTTTTTAAAAGGAAGCGTAAATATCCCTGACCTTTCCTGCAAAGTATTCTGCTACTCTGTTGCACTCCGCCACCGAGTCGTTATCTGGGGCATTAGAGCTCGCTACCTAAGAAATCTCCTTCAAAATCTTAAAGAGTTCTTTCGAGGAGTTTTCTGCCTCCCCGATACGATTTATATAATGGGTGGCTTTAGCTCCTCGCACCATAGTTTGGTACTTCCTCTGTGCCTCCCTATAGGTTATCTTCATCTGTGGGCAAAAGTCCACTGCCATCTACGCTCAATTCTCTTGCAGTCAGATTTTGCAGTCTGCAGATCGGGCGTGAACCAAGGAGCTGACTTTTTGCCTCTGCTAACTGCCTTAGATAAACACATCGGGGCCACTGCGTCGAGGGCACTAAGAATGTGTTCCTCTAGCTTATTATTCGCGCTTTCGCAGTCAGCGCCCCCCGGCGGGCCCCCTTCCTGCAGCAGTTTGCTAAAGGTGTCTTGTGAAAAGTGCTTCCATTTACGACAAGGGTAGCTCTTATTCTCCCCTCTTTGTGTGTCTATCGCTAAGATTTTTATATTAAAGGGATCTAAGTAGTGATCCGACCAAGGTACTGGAAGGGGAGTATCCACCACCACTGCGTCCCAACTTGCAAACACTGGATCCAGTAGATGGCCATGCTTATGGGTCGGAGTATTATTTTCAGTTCCAATTGTAATGCCTGCAGCTCTTGCCTTAAGTCTATGGCCTCCTTGACCCGCTCATCCTCAAGATGTATGTTGAGGTCTCCTAACACCAGGAGTCTGCTCCTCCTTATAGCTAAATGAGCGATACCCTCCATCAGACTTGTTTTAAACTCTCTGAGCCCTCCTGGGGGTCTATATAGAAGGATCCCAGAAACAGAATATTGAGGTCCTAGTTTCAAATTAAAATTACCTGCCTCGCAGCTATCTATTTTTAGGGGCTCTAGAGTACATTCAAGCGGAGCCTTGATAGCTATAGCAATCCCCCCTCCCCTCCCCCCACTCCTGTCTATTCTGACAATGGTGTAGCTTGTCGGGATAGCTTCTATAATGTCCGGGCCAGAGTTCTCCCCCAACCAAGTCTCCGTTAGGAAGAGAACGTCCAGCTTCTCATCCAAAAGGAGATCCCAAATCTGATTACTGTGCTTGCTGAGCGATCTGCAGTTCAGCAAACCTCCCTGGAATCTCTTATTGCATAATCCACTAGCCGGTTCCCTCCTGCCCTTAAAAGGAACACGGTAAGCAGTCTCAGAGTGTTAATGCCTCCATAGAGTGCCAGCATGGCTCCGCCATAGGTGGACGTAACCATAGCAGTTCCTGTCTCCCATAGTGAATGGGAGTCCGCTTAACTTGGACAGGGGTCGTGGCCCCAGGCCCCGTCCAGCCGCGGACGGGCGCAGATGGCCTTAACTTTGGCGCAACTTCGGCACGCCTCCGGCGCGCCCGCTGCACACGTCCGCCATGCGGACGCTGTCCCACACACATAAATAAGAAGTAGGGCGGGGAGAGGGGCAACTAGAGCGCTGACCTGACTGCAATGTACCCGGAAGTGCTGGGCTCCTCCTCACCCTCCGCATCAAACACCCATAATGGACGCGGCGGACCGGGGCGGGAGTGCAGTAGGTGAGTGACCCCCCCAAACTCTTAGTCAGCCCAGAGTAGAGTGCACGTTATTTTTAAAAACAAATATCAGCTCAAGTGCAGTGCAAATCGTAGGAACCTGCCAGCAGTACTCGCTCACACTATCTTTTAAAAAACAGCAGTACAATCGCTACTACATCAAAAACGCTCTAAATCAGCGCCCACAGTGCAATGCTTGCAGCACACAAGCGGATAGAGTCTGCCTCTGCCACCGGCTTACTCGTCTCCACAGCATGGCCGCGTTCCTCCCCACTCTTTATTGAGGTCGTGTACAGCGCAACTATAGCGCTGACCTGACTGCAATGTACCCGGAAGTGCTGGGCTCCTCCTCACCCTCCGCATCAAACACCCATAATGGACGCGGCGGACCGGGGCGGGAGTACAGTAGGTGAGTGACCACCCCGAACTCTTAGTCAGCCCAGAGTAGAGTGCACGTTATTTTTAAAAACAAATATCAGCTCAAGTGCATTGCAAATCGTAGGAACTTGCCAGCAGTACTCGCTCACACTATGTTTTAAAAAACAGCAGTACAATCGCTATTACATTAAAAACGCTCTAAATCAGTGCCCACAGTGCAATGCTTGCAGCACACAAGCAGATAGAGTCTGCCTCTGCCACCGGCTTACTCGTCTCCACCTTAGGGACTGTTTTTTCTGTTCAACTGCCTCTATTTAGCTGTCTTCATAGAAAACGACCAGTAGAGGTCAGTAAAATACCAGAATTGCTTTCTGCTGAGGGACTTTCTTTTTTTTTAAATTTCTGGCAACTGCCTCCATTTAACTTTCTTGAGTGAAAACGACCAGCAGAATACCAGAATCACTTTAGCATTTTCTAGCTTCCAGTTCATACAAATAGTCTTCCACGAGCACCCATAGACAATAATATTTTTTCAAATCGTGTATTTTCAGTGATATGACCACCGAAGGCCCTGCTTTTATATTAAAAACTGAGCTTTGGACTATACCATTTCCTGCTAGAAGGCAATATTTCTCTCCATGTGTTCCCATACCAGGCGTGTCACGCAGTTTGGTGCTTACTTTCCCTCCATTTAAAAAAAACAGTAGATGTTTCAGCACACAAGCTAATGTGCTGCATAGCTAAATACATAAAAGGTCCCAAAGGCAAGACTGATTGCATTGCAAATGCTTGTTAGAAGAAGGGCTCACTTTTGAGCCTTACCTTAGAGGTCTGTTTTTGAAAGGAGGTCTCTTAAGAAGGGATCAATCTTTGGATTGAACTCTCCTCAAAGGTGTGTATCTCTCTTCAGGATGTCTCCTTGGAGGCGAGCATCCCTCTCAAGCTGTCAGTGATGTCTTTGAACATGCAATGAGTGATGTAATATGTGAGGTCAAAGAAAGTGCATGACTGGGATGCAAGTTAGAGTTGACAAAATATAACTGGCAACTTTGCGTGTTTTTTTTACAACTTAAGTTATTGTTTCATTCTTTCACCTAACTATAACGTCACTTTAACCGTTGGGAATTTCTATGATTTTTTTCCAAGTACATCAAGATTGGTTGATCATGCATGACTACATCATCATATTAGCCTTTGTTTTTATTAATACATTCTTAAATGTAGCATATGTAAAACCTTCGTTAGGCAGCCTCTATACTAAGACCTGCACCCAAACCTCTATAGGCATCCAATTTCCCCCCCCCCCCCACCCCCCTCCCCGCACCAAGCATACAAGCTAAACTTGTACGCAGAGGAGATCAGATGCAGGGCTTTGCTTATCGCCAATGTGACATATTGTTTTATTGTTTTTCAAAGTCTGTTTATATTTTTTTAGCATTTTTTGTTCTGTTACCAATGATGAATTTATTTAACTTTGTAACTCATTTAATAGTTGGATTTTTTAAAAACTTTTTTTTATTTCTTATGTTCGGTTCATAACCATTTGTGTTGATGATTCAGATGCCCATGTATTGCTTATGCAGTTGTGTATTTGTCTTGCCAGAGGCAAGAAGCTGAAGACAAGGGGACAGATTTGTAAGCCACTTGCATCACTTTTGCGCCACAACTGCATCACTGTTTGTGATGCACCAGTGGCGTAAAAAATACACCACATTGTGCCCTATTTACACAAAGTGACGCATCTAAGCATATGCATCACTTTGTAAATCCCTGCCCTACATTATACCTGCATCAGGTATAATGTATGCAGGGTGGGCGTTCCCCCCGCAAAACGCCTCATAGTAGTGACGTAGTGAAATCTATCAGATTTCACTGCGCCACTTCTAGGACGCTACTGCATCAACAGCAGGCTAAGACTAATGCAGGCCATTTCATATGGGGCTTGCCACATGTGAAAGGATGCAATGCTGGAGCTGCGTCTGTTTTCAGACACAGCCCAGCAATTCATCACTTTTGTACCAACAGATACGTCAGTACTACTGACGTATCTGTCATTCCTTGCGACAGGATGCGTCAACGAGTAAATATGAAGGATCCATCATGTCACAAGGAGGGCGCAGTGAAAACTGTTGCATTGCTGTTTTCACGTAGCGATGCAATAGTTTTCATAAATGAGGCCCATAGTTTGCAGTATGTTTCAAAATACTTAATGTTTTCATTAGCCTAGTCATAATTTTCATTGCACAGACTTAAGTTCGAGTAATCTCAGGATGTTGTGTTCCGAATAAAATGTGTACCACCTGAGCATCATTCTTCATCAACGAGCCTTTGAAGTTGGAATCTTTACTTTTTTGAGCTGATCAAGTACGTTCAGTACAGTTCTTTGCAAAATGTTTGTGTTTGCAGCACCTCTACTTTTGTTCCTTTTTTGTTTTTTTCATTGTATTTACTTGTTGCTGATAACATGGAGTTTAAGTTGGGGGGTGCAGGCAAGTCAAGGGTTCTGATTACTTTCCTTATAGACACATTCCTTAGCAAAGGAATCTCTACAATATCAGTAACAGACAATGGGGTACAGATCACTTCAGAGGTAGAGAAGAAGTTCCTAACTGATTTATCAATATGCCATCTTAAATCTATTTGGTACTGTCCCAATGCCAATGGACTGGTAGAAAGAATCACCAGAATGACTGAAGAATGACTTCAACTATCCACAATTTCTAGAAATCCATTTGAAATCTCCCTTCAAGACATGCTATATTCTTATCACACCATACATACTTACTTGAGTAACTAGAGTATTCCCTTTTGTTTCAATTAAAGGTAGACAACCAGGTACCATGCTTACACCAAACTGGTTGAACAGGGGTGATCCTGTATGGGTTCACATAGAATATCTGAAGGAAAAGGTCCGCCAACACCTGAATAAATACAAAAAGTGATATGATGCATAACAGGGAGTCAAGGACTAACATTGGCAGACAGGAGAATGGATGTGTGCCAAAAGATGTAGGCCACGTAATAAAACCCAGAAAATTATCATGCCCCATGATAATCTCAGGAGTTAAAAGTAATGTGGTTGTCATAGAGGATGGTCGCTCTTGGGGTATGGACAGATTGGAATAATGACCTATCATTAATAGGGATAAAAAATGTACCCTAACCAACGAACATAATGTAACACATCTTGTACTTTTCCTTCAAAGGCTCCAATGAGTCACATGAACCCTTCTTTGCACAAACACCATGTGAAGATTTGAATGTTTGCTCCACTTTTATGCCAAGTTTTTCACCGTATCTGTGTTCCCTGGGACTTCTGGACTTTGCAGTAAGTTGAACTTCATATTATGTCTCAGGACTATGTATACCCTTATTTATGGCTCCTCAAACATAGAGCAAAATGAAATGTTCTGTTTATAGTTAGGTATCTCATTTTTAATACCTTAATAAAACATTGTAATGTGTCTTTATAGGACTTACTTTATCTCCATAAGGAGTGAGAAGTGTTATACTGTGTTAATAATTCCTTCCCCTATGAGTCCTATCCTAAACTACCCTTCTCCCCACTTGTTAGTACAACCCTCACTCTCTGCTGTTAGCAGTAGGAATGTTTGTGTGAGGTAAAGCAGATTGCAGCCCACCTGAAAGATGAGCCTAAGAGATGACTTCTGAAACCTGAATAATTGCCTTATACCTTTAAAGTTGTTTCTTCACACTCAACTACCACAAAGCCTCAAACAATAGGAGCAAGCTTTAAACCTAAGACTAATTGGGGCAAATGTCCTCATGGTCAGAAAGCACAAATAAAGGAAGAGTCTTTAAATATAGACACGGGCTTGACTGAGGGGTCTGGTGATTTATCCTTCACAGGAATACCTTTCAGTTTCTAAATTCTAAACAGAATCAAGGAACTTTTCAAAACGGTGGATGATACACTGGGCAGAGACAATACAAGATACATGCTGTTGACAATACCTTTAGACACTCTGTTCTGTATGGTGATGCAAGTTACTTTGTCAGGCAAAGATGTGCGCTCCAATTTGAATATCAGAGTATTGATCCTCTTGGTACTACAGTATTCAAACTATGCTTTTACAATCCACTCATTGCTAAAAGTAGACTCTCTGTTTTCCTTTGTGTCTTCTTCTGCCTCAGCCAAGTCATTCAGTTTTTACTCACTGTCTTCTGGTAAACAGGGGAAGTAGAGATTAGATACTTTCATGGTTGTCTCTTTCAGCTCATATCTTGGCAGATAATTTGCAAAGCATTTGGGGGCTTATTTACAAGCCCCTTGCACCATGGGTGCAAAATGTTTTATGATGCGCCGGCGACACAAAGGTGAGGGGGCAGTCCATGGGCGTTGTGGTGGGTTTTCTCGTGCAACACCAATGGGTTTTGACACATTTCCAGATTCGCAAGGATCTGTGAACCTGAGAATTTGCAAAGCTGTACACCTCTTTAGAGGAGGTGTAATGAGGAGAAATATCTTTATCTCTCCTCGTTTTTCCTCTTTCTATGTGTGCTGCATTGTGCAACACATGTAGAAAGAGGAAAAAGCCTCAATGTATTGTGTTTGTGCAGGAAGGTATACCTTCCTGCATAAAAACAATCCTGCCAACATTGCAGACATCCTTGCACTATGGTGCAAGGGTGCCTGCATTGGGGGTAGGCACCTAATTGTGCAAATATGATGCATTCCTGACATTTTTAAGTGGCGTAGGGCAGTGCAGCAAAAATACTTGTGGTGCTGCTTATGTCAATTCATTGTAAATGAGGCCCATCATCTTTGGTTTTTTGAGTTGATTCTTGCAGCTTGGTGTGTTTGTCTTATGCCATATATAGATGGCTTGTTTACTGCCAGTATGTTCTCCCCAATGCTCAACAAGTTACATTCTTAACGTATAAGCCATTGCTATCACAACCTCCTACTTCCCTTCTTCTGATGAAATACTGAGCCCAATTACTATTGTGTCCAGTCACGGTATTCCATGAAGAAAGTCTGTGCTATGCACTGCTTCTCTCCTTAACATGCAAACCAGGCGGTCTACCAGTCTCACGTCAACCACTTGTTAGCAATACAAGTGCCTACTCTTGAAAAATCCGGAATCTGTCACATCTAAACCTGGAGTAAGTTGCACAGACAGACACACTAGTTGTGGACTGGATTGCGGAAAATACCTCTATCAATTGAAAATGAATAGTATAAAATGTCAGCAGATGACTGGAATTAACTGTGTAAAAGATTCGAGATTGTCACTGTTGTTAGTATGTTTGGGTCTTCTGTTGGTAGGATTATATGTTATTTGACCAACACAGTCAGTGCAAAGTGAAAATAAATAATATTTTAGGTTAGAAAACGCACTTCCCTTCTTCAGATGAGTACACTGTGTAACAGACAAGGGTCGTTTTTAATGAATGCCATGCTGTGTTACCATAAAAATAATACATTTTAAAAGTACTGATGTGGCAAGATTCAATCATCAAGAGCAGAACGTGTATCCCATTGCATCATAACTGCAGTTGCCACATGTGAAAACATCTGGTTTCAGGGATCAAAACATAGTTAAATTAACCTTTGTGTGGGTGCCAGCAGAAAACATAAATGCATTTCACTGCACATTAGATTTCATGGGAAACAGAAGTCCCATTGCAATAATAGATAAGATTCCACAAAACAAAAGATAGCCCCTCATCAAGTTTCAAACCTGAAAAATATATATTAACGTCGTGAAATGTTCTTGTGAAAACTTTGGCAATTAAATTTAAAATTCCAATGTTCTCTTTGCTTTTTTATAAACACGTTTTTATTTATTTTCGCTGCTAAACATAACATGATTAATACCAGTGGTTTTACATCAGTACATGAATCACGTTTAAAAATACAGATAATCCGCGGGGGTCATTCACGCCGTGGACTTCGGACACAGCTTTTGCCTGAATCATAATAATATAGGACATTCTAGGCTGAGGTCTCTACATAGATATAACTGTATTATGGATTCTGCATTTGCTCCTCCACCCTCCGTTCTTACTCTAAGCCCTCCATTGTATTCTTCCACGGACTCCATATTTTTACAAACTTGTGTGGACATCCCTGTGCAGTGTACACCAGTTCTTCGGCTCACATGCATCTGTTGGTATTTTCCTCCCACGCCTTAATAGTTGGCAGTGTGTCATTGCCCCAGTTACAAATTATATCACTCCCGGCAACCATGAGTGCCATGTGGCAAAAGAGATGGGTGTATCTATTCAGAGTCAGATACCTGCCACAGGCCCAGGGTCTCCAATTGCGGTGTAAGTACAATTGGTATCTCCAGTACTTCAGTTAACCTACGGATTATCCCTTGTCAGAAGTTTAGGACATTCCCACAATGTGTATAGCAGGGATCTGTCTCTTACAACTTCTAAGACACAAGTCGTTTTCAGCTCTCCCCATTCTGAACATTCGCGTCCGTATAAAGCACGCCCTGTGTAGGACCTTCAGCTGTACCAGGAGGACCCTGCTCTAATGGCAACTACACCTAGATATCAGCAGGGCTCAGTCCAGTCATTATCTTCCAATTCCCTTTGTTCCCTCAACTTCATTGGGGGTGGCTATTACTAAGAAGGGCACCATATATCTGGGATATGATATATTTGCAGTGATTTGACCCTATATTCCAGGGGGGGTCTAGTCCACTGTTTTCCCAGATAAATCTATAAATCTATGTCTAACTTGGACATATCACAGGTATAAGTTCCCAGAGAGTTCAAACTTTTGCTGTAAGTCTGTGAATGAGACCATCCATTCTTATGTTCACAGATCCCCAACCCTGGAGATACATACATATGCCCATCTATGATACCCCTCCACTCTAAAAAGTCTTGCAAATCATTGGAGTTCCACAGTGATGTCTCTAGAGTTATCCTAGCCTTCCATCCCAATAGAGAAGTCACCCTCCTCCACATCTGAACTACGTCTCTGGTAGACTCAGACAAATGTTGCCGCCCAATAGTATAACCACATACCCTGCAGCTCCAGTTCCCCTACAAACAGTTTCCTCTTTAGTATAGCCAAAGCTATCCTTGTGTCCCACCATCCCAGGGCAGGAGTTTTACAATGGTAAATTTGCAATACAAATAGGAACTTGGGTACATAAATCATTTTAAAAAGAGCCGCTCTACCCATTAGTGACAGTGTCAGCTTTCACCAATGACTGATGGCTCTGGAATACCCCTCCAGGATCCAGGCCCAGTGTTGCTGTTAGATGAGTACCTGATTTTTTGTCAAGAATATCCCCAAATATACAAAGCCTTCAGGCTCCCGGGCCACCAGGCATTCCCAGTCAGCCCTTGGTACCCAATCTGTTAGGGGAAATGCCACAAACTTGTTCATGTTTATATGAACTCAGGAATGATTCCCAAAAAGTCCCAGAATAATGAAAATCCTTGCAATTGAATCTTTCAGTCCAGCCAAATAGAGAAATATGTGATCGGCATATGGAGAGATGACATCCTCCATGTTGTGGTCCAAACAAATACCCCAAGTGGAGCATCACAACTGACCCATGGGGCCAAGGGCCCCATTGCTAATGCAAAAATCATGGGGGACAGAGGAAATCCCTGTCTCTTCCCTCTCTCCAGCAGAAATTAACCCCAACATAGAACCATTAACTCAAACCCATGACAATGGGCTGTTGTGCAACAGTCCGTATCCTGGCCATAAAGAGGGACCAAAACACATCTTTGTCAGAATGGCCACAAGACATGGCAACTCTAGGAGCCATATTGCAGAATGTCCCTCAGGGGGGGAACTGGCATGTGTGCCCACTATGTGCATCCCCAGGGCCCTTTGGTGTTACAGAAGGGGCCACAGACGCTTTTGCAACTTCTTCTGAAATACAGATAGCACAGGTACACATATAGCATCACTTCTATCTCATGAGAATATTCCATCATTTGCTTGGGGTTGTGACCCCATGCAAATGGGAAAATCTCTTTGCCTCTGGGCACACGCGGACACATAGGAAAAGAAGATGTTAAGAGCTGTACTGAACATGCGCTGTCAGTGTGGCCTGTGATGGCAACCCTCTGGAGGGGATAAAGGGATTCCCATGGACACTCCATATATTCCCTTGCAGGAGGGTGCAGTCACTCACTGCACTCGCCTGCAAGGGGATCTTTTAATACCCCTTTAAAGTGCAGAAGGGTTTCAACCTGCACAGTGACACACGTAGCAGATTTGTATCTGCAGCCCTGTATTCTACTTGAGTGTGCTGCCCCCAGGGCAGCACGAGTTCACTGCTGCCATGGTATCAGCGCATTCACTGTAATAGGGTGCACTTTCCCTGTTTGCTCATAGCACACCTGTTTAAAGGTGCACCATAGCACATACAAGAGAAGTGCACCCTAGGTGAAATAAGGGCCCATGAAGTCAAAGGTCCTCTTCACATCAAGCTCCAGCAGAATTGCCGGTTTCTGTATCTTCTCTGTCCATGCCATAGAAACAAAAAAGCATTGTTTGTTGGGTCTAGTGGCTCTGTGGGTTATAAATCCTGATTGATAGGGGTGTACCAGATCTTCCACTACCATTATCAATCGGGTAGCTAAGGCCTTGGCCAAAATATTTGGTTCCAGGTTTAACAACGAGATTGATCTATAAGTTGCGCAATCTTCAGCAGGCTGAACCTTTTGATAGATCATAACTTTTGTGGCTTGAATGAGATCCCTCTGAAGTATACCATATTTTCTCATCCTTTGAAAAAGTCTAAATAATGGGTCTGTCAGCGTGCACTTCGCACATTTAAAAAACCCAGCCGGCAGGCCCTTTTGGACCCCGAGTCTTCCCTGACTTCACCTGTAAAATAGCTTTTTCCAGTTCATTCGCTGTCAGATCTCTGCTGAATTCCATCCTATAGTCAACAGGGAGGGCTGGGTAGCAGGATATCGTCCACAAACCTCTCTAATATGCTTTCCAATATAACTTGTTTGGTTGTATATAGCCATCTCAGTGATCAGACAAAGGCTTCAGCTATGTCACCAGCAGTGTGTACCAGTATCCCCTCTGGTATGTGCACTCTATGTACCCATTTTTGCCCCTCGTCCCTCTTAGCCAGTCAAGCCAATAGTTTCCCCATCTTATCCCCTGAATCAAACGAACATCCTTGCTGCAATCTAAAGTATGCTCTCGCTTTGTGCTGAGAAAGGATCCGAACATTCCTCTCTTAATTGCTCCAGTTTCATGGCTGCACCCAGGTCAGGGGGCCGTGAAATATTTTGCTTTGAGAATCTGGAGGTGGTTTTTTAGGTCTTACATTGCTTTGTCTCTCTCCCTCTTTTTCCCAATAGTGTGGGCTACTGTCTGGCTTTCGATTACTGATTACAGGCCTCCCAGAGGATAACTTTGGCGTAAACGGATACCTTACTCTCAGTGAAGTATAAATCCATGGCGTGGGCAACATACTTTCTCATATTCCTGTCTGTGAATTCTCAGATGTCTAGGTGCCATTACAGTTTCTTTCTAAACGCGGTGCCTACAGCATCGTCAACAATGGCGAATGATCGGAAATGCCCCTTGCAGATAGCAGTTCTCCCTGTACCTACCCATAAAACAATGGAGTACTAAAATATAATCCAGTCGGATGATTAGAGGCAAATGAGAATTGTCTCTCTCTCAGATGCATGGTTCTCCATAGGTTGGCTAAGCCTGTGGCCTCAAGGACTGTAGGCAGCCTATTGTCCACTCTCACCTGCCCATCTGAAGACTCCACTCTATCTAGGTTACTTTGTACGTCGTGAGATCACCTCCCACAATAGAAAGCGCCTCTGGGACCTTCACTAACCACTCTCCTAACTGCTCCTACCACTGAGATTGTTGCTCATGGGGGAAATATCAGGAGGCCACCACCAGGCTTTCATCATTCCAGCTGCCGGCGACTGCCTCTTGGCATTCCAGCATGTCAACCCATGTATTTTTCACCCAGGAAAGGGAGTGTCTTACATATGAAAACTCCCACCCCTCTTAAACCCATGAGAAGCCTGGATGCACCAACATCTTATATTTGCCCTTGCTTTTCCAACTGGCAATTGTTGCAAACGAGGTGGATCTCCTGGTGAAAAAAAACACCTGTGTTCTGTTCCATCAAAAATGTATGTACAATTCCTCTCTTCAATGTACTACCCAGCCAAATTACATTCCATGAGAGAATCTTCAGGGTCAATGGCAAACTCTCTGGGTCAGTCACGTCATAGCCCCAATCAGCAGGCCTATGACCAGAAGTCCCAACCGCACGCACTACATCAAATTTATGTCTTCACCGGTATGAAATCTCGCCACACCGTACACACCCCACCCTCCCAATCTCCTCACGCTAAGGGTTCCTAACTGCCCTCTTTCCCAATGCATGCGATATCTATTGCCCTTCCATGTTATTCAATGTAGATAATGAATCAATACACAATGGCTATAAATACAATTATCTCAGTAAAAAACAAAAGGAGAAGAAAGGTGAAGGAGGAGGCAAAAGAGGAGGGAGAGACTTGGGGCAAGGTCCCACCAACAAAACATGAAAACCTTACATTGTTATCCCAAAGAGCCCTTTTCCCCCTATGTCTCAGGCTGAGTACTGAGGGATTCCATCCACACCCATTCATATCACTATGTATGACATCATTGGGGTCAGCAGTGGCAGTGCTCAACCATCAGACTTCACCATTAAGCGAACTAAGTCGCCCTCAAAACTTGTAGTCTTGTGTTCTCATGCATTCCACCTGTTGGACACAGCAAGCTGCGGCCACTGTTGGATCTCTACCACAACATTCGCCCTGGATCAAGCAGCTTTGATGGCTGTTGGGAAGATCCCAGCCTTTCCTTTGGGGTGGTGTCTTCCCCTATGTCACTACCATCCTTGCCATTGGCCCTCTTGACGTTCTTGGGGAATTTCAAATCCATGCTGTTCCAGCTAGTCCCAGACTTCTGAAGCCGTATCAAAAAATTGGGTGGTATTTTGGTCTGTTATCCAAAGTACAGAGTAAAAAAAAATGTATGGAATGCCCAGTTTCCAAAGGTCTCTCTTAATTCCCATGAAGAATTCTCTGTCTTTGGACCATGGTGGTATAGTCTGGGTGTATGTTTACAGTTACTCCCTCCACCTGCCTGGGACCATGCGTTCTTGCTATCTGCAAAATACTGTCTTGATCCCTACAGCGGAGCAGTCTCACCTTGTCATGCCTGCCGGATGCGTGGGAAATAGGCGACGCGCAAGTGGAGAAAAATGAGGTATGAGCATACGAGAACAGTGGTTGGCAGTGGTTGGCAAAAGGAGCCCCATAGACTGGTGCACATGCGCAGTATGCACGCATGCGCACAATGTAGTGAAACGGAATATAACCCGCCCCATGGAAGAAGGAAGTGCTTCGCGTTTAGCTAAGCTGTTCCTGTTTTCGTTCCGGGTCGGTATCTGAGGTTATCTGAGGTTGGCGTCCGAGGAGGTAGGGTGTTGGCATTTTGTTTCAGTGATTCCCGGCTCCAGGTGTGGAGTGCTGGTGTTTATTTCTTAGAGAGTCGAGACGGCTTGTCTTGGGCTCGTAGAGTCTATTTTTGAGTTTGAATTGCCTCCTGGTTTCACGTGCGAAGGTCTGCCACAGTAGAAAGACATACTGTGGAGTTTATTTTTCCTTTTGAGAAATTCGAGTTTGATTCTTTTGGAGTCCCGTGTTTTATCAGTGACTCGTGCTTCAAATTAGAGTTGCAGTTATGATATACACGTGGTGAGTGAATTGCATAATAGTCGTGTTCTGGATGTAGGCATTTTGGAAGCAGTGCCTTATTTGTTTATATTGTATACAGAAGCTGTGTGTGCGGAAAACACTCAAGACTGTCACAGGAAGTTCGCCTGGCATAGTTTGAATATTGGTTCGAGTGGTGTTACATTCTACTAAAGGTACACGTAGTTAGTCATTCTAGACCATAATAGTACAACACAAAAGAGTAATAAAGGGGGGGTTGGTTTTTCACGTTTTCCTGTTTTTTGTCTTATTATAGATCCAGGTGCTGCAGACACATACTGTCTTACACAGACCACAGAAGAGAGAGGAGGCGTATTTCTTTTCCCTTTACTACCCTTGTTTTGTTCCCCTGTGTTCCCCCTAGTTACAACTTGGGATTCAGTGTACAATCCTGTGTTCCGAGGGGTGACAGGGGGAATCAGGATTTTAGCGGCGAGGATCCAGGACACCTCCGAGACAAAGGTGCGTGCATTACAGAACGCGAAGCCATTATCAAATTGTCTCCCAGGTGCCATGGATCTCACCCTTCAAGACGTAGCTAGCATGGTAGGCAATTTACAGCGGGAAACACAGTCCATAGCAGACAGACTAGATAACTTGAGCCTGAATAGAATAGACGGTGCAGGAGCTAGTAGTCCCAATCCTATAGTGCAAGTCGTTACACCACACACCATCCCTCTTGCTCCTCCTGAAAGATTCTATGGGGATCCCTCGAAATGCGCAGCTTTCCTAACCCAATGCCAATTGCATTTTTTATGTAAAGCCCCCTGTTTTCCGAATGATCAGGCTAAGGTTGCTTTTGTATTATCATATTTAGGTGGGTCAGCAGCCAATTGGACGATTCCTTTGATAGAGAAGGATGATCCTTTACTCCTAGATTATGATTCTTTTCGACGAGAATTAAGAAAAATGTTTGACAAACATTCTTTCACACATGCCGCAGACACAGAATTGCTTTATTTAAAACAAGGATCAAAGGATTTAATCACCTATATATCTACCTTTAATAGATTAGTGGTTGAAGCAGATTGGCCAGTAGAAAAGCGTAGTGCTTTATTCTATAAAGGCTTAAGAGACGAACTAAAAGATGCACTAGCTCATGTGGTGGACCCTCCTGATACCTGTCCCGAGCTAATAGATTTGGTAGTGAAACTGGATCACCGGTTAGGTGAGAGAAGAAAAGACAAGGGAAGGAGTGACTACCCTAGACCCACCCCTAAGGAACGAAGGGTAGAGCCCGAAATAAAAACCGAAGAACCTGAACCTATGCAAATAGGCAGTATTAGAGGGCCACTAAGTGAATCAGAAAAACAAAGACGACGAGACAACAGGTTATGTCTTTATTGTGGTAAAGCAGGGCATTTCCTCAGAGAATGTCCCGTGAAACCCAAGCAATCCCGCAAAGCGGAAAACTGACAGACCCGAAGGTAACTGAGACCTTACAATCGGGTCCTATGGCACACATGGTCTCCTCCATTATGTCAAATATAGGACATTTCTTTATACCATCCACCCTGTCTTGGAAATCTTCTACAATCACACAACCCATCATGATTGACTCGGGAGCCTCTGGCAATTTTATGGATTGTCATTGGGCTCAGACACATCGCATTCCCAGAGTGCAAAAAGACACACAGGAAGAAGTGTACACCATAGATGGGAGTTTATTAAAAAACGGTCCCATAACACATTCCAGTATCCCTTTGGAAACGATAATAGAGGACACACACAGAGAAGTTCTTGTTTTCGACATGATAGAATCACCTCAGTTTCCGGTAGTACTAGGCCTTCCATGGTTGAGGTTTCATAACCCTCACATAGACTGGAAAACGTCCAAGCTTACTTTTGGAGTAGACTGCAGAGACCACCATTATGATGGGACGACTAGAGGGGGATCCGTTGTACCAAACCCGATCACAGTACCCTTTCTGCCTTCCGTATCAGCTTTGAGTAGTCCTGAATATTCCTTACCTTATGATCAACCTGATAGTGACTTGCCCTCAGTGTACTTGGATTTTAAATCCGTTTTTGACAAAGAAAAAGCAACCAGTTTACCCCCTCATCGTGTATACGATTGTAGGATTGATTTACAACCCGGGGCTCGTATACCCACCAGCAGGGTCTATTCCCTTACGGAAAAAGAAAACGTGTACTTAAGGGAATACCTCGATACCATGTTAGACCTTGGCTTTGTTAGACCTTCTAGGTCACCTACCTCTTCATCGCTCTTTTTCATCCCTAAACGGGAGGGGGGCTTACGCTGTTGTATCGATTACAGAGCCCTCAACAACATAACAGTGAAAAACAAATATCCGTTACCGCTCATCTCCTCTCTTTTCGACCAAATTAAAGGGGCACAATGGTTCACAAAATTAGATCTAAGGGGAGCCTACCACCTAGTCCGCGTCAAAGAGGGAGATGAGTGGAAGACGGCGTTTTGCACTAAGTTTGGCCTGTATGAATATAGGGTGATGCCCTTTGGGCTTTGCAATGCTCCTTCAGCATTTCAATATTTCATCAATGAGGTGCTGAAGGAGTTCCTGGAAAGGTCGGTCATTGCCTACATTGATGACTTATTGATCTACTCAAGGACTCTTGATGAACATATAGGTCATGTCCAGGAGGTCTTGCAGTGTCTACATGACAATTCCCTCTTTTGTGAACTGGATAAGTGTTTCTTTCACAGACATCAGGTTTCTTTCTTGGGATACATAGTGTCAGCAACCGGATTGAGTATGGATCCACAGAAGGTCAGTGCTGTTTTAGATTGGCCACCCCCGACATCTGTCAAGGAAATCCAACAATTTATTGGATTCGCAAACTTCTATAGGAGGTTTATACATCAGTTCTCCGATTTAGTGGCTCCCATTACTCACTTGTTAAAAAAGGGGGTGTCCTTTCAGTGGACGGCGGAAGCTCAGAAAGCTTTCTGTACATTGAAAGAGGCATTCACTAGAGCTCCTATTTTGAAACATCCTGATCCGTCTAGTCCGTATGTGGTGGAAGTGGATGCCTCCCAAGTGGCAGTTGGGGGAGTACTCTCACAGGCAGATTCCAATACGGGGGAACTCCATCCGGTAGCCTACTATTCGCATAAACTAACTCCTGCCGAAGTAAACTACACCGTGGGGGAAAGAGAATTACTGGCAATTAAAAAAGTGTTAGAGGAATGGAGACAATATCTTCTAGGCACGAATCATACCGTCACAGTCTTGACGGATCATCGAAATCTTCAATATCTCAAATCTGCTAAAGCTTTGTCAATGAGACAAATGAGATGGACACAGTTTTTTAATGAATATGATTTCCGTATACATTATCGTGCAGGCAGACAAAACGGTAAAGCGGATGCTTTATCCAGGTTGGGCTTTGTTCCTTTGATTACGGAAGAGACACCCCCTAGCATCATTGCTCCTCAAAGGATCATAGGGGGACTCACTACTGAAGTTGAGTTTCTTATGCAGGTGAAGAGAGCTCAACAGGAACCTGTTGCTATGGAGGTTTTGTCCCAACATCAGTCGACTGTCAAGTCAGAGTTGCAGTACGTTCAAGACAGACTGTACATACCCTCAGTACCCCTTCAGAATCAGGCGATGGAATGGTGTCATTCACATAGTGTGGCTGGCCATCCTGGATACAAAAGAACCTTTGAATTACTCAGGCGATATTGTTGGTGGCCTCATATAGCTAGCGATGTACGACAATATGTCCACACATGTCCAGTATGTGCTCAGGGGAAGACATCACATCAAGGCTATGTAGGTTTATTACTTCCAATGCCCACTCCTGAGGCCCCCTGGCAGTCTGTATCTATGGATTTCATAGTGGATTTACCCCGTACAGTGAAGGGAAATAACACTCTCCTTGTAGTTGTGGACATGTTCGCCAAGGCTTCTCACTTCATCCCATTACAGAAATTACCATCCTCTTCCTCATTGGCAGAGATATTCCTCCAGAATATAGTCAGACTCCATGGTCTTCCTAATGTTCTAGTCACAGATCGTGGCTCTCAGTTCATCTCCAAGTTTTGGAGACAATTATGCAAGACACTGGGGATAGAGGTTCATCTCTCTTCGAGTCATCACCCACAGACAGACGGTCAGACCGAAAGGGTAAACCAGAGTCTTGAGCAATTCCTGAGATGCCAATTGTTGCACGACCAAAGAGAATGGGATGAATTGATTTGGTTGGCTGAACTGTCATATAATAACAGTCATCACTTCTCGACCTTATTCACCCCTTTTTATGCCACCTATGGTTTCCATCCTAAATTCTTACCCTTTTCTCCTTTGCGACCTTGTGCGAGCCCTGCTGTCACTGATTTAGTCGCCCACTTGCAGAGGGTGCATTCCACCATCCATGACAATTTGGATATAGCCAAAACTGAGTACAAAAAGGCAGCTGACACACATAGACACACAGAACCTGAGTATAAGAAAGACGACAAGGTGTGGCTTTCAACTAGACATCTTTCTCTTAAAGGGGCCTGCAAGTTCCAACCTAAATACATTGGTCCTTTTTCTGTTGTAAAGGTCATAAACCCTGTAGCCATGAAATTGACCCTACCTCCTACCATGAAAGTACACCCGGTGTTCCATGTCTCTTTATTGAAGCCTGTTGCGCCAGGTACTCGCCTTCAGCCAGTCCTGTTACCTATGATGGTTGATGAGGTCGACGAATATGAGGTCGGTGCTATTGTTGATTCACGCAGAGTGAGAGGTCGACTCCAATATCTTGTTCACTGGAAACGCTATGGTATTGATGAGAGATCTTGGGAACCAGCTGGACAGGTCCATGCTCCTCGGTTATTGAGGGCTTTCCACAGTAGGTACCCCCATAAACCGAAACCTGTGGGGGGCTCTGTAGGAGGGGTGTTCTGTCATGCCTGCCGGATGCGTGGGAAATAGGCGACGCGCAAGTGGAGAAAAATGAGGTATGAGTATACGAGAACAGTGGTTGGCAGTGGTTGGCAAAAGGAGCCCCATAGACTGGTGCACATGCGCAGTATGCACGCATGCGCACAATATAGTGAAACGGAATATAACCCGCCCCATGGAAGAAGGAAGTGCTTCGCGTTTAGCTAAGCTGTTCCTGTTTTCGTTCCGGGTCGGTATCTGAGGTTATCTGAGGTTGGAGTCCGAGGAGGTAGGGTGTCGGCATTTTGTTTCAGTGATTCCCGGCTCCAGGTGTGGAGTGCTGGTGTTTATTTCTTAGAGAGTAGTGACGGCTTGTCTTGGGCTCGTAGAGTCTATTTTTGAGTTTGAATTGCCTCCTGGTTTCATGTGCGAAGGTCTGCCACAGTAGAAAGACATACTGTGGAGTTTATTTTTCCTTTTGAGAAATTCGAGTTTGATTCTTTTGGAGTCCCGTGTTTTATCAGTGACTCGTGCTTCAAATTAGAGTTGCAGTTATGATATACACGTGGTGAGTGAATTGCATAATAGTCGTGTTCTGGATGTAGGCATTTTGGAAGCAGTGCCTTATTTGTTTATATTGTATACAGAAGCTGTGTGTGCGGAAAACACTCAAGACTGTCACAGGAAGTTCGCCTGGCATAGTTTGAATATTGGTTCGAGTGGTGTTACATTCTACTAAAGGTACACGTAGTTAGTCATTCTAGACCATAATAGTACAACACAAAAGAGTAATAAAGGGGGGGTTGGTTTTTCACGTTTTCCTGGTTTTTGTCTTATTATAGATCCAGGTGCTGCAGACACATACTGTCTTACACAGACCACAGAAGAGAGAGGAGGCGTATTTCTTTTCCCTTTACTACCCTTGTTTTGTTCCCCTGTGTTCCCCCTAGTTACAACTTGGGATTCAGTGTACAATCCTGTGTTCCGAGGGGTGACAGGGGGAATCAGGATTTTAGCGGTGAGGATCCAGGACACCTCCGAGACAAAGGTGCGTGCATTACACACCTCCATGACTCTATGTGGGAGTCTAGGCAGCTGTGGTTTGCCAGAAATATGGTGTGGTCTTTCCACAGTGAAAAGCTTGCCAACCTTCCCGTCCATCACAATCTCTGACAACCACTGCTTAATGTCCCGTTGAGCACACTGCCCCTCCATCCATTCAGGCAAACCCACTACTGGTACATTATTGAATCTGGATCTACCCTCTGCATCATCTAGTGTGCCTGTGAGAAATGTAACTTCCTGCACCAGCTTCTGGACCCTGACCTGCATATTCAACACCATTGGTTTTGTTGATGACATACTACACTCCAGGTTGGAAAATCTGTCTACTGGATTCCTTTGCGAAGTATCCCACGGTCCATGGCAACCATGTTAATCTGAGCCTTAAGTGCAATTTTGGCATCTCGAATGGCAGCTAATATGGCATCCATTTGGATCCTTCAGATTCATTTTGTCAAGCAAGTCTATCACCCTGTGTCTGGGTCTCTCTATATCTTTGCCTTGGGCACCTTTTGTACCTTTCAGGCATACCATCGCTGGGCACTACCTTCCTGTACCAGTTTTACAGAATTGTAGAGGCCCTGAGAGAGTCAAAAAAAATGAGAGACACCGACATCCCTGGCCAGCTCTTTCTCAGTGCTGCCCACACTAAATACAGTGTTTGTTTCGCATTAGTACCTCAGGGGGCTGTTAGAACTGGTACCTTTGGCGTGAGTCTAACTTCCATTTTTTACTGATTGTCTCCTCTGTTTTTTTAAAATCAAATTTATTTTTATTTTCATTTAGACAAAACATTGTAACAATCGAACAATTCTGTTTTTTATATGTTTTGCTGGTTTGGATGCTTTGGGCACTGTGCCACTGCTATTCAGTGCTACAGTGCAAGTGCACCCTATTGTAAATCCATGTATTGATTAGTGACTCCATGATTGGCTTATTTGATTTACTTGTCAGACCCTAGTACAGTGCACCATGTGTTCCCAGGGCCTGTATATTAAATGCTGGTGGTGGGCTTGCAGCACTGGTTGTGCCACCTACAGAGGCAGCTTTTAAAGTGAGTCTCAGGCCTGCAATTGCAGAGCCTGTGTGCAGTCTGTAACTGCCATGTCGAATTGGCAAGTGCACCCACTTACCAATCCCTGAACCTTCCCATTTCTACATATCAGACACCCCTAAGGTAGGCCCAAGGGCAGAGTGCATTGTATGTAAAAGGTGGGACATACCCTGATGTGTGTGGCATGTCCTAATTGTGAATTACAGTCATTTTCGTTTTTCACTATTGCAAGGCTGCCTATCCCCATAGGCCAGAATGGGCAGTTTGAATATTTAATTTAATTTAATTTAATTTAAGATGTTTTCTATAGCGCTGGCCTGACCCTAGGGTATCGGAGTGCTTTACAGCAGATACATAGCAGATAATCACCAGATACATAGTATATTGTCACCATATACAAAATAACATCTTATAATCCTAACTGACCCAGGGAACATGGTAGAAATTCATATTTAGTATGCCTGAACCCAGGAGGACAAAATACATCTTTCAGTAAAGTTGGTTTTAACATTATGTTTTATGAAAATACCTCTTTTAGAAAGTAGGTCATTTCTTACCTAACCTTCCTGCCTGTCTCTGATAGCTTGTGTATTGCATGTCTGGTTTGTGAGTGACAGGGGCTGGGGAGGCTACAGGAGACAGGGTGAGTCAGCACAGGGCTGAATAGACCCATCTGCATGTAGAGTGGTGGGAGGAATAGCACCTGGGCCTGAATAGGGCTGTGCCTTCTTTCCACAATGCTAGCTCCACCTCCTGTGGTGTGTCTGAGGACCCTGGCCCACCCTGCCAAAGGAAGGAAGGAGTCTTGTAAACAAAGTGCTCCAGTACTGCACAGAACTGGTTTGGACTAGGTACAGGACCCTCTGCCCTCAGAGGAAAAAGGATTTTGTAGTATAAATATTGGGGCCCAGACCCCAGGATTTTAGATCACTTCTGGAACAACAAGACGAGCCTTTGCCAAGGAGAAGAACCAAGGAAGCTGCAGGAGTTTGTACTGCCAGTGTGCCGTTTGTTGGGTTGGCCTGCAGCGGTGTCTTCATTGCCAAGGAAAGGAGAAGGAACTTTCATTATCTTGCAGAATATTTCTCCAAGGGCTTGAACTTGTGCTTGCCTTCTGCTAAAAGTCTCAGGGCTACAAGACTTCACCACCAGCTCCCCTCTGAATTTCCTTGCTGGGAATTCTGTCTGCAGAAGCCAGCGTGTCGCTGGGAGTCGCGACTCAACGAGAAGAAGTGTGTCATCAATGCAGCTGTTGGTGTCACATCGCCGGAGAAGCGTGTCGCCACCGCAAAGGCCACCGCCGCATCACCAGAGAAGCGTGTCTTCGTCGCAGCAGTGTGCTGTCGCATCACCAGAGAAAAGTGTCTCCACCGCAAGGGTCACCGTCACATCACCGGAGAAGCGCGTCGCAGGGCCTGTCGCAGCTCAAAAGTTACAGAGTTCGCCACACAGCCGTCGGGTGTACACGCATCATCTTAACGTCATCGCATCAAGGGCGCCATCTTATCGCATCGCACCGCATTGACGCATTGCATCGAGGCACCATCTTGCCGCATTGTGACCGGAACGCAGTACGAAAATCAATGCATCACCTCCTCTGTGGTAAGGAACAGATGCATCCCCTACTCTGCGCAAGCATTGAGGCGCGACGCATCGCCTCCCCCGAAGCAAGGAACCGACGCATCACTCTCCCTGCGGACCTTTTGTTTTTTTTTTTTTACGCACCCAAGGTACTGTTGTGAGAAACATGTCGCATTTATCATCAACTTGAACTTAGTTACTTCTACCATCTTTAAGTCTATTTTGAGTACAATATTTGGATTTTTGTTGTTTGTGGTCTTGTGTTAAGTCTATATAAAGAACACTTATATTTATAAAACCTGTGTGGTGTCCATCTGTAGTGTTTTCACTGTATTACTGTATGTGTTCACAAATGCTTAACACACTGCTTCTGAGATAAGGCTGTCTGCTCATGCCAAGCTACCAAGTGGTGAGAAGGGGTTACCCAGGGGTGTAATCCCCTTTCCCTGACTAGAAGCAAGGGTCTTTATTTGGTTAAAGGTACCTACCTCTGCCAACTAGAGACCCCCAGTTCTACCAGGGGCCAGGTAAGTTTAACACTCACATCCAACATCATGACTCAGCTGGGTCACATGTATACCATTTTGTGCAGCCGAGCTTGCTTTCAACTTCTATACCTATGTCTCTGGGTCCCAGTTCCAGGGTACAGTTTCACTCCTGATGGCACTGTCCGTATCCAGTTACACTTTTGGCGGAGGAGCCATCCTCCATCCAAAATGTTCTTACCACAATGCAGGGATGATTAGGGGGGAGAATTGGGCCAGCAGGAGCATTCAAGACAAAAGGGGCCCCTGCACATCGCTGCCAGTGGCCTCCAATTGTCACCACCCTCACACCTGGGCACTCACTTCTTTTAGAAAATATCCTCCGAGTGATATGTTGTCATTGCCGGGGCTGCCATTTATTTAAAGCAGGTTGCAGGGTTGAGCCACAGCCGCCTGGGCAGAACTTCCCAAGCTGGAGTGCAACATGGTGTTGCAGGCTATTTCCTCACCACTTTGGCTCATTCATTAATGCGCTGGGCTGTTCAGCATCTTCATACCCAGGGTAACCTCGCTTTCTGCTGCAGGACGCCGACGCCATCTGTCTCATCGCCCGGGACCCTACTGCCTATCCACCGTGGCTCCACCATCCCCTAAAGCATCCAGGCTGCCCTGCCACAGGTCGACAGCGTCCGCACTGCAGTCCCAGTCCACCAGCTTGGCATGGCCATCCGTGGCGTGCACCACTATGGGCTCAGGAAACAAAGAGCTGGCACAGTCGCTATCATGGGAGCAGCCACTCCCCATCTTCATCTGCTGAATTTCACCCAGATGGCCCCCACCGGAGTCTTGATCTCCACCGTCAAAGCCCCGAAGGGTTCTCTGATATGGGGAGAGCCAAGATTATAGAAGGGGCCATCTTGGAAGACAGGATCAATGCCGGTCTTAGGGCTTCCTGTTACATGAGCTTGGGACTACGAGTCCTTCCCCATCGTGCCTCAAGCCAAGCCCCCTAATGGTCTAATTGTTATTTGCAGTCTTTGACTTTAAAACGCTTCAATATATAACTATAAAGAATAGGCCGCTGCTTGTTTTTTACCTTTAAAACTAGTCGAGTCATACAGTGATTGGCTTTCTTACGCAAAGCCGTTTCCCACATGTGATTATGTTTTATGGCCCATTGTGGTTTGCAAGTGTAGATTTTCTCCGACAAGCAATACTGTGTTGCACCTTCTTCCTGTTATCCTCTTATACCTTTCTTGAGGTATTCAACATTGATAACTTGATAGGCGCCTCACCATCAATATTTAAGTTAGTAGAGTGTTTGAACGGTCAATTCTTTGCTTATATTTTGACTGTTTTATTGTGACCCCCCCCCACACACACACACACACCTCCGGTGTATGTTGCAGTTTGTGGCTCATCTTCTACCATTAGTCATTTCTATGTATTGCCGTCTGTGTCAGATTTGGTGGTAATTTACAGGGACGTACGAGCAGTTGTGTGAGTGCACTCTAGCTTATGGTTCAATCCCTGCTACATACTGGTGACGTGCCTTCAAGGGTGTTGCTGAGTTGTGCCAGTGCTGCGTGGTCTGTGGTCTGTGATAGCCGGGAATTTTTTCCATCTGTTTAAATCTGTAACATTAATAATATTTATTATATACTGGAAGGGGGTCAGCGGCTTTTGTTGTTATTAAAAGTCCTCTTTCTTATTCAGATAAATATATTGTGGGGTATTGCAGTGTCTTCTTTACTCCACTGTAGTTACAATCTTCTGTAACAATTGTCTGAAATTGAAATAGATGCCCCTAGAATGGCTTAGTGAGTTTAATGATCACAGCAGAAATAAGTAGTAATGTGCATGTCACCAGTTTGAATCTCACTCAGCCTTCCATCATCAGTAAATAGAATATCAATATATTGGATAATAGTAGCACCTGCTATTGACTATGCTTATTTGTATATGTTCCAATTGCATTATGAAGTGCTATGTAAAAAGTAATTATTAAAAAAAAAAATGGATTTTCTGCAATATACACTTTGATTTTCCTCTCCTTCATTGGAAACATTTGGCAACATTAAAAACATCATTTATACAATCACAACATTATTTAAACACTACAAAAAAAAGCAATTTACCGCTTTGGGTACAAAAAAACATTATTACACACATCATCCTTCCCCAGGAAACAAGCGGCCAGAACATAACTAATTTTGCCCTTGAAAGGACGCTTGTATCATCGTTGACTCCATCATCATTGGGAGCCATGTTGCCGCTTACCAGAAGCATTATCCATGGGTATTGACACACCATCTAACCAACACACATGAGAAATCACATCTATTTAAGTTATTCAGCAACAACATTGTTGCACTAGCAGGTACAACTCACACCACTACTCTTTTATTTTTATTTCACCCAGTGGGATTATGTCAAAGCTGCCTCTTGTATGAAGGGCATCTGCATTGGGTTAACAACCTTCACTAACCAATCCTCAATATTTAGTGAACGAGTTTCCTTAAACTATGAGTTAAGTATTCACCGTTGTTTGCCTATAATGTAATCTACTGGAATGAAATCCTCTTTAACAGAAAGCAACACCACTTTTAAACAATCTAGAAGGAAAGTTCCAATTTCTTCTGAGAGCAATCTTGCTCTGGGCTAAACCAGACAAAAGAAATATTCACTGTAAGATCTAAGGGACCTATTTGTGAGCTGGTCTGCGTCACGTTTGCACCATGCAACATAGTACATGCGCAACGCAAACCTTACATGTCATTGTCAAGCCACGCAAGGCCACTTTGTGTGGCCCTGAGTGGCTCCATAAATCTGGAGTAAAGCAACGCAGTGCAAATTGCTGCGTTGCCTTATTCTGCCCTAGGATCGCGTTCCATGGGAAACATCCTTTACAATGAATGTTTTACAACGCGGTACCATTACCACGCAGCTTTTACAAGTCGTTACAACGACTTTTCCTGGAGGGCACTCTAGGATAGGAAATAGTTTAATTTACTATCCAACACCTTCCCTACTATCCACGGGGACTGGAGTTGGAATAGTAAATTAAACTATTCACTATCCAGCGCCCCCCAACGCAAGTCGTTGTAATGACTTGCGTTGTAAATCCTGCATCGTAATGGTACGTGTTGTAAAAGCACGCGTTGTACCGTCATACATCCGCGTTCCATGGGTGTTGCATGGGTGTTCCCACGCAACTCCCATGATTTTAGAGGCATTCCCAGATTTACCAGAACTGGTAAACCTGGGAAGGTGCCAAAAGAGGCACCTTCCCAGGGGCGACGAAGGGAGGAGAAATATCTATATTTCTCCTTGTTACTTCCACTTTCTGTGCGCTGTATTGCTCAGCACAAAAAGAACGAGGAAAAGAGGGCTATGCCTCCCACAATTGTTTTTGTGCAGGAAGGTGGCCCTTCCCGTATAAAAACAATCTTGCATGCAACAGAGACACCCTTGCACATGTCTGCTGTGGCACTAGGCTCCCAAAAGGGCGCCAGCGCAGGGGAAAGGACAGGAGTGTGTAGTATCGACTTAAATACATATTCCTGCCCTTTGCCTCTCATGCATTGCAGCAAGATGACCTGCTGTGTTGCACTGCATGACAAGTTCGTAAATAGGCCTCTAAGTGTATTTAATTATATGATAAGTCAAGATATTTGTGAACAACACTGCATGGAAGAAAATCCATAAACACAGCCCAGAATATCAGAGGGTCAGAGCATGCAAATCAGAAACTGAAGTAAGCCCCATTTTGAGATAAATATTATTGAAAGTCAAAGTGAGACATTTTTTTTTTTTAAGTTTGATTTATTAAGGAAGAGAAATCAGGGGGGAAGAGGGAGGGGGATGAAGGAGAAGAGTTACAATAAATGGATAAAAGAAATAAACAATGTAATAATAATTTCATAAAAAGTAAGCATTACAAGCATGGAGAATTATGAACACATCATGGGTATATAAATACAATGAATAAAACACAGTATAAGAAATGCATTAATCATAGTAATCAATTAAAGAGAGAAAACAGGTAATAAGAAAATCACAGAGGTTTGCGAACTTCAACTATTTCAGGAGTAGGAGAGGAATGAACAGGGGCAGAGGAAGAGAGGTATGTTACCAAAGGAAGCCAAAGCAGATCACGTTTGATAGCTAGGGAGATGGGAGATACATAATTGGTGTCTAAACGATGGTTAAAACAAACTGCATTCCACCGAGACTGATATGAAATATTTGCAGCCTGTTTCCAGTTAGAAGTGACAATATGAAAGGCTACAGCAATGAAAAGGTCAAGCAAAGGGTAGTGATTGGGGGAATGAGGGAGATCTGATGAGAGGGAACCAAGAAAAACTAGTGAGGGTGAAAAGGGGACCTGAAATTGTAAAATCTTTTGTATTTGCCCCCAAACCAATTGCCAGAACTGGGAGGTAGGAGGGCATTCAAACAACATATGTTTAATATCAGCAGAAGGGCAAGGACAAGACCAACAAGTAGAGGGAAAGTCTGGTGAAAAACGGGATAAGGCAAGTGGAGTAAATAAAGATCTGTGATAAATAAAAAATAAAGTTTGGGTAGTGTTAGCAGCTCTAGAGGTCTTATGAAGTTTAGTCCAAATTTTATCCCAAAAAAGTACTGGCCAGTTCTGAGAAAAATCCAATTCCCATGCAAGTTCAATGCGAGATTTCAATCTATCATTAGTAAAACGGAAAGAATTATATAGAGCGGATGCAGAAGGAGAGGTCTCTAGTAAAAGGGAAGTAGATCTACGATCTAACGGAACATCATTGGAAGGTGGAAGAGATTGAAGATATGAAAGCAAGACTGGATAAAGGGTATTTGTTGGACTTGGCCTTTTCCCCCCAAATGTTTCGCTTTTGACCCCCTTGTCTGAAATGTCTCCCCCATGGGATTAAACCTGTATAGGCCATGAGTGGTGTGAGACACCTTGTTAAAAATGTAATGTCATTTAATGGTGTGAGCACTTGTAAATTTCCCCATTTTAAAAATGCACCTGACTAAAATGTACTGTGTTTAAAATGGATGCCATGGCCATGGGTTTTGCCACTGTACTGCCATAGGTCAGCGGTCTAGTTATTATTACCCAGCTACCCCTAGCTTTTGGAGGGAAAGCCTGGCACCCAGGGTGCTCACCCCCTCCCCTTGAGCCAGTTTAGGCTAGTTTTGCCAACATTCTAGAAGGTTCTGGCACTGCCAGGGAGGAGGGTATAAATAAGGGGGATGTGCCACCAGAGAGTCAGTCAGCGCTGGGACAAGAAAGAGAGGGGATCTGCTGCGAGGAGCTACCGCCACATGGGCCTGTGAGCTGGGCCCTGCACCCCTAAAACCCCCTACTCTACTGTCCCCTGGGCCCCTGATAAGGGAGGGCCCTTACCCAGGTCACTGACGCTGTTTGGACCTGGAACTGCGCCAGCGCAGCGCGACAGAAGCCCCAGGAGGTGAGGAGTGTGCCCCTGGGCTGCCTGGAGAAACTGTTGCCCCTTTGTGAGGTACTGACTATCAAGCGCTGCAGAGGGAGTGTGCCCCTGAGGAGCTGTTCTGCGACTGTCCGGCCCCCCTTGGGAAGTTGTGACCCCTGTGGAAGCCCTGACGCTGTGAGAGACTGCCTGCATAGCGCTGTGTGAGGAAGCGCTATAACTTGGAAGCGCTATAGAAGGGCTGGAGTTGTGCCCCCGCTGCGTGGCCCGAGTAAGGAGCTGGGGAGTGTAGCCTGAGGGAACTGAGGTGATTACCAAGCGCCCAGGGAGCTTCCCCACGTTTTGGCGCGCATTTGTGGTGAAATAAATAATTAAATACAAGGGAGCCTACCCCTTATTGCAGCCGGGATCACCGTCGCAGCCCGGGCGCTGAGGAGACTGTGGCGCTGCTCGGAAATTGCGCCTGGGGCCGTAAATCACCGCCGCGGCCCGGCGGCGCCTTGAAGGGACCCCCTTCATCGTGACTATCGTCGCGGCGGCCCCCGGTACCAGAAGAGGGCCACCGAAGTGAAGAAGGGGCCGCGCTAGGCCCTGAGGCCGCGGCACACGCGTCACGTGACGGGGGTGCCCGGCCGCTTCATCGGCCCGCCCCCGCCAACGCCGCGCAGGGATTGGCTGCCGGCCAGCAGCCCGAGAACAGGAGCCGAGTCGAAGCCCCGGGTCCCCGTGAGGTAAGGAGGGGGACCCGGGTGAAACGTCAGCGTGGAGCCCCCGTGTCGAGGGGTAGCCCCGAAGCAGAAGCGACCTGAGCGGGAGGCCACCCCGCCGGTCTGTGCCCCCGAGAGAGGGGACGGAGAGTTAGGCGGGGTCGGGGCACACTGTCGGTGCCAGCCCCGCCTCCCGACCCGAAGCCGGCCGGAGGAGCAGAGTGCCTGCGGGGCTCCCGTTAGGAAGAGGGAGCCCCGATTGTGCTGCAGGAGCCGTGTGGGGTGGGAGGAGAGCCAGGCGGGCTTCCCCCCACGTGTGCCCAGACACCGCGTGTGTCCCCTGAGGCCTCTCCGAGGCCGGGTTGTAAGCCCGGGCCCCTGTGAGGAAGGGAGGCCCGGGTGAGGCAAGAGGGTGGCCACCCAGAGGCAGTTTTGAACCCCCGGGCTCCCGTGAGGAGGAGGAGGGGCCCGGGTGAAGCCGCAGAAGGGGAGGGCCTCGAGGCACATTGTCGGTGCCTGGCCCCTACTGAGAAGGAGACCTCCCCAGAACCCCGGTGAGTGGGGCCTACGTTACCCTGTGTGGTGGTTGGGGGGCTGGAGTCGGGGCACAGGGTCGGTGCCCGCCCCGAGGTCCTGACTAACTTTCCAGGTGCCCCGTCGGGCAGTGGGCACCTGCAACGTTGGGCCCCCAGCGGAGTCTGTGGCCCCAGTAGACTGTGACAGTTGTAGGAGGCCGATAACTAGCCCATAGGGTCCCCCAAGGAATTATCGATGCCCCCCCCCCTGAGTCACGGCCAAATCTTATGTCAATGCTGGGTGCTTAGGATACTGCGCCCCTGCCTATGTTTGACACTACTGTTATGTACTGCCTAGGTGATTTAATAGGTAAGGCTTTTGTGCCCCCGGGCAGGTGAATGTGACTTTTCCTTTACAGGTGTGGTGCGCTTCGGTGCCAAGGCTGATTACCCTGCTAATGTGATTATGCTAATGTTATGCCTACACTAAGGTTATTGAGGCCCAGGTATACTGTTGTTTTACACATGATGGGTGATTGTATGCTTTGGTGCCCACAGGGCAAGTGAAGGTACCTTTTCTTACAGGTTTGGGCCTGGTGAGCCCCATGCTGGCCTGACATGTTATTCCAGGCCCCGGTTTATGCCCATGTTAAATGCGTTTTAGGCTGATGTTTGATACCCACAGGTTTATGGTGGAGGAAGCCTCGCTGATTTATTACAGGTGCTCCTGCCTGCTATTATATGCTGTACTGCCATGAAGTTTTTCCTCTACAGGGGTCGGGCTGGAGTTATAGTGCACGGTGTGTACTCATGCTAATGGTATTTTGCATTACAGCCTGTCACTAAGGATGAGAGCCTGAGTTGGCCCCGCCATATTGGCCCAAGGTTCAAAGTTAATTTAGTCACATTTTTATATTTCAGATGGACTTATAGACTCAGCCCTTACTTCCCATGTAAATAACCCCCCTTTATACACTTGGCTCTGGTGCCAGTAGGCGCCATGTGATGATACCACTGTTATGTATTATTCCTTTGCAGGTGGAGACACTAAACTTCTTAATTTTTCCAACTCAAACTGGTGTCCTGCCTCTTTTGTGGTGTGCCTGGTGTGTCGTCGGTAGGTACTGCGTGAGTGCTTCACATGTCCTTCGAAGTTTGGCCTGCCCGCTTGGTCCGTGCTACCCCCCCTTGGAGATTTGGGTAACCCCATTTCTTACATTGGCGGCGAGCGGTGGGATAGGACTTGTGTTTGCGCAGTACCACGGCGGCCACGGGTTACACCACAAGTAGAGCTTTGAGAGTGATCATAGCCTTGTTGTGGGGATTATTGTTTGGCTGAAGATTGTTTGCTATATTGCTTCCTCCTGAAAGTGTTTTGTGAAAATTGTGTCCCCTTGGTCCACTGTGGGTGTGTCCCGGGAAACCTCACCACGATGGGGTTGGTTTATGAGGAGGTGGAACTGATGGAGTACACCGAACAGGAAGTAATAAACTTCCTCAAGGAGAGAGGGATACCCCCAGTAGGAAATATTAGGAGAAAGTTGTTTCTTTATGAGGCCCTCAAGAGGGGAGGGCCCTTAAAGATCAGTGGGGACCTGTCTGATTACCCCCCCCCGAGTATTGGAAGGGTGGATTCGGTAGAAGCCAGTGGGAGGGCTCCCAATCTGTAACCCTGAAGGGCAATTACCCCGATGAAAAGGAGGAAGAGTTTAACAGGGCAGAGACGCCAGTAGCTGATGAGGACACCGTAGATAGGGAGTCTCGCACTGGGTCCTGTCCCGGGGGCACTGCCCCATCCCTTTCCCTGTCCCCAGAAGAGTGGGTAGATAGGAGGGAAGAAAGGGAGCATCAGCTAGTGCTGGAGAAGCTCAGATTTGAGCAGGCCATGGAGTTAGCGCAGCTGACGATTCAACAGCAGAGGCTAGAGACGGACATGGTCCTAGCCCAGGAGAGGATGGCAGAGGCGGAGAGGGCCTTTGTCAGGGAGAGAGATGCTCAGGTGGGTAGGTTGTCCCCTGAGAGTGGTTTTAAGAGCCTAGATACACCGAAGAGGGTGGGATCCAGTGGTGGCAGCGAGTTTAGGTCCAGTGCAAGGAGTCCCATTCCTGAAGCCCAGGAGACCGTGCCTGATTCACAGGAAGAGGGGGACGGGTTAGTGTTCAGGGGCAGGGGAAAACTGTCCCACCAGTCCTGGTGAGAGTTTGAGGAGGAGTGTTGGACTGCATTGGAGGACTGGGTGGTGAGAAGAGCAGTGGAGGATTGGGAAGGGCTGTGCCATGCCGTTATTCGGGAGCACATGCTGAGGAGTTGTGTACTAGTCTGCGTCACCATCTGTTGCAGTGTAGGTTCTCAGACCCCAGGGAACTTGCACAGGAGGCAGACCTCTGGGTAAGTGCCAGAGCGTCTGGGAAGACATTGGGGAGTGATCCTGAAGGGAGTGGTGTAGGGATCTTTCGACCCAGTGTGGCGGGATAGGTGAGGAGTGACCCAGCTAGGTCCCAGGAAAGTGAGAGGGTGGTAGGGCCTCACATCCCATCTAATGGAGGGAGTGAGACAGGGAGGTGTCCCGAGGTGCCCCAACCACAGTCACAGGGCCTGGAGAGTTCTTTAAAGGAACCCCCGGGTGGGAGCCTAGGCTGTCCCGATGTGCCTTCTCGTGAAGGGGATCCCCTAGTATCAGGAGAACCCGGAGTATCAGTAACCAGAGCTCCAGTGGTTCGGGGGTCTGACCAATCACAGGGTTTAGATCCTGGACTGGGGTTCCAGGTTCAGGGGTTGCCTGACCTGGACATTGGGGTACCTGTAACCAAGGTCCCTACCAGTTTGACTCCCAGGGGTACTTCTCCCGGTGGGAGGGTGCGGAACTCTGGGAGGGGTGCAGAGGGAGCAAGGTCTCTCCTCTGTCACCGGCTCAGCCAAAGGGCGCAGATCCCGGGTTGGGTGGCCAGGTTGAGGGTTTTCCGGACCTGGCGGGTGGGACATCTGTGTTCAGAGTCCCCCCAAAGTTGACTCTCAGGGGTACTACTCCAGTTAGGAGGGTGTGGAACTCTGGGAGGGGGTGCAGGGAGAGGGAGGACTCGCCCCTGTCACCGGTGCAACCTGAGGGTTTCGACTCCAGGTTGGGGAGAGAGTGGTTGTGTGAGGGTGTCCCCAGGAGAAGGAGATGGAGAAACCCTAGGAGGAGAAGTAGGGGGAGGAAAGCCTCGCCCCTGAGAGCTGGTCAGCTTGAGGGTGTAGACCCCAGGTGGGTGGGCCAGTGGCAATTTGGAAGGAAGAGAGTGGTCCAAGAGCATTACAAGCCTGAGGCTAGAGCTTCCCACTCTAGTAAGGAACAAGGGCCAGAGATTTCTGGATGGCCTAGAGGCCAGTCCTGGCCACATCCCACTAGGGAACATCAGTGGGGTGGTTTGGTTGGAGAAGGGAGGGTTGCGAGAGAGAACCATTGGGTTCCAGAGTGGAAAAGAGACTGCAGGTGCTCCTGTAGTTGCAGGCCTGCGTCCACCTTTTTCCGTCCCAAGCAGGGAAGCCCATCAAGGTATTGATCGATCTACCCTGGCTTTTGGCTGGGGGGGAGCTGTGTTGGGCTTGGCCTTTTCCCCCCCAATTTTTCGCTTTTGACCCCCTTGTCTGAAATGTCTCCCCCATGGGATTAAACCTGTATAGGCCATGAGTGGTGTGAGACACCTTGTTAAAAATGTAATGTCATGTAATGGTGTGAGCACTTGTAAATTTCCCCATTTTAAAAATGCACCTGACTAAAATGTGCTGTGTTTAAAATGGATGCCATGGCCATGGGTTTTGCCACTGTACTGCCATAGGTCAGCGGTCTAGTTATTATTACCCAGCTACCCCTAGCTTTTGGAGGGAAAGCCTGGCACCCAGGGTGCTCACCCCCTCCCCTTGAGCCAGTTTAGGCTAGTTTTGCCAACATTCTAGAAGGTTCTGGCACTGCCAGGGAGGAGGGTATAAATAAGGGGGATGTGCCACCAGAGAGTCAGTCAGTGCTGGGACAAGAAAGAGAGGGGATCTGCTGCGAGGAGCTACCGCCACATGGGCCTGTGAGCTGGGTCCTGCACCCCTAAAACCCCCTACTCTACTGTCCCCTGGGCCCCTGATAAGGGAGGGCCCTTACCCAGGTCACTGACGCTGTTTGGACCTGGAACTGGTCCAGCGCAGCGCGACAGAAGCCCCAGGAGGTGAGGAGTGTGCCCCTGGGCTGCCTGGAGAAACTGTTGCCCCTTTGTGAGGTACTGACTATCAAGCGCTGCAGAGGGAGTGTGCCCCTGAGGTGCTGTTCTGGGACTGTCCGGCCCCCCTTGGGAAGTTGTGACCCCTGTGGAAGCCCTGACGCTGTGAGGGACTGCCTGCATAGCGCTGTGTGAGGAAGCGCTATAACTTGGAAGCGCTATAGAACGGCTGGAGTTGTGCCCCCGCTGCGTGGCCCGGGTAAGGAGCTGGGGAGTGTAGCCTGAGGGAACTGAGGTGATTACCAAGCACCCAGGGAGCTTGCCCCATGTTTTGGCGCGCTTTTGTGGTGAAATAAATAATTAAATACAAGGGAGCCTACCCCTTATTGCAGCCGGGATCACCGTCGCAGCCCGGGCGCTGAGGAGACTGTGGCGCTGCTCGGAAATTGCGCCTGGGGCCATAAATCACCGCCGCGGCCCGGCGGCGCCTTGAAGGGGCCCCCTTCGTCGTGACTATCGTCGCGGCGGCCCCCGGTACCAGAAGAGGGCCGCCGAAGTTAAGAAGGGGCCGCGCTAGGCCCTGAGGCCGCGGCACACGCGTCACGTGACGGGGGCGCCCGTCCGCTTCATCGGCCCGCCCCCGCCAACGCCGCGCAGGGATTGGCTGCCGGCCAGCAGCCCGAGAACAGGAGCCGAGTCGAAGCCCAGGGTCCCCGTGAGGTAAGGAGGGGGACCCGGGTGAAACGTCAGCGCGGAGCCCCCGTGTCGAGGGGGAGCCCCGAAGCAGAAGCGACCTGAGCGGGAGGCCACCCCGCCGGTCTGTGCCCCCGAGAGAGGGGCCGGTGAGTTAGGCGGGGTCGGGGCACACTGTCGGTGCCAGCCCCGCCTCCCGACCCGAAGCCGGCCGGAGGAGCAGAGTGCCTGCGGGGCTCCCGTTAGGAAGAGGGAGCCCCGATTGTGCTGCAGTAGCCGTGTGGGGTGGGAGGAGAGCCAGGCGGGCTTCCCCCCACGCGTGCCCAGACACCGCGTGTGTCCCCTGAGGCCTCTCCGAGGCCGGGTTGTAACCCCGGGCCCCTGTGAGGAAGGGAGGCCCGGGTGAGGCAAGAGGGTGGCCACCCAGAGGCAGTTTTGAACCCCCGGGCTCCCGTGAGGAGGAGGGGCCCGGGTGATGCCGCAGAAGGGGAGGGCCTCGAGGCACATTGTCGGTGCCTGGCCCCTACTGAGAAGGAGACCTCCCCAGAACCCCGGTGAGTGGAGCCTACGCTACCCTGTGTGATGGTTGGGGGGCTGGAGTCGGGGCACAGGGTCGGTGCCCGCCCCGAGGTCCTGACTAACTTTCCAGGTGCCCCGTCGGGCAGTGGGCACCTGCAACGTTGGGCCCCCAGCGGAGTCTGTGGCCCCAGTAGACTGTGCCAGTTGTAGGAGGCCGATAACTAGCCCATAGGGTCCCCCAAGGAATTATCAATGCCCCCCCCCCCCTGAGTCACGGCCACACCTTATGTCAATGCTGGGTGCTTAGGATACTGCGCCCCTGCCTATGTTTGACACTACTGTTATGTACTGCCTAGGTGATTTAATAGATAAGGCTTTTGTGCCCCCGGGCAGGTGAATGTGACTTTTCCTTTACAGGTGTGGTGCGCTTCAGTGCCTAGTTTTGATAGTTGGCTGATTACCCTGCTAATGTGATTATGCTAATGTTATGCCTACACTAAGGTTATTGAGGCCCAGGTATACTGTTGTTTTACACATGATGGGTGATTGTATGCTTTGGTGCCCACAGGGCAAGTGAAGGTACCTTTTCTTACAGGTTTGGGCCTAGTGAGCCCCATGCTGGCCTGACATGTTATTCCAGGCCCCGGTTTATGCCCATGTTAAATGCGTTTTAGGCTGATGTTTGATACCCACAGGTTTATGGTGGAGGAAGCCTCGCTGATTTATTACAGGTGCTCCTGCCTGCTATTATATGCTGTACTGCCATGAAGTTTTTCCTCTACAGGGGTCGGGCTGGAGTTATAGTGCACGGTGTGTACTCATGCTAATGGTATTTTGCATTACAGCCTGTCACTAAGGATGAGAGCCTGAGTTGGCCCCGCCATATTGGCCCCAGGTTCAAAGTTAATTTAGTCACATTTTTATATTTCAGATGGACTTATAGACTCAGCCCTTACTTCCCATGTAAATAACCCCCCTTTATACACTTGGCTCTGGTGCCAGTAGGCGCCATGTGATGATACCACTGTTATGCATTATTCCTTTGCAGGTTGGAGACACTAAACCACTTAATTTTTCCAACTCAAACTGGTGTCCTGCCTCTTTTGTGGTGTGCCTGGTGTGTCGTCGGTAGGTACTGCGTGAGTGCTTCACATGTCCTTCGAAGTTTGGCCTGCCCGCTTGGTCCGTGCTACCCCCCCTTGGAGATTTGGGTAACCCCATTTCTTACAGTATTGTATTGCGCTCGGGCAGAACCAGGCAAAGAGAAAAGAGATTGAAGATCTTGGAAGGAGAGAGGCGTAGCCTGAGAAAGTAATTGAGAAATCCAATATATTCCTCGAGAGGGCCAAGATTTCCAAAAAACGGTGCGATTACGAATTTTGAGAAGAGAATTATTCCAAATCGGTTGTTCGTGAATGGAGAGGAGGTATGGATAAGATGAAGTTAAGTAGGGAGAAAGAAGATTACGAAAATAATAATAATAATAATAATAAAAACATTTCTAAAGCGCACAAACAGTGTATCCCCGCGCTGACTGCAGACTAAACTAACAGAGGGAAAGGACGGAAAAGGCGAAGGGCAGAGTTATTGAGGGAAAAGATGGGTTTTTAATCTGGCTCTGAAAAGGGTTTCTGAGGGTTCCATACGCAAATGGACGGGGAGGGCATTCCAGTGTTTTACTCCAAGGTATCGGAAGGAGCGACCCCCCATTTTGGCTCTGTGAATACGAGGGAGCTTGAATTGTGTCATTCCTGAGGATCTAAGATCTCTGATCGGACAATGGATGGTGAGACGGTTTCTTAGATAGATGGGTCCCTTGTTATGGGCAATCTTGTGGGCATAGCAAAGGCTTTTAAATCTAATTCTTTCCCTAACAGGGAGCCAGTGAAGTTTGGCCAGTACCGCTTTGGAAGATGTTCTTTTAGGAAGACCCAGTACCATGCGGGCGGCAGCATTTTAAATACATTGTAACTGATGTAACTGCTTTTGGTTCACGCCTAATAGGAGAACATTTCCGTAGTCCAAATGAGGCGTTATAAGCGCGTGTACAATCGTTTTTCTTGTTTCTGTCGGGATGAGATCTATAATTTTTCTCAGGATTTTTAGCGTGCCAATGCATTTACCTATTGTTTTGTTAACTTGAGATTTTCCTGAAAGATCAGAGTCAATCATAATCCCTAGATTTTTAACCTTCTCTACGGGGCGGGGAAAGTCACCCAAAGCTGCCGGCCACCATGCCTGGGACCATATTGAGATTTTGTTCCCGACCACCAACACCTCCGTTTTGTCTCCATTTAAACGGAGGCAGTTGTTGTCCATCCATGTGGCGACAGCAGCCATGCAGCCAGAGAAATTGATGGCAGATTTCTCACTGTCTGGGGTAAGCTTGAACATAAGCTGGGTGTCGTCCGCGTAACTAACAATGCCCACCCCAAAGTTCTCTACGACGCGAGCCAGGGGCTCCATATAGATGTTGAATAAGGTAGGGCTCAAACTAGAGCCCTGTGGAACCCCATAGCTCACGTCCCGAGAGGATGATTTGAAGGGTGGGCAATGTATCCGGAACGATCTTTTAGTGAGGAAAGACTTGAACCAAGCCAGTGCATGTTCCTTCACTCCTATATCCGAAAGTCGGGACAGCAGCGTGGCATGTAGCACAGTGTCAAAAGCTGCGCTTAAGTCTAACATGACCAGCGCTGCTGTCTCTCCCCCGTCCACCATCTTGCGAATGCATTCCGTGGAATATAAAACAGCTGATTCCGTGGAATAGCCAGGTCTAAAACCTGATTGTGTCGGGTGGAGAACATCTACTGATTCTAAAAAAGCCATAAGTTGTTTATTGACTATTTTTTCTATAATCTTGGCACATTGTGGCAGGAGGGAGATAGGCCTGAGATTTTGGAATTGGATAACAGAGATATTCGTTTTTTTTTTAGAGGAATAACTTGTGCTGTTTTCCAAGCCTCAGGAACATAACATTCTTTAAAGGAAAGGCTTATCATGTTTCTTAATTGGTCAATGAGACACTTTTCCATGATGTCTTTACTTTTTGCTAGAGGACACACATCATTGGGGGAACCTGAGTGGATACTATTGATGATAATGGCCAGATCTTTATTGTCAGGTGTGGTAAATTTAGTAAGGATAGTCTTTTGAGTGGGGGGGTTTCTGGACCTTGTCTCTTTACCTGATGTAGAGGATTTGGGAAAGGTAGCGTGAATTTTCTCCACCTTTTCGACAAAGAAGTCAGCTATTTCTTCGCATATGTCATTGGAGTAAGTATCCTGAGTATCTAGACATGTTGTATCTGTGAGTTCCTTATAAATGCGGAATAATTCTTTTGTAGGATTGGTGGCCTCTTCAATTCTAATTTGAAAAAAAGCGCTTTTTTCCTCTCTTAGCGATTTCTGATAAGATTTTAGTTCCACTTTATAAATTTCCTTAAGTTCAGGAGAGTAGCATTTTCTCCACTTGCGTTCTGTCGCTTTGCAGTGTGACTTAGCGATTTTAGGTTTTTCCGTGTACCAAGGTTCTGACTTAGTTCTCCTAACTGGGGGCTTCGAGGTCCACGGGGCAATTTCATCTAATGCCTTGCTCAACCATAATTCATAATTGTTCCAAGCGTCTCGCAGGGAATGTCCTGAGGGCGGAGGGTGTTTTTTTTATTCGCTGATCAAGCGTTCAGGGGTGTAGTCTTTCCAGTTACGGCGCTTAGAAAACAAAAGTTTATTAGGAGCAATCTTAGTGATGTTAATTGGGATGTTAAAAGTGATTATGTAATGGTCTGACCAGATTATAGGGACCGGGGGGGATATTTCAATTCCTTCCCAGGTGGCAAACACAGGGTCGAGTAAGTGGCCATGTTGATGCGTGGGGTTGCTTGATAGCAATGTTATTCCCAACGCATGCAATGCTGTTTTGAGTATTTTGGCCTCTTTAGCGTTATTATCTTCAAAATGAAGATTCAGGTCCCCTAGAATCATAAAGTTATTATGCTTTATAGCTAACTGAGTGGCTATTTCTATTAGTTGGCTGGAAAAAAGGGTTGCATTGCCAGGAGGACGATATATAAGCAGACCAGTAACGGTCATCGTCGGGGTCAGTTTTATGGAGAAAGTCCCACATTCACTATGAATGATGGCTTTGTTCGTGAGAGTGCATTCCAATTCCTTTTTGCAAATCAATGCGAGTCCTCCACCGCGTTGTTTAGACCTATCAATTCTAAGCAAACTGTAGTTAGGGGGTATTATCTCTAAGATATCGGGGGATGAAGATTCTTCTAACCATGTTTCAGTAAGAAACATTACATCAAAATCTTGTTTGTGCAGTAGATCTCGTATTTCCGTTTTGTGTTTAATCATGGATCTACAGTTAAGCAGCATCATTTTTAATTTGGGCTCGGGGGTATCACAAGTGGGAAAAGTAGGAAATGAATAGTCACATAACTTGCAATTAGATGGGATCATCATAGGGTCAATAGTATGTTGACAAGGTTTAGTAGAGGTCTTACCCAGTTCTAGAAGGGTAGTTCTCAAGTAATGAGTTCTTGGCTGATCAATCATCCTATCAGTGAACCGATGTAGATCAGTAGAGCCATGATGTCCTGCCCCGTGCCCCGTCTGGTCACGGACGGGCGCAGACGGGCAGGACTCTGGCTTGACTCCGGCGCGCGAACGGCGCTCTCGCAATGCGCGTCCGCTGCGCGGAGCCATGGACGTATGAATAAATGCCCTCGGTAGTGCGACGTGCAGCGCGAGCCCTCACTAAGATGGCCGCTGCCTGACTTCAATACTTGCCTAGACCCCACTGATGCCGGTCATAGAACTGACCACACCCCCAGGGCAGGCGAGTAAGTGTCTCTCAACTGAGATTCAATTGAATTAAAAGAACATTCGTCTTTGCCTAGAACGGCGCTGAGTAGGTAAACAATGCGCTATTACTGAAATCACTACTGGGATACCAGTCTATGTGCTATTAGCTCAGTGCTGGGGGGAAGGAAAGGACACACAGGGAAAAAGATTAAAAACCAAAGGTATTGTGGGTTTAAAAGCGATCCTGCCGGCTCAAGCCTCAGGAGTAAAGTCAAGCAATCTAAAGTGCACGCTGACTTTCCCTGAATAAATGCCCTCGGTAGTGCGACGTGCAGCGCGAGCCCTCACTAAGATGGCCGCTGCCTGACTTCAATACTTGCCTAGACCCCACTGATGCCGGTCATAGAACTGACCACACCCCCAGGGCAGGCGAGTAAGTGTCTCTCAACTGAGATTCAATTGAATTAAAAGAACATTCGTCTTTGCCTAGAACGGCGCTGAGTAGGTAAACAATGAGCTATTACTGAAATCACTACTGGGATACCAGTCTATGTGCTATTAGCTCAGTGCTGGGGGGAGGGAAAGGACACACAGGGAAAAAGATTAAAAACCAAAGGTACTGTGGGTTTAAAAACGATCCTCCCGGCTCAAGCCTCAGGAGTAAAGTCAAGCAATCTAAAGTGCACGCTGACTTTCCCTGAATAAATGCCCTCGGTAGTGCGACGTGCAGCACGAGCCCTCACTAAGATGGCCGCTGCCTGACTTCAATACTTGCCTAGACCCCACTGATGCCGGTCATAGAACTGACCACACCCCCAGGGCAGGCGAGTAAGTGTCTCTCAACTGAAATTCAATTGAATTAAAAGAACATTCGTCTTTGCCTAGAACGGCGCTGAGTAGGTAAACAATGCGCTATTACTGAAATCACTACTGGGATACCAGTCTATGTGCTATTAGCTCAGTGCTGGGGGGAGGGAAAGGACACACAGGGAAAAAGATTAAAAACCAAAGGTACTGTGGGTTTAAAAACGATCCTCCCGGCTCAAGCCTCAGGAGTAAAGTCAAGCAATCTAAAGTGCACGCTGACTTTCCCTGAATAAATGCCCTCGGTAGTGCGACGTGCAGCGCGAGCCCTCACTAAGATGGCCGCTGCCTGACTTCAATACTTGCCTAGACCCCACTGATGCCGGTCATAGAACTGACCACACCCCCAGGGCAGGCGAGTAAGTGTCTCTCAACTGAGATTCAATTGAATTAAAAGAACATTCGTCTTTGCCTAGAACGGCGCTGAGTAGGTAAACAATGCGCTATTACTGAAATCACTACTGGGAGAATGTGAAAGAATAGGCGAGCGAAGACGAGTTAAAGAAGATGTAAAGGATAGAAATTCACGGAAGGTAAAAGGAGAAATGAAAAAGGATTCATTCCAAATTCAGCCAGACAGGGGGATAATGAGGCAGATTAGATGAAAACCAGCGAGTCGATTGCTTCAGGGAAAAAGCGCGGTGATACTGTTTGAAATCAGGAAAACGGACTCCAGAGTGAGCTTTGTCTTTACGCAAAGAGGCGAGAGCTATTCGAGGTCGTTTACCGTTCCATAGGAATTTTAGTAATAAAGAGTCAATCTTCTTAAAGAAAGAAAGAGGAATGTGTAAGGGAAGCATAGAGATAGTATAAAGAAGCAAAGGGGATAGCATCATCTTTATAGAATTGAGTCGACCCCACCAGGACAAAAAGAGCGGATGCCAACGAGTGATAGCCGCATCCATTTTCTTATAAATATAATCAAAATTTAGTTTAAGAGTGTCAGATAATAAAGGAGCAAACCAAACTCCCAGGTATTTGATTTTGGATGGTTGCCATGAAAAACCTGTAGAAGAAAAGAGATGTTTCTGACAAAGAGGATTCAGAGGTAAAATTTCACATTTGTCAGCGTTCAAGCGGTATCCGGAAACTGCAGAGAAGGAAGAGACCTGCTGAAGAAAAGAGGGAATAGAGGTAACAGGGTTGGAGCAATAGAAAAGAATATCATTGGCATAAACCGACAATTTGACTTGTTGGGAACCAAAAGGAAAACCAGAAATAGTGTCATCTAAACGAATTTTAGTAAGGAAGGGTTCTAAGGCTAAAACAAAAAGTAAGGGAGATAAGGGGCAACCTTGACGAACCCCTCTATGTAAAGAAAAATAATCCGAGGACATCCCATTTACAAAAATAGAAGCTTGAGGATTAGAGTAAAGTAAAGAGATAGTAGAAATAAATTTAGGAGGGATACCGATCCAGCGTAAAGCCCCAAACATGAAGTCCCACCCAATCCTATCAAAAGCCTTCTCCGCATCCAGGGAAATAGCTGCGAAAGGAAGAGTGAGGGAAGAAGATTTGCTAAGAATGTTAAGAAAAACCCGGGAATTATCAGAGGAGAGACTCCCCTTGACAAAACCAGATTGTTCTCGGCCAATTATATCCGGTAAAAGGGGATCCATGCGTAGTGCTGATATCTTCACTAGAATTTTGTAATCAGTGTTAACTAAAGATATTGGACTATAATTCTTGCATAAGGAGTGATCCTTATCCTCCTTTGGAATTAAGCAAATTAAGGCTTGCTGAAAGGAACCGCTAGAGGAACCGGCATCAGAGAAAGATTGAAATAAAAGTAAGAGTTTAGGGAGAAGGAGAGAGGCAAAGTGGCTGTAAAATGCAATTGTAAAACCATCAGGGCCCGGAGATTTAGCATGATGTAGTTTAGATACAGCATGGGATATTTCAGAAAGTGAAATGTCCTGTTCCAAAGTGTGAAAATCAACATGTGAAAACGAGGGAGATGGAAGAGTTTGAAAGTAAGAAAGGAGATCATCAGGTGTTGGAACCTGTTCTGGGGTATAAAGCGCCTCGTAAAATTTGGCGAATTCAATGAGAATTTCTTTATCCTTAAACGTGGATTCACCGGAAGAAATTTTAATAGATTGGATTTTTGTGCGTTCTTTACGGATCTTTAAGTAGTTGGCCAGTATCTTCCCCATTTTATTCTTACCCCCATAGTATCTAGAATTACATTTTAGCAGAATATTAGAGGCAGCGTCTGTTGTGAATTTATTAAAAGAGATTTTTGCTTCAATGAGAGCCTTAAGGGAGGAATCAGATTTAGAAGTGTAATAAGCATGTTCTAAAGCTTTAATGTCAGCCAAAATTTTCTCCGACTTGATCTCTCGTAATTTCTTCCGCCGAGACACGAAGTTAATTTTAAAACCCCTAGAGGCTGCTTTGAATGAATCCCAAACCATAACAAAGGGGGAGTCAGGGGTTTGATTTAAAAGAAAAAAATCCTTGGCAAAAGCAGTAAATTCGGTACAAAAGGTGGATTCCAAAAGTAAAGCATTATTAAATCGCCATCTGCCAGAGTGGGGAGAGAAAGGGAGTAGGTCAAGATCTACAAAAACTGGGGCATGGTCGGAAAGTAGGATGGAACCAATCTCAGAACGAATAGCGTGTTGGGACAAGGATTTACTGAGAAAGATATGGTTAATGCGGGATTGGGATTGATGAGGAGGAGAGAAAAAAATATATTCTCTAACATCAGGATTGCATAATCTCCAAATATCTACTAAGGCATTGTTTTGAAAGGAGTTCACAAACTGCGTGTGCATTCTAGAGGGAACAAAAGTGACCTTCGAGTGTCTGTCAAGGAAGGGATCAACAATCTGATTACAGTCTCCACCAAGAAGTATGTAATCTCCAGAAAGGGAAGACAACTTGGAAGAAATAGTAGGCCAAAAGGATCTATCTATTCCAGTAGGAGCATATACATTAAAGAGAGTGAGTGGAATGTTATCAATGAGTAAATTAACAATGAGCCAACGACCATCAACATCATGTTCATGGGTAATCGAGGAAACATTTAACTTTTTATGTAACAAAAGTACAACCCCATTCTTCCTAGATGCGGTAGGAGAAACAAAAACATGACCCACCCAACAACGCTTAAGTTTTAAAGCCTCCGGTTCAGCAAGGTGAGTCTCTTGAAGGAAGGCAATGTCAGTTTTAAGTCTTGCTAAATAGAGAGAACCCTCTGTCTTTTAATGGGATTATTTAATCCCTTAACGTTCCATGTCGTTACACGGAATGAAACAATTTAGAAAAACAACTGAGCGCAACATGCTTAATAATGCATAATAAATACAATAGAGATAAAACGAGAATTAATGCATTAATAATAGAATGGAAAAATTGATAAAAGTGGAAACATAGTGATAAAGAGAGAGTAAAAAGAGGAAAGGAGAAGAAGAAATAAACGTGTGATGAGAAAGTAGAGAAACTGTTATAGAAAAAGGAGTAAAAGTGAGAAGTAAGAAAAGAAGAAGAGGGAAGAAGAGACTAGGAAGAAGGAAAAAAAGAAGAAAGAAGGAGAAGCGAGGAAAATTGCAAGAAAAAGTTGAAGAGTAAAAGGGAGAGAAAGAGGACAGAAACAAAGACAAACAAAGAGACAGTACAAGTTCGAAACGAACGACTGAAAGACATACTTACGAAAATGAAAATTCCAAAACAGGGATGAGGGTGGTGGTGGCGGGAGATGACGACGATAACAACCAGAGCCAACAACGAACCTTTAGTACCATAAATCCGATGAATAAGATAAGAAAACAATAGGATACATCAGGATGTAGGTGCAGAGGGACAAATCTGAAGAAATGAGAGAGACATTAGGAATGATTGATACAAGGGTGTACAACAAAAAAACACAAGCAAAGAAATAATGGGTAAAATTTAAAAGCAACAAAGTGATAAACACATGTTTAACAAAAACGAAAAGGAACAGATCAAGCAACGTCACAACAGAAAAGCAGAACTACAATGCTGGAAATCAATAAGGCAGTGAAATATTAAAGCCTGTCATCCAGGTTTGGAGGTGTCCATGACATCAGAACTGTGTTGGCGGAGGAAAGCTTGCAAGGCTGCAGGATCTTCGTATGTTGTTGTTCTGTCTTTGTAGGTGACCTTGAAAAGACAGGGATGCAAGAGACCATATCTGGCATTGAGAGCTCTTAATTGCGGTCGAAGGTCTAAGAACTTTTTCCTCCGATCTGCGGTGGCCTTGGAGACATCTTGCGAGAGATATAGGCGATGACCTTCCCAAATGATTTGCTTTTTGAGCTTGGCGGCTGAAAGGACCTGCAAGAGGTCAGTGTATTCCAGGAAGAGCATAATAACACCCCTTGGCTTAGGGGCCACCTTAGGAACGAGTCGGTGGGCTCGTTGGATGTTAATGGAGGATAAGGCCGGTGAGTCTAGGATCTTCGCAAGGAAAGATTGGAAGAAGATGGTAGGGTTAGACCCTTCTGTGAGTTCCGGAAGGCCATATAAGCGTAGGTTGTTCCTGCGATTTCTATTTTCCAAATCTTCTGTCTGACGTCTGAGGAGAAGGATCTCAGCTTCTATTGAAGGAATACGGGAACATGCAGAGTGGAAAGAATCCGAGGATTGTTCCAAGGTCGTGACACGAGAGTCTAGAGATGTCCATTTTTCTTGCATGGCCTGCATATTTTTTGTGGTGGCCTCCATAAAAGGCTTGAAGGCCCGTAACTCTTCTAGGATGAGATCCATAGAGGAAGATGAAGCGTTGCTCCCGGGAGACGGAGGGTCCTTCTTCAGGCGTTTGGTGGAAGTCAATGAAGACTGGGAAGACTGCGCCTTTCCTCCAATTTGAGCCTTCGGAATGGCACCATGTGTAGATTCAGACTTCGAGGATTTACCTTCCTCCATTTCCTGTGTAAGTGAGTCGGATTCAGAGCCAACAGGTAGTTTCGGAAAGTTGCGTTTCAAGGTGCGGAGTTTCTCCATGTAGGTTAGTCAGATTGATGAAAGTAGAGACCACAAGTCAATATAAAATATGAAAATCTCCTGATACAGAAAAAAGAGTGAAGAGCGATGAAAGAAGGTCTCAACACGAAGCCGTGATCAGAAGCAGGAGACGCACATAGCACAGCAGCAGGTGTTAGGCCGGGAAGGAAATCAGGATTAATTGAATAAGCTATTCAAGTGAGCCATGCGCCAAACTTCATGAGTGATGGTGACAATGTGGAGGAAGGAAAACAGCAGCAGGAAATATAGGCACACCCAGCGTTGTAAAAAGTTCAAGAGGGTACAAAGTCAATCTTCCAGGGAAAAACAGGTATGAGGAAACTTGTAGGAAAGTACGCCATGAATGTGGTTGATTCCCTGAAAGCAATCAATAAACTAGAGCCTCCTGACGCAGCACTTTAAAGCGTGGCATAGCAAAAGGGCAAATTCAAATGTTGGAAGACGTTGCACGAGTTCAATGTAGTTAGTACATAACGGCATGCAGGAAGAAAGAGAAGTGAGGCAGGTGAGCGATGAGGAGAAGCGCAAAAAGCTTAAAATGGCGCCCGAAATCAAAAGAGTGCGATATGAAAAGCGCTTCACAGCAAAGTCAGAGTTGAAATAAGCTCACCAGGAGTAGTCCATGTAATGAATATCCTCTGTTGAGTGGAGAAGAGGAAAATGAGTTATAAACTGAGAAACCGTCCGCCTCCGAAAATCGCGGCCGGTTCGCAAAATGGCGGCCGTTGCAGCGAAAAACGGACTTTTGTCACGGAACCTCATAAAGCCGCAGAACCAAGAAACAATGAGAGCGCTAGGCTCTCCTCACGTTCCGGTTCGCGGGACATGCTGCATTTTGGCTGGAGACGTTGAAAAACTGCCCCAAATCCAATTCGAGCTCCCGGTCTACGCCGCCATCTTGGCCGGCGTCCAAGCCACGCCCCAAAGTGAGACATTTATGATGGATAAAAAAGCTGTATTTACCTGAACTATTTTAAAAATCTGCATAATCCCTGTAAAATGTAGGTGCATTTTTGTTTGTGGCTTTTCCTTTTCATGTAGCCCTGTAGTGTACAGATGTGCCAGTGTTTTGCTGTCCTCCCACAGTTACTGTTAAACAAAACTGTTGTCTTGGCTGATTGAGGGTGTATGATACTACCTGGAGGTCAATTATAGTGACCTAAAAAATATGTTGCTTTCATTGCATTGCTTATCACTACAACATCATAGTATATTGTTATAATTTCTTGCTTTACTTTGTGTACCTAACCCTAATAACTATTGAATTCGATTTGTATACTAACCTTGCGGTATGTTGGATGCAAAATATGTGTCATGCAATAAAATGTAGGCAAAATAGTGGGGGTATGCACATTAAAGAATTCACTGTTTTCTCATCAGACGCAAAAATGATTTCAATAACATGGACTGTGTTCAAACATACTCCACTAGCAATCAAAAATATAGGTATATATGAAATATGAAAATTTGTCTCAGAGAACATAAAATATGTGGAGCACACAATTTGCCTCATTGTTCAGTATCTATGAACAGTGGTGAGCATTTGTTTTAGAATTTTTACATATTTCGCGGGCAGGAGCTATTTCCCAAATTTCAATGTTGTTTTTCCTGAAATAAATGCAGAGTCACCTTCCTCATGTGTTGACACACCAAAATAAAAACATTATTGATGGAAAGTACACTGGCATAGCAAAGGTGCTATGGGCCACAGTGCAAGTAAAGACCCCTTCATTTGTTGATGGTCAAATACAGCCATGATTTGGATACAGTGGACCCATAACACACCTGGGTCACTGCACCTTCTGCTGCTCTATTGATTGTAAGCCTCCGCGTAAATATACATTCATTGTTTAGTGATCTCGCTTGAACTAACCTGGTCCAACCTTAACAAAAATCCTTAGGAAATAAAACAGCGCACGGTAAAATATTCAGATGTAACAAAATACTTTTTTTCTGAAAATAAGTTTAAATAGTAGCTATAGTACTGATTCAAATCACAAACTTTAATCACTATGGGGCTTATTTATGAGCCCCTGCATCGGTGACGTAAAATATGCGCCACACTCTGACATATTTACAAAGATGCGCCACTATGTAAACCCCTGCGCTACGTTATACCTGCATCAGGTATAATTCCACCGAAAAAGGGTCGAAGAAGTGGCATCGTGAAATCTTTCAGATTTCACTACACCACCTGTAGGACTCCACTGCATCGAGCCCTTTTGCCTGCCTCACAGCAGGCGTAAGACTGATGTAGGCAGCTTTAACATGGGACGTGCACATGTGTAATGACACATTGCTGGAGTTGCAACTGTTTAGCGACACACTCCAGCAATGTGTCATTACTGCACCAACAGATATGTCATGAATACTCCTTGCAACATGGAGCGCCTCACAGTAAATATGGCCCATCCAAGGTGTCGCAAAGAGGGTGCACTGAAAAGTGTTCCATTGCTGGTTTCACACAGCGATGCAACACTTTTCATCAATGAGGGCTTATATAGTTGCTAGTCTTCTTGTCTCAGATGTGCTGCTGTGCTTGACTGCACTGAGGTGAAAAATACACCAGTGCCTGGAGTCAATAGTCAAACTCATTTCATTGCACATTCCTTCCTTTGACTACTTTTTGTTTCTAATAGAAAGCAGGCGTGCCCTTTTGTCCAGCCCTTTGACTTATGATCTGTGACTGTGCATGTATTTGTAGACACAGGATATTAGGCTTAGAGGCACAGTTTGTTTTAGTCAGCTTATTTAGAATTCATAAGAGCAGAAAGTATACTTGGCTTGCGCCGCCATGGGAATACTTTGGCCAACACGGAGAGCAACAAACTATTCCTAAAAACATAACTCTAACCAGGTGTGAGTTCCAAAGAAATCAATACATGATTCATATATGATGTGATTAATTAAAATCAACTCACTATATACACAAATTAATGTTTTTTCCCTCAGGATTGTGTATCTATGTTTATAATTTGATGCAACAACATAAACCATGTGTACAATGCTACTGCTTGACAGTGTTTAGGTTTGTCTGACCATGTTAATCTTAAATGTGTATTAATCCGTAGATTGTTTAAGAACTGTTTATAACAGCATCTCTGCAGCATAACATCAGACCATATAAATAATAGTGTTTCATATTTTATCTTTACATAAAGAATTATATTTTCCTAACAGCAGGTATAACATATACTTTGGATTAAAGGAAATATATCTGTAGCTAGAATCGTCCGGATATAGTTTGAGACATATGTGAAGCAGTGCATCAACATTACATTACTAATTTTTTAATAATGTGTATAAAACTGATATATACAGCATTGTCACATTTTCTTGATTTTAGGAGAGGCAACGAAATATACTAATAGAACAAAAAACAAAAAAATATCTTTGCCTCTATATACTGTTTGCTTCTATAGCACTGTGCAGTGCAATATTATTAAATTGAGGAAGCCTGTTCAAGATTAATTCTTTCGGTGAATTCGTTTTGCACACACTTTTTCTCTTGACTCAACCGTTTCACTTGCCAGAGGATAAAAGATAGAGTATGACACACCAAGATTCAAAATAATGACCCACAATTTCAGCATCAGATGCATTATAGAGCCTTCTGTTTTAAGGTTTCATGAACTAAATAGCCTAGTTGTTGTTTCATTGCAAGGTGAGTAACACTTTCTGAATCACTTAGGGTGAGTGGAGATCGACGGGAATATTTGGTGGCACAGTGATATTATCTTTACACAACAATTGGTTACATAATGATCTTTATTAATTTCACAATGTTTGCACAATAGGAATCGAATAGCAGGGTAAATGTTTGGAAATCTCAAACCATTAGATGTGCTGTTACCAAAAATCTTTGAAGGCAGTCTACACTTTTGACTACTTGCCTTGTTTTGAGATAAAGAGTAAATGCTCTGTGTGGTGCTACTTTCTTTGCATTGTGTGTGCAGTCTACACTTTGGGTCAATGTTGACGATGCATGTGGTTGTGGTGTTGAAGCATTCAGAATCTTATTTGGGGTGTGCACTGTGTGAATGTGTTTCCCATACTGTTCGGCTTATGATAATAAAGCAATCAAGACTTCTACACCTGGAAGGCAAAATCCATGTTTCAGTTTCCTCAAAGAAAATTATTAGAAATGCTTATAAATAAGTCCGGTTTTTATTAGGGGACGTGTTTGGTAACACGTAGGTGACAGCTGTGTTTCATTTGTGTCAGCAGTTGCAAGTGGTGGGCACTTGCACTTATTTTTGGGGATTGGATCTTGTTTTGCAACATCTGACGGTGACCCGGAGCAAGAGAGAGAAAAGCAGAAAATGGAAAAAGTAGGAGGAAGGAGGAAGAAGAGAAACGTGTGAGCACAGTGACAAAGGGACATGGTAGGGAAGAAAAAGAAACTGCAAGACACAGAGAGAAAGAAGACAAGATACCACTTGTTTGATCTGGGAACTGGGACTCAAGCAGAGTAACCCACGGATTATGAGGAAACATTTTCTTTTTCTTTTGCCTTTATTTAATTAATGACTGAAAAATAATAACATAGAGAAGTTCAAACGTCTATACCTTTTTTTCTTCTGACGATTGCCCTGAAATGCTATTCCTTAAGGAAATTCCTAGAAGAAAAAAAATCTTCAGAGTTTTGCATTGTAGTTCAGAACAGACACACAAGTGGAGCTGACCAGAACCCAAGGGGCATCCCTTAAGGTGGAGCAGCGGCTGTGTGAGGAAAAAAAGTTATATAAATTGAAGTTTGGCTAATAAATGGACCAACAATACCCATTGCTGGGAGCCCTGCCGGAGAAGCTACTCAGGCAATTCAGACTAGTTCTTGTGAAGGTCCCCCTGGAGGTGAACTCCCTGACTCCTGCTGGACACAAGAGTGACTTGGAGGCCATAGGACATCTGGAGTGCTGGCGGAGAAGGTAACATACCTTGAGGCCATGGGGTGCTGCCGAGAAAGAGCATGGCCAAAGAGATTGCCAGAATTCCAAACAGAGCAGCAGCTCTGGGTTCTGAGCAGTCTGTGCTGTTGGAGGGAGGCATCTCAGCAAAGGAGCTGCAGACAAGTCTAAAAAATCGAACTAATAATCAAAAAAGGCAAAAGGACCAACCATGAGCTCTCTCTCTTTGAAGAAGATCAGTGCAAAACCAGCAACTAAAAAATTGCAAAACTTTAGAGCCCAGTAGGCATGGCTGTAGTGCACCAGGAGGAGTTAAACGTTGGAAACTTCATCCAAATCAGTCTAATAGGACCCCAGATATGGGCCTCTTTTTCCTGTGCTTGAGAAAGAGCGCCTCAAGGCCATTCAAACAAGACCAAGCAACATCTAACCACACCTAGTGAGGTAATTAAATGTTCCCTCTGTAAAGGTCAGCACTGCACAGGTAACTTGCCAAACAGGGATCATGCATTGCACTCCTCGCTCCCACTGCCTTTTACTCCCAAAGATGGAGCGCCAACTCCATGTATGCCTTCCACTAGAACGTCACCATTGCTAATTACAACTGATCACACCGCACCAGATGATTTGCTTTGTTTGCTTAATTTGTATCAAATCCTATCTCCACTTTTTTTCTTATAAGAGATTAATAATATAGGGGGCCATTATGAGGCGGTGACCCCGCCACCGACAGGCTGTCGGTGGCGGGTTCACCGACATCGTTAGGCCATTTTCCATCTGCTATATTATGATGGTGGGCGGTACCGTGGCGGTTGGAAACACCCACCGCCATGTATCCGACAGGCTCCTTGAGCCTGCCGTTACTGCGGAGGCGCTCAGTGTGTAATGCATGCTGACGGTGCCTAGCAGGTACCACTGGTCGGATTACAATGCTGTCTCCCCACCAGCCTTTCCATGACGGTTCACCCACCATTTAAAGGCTGGCGGGGATGGCCTTTGGCGGCCAGTTGCTGGCCCACCTGTGCAAGGGCAGTTGGTTGCCCCCTACATTTACCTGCACCATGTGGTAGGTAATGTGTGGTGCCTGCCATGGAGTGCAGGGAAAAACAAAACCAGCCTTATTTCCATTGCAGCGGGTGCTGCAGTCAGCAATACCCACCGCAATGGAAAAAAGGCCTTTTGCTGCATTGTAAAAGCATATGTGGGACCGCCACCATAGAGGTGGGTGGGCCCCAGCCTCAGGACGATGGCAGATGGACATTGATCCGTCCACCAACGTAATCAGGCCCATAATCTGGTGGTATCTGCAACTCCTCTACACTTATTCAAGTGTTTCCCCTTTCTTCAACATCTCATCAACTGCACATCCTGAATCACCTTACTCATCCATTCCTCTCTGCTGTGGCTAAATTAAATCTGTTATCATCTTATGACACTTCCTCTGCTATTAACCTATATTAGGTTTGATAGCCAATACAACACAACGCTTAAAACGTGTTATTTTGCAAATCAAAGTGAAGGAAAGAAGACCTACAGACCCAAGAAACTAAGAAATTACAAAAGAAATGTTGACAGACTGAGGACCCAATTCGCAAAGAGCCTCTACATTCATGGCTGAGGCTCCACAGTCATGGGAGTATGTCTGCACTGAGAAACTGCAATGCAAAGCTCCTGCTACAACTGTGAAGCCTCTGCCATGAGTGCGGAGGCTCTTTGTGAATCAAACTCGGAGTGTACACTAGCCAAACTGGCATCTATTATTTGATCTGATGTTATAAAAATGTTTCTAAAATGTAGGAATCATTTCGGAAAACCTAAGAGATTGAGGATAAATCTCTGCACTGGTGTTCAATGCAGCCTATTAAAGCAGGTAATAGGCAGCAATTTCCATATTTTTCATAGCACTTCAAGGCAATCCAAATTTGCTATTTCGAGAAAACTTGTAAAGTGTGACTTGGTGTGGAATGAACAATAAACTCATTGATTCAAAGACTATAAAACAGAAGTGTTGAATTGAACATGTGACACTATGGTGTATACGTGGTGGATAAAATAAAGAGAACTTTTAAGGTACCATACTGACAAGGGGGCAATACAGTGCTGAGAGGGGCATTTAGGAGTTGAATTTGATTTTTACTGGATTGTAAAATATTCTGTAGAAATGGCTGGTGTATTACATTTGCTTTTCATTTCCTCCTTTAATTCTTCAAAAGGTGAAAATCAAAAAAAGATAACTGACTTGAAAATGGTACAGAGAGTGTTTGATAGCAACGTATTGCGGAATGAAGAATAAGGATTTTTTTATTATAGGGAATTCAAAAGTGGGTGAAGTTCTCAATTGCAATACTAATAGGAGACTTGGTGGGTTCACCAAAAATCAAGAGGAGAGGAAGAATAGCAAGGCATACATGAAAGGAAATGTGAATGTAATATCAATTAAAATGTTGACTTATTGGCTAGAAATGATAATGAAATGCTGCAAAAGCTGCCCAAAGTAAGTGCTGGGATGTAAGGCAGTGTGCTCCTTCTGCTTGAAAAGGCTCCCTTGAGCTACTGATCTGATAAGCTTGTGTTGATGCACCTGTGTCAGTGGTACAGGAACTGGGAAGACTTTGGACAGCTTTTCCAGAACCCCCAAAATGACCGGTTGCTCTCTAAGGATTAAGAAATGAATCCAGAAACACATGTCTAGAATTACACAGCACAAGCTTCACAATCAAAGGTGAAACTTTACGACTACTACTAAAGTAAGTGTTATCATGCGCTGCATTTTCCATGATGTAATGTGGCACATTGAGTGCTGGCATGTGAGGCAGTCTGCTCCCATCATCCTGCTTGATATGCATGTTTGGAGGGTCGAGGAGACCATATCCATGGTGAATGAATTGCAAGTAGGACACAGTGTGAAGACACTTACAAACTGTTGGTTCTCATGAGGGTTGTCATCAACCACCTTATGTGCAAGCCCACATTTTTGTCCTTTATTTCCTAGTTCCTTGCCGTTAAAGATCAGCATTCTTCAGTGCACTGGGAAAATTTATATGTGATTCCTATCAAACCTGTTTCAGTATACAGTTAACCTGAAGTTCCCTTTCCTGTATTGTAATGTAGAGTCAGGATGTGTGTTTTATCTGTCAAGACTTAGCGAGCACAGAGACCTAATATACCAATCCCAGTCATGCTGAATTTGTAGAAAAAAGGGAGGCGGATGGAAGTAGTCAAGTGTCAGCTCCACCAGACAAAATAATTTGTTTCTTTGGAAATTGCATTACACAATGGTGCCAGAAAAGAAAACAACAGTTGACAATCCTTGAATTCTCACATTGTTTGGAGATGGTGGGAGCCCTTTTGATTCTTGATCCTGCTCCAAAGGGAACAGTCCGCCCTGAACTGTCAGGCCAGATCTTCCCTGAATTTGAACACAAGCAACCCAGCACCAGTTCTGCCCCAGTCAGGACTCACCAGCAAAGAATAGGTTGTGTTTGGTGACACAGTGTGCACAGGATCTACATCTGGGCATACCTCTCCCACTTATGACTGCACACCAGAGCAGCTCTTACAGGATGAGGACCCTTCTGAGTCTTTGACAATGTTGGAACAGCAGTTGCGCTTCCTGGCTGATTGGTACATAGATTCCCTTAGTGAGCGGCTGCGGGCCATCTGTGATGGCTTGAAGGAAGTTATGGCTTAAACCTTGGAAGGCGGAGGCGGCACAGAAGGCTGCCATCATGAAACTTTCTTTCAATGGCTTTAAGCTGTTTGGGGTACCATTGGATACCTTGATTAAAAAGATGATGGAGGATAAGAAGTTGGCTCAGGTCCACTCTGCACAGGAAGGGATTTTTGCTGGTTATAAGCAGGCTTTTGGACAAGCGTTTCAATCGAAAATGGCTGCCCAGCCCTTTCATAGTAGGGGACATGGCCAGGGTGTCCCTTCCTTCCACAAATACAGGAGTCAGCAGGGAGCCTCCTCTTTTTTGGGGTCCTCCTACTCATGACGATGTGATGGGTTCAGAGGTGATGCCAGTTAGGGGTCGCCTCACAGCTTTATTTCCTGTCTGGGAGAAGTTCATTCGGGATCGATGGGTCCTGCGGATTGTCATGCAGGGATATCTGATCGAATTTGGGGTTCCTCTGGTGGATGTGTTCAGGGCTACCCCTGTTCCCTGATCTCGGGTCAGATGTCGGGCTCTGTTGGCCAGGGTTCATGACCTGGTTTCCAAAGGGGCTGTGGTGCGGGTCCCTGTGAGTTAACAGGGTCAGGAGGTTTTCTCAATCCTGTTTCTGGTCTAAAAACCCAATAGGGACTTCCGTCCTGTTCTGGATCTGAAGGCGGTGACTGTGTGTATCCCTCATCGGTACTTCAAAATAGTGTCTCTGCAGTTGAATCTGTCCTTCCTGTCGGTGGGAGTTTTTCTGGCTTTCATGTGCCAGTCCACATGGCTTCCCAGAGGATTCTCCTGTTCTGTGTGTGTGTGGATCATTACCAGTTCCAGGTACTGCCATTTGGGCTGGGTGCCTCTCCTAGGGTGTTTACTAAGGTGTTGGCTCCCTTGGCGGGGTTGTTGCATGCCCAGGGGATCCAGGTGTTTCCTTACTTGGATGACTGGTTGATCTCTTCATCTTCTTTCCTTATGTCTCAAGCTCATACCCAGGAGGTTTGCCGGCTCCTTCAGCAGTTCGGGTGGATTCTGAACTTGGAGAAATCCCATCTGTACCTCACTCAGGAATTGCAGTTCATTGGGGGGCGGTCTTCAACACCAAATTGGGTAAGGTTTTCCTGTCAGAATCCAGCAGACTGACTCTGGTGCGTGAGCTAGGAGGATGTTGGGGTCCCAGGCTCCCTGTGTTCTGTCTGGTTCTTCTTTTGGAGGATGAGGTGCGGCTGCACTGTTTGGATGTTAAGCCGGCTCTGGAGGTGTACTTGGTGTGCACCAAGACTTTTCATAAGGTGGATTTACTTTTTGTGACCTTTAGTGTGGCTGGTCATGGTCTGAAGCCTTCGGGGGCTACTCTCAGTTGTTGGCTGAGGTGGGCTGTGGGCTTATGATGCTTACGGCGTGCTGGCGCCTGGGTTGGTTCAAGGGAGATCGACTCAGGGCATGGCTGCTTCCTGGTCTTGTTTTCAGGGGGCTTCTATGGCTGAGATTTGCCGGGCAGCTACTTGGGGTGTGCCTTGGACCTTTATGTCCCATTATTGTTTGGCGGTGGGTGGGGCAGGTTCGGCTGGCTTTGGGGACGCTGTGTTGTGTTCTATTCAGGTGGTGTGACTTTCTGCTGCTATTAATAAAGTCTGTTCACTGCACTATGTTGAAGCCGATTCTTGTTTTGGTATCTGCTCATGTGGTAATGACTGTGACAGGGAGGTCTGATGAGGAGGTAATGACCAGTTACTTACGTTAATATTCATTACTCGGATTCTAAGACCTCCCCGTTACAATCCAGGTTCCCATCCATCCCTCCCTGTTCAGCTTCTTGTGCTTGGGGGTACAGGATGTGCTTGCTGGGGTCAAGGGTTATATGCCACAGGATGTGGGAGTGGGCTGGAGGGTAGGGATGGGATAGGGAGCTTTTTACTGGGATGTTCTGGGAAGGAGCTGTGGTAATGATTGATATTGGGAGGTTTTTGACTCGGAGTAATGAATATTACCAGTAAGTCACCGGTCATTATGAAGGGCACCATGAGGGGGTCCTGTGCAAAGTAAAGTTATATAATGGCAATAAAGAGGCTCTAAAAGGGATCCACTGAGAATGCTGGCAAGGCAAAAATCAATAAAACAGGCAAAATTAAAAAGTAAATAAACCAAAGGGGAATAAGTGAAAATAACAATAAATATGTACAATGTGTTCTCAACAAAATGCTGGTAAAAAGTAGAATGAAGTTAGAAACAGTAACTCATGGATGATGGTGGCATCAGTAACTACAAACACGAGACTCCTAGATGAAATAAAAATGTTGCTGTTTCTTCCTGTACACGCAGCAGTAGGTCCAGTCATCACCTATGTAAAGAGTCTCTTTAAATCTTCAGGGGTCCCCCCAAAGAAATACCAAATAGCGGATGATAATTTCAAACAGGTTTTATTCCAGAAGAGAGTAACTGCCTTTTCATAACTACCCCAATCAAGGATAATCATTCGATATGGTATATTGTACTAGGGGAAACCAAGATGGAGAAGCGGAGAGAGTATGCGATAATGACAAATAGACAAAATTAAAGAATATAACTACACATTACCACAGCAGGCTTGAATCAAGGCTGTGTCGTGCTGTGTCAGGTCTGATCATAAACTGTAAAAAGCAGTGTCAGGTCTGCACCAAGCGTTGTCAGTTCTGATGTGACCACAGCTAGGATGTCAGAATACCTTTAGCCAAGGGTCCAGGATTGGAGTGGCACCACTTGGGGGATTAAGACTCACAGAGTCCAGGTGCATGGTTCAGGATGGTTTGAGGGATTTCTATCCCTAAGGCTCTGATCAGAAGGCCAGCCAACTAGCTCTTAGAGTCACTCTGGTGGCCCTGGGTTCAAGGTGCAAGTCCAGTCCTTCTCACCTATGCAACAGGGCAGTAGGACAGCAGGGCAGCAGAGCAATCCTTCTTGAAGCAGAGCAGCACAGCAGTCCATCTTTCACAGGTTTAGAAGTGCACCCAAAAGTTTGGTCTGAAGGTCTCCTAATTATACCTGGTGCCCACTTCAAAGAAGGAGAAGTTTCTAGAGTTCTCACCCTACAGAGATGTCTGGAATTTCCTGCCTTCCTGCCCTAACCTCAGCTTTTTTGGAGGCCAAGGGCTAGGGTTGACATATGTGTATTAAAAAGGAAGAATTTGGCCTGGCAACAGATTTATTTTACTAGGTCAAAATAGCAGTTTAGAACTGCACACAAAGGTTGCAATAGGGGGCCTGAGACATGTTTAAAGGGCTACTTACATGGGTGACAGAAGGAGTGCTGCAGGGTCACTAGTTGTTAGAAATGGGTTTTCTGGTTGGCTAGGGCCTGCACCTAACCTGGGCAGAATCCACCTCTCTAGTCAGTAATCTAAAGTTCTGGGGTCCGGGCCCTAAAGTTTATACATATAGTTAACATATAGTTTATTTGTTGGTACCAACAAATTTCCTCTGGCACACATTAACCATTTCAGCCTTGCTCAGGCCAGGTTGACCACAGGAGGTGGAGACAGCTTTGTGAGAAGCAGCCAGAGGCCATTCAGGTGCAAGCAACAACTCCTCCCACTACTCTAAATGCAGCCTGGTTATGAGTCACCCAGGAAAGGCGGGACACCCCTCAACACCCCCCCCCCCCACCCACCCCCTTGTGTCTGTCTAGTGTGAATGCACATTCCCTACTCCTGTCACTCTAAATGCAGACTGGGAATATACAAACAGGCAGGGGCACACAGGATGGTTAGACAAGAAAATACCCACTTTCTAAAAGTGGTATTTTCAAACACATAATATAAAAATCATATTTACTAAAAGATGTATTTTTAAATCCTGAGTTCAGGCATACTAAACTCTATTCCTCCATCTTGTCCCAAAGGAAAGTTAGGCTTGTAAGATTTTACAAGGCATCCCCCATGTTAGCCTATGGGGCAGATAGCCTTTCAATAGTGAAAAATGAACTATACAGTATTTCCCTAAAAGGATATGGATATGGATACATGTCTTACTTTCACATACACTGCACACTGGCCACAGGGGTACCTTGGGCCTACATGAGGGGTGTCTTACATGTAAGGAAAGGGAAGTTTAGGGCCTGGCAAGTGGGTGCATTTTCCAGGGTGACATGGTAAATGAAAACTGTACGCAGACCCTGCTGTGGCAGGACTGAGACACCTCCTAAAAACTACTTGTGTGGGTGGCACAATCAGTCCTGCAGGCCCACTATTAGCATTTGATTTACAGGCCCTGGGCACAACAGTGCACTGTGCTGGAGACTTATTAGTAAATCAAATAAGCCAATTAAGGAAACACCAATCTATAACCACAGTTTACATGGAGAGCAAATGCCCTTTAGCACTGAAAAGCAGTGGTAAGTGCACAAAGTCTTAAAAGCCACGAAAACAAGGTCAAACCTAAGAAACCAAAAAGAAAAATGTCTGGCAACGAACCAGCTGAAATAGCAAAGTCTAACAATAGTAGTATTTAATTTACATGACCTGAGTACAGGTGGTAGCACTTTACTAGGGGCCTACAAGTTAATTAAATGGGCCAAATAGGGTTAAGCTAATTTTACAAGTTTAAAGGAGAGTGCACAAGCACTTTAGCACTGGTCAGCAATGATGGCAACACATCCTAAGGCCAGCAAAATGAGATCAGCAAAAATGGGAGGATGAAGGCAAAACGATTAGGGGTGAAGACAACCCTAAGGCTGCCAGGTTTAACACAAGTTGTATTGACTCTTGTTATGCTTCAGTTTCAGAAATATCAGCCTCACGTCAAGAACACAAAAAGTGAATTGCACAAATACACCTTATCTTCTCTTAGAGTAGCTGCCAGGCTTAAAACTAGGCCTGCACAGAATTTCAATTACACTGGACTACTCAGAGTATTTTTGGTAATTGCACATTACTCTTTGACACAGAATTACTGGTAATTCTAAGATTACCCCTCCACACATAATTAAAAGTAATTTGGGGGAAGAAATCTTAATGCAAGAGCACATTTAGCTAGTGTGAGTGGCTGCTTATTCTTGCCATCTGTGTTCTGATGCATTTGGTGCTATTTCATAGCGCAAAAAGCATCCTCGCATCTAATTTGGATGCAAGGGTGCATTTTGTGCTAGAAAAATAGAGCTTAATGTCATAGTAAGTGGAGGAAATCCTATCCCAAGAGCTATTCTTGTTAGCGCTATTTCTTAGTGCAAAAGGCATCTTCGTGTCCATTTTGGATGCAAGGGGACATTTTCGCGCTAAGAAATAGCACTAAAAGCAGAATTACTCTTCTCGTGTAATTTAAGCATAATCTTCAGGAGTTTTTAGGTAATTCTGTGTGATTTAGCTACACTGAATTATATGTTATGCCCACCTCTATCAAAAATAACAGATTACAAAAGATATCCATTTGCCTTTAGACAGCTATCTTACTGTGCAGACATAAGTGACTCCTATAGTCACGTGTCAGAAGGTGATTTCCCATGTTTCCATGTTCTCTCTTATCCCATTGTGCTTTGCCCATTTCCACTATTGATTCACACTTTCCTATTGTAGGGGGTGGGTGGTGGATGCGGGGAGAGGTGAAAGAATTTATCACTCCTGTTGGATTTCAAGTAAAAGGTTAATCCTTGCTGACAGTCAAAGAGTAACCTTAGATTCTTGTCTGAGTCTGTCTTTGAGTTAACCCTATTTGTGTATAAGCAGGTGGAACTAGCCTGCCTGTGTGTTTTCAGAAAGAGAGTGGAAACGTCTGTGAATGCCCTATAGGCTGACTCAAGTGAGATGTGGCATTTATTAAGCAATATGATATAAAATGTGGGATTCTGACATATGCTCTCAATCATTTTGTCTTTGAAAGAATAGCATAAGCTGTGCACCATAGTATAGCCATGGTATATTTTATCATTATGAGATTTTTGCTTATGTGACATAATTTTTATCAAGAGAACTGAGGGGATGCTGGATGGTAGGAAATTTCTGATGGCCAGAGATACCACAGCTTCCCACATAGAAATGTGAGGAAAATTTGATTTTTGGAGCTAAATTTGAGGTTTGCAGGGTATCTGGATTAGAAAGCATTGGGAGATCCACACATACCACACCTCCATGGATTCTCCTGGGTGTCTAGTTTTCAGAACTGTCTGGGTTTGGTAGGTTTCCTTAGAAAGCCACCCAGCCCAGGGCCAAAAACACAGGTGATGCCCTAGTAGAACCAGCTTGTTTTGTGATCGATTATTCTGAAGTCTCCACAGTACGTTTTAATCCAGTTCCTGTCACTGGCAGTAGGCCCACCCACACAAGTGAGGTAGCATTTTTATTGGGAGATCTGGAGAAATGATGGGTGGTAGGAAATATGTGATGGCCCTGTGATCCCACAGCTTCCCTTACAGTAATGTGAGGAAAGTTTGTTTTTTATAGCTAAATTTGAGATTTGCAGGGGATTTTCTGTAAGATAATGTTGGGGGATCCATGCAAGCCACACCTCCCTGGACTCCCTCAGGTATCTAGTTTTCAGAACTGTCTGGGTTCGGTAGGCTTCCCTTGATGGGTGCTGAGCCCGTGACCAAAAACTCAGGTGACTGCCTTGCATAATCAGGTTGTTTTGTGATCGATAATGTTGAATTCTCCACAGTAAGTTTTGGGCCACATATGTCACCAGCAGTAGGCCTACCCACACAAGTGAGGTACCATTTTTATCTGCAGTCTTAGGGGAATACTGGGTGCATGAAAGTTTGTGGCTCCCTGCAGATTCCAGAACTTTCCATCACAGAAATGTGAGGATTTTTTTTTTTGGACAAAGTTTGAGGTTTGCAAGGGATTCTGAATAACAGAACCTCATATGAGACACTCAAATCACCTCATCCTGGGTTTCTCTAGGAAGCTAGTTTTTAAAAAAATAACAGATTTGCTAGCTTTCCCTAGGTGCCAATTGAGCTATGGCCAAAAATCCAGAGGTATGCACTTTGTAAAAAAAGGTTCAGTTTTCACTGGAAAATGTGATGTCCACATTTGAGCTTTAGGCCATTTCCTGTCATACAATTTTTATCGGGAGACTGGAGGAATTCTGGGTGGGTGGAAGTTTGTTGCTCCCCGCAGAGTCCTGAACTTTCCATCACAGAAATGTGAGGAAAGTGTGTTTTTCTTTTTATAAAGTTTGAGGTTTGCAAAGGATTCTGAGTAACAGAACTTGGTGAGAGCCACACAAGTCACCCCATCCTGGATATCTCTGGGTGTCTAGTTTTAAAAAATGTACAGGTTTGCTAGGTTTCCCTACGTGCCGGCTGAGCTACGGCCCCAAATCCACATGTAGGCACATTGCAAAAAAGGGTTAGTTTTCAATGGAAAAAAATGACATGTCCAAGTTGCGTTTTGGGTTGTTTGCTCTCACAGGTACTAGACCTACCGACACAAGTAAGATACCAGTTTTATCGGAAGACTTGGAGGAATTCTGGGTGGGTGGAAGTTTGTGGCTTCCTGCAGATTCCAGAACTTTTCATCACAGAAATGTGAGGAAAATGTGTTTTTTAGATGCCTTTTGAGGTTTGCAAGGGATTCTGGGTAACACACAAGTCCCCCCATCCTGGATTCCACTGGGTGTCTAGTTTTCAAAAATGTACAGGTGTGCTAGGTTTCTCTAAGTGCCGTCTGAGCTAAGGCACAAAATCCACATCTAGGCATATTGCAAAAAAAGAGTCAGTTTTCAGTGAAAAAATGTGATGTGTCCACATTGTGTTTTGTATAAAACACAAGAAGGAGATGCCCTCAAGTCCAATCAGGGACGAAGTATAGTTTGAATCAAAACAAAACAGGTCCCTATTACAAGATCTAAAGTATCGTTCTGAGAACACTACCGCCTGCAATAGTAAAACATATAGGAGGCAGTAGGTAAAAGTTTCCTGGTTAGGACTTAAATAACAATCCAAATTCAGTAGACAGACTGATCTCCATAGAGAACAAACAATATCACATTCTAATAAAAAACTCTAATTACACAAAAACGTCAGGGGAGCACTGTAAGCTACAATACACAAGAAACTGGTTCAGTATTAAAAAATATCTGATATTTATTATTAAAAAAACAATGCTTAGCCTTACACACAGTACATAAATAACACAATATACAATATATTCGTAGAAAAACCATTAAAAGTCGACGCAGCGTTTCGGTGCTTGTACAGATGTGACACCTTCTTCAGGACGGTTTTATCTCTAGTCTCTGGGGACTAGTCTTTAGTATCGTTAAAAAATGGGACAAAGCTTTTTATTCAATTTTCGCTGTTGTCAACTCTCGACGTTAATCTCAGAGTATTCCACCTGTTAATAATCTCTCATGGATAAGGAGGAAGCTGTGCACGAGATGACCACCGTATATATATTTTCGTAGTACTTCTTGTGAGGTATTAGGCATGGTTCTATCTTGGGATCTGGCAGTACATTGATGCTACACTGAAAATGAACACCAGGGTGGCTGGCTTATTTTTCTTTGTAATGCCCAGGCCGTTTCTTATCTTTCATATAGCCAGGTCTTGATTAAAATTTTCGGCCTCCCTATCATCTACGTCCGTACAGCTTCCGGGTTACACACCAAAAACCTTGAAGGATCTACATAAATGACACCTTGCTGAATTTATAGTTTGCTTTCCAGAAATGTATAGCTTTCAGTGAAAATAGGCCATGTCCCAGCAAAATGCCCAAACTGTGTGGAAAATGTTGATTATCTGACAAAAGGATGCCTGCTCCTGAAAGCTGGGAATATGGTGATTTTTAGCACCACTAAATCTTCATTGATCCAATTTGAGGTGGAAAAACAGACGCTTTCTTCAAGAGCACTTTTTTCTCCACTTTTCCCCAAAAATCAAAATGTAGCTGTATTTTAGGTAATTTCTCGGTCCTCTCCATGGGAATCCACAACCTGGGTACCTTAACAATCTCCACGATGTTGAAAGAAAAGGACGCAAATTTGGTGTGGATTCCTGATGTGGACAAAATGTTACGGGGGCCTGAGTGCAAACTACCACAAATAGCCCAAAAAAAGGCTTGGCATGGGTATAGCAGAGAAGGTGTTAAATGGTGCAAATTAATTTACACTGTGTTATTGTGTAGTGAGACAATGCTTCTGTGATGGGAACCTTGATTACACTCAAGCATTTCAGCTAATGTCAGTGTTTATTTTTAAGCATAGGAACATCAAGGCATAACAACACGCAGTTTGGAAATATTAAACTCAGAGGGTCACTTAAAGTGTATTGGAATATAAGGGATGTGCTGTTGATGTTTCTAGCTGTAAACATATGTCTACTATCAACCCTCCAAGATAAACACTTGCATCCTGTAAAGGACACTCTGTTGAACACTCTGTCCAAATCATATTCAATTTCTTTTATAATGTAGAGGTCCAAAGATTAAAATACAATGTTAGTGATTGCATGTGTGTTTTGTAGATCACAATTAAGCTTTTGTTGCAATCCAAACTCTATAAACTTCCTTTAGACAAATAACATTCCTTTTTTTGCTGTGAAAGTCCTAAAACAACATATTTTTAAACAATGAGATAGCTTCCACTGTCTCGCAAGCGCCAGCATATTTTCACGATATGTACTTTGTAGCCAGAACAGTTGACACACCCAAACACCAACCTAACCATTGGGCAAAAAAATGTATCTTTTGGAAAACAATGTTCAACTTTTTTTAAAGGATTGGTCTCTTTCTGTAAAAAATATTTGAATTCAACATTCACAAGTGAAACACACATTGGCAAAGACAATAAGTCTGACTTGCTGCCATTTTTTTGGCTTTCTCCATAATTGTTTTGTCATGCTGTTTGTAAAGCGGTATTGTTGGGGAAGTTGCCAGGCTCTTGCCAATATATAAAAGAGTGGCTTAACACATAACCCCCACACCCGGTCCCACTCCAAACTGCCATACATCACTTCCTTATATATATAGTGCAGCAGTGAGCTGCAACAGGAAACGGAACGAGATTCGGCGAGTCAGGAATCAGGCGAGTCAGGATTCAGGAGGAGAGGAGAGGAGGCGGCCGCGGCGGTGGCTCCACGGCAGGACCTGCTACCACCCAGCACCCAGCGGTGAGCTCCAATCGCGAGGGATAGTGTGAGCCTTGCACTATAGAGCCGCGGGAGCTGCGGATACGGGTGCCGTGAATGCCGTGAGAGCAGCGTGTGCAGGAGCCGCGAATGCGGGAACCGGGAGTGCGGCTAGTGCAGCAAGTACTGTGGAACAAACGTGGAAGTTGCCTCGGGAGCTGCTGAGGTGCCGAGGTGCCGCGGGTGTTACCACGGATGTTACCGCGGAAGTTGCGGGAGCTGTAAGTACCGCGGGTGCCACAAGTGCCACAAGTGTTATCCTGCTGTGGTACCCTGAGCCCCGAGACTCTTTTTGATTTTTGCCTAATTTCCCTGCCATAAAGCTGAGAGCTGAGGAAGCTCAGAAAATTTAAATAGTCACCAAGCTTCCTTAGGCCTCGCTAAAACAACCACTATACAGCAATCCCCAGCAATCCCCATCTTCTAAGAAAGCACTTGGTCATTTATGGTTTAAAATTGGATTTAAAACTGGACTATTGGATTATTGGATTATTGATGCTGGGACCTGGCTGGGACCCGGCTGGAGCTGGTGGTGGCAGCGCTCTTTAAAGAAGCAGGGTCTGTGCTTTGTCGTGGTGAGCTTGAACCTGACGATCCTCCCCCCCTGTCCCCCTGCTTCTGCATTTTCCTTTTCCTTTTCCTTTTCCCTTTGGGGGCTGCTGCGATAGTTCTTGGCTTGCCGTCCCTCGAATTTATTTTTTACGTAAGCGCGCACTGTAAATATAACCAATCCAGCAGGAGAGCAGAATCACCAACGCCAACAATACCAAATAATCCAATTAGGAAAGGTAGCTGCTAGAAAATGCGTTCTGGTAAAGAAAGAACTGTGGGCTCCCCTAAGAAACGAGCTCGAAGAAATCAAGCAGCCAATTCACAAAAAAAGGTCCGTGTTAAAGCGCAAATAAAGGGGTCAACTCTGTCCCTAATTTCATCTATAGCAAGAATGTTTGAACGATCAACAAAATTTCCCCTGAAATTTGATTTTATGAAAGATCCAACAACTGCACTTATGAATATGCACTCGGAGCTAGAACTAAAAACATTGCAGTCCCCACTCAAACCAACAAACGGAATGAAAGGGGGTTCGGACCCAAACGCTGAAGTGGGAGTTGACATGGTTGCCAAGATAAACAAAATTTCAGAGGGAACAGACCTACGAATAGATCTACGACTAGAATATCCATTGCATAAAATATTTGTGCAAGAGACGAAAACTAGAATAGTGGAAAGTGCAGAAAGCTTAGAGGATTTTAATCACTCTACCATCACACAGGTAGATTCTAACAAATTCGCTCTGATACCGTTAGAGGCCAATGTGGTTATAAAAACTAATCAAGCTTATACACCTAAAGAATTGCTACAGACACCAAAACCAGGGTCCCGAAATGCCCTGGAAGGAAAAAAAGTTTGTCCAAGTATTAGGAAATCAACATACAGATATAAATGGACGACTTAAAGTGCAAAATTACGACTCACATGAACCAACTGAGAAGAAAAAGAGTATTCATCTACAGACCTCAGAAAATACAAATATTGAAATAGGAAGCAAGAATCAACCATCATCTGTAAACGGTCTTGCAACCATAAAACAATTATCATCAATAAATGGATCCGCACCCATAAAACAAAGCGCTCCTATCAAATGGAGTGTACTATCGCCAAATCACTCACTGACAACGACATACAAAGACGTTCCCGATATCAAAAGAAATGATGAAGATAACAACAGCGCTACAAACATCAACAAACTAAATCCCAAACATAACTCAAAACAAACAGAAAAAATGGACGCCGGAACAATATGGAATATACACTATCAAACCTCTGTATTAACTCTGGAAGCTTTAGCTGCACAGTCAACTAAAATGGATATTCAAATAGACATTTTGGGTCTTATGGCGAATGCAGTAGCAGGAATCGAGAATAAACTAGCTGACCTAAATAAGTTAATAATAAAAGTACAAAGGAAAAAGCGCCAACTTGCATAGAATGCACATGTGCTCCAATAATAACCAAACTAGTACTCATACCGGACGTTGTAAACGCAATATTGGAGGATGCCAAAGAAGCTATTCATAAAAAGAAAGCGGAAAATGGTAAGGAGGAAGGAAACCAAACTAGTACAAAATCTATCTCAGAAAACATACAGGAGCAATCGACATAATTGTCTATTGAGTATAGTAAAATGCCAAATGTGATTAATCAATCGAACACAATCCATTACATAAGTGAAAATAAAGCAAGCAAAAAAATCAGGAGACTCGTCAAATAAACAGAACTCAGAAGACGAGGACTCGGTGGCTTTTGAACTAACAAAGAGACAGAAAAAGAAACTTCGGAAAGCAAGAAATATGGTAAATAAGGAAAGTTTTATGCATAATGAACCAGAAATAATCAAACCCTCTAAAGAAAGATCACAAACTCCAGAACCCAAGAACTCCAGAACTGCAAATACTTTGGACCAAAAGAGTAAAAAAAGCAAATCACCACAAGGAGGAGTTAACGGGATGTCTCAAACAAAAGTGGCAAAAAACGCTGAAGGAGAGAAAAAATACTATGATATCTTCTCTAAACCATCTGCCCTCAGCTCCAAACTGACCGAACGTAATACCATTAGTGTAACTGAAACTTCCGTCCAAACCACCTGCCCAAGTGAGGTCGAACAAAACATAGAATTGGAAGCACAAACAATAAATAAAATTATTGTAAATGGCTGTTCAATAAATGATCGCACTTTTTCTGGACTCCAAAGCGACCAAATCCAGCGTATGAATAAGGAAAACAGCGCAAGACCAATACAGATCTTTGGGGCCATATTGTCTGATGAGAACGACGCACAAAGCCAGATGCGTCCACCTAACCGAATTCTGAACGGCCAGCATGAAATAAACACGTCCAGTCAATTTAGAACTTGTAACAAACAAGATGTTCTCCCAGATTGGAAAGGATTGGGGAATATCGAAGTGACGTTAAATTGTCCCAAAAGAAAAGAAACAACTGATGATTTGATTTATGAAAAAAATGCAGGATAACTTACTCATTGTAAGAAGAGGTCAGAGTAGGCAGATCACTTATACGGAAAACGGAAGAACAAGGGAAAAAATAAGTGAGACTATGCCTCATAAAAAAAAGAACCACACAACTAGTCCTTAAGCCGTTATATGAATCAAGAGGACCCCATGACATTCTAAATAGAGGAAATATCCTCTGGTTAATGAAAAACTTACCAACTCTTGAAAGTATAACAACAGAAGACATTGAAACAGTGGGCTTTCAGTCAAATCCGGAAGGCACACTGCCACTAACATTGATAACAGTACCCGCAGGATAAATAGTGGACTCTATCCTGAAAGAGCATGGATGTTTTCGTGATTGGGGTATATTAATAAGCCAACTCCCGCCAAAGGTTTATCCAACACCGCTATTAAATACGGGAAGCATTTCAAAAAAATCCCAGTCTGATGAAAGTAACACAGTTTTCTCCATATTAAAAAACCCGTTGGGAAAAACCAGTCATGAAGCCACATCTTGTTCTATTCCGGTAGAGAAAGAGGACAGAAAAGAGGCAAACGAACACTGGATAATGGCATCCCTCCACGGTATAAAGGACCACTGACCAACTCTACCGCAAGACCCATTGCAAGAAAAGCCTATGGTCCTTTAAAAATTGAAGATATGCTCATGGAACATAAATGGGATCTGTGGACAATGGAGGGAAGCTAATATTCAAGGTTTCTCAGCTCAAACTCAAATAATACTACTGCAGGAAACATGGGCTACAGACCCATTTATGTTAAAACATCATACGGGTTACTTTGAACCAGCCATTAAATATCAGAAATTTGGACGTCCCTGTGGAGGATTAGCAATCTTCGTATCAAACGATCTAGATGTGAAACATGAGCTAATTCATACAAACAACCCAAACCTTCTCGCATTGAAAATTCGTTATAAAGCCTGTAAAAGTATGCCATATAAAACTCTGACTCTAGTAAACGTCTACATACCACCGATACTGATCTTAAAGAAAGTGTTGACTACCGCCCTGAATGACTTATTACTGGAGCAAATTTTGGAAGAGCCACTGGCTGATTATATTGTAACAGGGAACTTCAATACAAACTTGTTAATGCCTTTGGTACGGAGTGACTTTGTCCAGTTACAAAATCAACAATGGGCGATTCCGGACCCGATAACAGAACCTAAAACCGTCATTCAACAAAACAAAGTAGGGGCAAATTTGGTGAATGATATGGAAGCGTTGGGCCTCAGAATATTGAATGGCAGATTTCCAACGGACTCTCCACCGGCTTGTTAATTTCATTCTAAAAATGGTACTTCACGAATTGACTATACGTTGACCTCTTTATCTATTGTCAACAAGGTGATATCCTATACCTTGAATAGAGTTACGGACAGCGATCATAGTCAGCAAATTATTGAGATAAATACATTGTGTCCAAAATCTGAGATCTTCCTGACAATCCCAGGCGAGATCTGTACCATTAATTATAAGAAACTTATATGGAAACCCGGTAATATGGATGAGATCACGGCAAGGGCAAAAAAACTAGTGACAGAATCTATGGATGAAAACACAAACATAAATCTCATAGAACGATGGGAAAAGTTTAGCCATAAAGTAGTCACTGATAATACCAAAACAGCAGGTGTACAAACAAGGAAAGGGGCAAATAGCAAAAAAGAGAAGGCAGAGAAAATTTCATCTTTCTTTCATACGCCGTAAGGAAACTCAGATGTACCCGTAACAGGCTGAGGAGACAATTAAAGAGGTCACCATACAAAAAAGAAATAGCTGCTTTACTGAGAAATACATACTGCAGCTTAAAGAAATTGATTTGGAATGAAAAGAGCAAAGCCAGACAAGGTCTGTGGACAAAAATATTCCACGCAAGTACATTGGCAAACTCAAGGGAGTTCTGGAGACTAATAATGGCCTAGCTACCCCTAATACATTTGGAATTGGAACCAGTCTTTCTGAAGAAGAATGGGTGATGTTTCTCAAAACACATCTAAATCCAAATCATCCATCTCTGATACAACGTACTGTCGATGCAAGTTCCATAAAAGTTGACAAAGAAGAAGATAGTGAGATTCTTATAACCAATAGTCAAGTGGCAAGTTTGATAAAAAAGCAAAAAGACGGTTCCCCTGGTACGAATGGCATCCCTTTTGCTCTTTTCAAAGAAGCGCCCGATTTCTGGTCAGTTTACCTTACAGATGTTTTTAACCCCTTCAGTGCTGCGCGAATTTCGCTGCAGTGCTTAAGGGTCATAAATCACATTGACTCATGACGGAAATGTTCCGTCATCAGCACCGGAGCACCGACGCTGATGACGGAACCGTTCTGTCATGAGCATGGAAGGGGTTAAGGAAGTGGTCCAGAGTGGACAAATCCCGCAATCATGGAGAGGATCACTTATAACACCCATATTTAAGAAAGGAAACTGGCAACAGCCATAAAACTATTGCTTAATTACTTTACAGGACAGGGATGCTAAGCTGTTTGCTGGAATTCTATTGATGAATCTAACGGACTGGGCAAAAGAAAATCAGGTATTACCCCCAAACCAGACAGGCTTTGTCAAAGGCCTCGGTACGACAACAAATCTTTTAATATTGGCAACATTAATTGAAAAAGCAATACTAGCTAAACAACCTTATATTTGTGTTTTGTAGATTTTAAATCTGCCTTTGACTGTGTCGATAGAGATCTTTAATGGGACAAACTTGCCAAACAAGGAATACCAGAAAAGCTGCTAAAGATGATCAAGCTGTTGCACTCTGAAACTTGGGTTAGAGTGAGGACGGGGAACGGCTCATCATTAACCAAAATAATCCCAACATCGAGTGGTCTTAAACAGGGTTGTGTGTTGGCTCCCTTACTTTTTAACTTATTTTTAGCTGACCTTACCACCGAACTAAATGCCATTAACGTCCACCCACCAAGGTTAGCTCAAACTCCGATATCAAGCTTATTATACGCGGATGACGTCATACTCTTAAGTTGTACAAAGGTGGGGATGCAACGACTGATTGATGGCATCTCTAAGTATTCTGAGGTAAATGGTTTGCATGTAAACGAAGCAAAGACTAAGGTGATGGTAATAACAAAAAAAGTGCGATTAAACACGCACATAACTGGATCTTGCAAGGAAAAAAACTGGAACGTGTAGCTGACTACAAGTACTTGGGAGTAACTTTCAACGATAACGGCAAATTCGAGATGCAAAAACTCGATATTACAAGGAAAGCGAACACCCTCGTCGGTGCACTTAGAACAATCCAGAAAGCCATTGGATACTTGTCTTATCGTCCCTTATTAAAAACAATTGCAGCAAAATTATTGCCTACTCTAACTTATGGCAGTGAAGTGCTCAACGGGAATGACGCAGAGATCGTCAACAACTCGGTCGCTAAAGCGTATAGAACTTTATTTTCCCTCCCAAAGAATTCCTCACAAGCCCAAGTGAGGTTGGAATTCGGGCTAAATAACCAAGGTTATGCAAGGAAAGGGAACACATTGAAAGTGTGGTACAGAATAAAAAACGATCAGGACAACGAAATGTCTCGCCTACTGTGGTTGGAAATAAAGAATAACAGGAACCTAACCGCCAGCTCCTATTTAAATCTAGCAATTGATGAGCTTGGTATAACACCTATTTGGAACACCACAGTTGTCCAGGAGAGTTTAAAAAAAACAGTAAACAAACTTACGGATTATCTCTCCTTGATAAAGGACAAAGATATCTTCGTTAAAAGAAAACATGCTTGGCCAATTGTGAATGGTTTCAAGAAGAAAAAGATTCAAACCTACCTGGAAACTTCATGGTCGAATTTTTTTTTTTTTTATTAATGCTAGGTTTGGCTATTTTCCAGGCTTATGCCACTTGGCACCATGGAAAAGATCTGATGATAACTGCCTATGTAGACTATGTAAATTAGGACAAGAAGACATCCTGCACTTATTGTGTCTTTGTCCGGACCTTGAAGTTGAAAGAAAAAGTACACTTAAGAAATTGTTTAATGAACGTGGTGTAAGGACTCGTAGGCAGGCATTAATGGCAAGCTTAAATCCAGAAGACCTACCAATTAATTCATCTTTTGTTAAATTCCTTCAGATGGTTCAAAAAAAGTTGGAAGCCTGCGCTTGAATAAATAATGAGCTGTGTGAATATGAACCTCCCAAATCAACACAAAAATTATTTAAAACGATTGACCTTTTTATATCAGTCTGATGAAAATTATTTGAACATGGAATTTTTTAGTATTTTATATTTGTAAATGTTTTAGCTGTTTTTTGTAAGATTTTAATTAATCAAACAAATAAAAAATAAATTTGAAATTTGAAATACATATATTCAATAAAGTTAGCCAACACGCATTGTGCCCTGTTACTTTGTGGCCGATATTGACCGCAGTTTATTTGCATAACATGTGTGAAATATTCCTTGCAATACATTGCTGTGGTCATACTCGCTATGACCGGCCATTAATCAACGTCACAGGCTCTAAAATATCATTGTCATAAATCATTTTGTTTATCTTACCAGCTCATAAATCATCAGCCTGACAGTTTGTTATATGTCCGTTTTCGTGGGCATAAGTGATTTTGCTATACTCATAAATCACGTGACATGTCATGCTCCCATGGCTGACAGGTCATAAATCACACCTGCCATGTTTATGGGGTCACAAAATTCTCTGCTGGTTTTCATGCCACTTGCATGGGGGGGGGGGGGGTAGCCTCTCCCTGGAGTTAGGCCCCAACTTGCTACCTTGTTTGTCCACTTTGTGCCCTATCATCCAACGGGTATGGCCTGCGAGTGCTGTCTCCCTTTGCATCCCCTTTCGGCCTACTCACCCGGCCGTAAGGCATCGCCAAGTGAGGGGCATTCCTCCTGCACACCGCCCACCGGTGTGCCTCCATAGCCAATAAATGTACTCCTTCTTATCCACCTCTTCTACTGTCTAGTACTGCAATAATGCTGTGATTAGGTGTGGGTGGGTGGCGCTTGAAATCGCTCAGCGCACCGCCCCCAGCTCCTAAAAGCAACCTGTGCTGAGGTAGCGAAGCGCTTATAACCCCCATTGCTTGTTTTGGCCAGAGGCGGTGTCCCCCAATTGGGGTGTTTGAACCATCGCCCATCTTTTGATTAGCCAGGCAATTTATTCACGCCACCCTTGGCACACCTTTTTGACCGAGTTCGGGGTGTTGGGGAGGGAGGACCACCCCACCCTTTGTCCTCAGGCACACTGTGGTGGCCCAAGCTGGTTTTTCCAGGTCCCTGGCACTTGTTATGGTGCCGGCCCATGAGGCCCCCTTTGGGGGCGGTCTCTGCTCAAACAATTTTCGTATCGAAAATCATATATTGCTATAGTAATCCCTAACACTGAATGCAGCTACTTTCTTCGTGGATGTGCTCCTTGGGAAAGTGAAGAATGCCATCACTCACAGTGAAGTTAGTCAATGGCTCAGGGGGTCTGACTAATTGCTTCAAGCTGTGTGCTGTAGTGGGTGGAAGTAACAAGTGAATGACGCAGCAACAGACTAATGATTGAAGAGGGCCGGACGAAATTTCCTGAAGTAAGGATATAATAAATATAACCTTATTAAAATAAAAAGTTATTGTCTAATGCCAGACCTAAAAACAGGACTACTAAGTAAAGCAAATTAACATTAAGAAGAGGGGAAAAATTGTAAAGAGCAGTAAAGATGTCCAGTCATTGGATGATAAGACATATTTTCTGCTCCACTCTATTAATATTAAGAAAGAAATAGTGGTAATAAGGAAAGATGACTCTGTAACATGAAACTCCTAGCTAATATTGGAGATGCTTATGCTGGATTGTTGTGCAGTAAACAAACAGTATGCTAACATTTAAATACTGCAGAAATGGCTGCTAGTAATTGTTTTACTGGTTTGGCTCATCCTTTTATAGTCAGTGGTCATGTTCGTTATAGGGGTAGGCCTAGGCGGTAAATTCCGTTCTGTTCGCGGAATTTGCGGAATTTGGGTAATTTCGCGTTCCGCGGTGAATGCAAAATTGCCCAAAATTGTGCATTCCGCGACTTCTTGCTTGTTCGCGTTCTCAAATGCGTGTTTGCAAGATATTTCTCACCGAGCACGCAAACAGCGATTGCGAACAGTAAAAAAGCATAGCGAACAAGCAATTCCACATGTTTGTGGATTTTTTACCATTTTCCGGAGATTTGTGTAGCGCGATTACACAAATTCCGCCCACCCCTTAATAGGGGTCCACATATCTATGGCAAACACATAGGCCCGGAATAGCCGTGGCAGTATATAGGCAAGGAGGGACTGAATTGGGAATATCATGTAACTTTTTCTGAGCCAGTAAGACCAGAGGCTGAAAAATATGTTCGAAGGTATTCAGCAAACTTTCTCCTGTAGCAAGATATCTGAAACCTACGAGGTGATGTCCAAAAGCACCTGGCAAGAACCCATAAATAATTGAATTATATGTCTGAGAAAAACAAAATGTTGAAACCTAAATTAGAGAATTATTTTCACCTCACATGCTTCCTTGACATTTCCTAGAAAATGGTATTCACCAAGTTTTCAAATCCAATTTAATAAATAGCTTGTTTCTCTAAATTACTTTCAGTTAGTTCTTTTGCAAAAGATCGGATAAACCTTTTCTGAGCCCACGGTCATGCATGAACTACCCTGTTTCTGTACTTCCTTTCCTTATCCAGAACTCCTCCCTTATTTTTTGTTAATACCTCCTGATACTCCTCCTTCTTCTTCCTTTCTCGCTCACCCTCCTCCTTCCTTCTTCCCTCACTCCTTCTTCTTACCTTTTGTTTTTCTTCTTTATATTAATGTTGTGCAGGAGGCACCTCATGATCCTTTTTGATTCTCAACCACCTGCCTCTGTGTTTCTCTGTTGCTTTGTCCTCTTCTCACCCATTTTCTTTTTACCCTAGTCCCTTATTCTTTTTCACTTTCTTCCATGTTTTTCTCCTTTACACTGTCCCTTGCCATGTTCTTATCCTGACCTCAGCACCTTTTCTTTACCTGTTTTCCTTCTGGTATTGCTATTGCCCACAGCAATGCACCCTCGAATTATAGGTCGCAGGTTTAAATACAAAAGAACTACCGCAACTTAATACTCCTTTTTCTTTCCTTTTTTTCACTCCCTAATGACATCAATTTAAGTTGTTTTTGGTATTGTATAAAGTTTTTGGGTGTTTTTCTTAACTTTTTTTGTCATCTTCCTGAACGGAAATTTGTATCAGGTCCATGATTGTTTTCCCAAAGATTTCTTTCTAAAAATATGTCTTTCGTTGCATATGTTATTATATTAGAGTGGAGTGAAAAAAAATCTTTGAATAAATACGCACTGGGCATTTTTCTGCTTTGCACTATTATTGACATCCTCATAATTGTTATGGGCCATAAATTTCAATTTAATGCAAAGAAGTTATTGCCATTTCCCAATGTAATAACGACCACTATTTGTGAGTTAAGAATGGAACCATTCAGCTGTGTCTATGGTTTGTATTTAAATGTCAGACTGAATGCCGCTTTTAAGACATGCACTTACCAATAGGGTCTTTCTGTGCCGTGTGTGGGTGGTTTTAATTATTAAAATACAGTGGAATAAAAACCCATATTTCAAAGGGCGCTGTAAATTATGGGGAATATTTTACATTTCCTGTAAAATACAGGTTTCATCAACTTAATGACAGCCCCCATAACAATGTGCAGAGATTTACTATTAAAAGGGCCACTAGCACTATGTTGGAAAGTTATCTAAATTCTGCAGGGTCATCCCTGAACTTTTTGCCTTCCTCCTAGTCTTTTTAGGTCGAGCCTGCGTGGGCTGTGCAAGCGCAGTCTCGCTGGTGGGATTTAATGATTTAGAGGGGCTTTGCGTATCGGGCTTTAAGCCCCGCCCCGCTTTCCCATTGGCCGGCGTCATGGCCAGTCATTGGGAAAGAGCTCTTTCTGACGTTTTCTTTTCTCTTTTTGAGCCGTCCCACTTGGACGGGCTCGTCTGACTTCCATGTGCGTTGCAAAAGGATTCTTATCTTTAGGGCCCCATAAAGATAAGAATCCTTTTGCGACGCACACGAAAGGCAGACAAGCACGTCAAAGTGGGACGCCTCTAAAACAGAAAAGAAAATGTTACAATGGCCGTTTTTAGAGGAAGAGTCGGGGGCACAATAGGCGTGTGTGCACTTTCTTTCCACTCTACCAGGCACTTAAAACCAGCACTTCGAGTCTGATGCAATAACACCCACCACGTACCAGCTCACATGAAAACAGAGCACCGCTTTGAACTCTCCGAGAGGGTATATGTCACTTTGAGAAGAGCTGCTAACTGCGTTGGCCACTATCCTTCTAGCCCCCCTAAACTCCCATGGAAAACCTTCAGCTAATAATCACACATTGTGCATGATCACCTTCCCTCTGGGACACTTCCTTCCTTTCCCTGAAATCTCTATGGGAAAACAAACAGTATCCCTCAATCAGAGCACAAATGTGCAAACCAGCCCCCACCTTACACCCTCTTTTGTTAGCCCCCACTCCTTTCCCCGTGAGGCCCTTACAGGAGGCCCCGCTTCCTTAGCCCCTCATGTGACACCCCCGACCCCCTCCATCGTTCTACCCGCAGGAGCCCCTCATCTAACCACACTTCCGTGTCCCCTCATAGGAGCCCTCTGAATATTCGTGCAAAGACCACTTCATTAATGAGGCCTGACTTAAGGATCCGACCCTCTCCTTCAAAGAAACCTCTTCAGGAGGGAGTTCAAAAGAGATTTTGGGGAGCATTGTACCTACACGGTTCAAACACAGGACATCTCAAGCACCGGTAAGACTTCACCCGTTGCCATGTTGGCACTACAATAAATATCACACCTTAATGTTATCCTTTCCTAAGCGATGTTTTAATAGCTATCAATGTGTAACCTAAAAGACCAGAGTTTTAATCTTGATGTGTAAATTTGATTTTCGCAACACAGTGTGATCATGTGCAAATGGGTAATATAGGAAAGCGCCTTCAGGACTTAATAACCTCTACTAAACACTGTGTACAACTCTAGTAATGTACTATTGTTGGCGACTGCCAGGCGTGCAATCGAGCGGTGCATGCGGCACTGGAAATACCTCTTATGTAACAAGAGTTGAAAATTCTGTCCTCCACTGACTGCACAAACTTCATTACACACAATTAATAAATCATTCATTCAGGCACACCGGGGCTGCAGGAGAAGGAGTTGGTTTTCCATCTCATTCCGTCCACCCATCGTGCAGAAAGCATTCAGGGCCACGTGTGTCTCCTGCACATCTCCTGTCGCAGAGAGGAGAGTGCATCATTGGCATAGTCCTTCACAACTCCTGCAGGGACAGGGCTCGGGTCTCAATATTTTCAATCCAAACTTGTGTCAGTGACAGATTGCACCACACTGAATTTGTATTTCATTCCATGCACGCCCCCTGCAAGGAGAGGCTGCAGAAACACTTTATTGTGGCATGGGGCACCTTCTGCAGGAAGACGGTGTGGGGCTCTGCTTCATGGCGCCATGTACACCTCCTTCAGAAAGAGAGTGCGGGCTCTGCTTTGCGGTACCGTGCACACCTCCTGCAGGAAGATCGTGTGGGGCTCTGCTTTACGGTACCATGCACACCTCCTGCAAGAGAGGGTGCAGGTTCCTGCTTTATGCTGCATACCTCCTGCAGAAAAAGCATGTGGGACTCTGCTTTACGACACCATGCACACCTACTGCAGGAAGAGAGTGCGGGGCTCTGCTTTACAGTACCATGCACACCTCCTGCAGGAAGAGAGTGTGGGGCTCTGCTTTGCGGTACCATGCACACCTCCTGCAAGAGAGGGTGCAGGTTCCTGCTTTACGCTGCATACCTCCTGCAGAAAAGTATGTGGGGCTCTGCTTTACTGTACCAGTCAAACCTCCTGCAGGAAGAGGGTGCAGGTTCCTGCTTTACAGTACCATGCACACCTCCTGCAGGAACAGGGTGCAGGTTCCTGCTTTACAGTACCGGTCACACCTCCTGCAGAAACAGGGTGCGGGTTTCAGCTTTACAGTAACATGCATACCTCCTGCAGGAAGAGAGTGTGGGGCTCTGCATTTACAATTCCAATATCTCAAACTCGGGTAAATGAAAGAGACCTATTGCATTGCAAATGCTTGTTTCTGACCTGGAGTTGGTGGTTTTAGGACTCTGGGCACTTTAGCACTGCTGTCCAGGGTAAAGTGCGTGGGCTCTCTGTGGTAAACATGGTAAGATTGGTCTACACCTGTTTGTCGTATTTGATTTACCTGTCAGTCCCCAGTAATCTCATATACCTTGGCCCAGTAAATTAAATGTAACTGGTGGGCTTCCAGCGCTGATTGCTCCTCCCACCAAAGTAGACTTTCAAACCTGTCCTTGGCCTCTGCCATTGCAGGGCCTGTGCGCGCAGTGTACTGCCGCTATGACATGACACCTAAAGTGTTTGCCACTTCTGGACCACCCCTTTTACTGCATGTCAGTCACCCCTACGGTAGGCTCTAGCTAGGACATGTACCTTAAGTGCTTGACATGTCCTGGTAGTGACAAACAGCCATTTTGGTTTCTAACTGCTGTGAGGCTGCCTTCTCATAGTAATGTATTGAGGATTCCCTGATAAGTTTTACAGTGGTAATTCCTGATATGAGAGGAGCAGCGTGGTCAAGTTTGGCATGTTTGGAATAGTGATAATAAATGTTGCATAATGGTGTGTGCAGATTTATGATCACTATTTTAGAAATGCCACTTTTAGAAGTTGGCATTTCTGTGTGATATGTGTCTTTGCCTGCCTGGTGTGTATTGCATGTCTGGCTCTGGAGTGACAGGGGCTGGTTAGGTGTGAGACTCCAGAGGGGCAGGGCGAGTCAGCACTAGGCTGAATGGGCAGATTTGCATTTGGAGTAGTGGGAGGAGTAGTCCCTGACCCTGAATAGGTCTGTGCCTGCCTTGTTCAATGCTGGCTCCGCCCCCCCTGTGGTGTGTCGAATGACTGAGTCCCACGTAACAAAGGAGAGTAGAAGCACTGTAAACAAAGTGCTTCGGTATCCCCCAGAACCAGTTGGGACTGGATCCCCAAGACCTGTGCCAGGGCTGAACAAAGACAAAATGTAGTATACATACTGGGACTGGGACCCCATGTGAGTGTGCTGTTTTGGGGTGCTGCTGGTACCTGGTGGGATTCCACTGTGCTGCTGGGAGGTAAAGTTGGGGCCTACCCCACATTCCTGTGCTTCAAGGAGCCGCCGCACCATGAACGACATGTGGCAAGTCAGGCAAGCTGCTAGGGAGTGAAGCGGGAGCCTACCTCGCATTTCTGGTGCACAGTGGAGCGAGAGCCTACCCCGCATTTTTGGTGCTCAGTGACTGCCCGGATCCGGGGCCTCGCGGGCTCCCTGTCAAAGTCCTGTGTACAGGCCGAAGAGACCGGTGGAGTCAAAGAGGAGCCCCGGTGAGTGGGGGTCTGGAGGGAAGCACTGGCGGTGCCTACGGGTGCCCGCGAGATCCCTTGCAAGAGGAGCTCTGGTGAAGGGGGCTCCCAGAGCATGATTGGTGCCGTGGTTGTTCCAGGGAGGAGCCCAGTGAACGGGGCTCCCTAGGCATGGGTAGTGCCAGTGCTATGTCTTCTACAGCTGCACTGCAAGAGCGGGGGCAGCTGCAACAAGGGAGCATTGTTTTAGAAGACCCAGAGTTGGGCTTCAGGGGCACAGTGGTGTTAATGCGCAATTTCTCTAGCTGCACCTAAAGAGTGTGGGCAGCTGCAAAGACAGAGGGCATTTATTTTCATGAAAAGGACGGATTGAGACACACTCTGGTCCCCAGTGCATTGCGCACCTTTGTGGTGGGTGCCAGTGGAAGGCCCTATGATTTAGTGCCCTGACCTTTGGACAGAGGGCATTGTGGGGAAGTCCCAGATGGGCCCCCGTGGAAGGCCAGTTGGCCGGTGAGTACCTGCGGTACTGGTAGGGCGCAAAGCTCATAATGGGTTTATGCCAAATGTGATGCAGACGTAATGCGTTTATGTTGCTTGTGATGATGCTGAGTACAGTATTTGGCCTGTAGTTACTGGTTGTGACATTACCTGTTCTAATGGTTCTGACAGTGGCCCGATTGGCCCTGTCATGTATATAATCCCCTGTGAAATATTGCCTGGTGCCAGGTGCCACAGTGTACATTTGTGATTGTGGATGTAATCTGTTTCATGAAAATACAAAGGTTTTTTTGATATAACCTTGTGTGGAGTTTCTTTTGTGGTGTGGCTAATGTGTCGCTGCTGTGGAGTGTGTTGCGCAAACGCTTTACACATTGCCTCTGGAATAAGTCTGACTGCTTGTGCCAAGCTACCAAGAGGGTGAGCAGGGGTTATCTTCAGCTTGTAACTCCCTTGCCATGACTAGAGTGGTGGTTTCTGCCTGGCTTAGGCGCATGCCCTAGCCAACCGAAAATCCAATTTCTAACAACAATGTTAATAAACTTTTGCAGTAAAAGGGCAAATTATGTCCGCATTCTCTGGTCTTATTTTGTCCAAGCATTTGAGCTAAAAACATTTTGATTGCAATTGGCAAATTATGTGAATTATGTTGCGAATATTGTTAATACATAAGTAGGTTGTAAAAGCGGAAGCTACAAAATTTCCTTTCTCCAATGACCCTCGCCATTTTGCATTGTTTTATCCCAAATTTTTTCATGAAAGGTAAACCCATTCTTAGCCGCACATAACTGTTAATGTTGCGTGTGGCAGGGCTTTTCTGGTAATATATACATGTTACATACAAGGTAGGCCTGATTGTATGCTAACAGGGATACAATGATTCATTAGAGTGTGCGTGTCATATTTTTATGGCCTAGAATGCTGGTTAACCGAGTACTGAAAATGTTCTGCTCTCTCAGAGCTGCAGTGCTATGTGTAATGATAACAGTCACAAGGTTATCCTGCCTTATATGTATCAGGCTTGGATGGAAGCAGAAATCGTTACATTTGCTTGCCTACCATGCACTTCTGCAAAAGGACATTGTCAGAGTTCAGAGACAACAATCTACGAGCTGCACAGGCGTGCCTCTGTTCACACTCCACAGGGAATCATTGGGAAGGAAGGTATAAAACAATCCTACAATTATGGAAGGGCAGGACACACAAAACAATTAGGGAAGGGCAGTGAACACAGATGATTGCTGAGTCCGGCATGCTGAGAGATGGATTTCTGACTGTAGACCTAGCTGTAGCAAAATATACGCGGGGATACAGTGGTGTGACAATAGCCCCCTCAGCCCCTCTGGAGTGAAGGGGGCCCCTGAATTCCATGGGCCCCCTCCAGCACTGGGCACGGGCGGCAGACTCCTTGCCTGAGAGCTTCTGACTGGATCCAGAACATGGGGGGGACCACCTGTACTTTGCAGGGTGGGCCTCAAGTTTCGTTATGCCACTGCGGGATACTGACATGGCTTGGTATAACAAAGCTTAGTCACATACCTACATAGGGCCTGCTTCACAAAGGTGAATTTTCACATGTAGATTAACTTGCATGTAAATCTACTTCAGCACCTAGATGTAAATCTAATTTGTTTTGCTTTTCACACCTAAGCGTCAACTAACATGTTACCACTCCATGTTGGAGCCTTGTGCTTTAGGAGTTACTAGTAACTTTTCACATGTAAGTGAAGCTCACCCCTGCCGGGGCAGAGATCTCTCTATGGAAAACATAGGAAGCAATATTAAAGTTCATTATTCTTTCAAAAATATTTTTTACATTGTAATATAAAAAAATGAATGTAAAATAATTTAAAATATGTGCTAGAAACCTAAAACTATTAAAATAAAATGGTGCAGCGCAATAACTATTTAAATTAATTCATTCATTTAAATAGATTTTTTTAATACACAAATAATGTTTCTTAAAGAACAATTTTAAAAAATCCCATCAACAATAACAATTTTATTTTTATTCAATATTTATTCAATTATTTTAGAATTTTGTGTACAATTAATTTAATATTCCAAAAAATAAAAACATCCTCCTCCATCCGTGCAAACAAGCCCATCCAAACGTCCATCAATGATAATCCTTTACCCAGGCAAGTCTCCTGGCATAACGCGTTTCAACTATTGCGAGTCTTCATCATGTGCAGCTGATAGTAAGTGTGTACATCTGTTTGTTCTTTTTAAACGTAGATTAAACAGCAATGATGGACTATGGTGTTAAAGCATTCCACATCGGTGTTTAAAGTGACAGTGGGTCAATCATTAAAATATTGCACATGGATCTTAACATAATTTTTTTTTAGATTTTTCAACATTTCATGCAGTTGTTAATTCATTGAAAATACATTGCTTTACTATCAGCAGTGTTCTGTACTGTATTCGCTTCGTATGTCATACTGATATCTTAGAGACCACAACAACGATAATGCTTTGTGATTGTCTCTATCAAATATCACATCCTCCAGTGCCATAAAATGTATTAATTAGTCTCTTTTCGGTTACATGTACCAACATGCCCATATGCCTACAGAGAATTAAATTCCACTTGCGGCATAGCCATTTGGCATCAATGTAAAGTCCAAGACAAAATCACACTCATTAGCAGAAAGAGACTTGCCTGTATTTAGTTTTATCAGCACCACGTGCAAGGGTCCAATACCCCACAAACCCTGACTGTTTCAAAGAGTTTCCCAGTTCAGTTCAGTTCAAAATACTTTATTTCGGCACTTAGGTATAAATATATACAGTGCATAAATAAATAGGTAAACAGTTAAAACATTTAAAACGTACAATCATGACTGTAATGTTTGTCCACAGAACGATGGCCAGAGAATAGGATTCAGCATTGTTTGTTTATCAGTCAGGGCACAACAGATCCTCCAGCGGTACTTCACTCACAATTGAAATACTAGCAATAACATGGACCTATCTTTGCACCTATTTAATCTACTTCAGAAGTTACGTTTGGGTGATATATAAAACTACATTCATAATCATAAAACCCAATGCATAAAATACTATTTCAATCACAGACAATTTAATCACAGCGGCTGTAGGAAAAATGTTAAACTTTAGGCATTTTCATGCATTGAAAGGCTTACAACACCAGGCCTTATGTGCCTTACTTCTAATTATCCACATACACCCCAAGAACTTAGCACCAGAGCTGGCATAAATGGATCTAGGATCTTTCCCAAAATCCTCGGAGCAGATATATAGCGCACATGCCCAAATCCCTGGACACAGGCTTAATTCACTTTGAACGCAGACTGGAGTACGCGTGACAAGCAACTAAGACATGTACTACTGTTTCGTATGTAACATTGCAACCGGGGTAAAGAGTGGATGCAGCGATCTTTGTAGCCCATGTATATATTTCAGCAAAGAACATCCGCTCGTGCGATAGCAGGCCATAAATCCATGAGGGGTGGAACTCCAGCCGGTCAAGCAATGTGGCAGAAAATGTAAAAACAACAAAATAAGACTCTCACTCCGGGATATTCAGGAATTTACTCCAACATGGAACATTTCAGCGTCCCAGTGGCCTTGCTCACATACAAAATCAAAGACGCATCACAGTGTACATACAGCATGAAATCATGGTGAATGTGAAAAACAGACTAATTGTGCTACATGAAAACTTCGAAAACATAGGCGCCATTTTAGCATTATACAAAATGAATAATCTGAAGTTGGAACAGCCGAGTTACATCATATTGGACTAAATTCCTTTACACCACATATCCCCGAATGAGCATCTTATCTTACTGTTGTACGTATACATATATATGTGTGTCTGTGTATCTTTTTTTAAATTTGTATACAAAATATATATACATACAGATCGGGTACCGAGGGTTCTTCGAGTCCTCATTGCCCCGACATTTGAGAATCCGAAAAACCTGCCATGTTAAAGGAGTGGGCGGAGCATAATCTGCAGGCGTCGATGAACATGGTACATATACTAATTAAATATGCAGAGATAGACTGTGAAGGAATATTACTTGAAATTGACCGAGTAAATGGGTTGTTGGATGACACAGGACCACATGAAACAGTTACAAATGGGCGCGCCGATATAGACATACGAATTTAAAAACATGAGTACACCATCAAGGCACGCAAGGTTTTTAAGTTTGCACGTGATCAAAACGACTATGCCACAGGGAGAATTTTTACATGCTCTAGAAAATTCGACAATTATAAAAGGCAGACCCTTGCACACAAAACGTCCGAATCAGTTCAAAGTGTATTTGCTATGAATCTGGTTGCTGATGTGGAATCTGATGCAGACTCTCTCACCTCTAACAGGGAGGCTTTGCTGGAGTGTTGCCAACTTACGTTCAAGTGCCTAAAGACAATTGGGGCCCCTTTGCAGTTAGTTTTCGCGCCGTGAGCGCGCTCTGCCTTTGGTTGCCGGTCCCCCTCGCTGCCGCTTGTAGTTCCATCTTGAAGCAGCCGTCGAGTGGGGGGACTACAACCCCCAGAATTCCTGGAGACTCTTGCCCCGCCCACCCACGCCCACTTCCGCACCTGGAGGCGCTAAAACCTTCGTCGCTTCCGTAGTGGAGCGGGAGGCTTTGCTGGAGTGTTGCCAACCTACGCTCAAGTGCCTAAAGACAATTGGAGCACCTTTGCAGTTTGTGTTTGCGCCGTGAGCGCGCTCTGCCCTTGGTTGCCGGTCCCCCTCGCTGCCGCTTGTAGTTCCATCTTGAAGCGGCCGCCGAGTGGGGGGACTACAACGCCCAGAATTCCTGGAGACTCTTGCCCTGTCCACCCATGCCCACTTCCGCGCCTGTCAGCGCTAAAACCATCGTCGCTTCCGTAGTGGAGCGGGAGGCTTCGCTGGAGTGTTATAAAGATACACGGAGGAATGAGGGTCCTAGGGGAAGTTTAACGACAGGTCAATGCTACTACCCCTAACTGAACAATTACACCAACAAAAAGTAGCAGTGGGTCAAAGGAGCTAACTTGTTATGTATCTGTGTGGAGAAAAAAGAATAGTTTATTCAAGAACAAATGAAATCGTGCCTAAGGTATTCCTTCAATGTGAAAGAATTCCCATCAGTCATCGACCGAGACCGCCCTTCATCATCTGGGATCCTTCACACTCTGAAGGTAACATATCCACAACAGATAGGCAGATGTCTTGAACCTAGTCTGAAGTGAGTATACCAGTGATAGATAGTGAAGTATGGGAGTGTGTCTGTGGACAACTGCGTAGCAGTGCAAACTAAAGTGAAAACGTGAATCAGTGAAAAGTGGGATGCGATAAAATTGGGTGGTGAAGGGGGAAAAAAACTTTATTCTGCACCCCTTCAATCCCAAATCAATAGAAACAGTGCAAATAGTAGTGTAAACAAATGACTACTAATGAGTATCTTAGGTCGACATGTTACTGCAGTCGAACGGAGCCACGTGGTCTCCAGCTGCTTCTTCAAGATCATTAATGCTACTGCTATATAAAAAATAATAAAAAAGGAATGATATCACCTGAAAGTGTGATATATTTTCGTCCTCCTGACTTCACCGTTCAATGTAGATGAAATGGTCCGTTGGACAAAATCCCAGATACATAAAAAGAAAGACAGACAGACAAACCACAATCAATATCTGTGGTATATTTGGATCTATTAACCCATTTCTTAAGTCAGCTAGTACATGCCAGCCACACTGGGCAAACATGTCTGCCCCATGTATACATTGATTACATGCTCACTCACCTTTGCGGCAGGAGGGAACAGCCCCACCTCACCTGGCTTTAGCTCAGGTACATGGAGCACCGCTCTGGTGGAAGGAAAATAGAAAAAGTGCCATTTGTGCTTGAGACTCTTGCCCCGCCCACCCACGCCCACTTCCGCGCCTGGAGGCGCTAAAACTATAATCACTTCCTCCGCGTCGCGGGACGCGCGGGAGAAGCCCGGGACAAGGGCGGGACCGTCTGTGGCTAGAGGAGGCCGGGCCGGGCCACCCCTCTTGAGTCCTCCTTTTAGCTGTACCCCTGCACCCAGCTATATCCAGACAGTACTAGTGTATGGAAGAAAACAGACACTGGACTACGGTGGTGGGTTATTGACTCATAATGTGTTCGTGAAGGTGTGATTAGGAGATCATTTCACAAGCTCTCTGTATTAGTGGGAGGTGGCATTTATAACTTCAGGGCGAGCTCTAAGGAGACAAAGGTGCTAGTGAGACCTATTAGGGCCCACTCCATAATGGCCAGCAAAGTGAAAACGCGATCTACCAAAGCACAAGTCCACACCCCTCCTACACCCCGTATAACAGTGCTTGAGCCCAATGTAACATTATGCCAAAACGCTCTAAAAGCTCAACCCACAGCCATTGACCACATGTTGAGGAAAGTGATTGGTGTAGTATCCGGGGAGATCGAGCGCACTGAGAGACGTTATTCTTTAACACCAACGACTGTTTTATCTACTCCTGAACAGGCCACTGATAATGAAACATCGGTTATCTCCCCACCCGTCACTTTGGAAATTTCGGCCGAGGATATCCCTTGTGCCCAGCCGGTAGCAGATATAGACGTAGTAACAGCCTTGTCTGGCAATAAAACGTCGAACAATAAAATTAGAAAAGCGGGGCACAAGAAGTGCTACACTAGGAAAGTAAAACAAAGTACCCCAATGCCCAGAACAACAGATACCGATGTCGAAATCACTGAAGTAGTAGCGACACACCAGTCAACCCACCAGGGTGGATGGCTCAGGTAATAACAGATCTTGAAAAACATCTGGAACTTTTCATTGTAAGTCAGATTAAGCCAATAATCAGTAGATTAGATAAAATTACAAATGAAGTGAATAAGCAGGGAAGGGAAAAGGGAAGGGCAAAGGGCCCTATTACAAATAACAACTAACCTGCAAATCCCACCTCATTACATACTATCCCTGACAGGCTGTGCCCCTCTATTAGTAATTGTGTTAGCAATGACCAATGCACAATTGAACAAGCTCATGTGCCTCCAAATCCCCCAATGCAGATAGAGGAGGGTAATATTCAGAAAACAGGGCATAAGGGCCCAGATCAAGACCAAATTCAAGCTACCACATCGCACACACAAATCAGGAACCCCCCAACCCTCAGAGTGCCAGAGACACATAACATACGCCGAGCAACACACGAAAGAGCTACTAACTCCCTACCAAATATAAACTTACCTCCCGAAGCGTGCCCCTACGTAGTTGTTCTAGTGGGTGTACCAGAACTTAAGCCAGAGCAGAAAGAGTCGCACACAGAACTAAAAAATAAGATAATGAATTGGTTAAATTTGAATAGGCCTCTGCCCGGCAAGGAAAGTGGGGTGATTCTTCATGTAAGAAGAGTAAACTGGATAGGCACTAGGAGTAAAGATACGGCAGGCAATTGTATTATTGTGAATTTTAGGAATACTAGACTGGTGGAATATATACTAGAAAATGGTAATATGAACCAGACTAGTACTATACGACCACTGCCACTAGGATATTTTTACCCAATACAGTGTGTTGCATATGATCCTAGGCATAACTTTGGCAGAATGGGAAGGGCCGCAGATATGATCAGGGGAAGGAACCACACTCTTGAAAGTCTGGTTCCTAAAGAGCGGGGCCTGGCAGAATGGTGAAATAGATTCAGCCCCCTATTGTCCCTTGATGAAAATGACTGACTACACAGGTCAGGGGATTCCCATGAGCACATAGCAGAGGAGAAGGGGGTGGGACTTACCGATCAGGGAGTAGTAGGGGATTATCAGCAGCGGGGATCCGAGGATCTCCAATTATTACAAGGCCAGAGGAAACAACGGGAAATCTCACCAATGACGGACGCATCCATGCTACAAAAGTTGGGAGCACAGGTCGCACAAAGCTCTGCAGGAGGGCTAAAAATAATGTGCTGGAACGTAGCAGGCCTCGCGGGGAAATTTGATAACATACACTGGCGGAGTGAACTAAGTGGGTTCCAAATAATAAGCTTTCAAGAGACCTGGGCGGTTGACAGCACCCCCGTTCAAATACCGGGATACAAATGTTTCTTGTACCAGCACAGGTAGCCAGATCTGGAAGGGCAATAGGAGGGATAGCATTATATGTAATGGTAAACCTAGAAAGAATTTGGACATTCCCATCCTGGACATCGCACACTCTCCAGGCGGCAAAATTCTCTGGGAATGGTCTAAGGTTGTCGATATTCAACATCTACAAAACAGGGCCGGTAAAAGGAACAAATGCTGTACTCCATGAATTAGATTATAGACTCAATCAGGAACAAGAATATAGGAAAGGGACGGCAGAACCTATTGTTACATTGATGGGCGACTTTAACTGTCATCTATGCCCAAATTTGGTCCCAGTAACAGTAGATTGGTCTTTATGCCCGATTGAGACTGGCCCAAATTTTGAACATAATCCTGAGGGGTTAGCATTTAGAAAATTATTAGACACACACGCCCTAGCACACACTATTGACTTGGTTGTCCCCGGAAAAGAGGGGATCCTCACCCCGACCTTTAAAGGAAGAGGATGCTCCTCCTTTATAGACTACATTGTAATATCCAGTTTTGCAAAAAACTGGATCACCGGGGTTCGGATTGATTAGAGCACCTTTAGTGACCATAACCCTTTAGTCCTGGAACTTATACTTGGAGGCTGCCCCAGGAGGAATAATCAAGTAGATACTGTCCTGAGGGCAACTGACCAGGGTAGGCGGCTCAGGTGGTCGAAAATCGATGCCCAGGCATTCTATAAATCATTAATAGTAAAGGGGAAAACTCAGATTGATGAATGCCTAGATCCACTGACTGAGGGGCGCTCCACGTTTAGGGCCTTTGGGTCTATAACCAACTTGGTTGAAGAATTAATGAAGGCAAAGGGGCCCACGAAATTCAGAACTCAGCCAAGATGGTTTGATTCTAACTGCTCCCGTGCATTAAGAGACCTTAAAACTAGTCTTAAAGCCAACCCGCGGGATAAACTAAAAGTGGCCACTCTCAGACAAACCTACAAAACCGTGTTAAAACAGAGAAAGGTTGCCCTTCGAGCAGAAGTGTGGGCTGACCTGAGGGAGACTGGGGAAAAAAGGGATTTTATGGAATTCTGGAGGATAATCAATAGGCCATGCTTCCAGGACTCCAATGCCCCAGTGATCGGAACTAATATTCTCCCGGAACAATGGGTGACACACTTTGAGGGACTATATAATCACACTCATGATATGGTCTTTGAAGGGGGCTGGGGTGGAACACGCAGCTCGGCAGTAGAATTCTCCATCACAGAAACAACTAAGGCAATCCAAGGTCTCACCCGAAATAAAGCCCCGGCCCCCTATGGCACACCGCCAGATCTGTATCTGAGCCATGTGGCCCTACGGGCCCCAATCCTGACCAGGGTTCTAAATGCAGCTGTTAAAACTGGTATGCCTCGTTCGTGGTCAACAGCTATAATTTTCTCCATATATAAGAAGGGAAGTAGGGACAACCCTCAATGCTATAGACCGATATCGTTGAATTACACTGGAACACTACGGCCAGGGTCCACTATAGCTCGGAGGGGGGTGTACTGAACCCTTTCCTTGCACTAGTGGAGTGAGGCAAGGTTGTATCCTTGCCCCCTTTTTGTTCTCTCTTTATATCAATAACCTTGAGAGAACACTAATAGCCCTGAATACAGACTGCCCAAAAGCGGGAACGCGTCATATTCCGGTACTTTTGTACGCGGATGACGCGGTCCTGTTTGCTCGTACCCCTTGGAGCTTACAGTGTTTGATCGATGGATTTGTCAAATTCATGAAGAGTTTAGACCTGTCTGTGAATCTGAGCAAGTCCTTTGTGATGTGGGCAGGTAAAAAGCCGGGCAGGAACTTTGCTTACAAAATAGGGACCCACACCTTAGAAATAGTGAAGACCTTTTCCTATCTGGGACTTTTATTTGATGGGGCATTAAAATTTAAAAACCTGATAGAGGAACGCTGCTCAAAACTAGTTTCCTCAAATGGTGCCATATCAAACTTAGCCGAAGGTTGGGTCGCTGGTCCCCAGAGCAGGTAATGAACCTTTACGGCTCCATAAGTACTGCAAAAGCCTTGTATGGAGCAGATGTCTGGGGCTTTGGGCATGCAAAACAATTGCAGTTGGAGGAAGACAAATATCTGCGTAGGATTTTAAAAATCCTGCAGAGTACCCCAGCTGCAATTGCGCAGTGCGAACTGGGAATCCCCTACATTACAGATCAGGTAAAAATGAGCCCTATTATAGCTTGGCTCAGAATTTGGGGTAATCCTGAGGCAGAACTAAGTAGAAGTAGAGTAATAATAGCTGATTGCTTACAAAGGGACAAGGGGCTACAAATCCCGTGGCTAAACTATGTCAAGGTTATGCTAGAAGACATAGATAGGAAGGATCTTTTTAGTAATCCGAATACAATTACTACCTCTTGTAAACCACAGATTAAAAAACTGTTGTTAGAAAAGTTGGCATCACGTAGGATAGGTTCTGACTTGTCTAAGAGGTCAGTGACTGCTCATTGTCTTGTGAGTAATAACGAGGGTATGGAGCCATATCTATATCTGATGTACAACTCGCAGGACAGGTTTCTAATGTGTCCTTTTAGGCTCAATATGTTACCAAATATATTGTCTTATCCATCTAGTTTTATGTTAACAATTGAGCAGAAGGGTGCCTGCGGCTGCGACAATAGGTCTCCGCAGGACACCCTTCATTTTGTACTTCTGTGTCCTTTTTATCAGATGCCTCGACGTAAATTCCTGGTGGCTATTTTGAAAGAGGCAAAGTTTTGTCATGCCAAAACCGCCTTACTCTTCTTACAAAGAGCAAACGACATGCGAACATTATGCTCAATCATGAATTTTCTAAGAATAGCAGTGAGACTTAGAATAACAAGAGGTTAAGGTCAAGAATTGAATGTATATTCTATTGAGTTTTTACTGTGTATTGCTTTTTGTTTTTAGATAAAGTTCAGACATGCTATTTAATCTAATTTTTAACTGTATATATGTATTTGTATGATGGTTTTTAATCATCGAAATAAAGGTTTACTGAACTGAACAGTGAGTCTGATGATGGTCGTTCAGGCACATCAGGAACACCAATAGTAGGCACTAGCAATCTTACCCCAGCGGAGGAACTGAATTTTCTCTGACAGGATCGGAGTCAGACCTTGCGCCCCGGCAACAGCAAGGAGAGGCAGTAAACAACTCAGGAGGGAGAGGCGGCACAAGCACCACCAGCAATACCAACAGAGGGAATACAACCAGGAAAGAGAGACGGTAGAGTATACTACCAACAACACAGTCATCAATCTCACAGAGACAGTGCTTACTGCAGCAGAAACTCAGCTTTTATCGTTGGGGTTAACGTACTGCCCTGCTAGTAATTCTTTATACAATCAAACGAGAATTGATGTTTTTAAATTTATTCGCAAAGTGGAGTTAATCAAGTATCTTCAACTTCCTCTAATACAACATCAAGTATATGCGATCCTTTGATCAATCTACAGGTTAAGGACATTCCAACTCTACAGACATTACAATCTTTGTCTAATTAAAACAGTACTGTGTGTGAATCGACACAGCAAGCAATGATAGAAATGGGCATTAATATCAGTAAAGCAGCATTAAGCCCTTTTCACCCTCCATCTACATTCTTATCACTCATGCCAAAGGATGCTGTTGATATTTTTAGTGACAGAGTAGTGGAGGAATTAAAACGCCTTAACAGCACTATGTTGCAACAACAACAACACAAGAAATTCAAACAGGCTCAGGACCATGCCTTAATCAAGAAATTAAAGAATAATCATGACATTACTGTGAATTAATCTGACAAGGGTGGGAATGTTGTATTATGGCCAAAGAACCAATATTTGACAGAAGCCAACCAGCACGTGTTAGACACTTTGTGTTGCAGGAAAGCTTCAAAACAGGAGGACAAAGTGGCACAACAGTTATCGCAATGGAAAAGGCAGGGTCTGTTGACTAAGGAAGAATTGAATTTCTTGAAAGTGGATCATCCTGTTACCCCTGTCCTCTATTTCATTCCAAAAGTACATAAAAAAGTAGTCCCAATTCCAGGAAGACCTGTCATTTTGGCCCGGAAAAGCATGACGGAAATTATATCAAAATATGTGGACTACTTTCTACAGCCCCATGTCATCACTTTACCATCCTTTGTGAAAGACACCTCTGACTTCCTGAGAAAAATCAAGAATGCTGTACGGCAACCTATTTTTTTGCTTGTAGTTATGGACATAGAATCTCTATACACAAGCATCCATCATTCTGATGGATTAGCTGTAGTTAGGCACTATTTGGACAATAGAGCTATTCATTTAAAATAACATAATTGCATGCTGGTCACAATGATAGAGCTTTGCATGTTTAACAACTACTTTCTGTTCAATAAGGAAGCTTATCAACAGCTGAGAGGTGTTGCCATTGGGGGCATGCTTCTCTCCCAGCTATTTATGTCTTCATGTTGGCTGGTGGGAGGAGCATGTCCTCATGACACAGCACAGGGTGGAGTGGGAAACCCATGTAAAATACTATTGGCGATACATTGATGACATATTCTTGATATGGGTTTGAAGTAAAGAGGGCAGCAACCAATTTTGTAACAGCTAATAACATCAATATCCAAGATATTAGATTCATGGCAACTATCAGTGATCTAAGTGTTGAATTTCTAGTTGTTCGCCTATATATTAGTGATGGTAGGATTCACATGAAGTTGCATCGCAAACAAACTGCGGGCAACTCAATTCTGCATGCAGAATTTTGCATCCCTGCCACCTAATTCAGAGCATACGTACGGTGAGTTCGTGCGAATTCACTGTATTTGTAGTTCGCAAACTGACTTACAGGAGTGTCAGCAAGATGCTTTTGGTCGTTTTTTGAGCCGGGGGTATAACAGGTCTATGTTGGTTTGTGCCCTAAACGAAGCAAATTTACATCCTAGGGAGGAATTACCAATACCTAAAAGGGAAGGATAGTGATAAATGTAGTATTGGACTTATCACTACATGTAGCCAGCAAGAGCATAAAATCCGAAAAATTATCTATTCTCAATAGCCTATAGTCTTAACAGATGTGATGTTGAAACCAATATTGCCTGCCATCACATTCAGGAGCAAACAACACAGTTGATGGACAGAATGTAGAACAATGTCATACATTCACCCCAGTACAAGGATCTGGGCCTAAATCCATCGTTTTTTTGCACTCCACACCACCCTGGGTTAGACACTGGCTATATGCAAATCAGCTCTGACCCTGTGCCTCATGGGAACAGTCCAGTCCGAACTACCAAGCCATGTCTTTCCCAGACCGGAATCAAGCATCCAAGGACCGGTTTCTGGCTATCAGCCTTCATCAGCCTGGATAGCTTGACTCCAGTGGTGTGGAGAGCCTGGAACTCACGTCTGAGCATACCCAGCCCACTCGGGGTGAAAATTGCAAAAAACACAGTTGATGGACAGAATGTAGAACAATGTCATACATTCACCCCAGTACAAGGATCTGGGCCTAAATCCATCGTTTTTTTGCACTCCACACCGCCCTGGGTTAGACACTGGCTATATGCAAATCAGCTCTGACCCTGTGCCTCATGGGAACAGTCCAGTCCGAACTACCAAGCCATGTCTTTCCCAGACCGGAATCAAGCATCCAAGGACCGGTTTCTGGCTATCAGCCTTCATCAGCCTGGATAGCTTGACTCCAGTGGTGTGGAGAGCCTGGGACTCACGTCTGAGCATACCCAGCCCACTCGGGGTGAAAATTGCAAAAAACACAGTTGATGGACAGAATGTAGAACAATGTCATACATTCACCCCAGTACAAGGATCTGGGCCTAAATCCATCGTTTTTTTGCACTCCACACCACCCTGGGTTAGACACTGGCTATATGCAAATCAGCTCTGACCCTGTGCCTCATGGGAACAGTCCAGTCCGAACTACCAAGCCATGTCTTTCCCAGACCGGAATCAAGCATCCAAGGACCGGTTTCTGGCTATCAGCCTTCATCAGCCTGGATAGCTTGACTCCAGTGGTGTGGAGAGCCTGGGACTCACGTCTGAGCATACCCAGCCAACTCGGGGTGAAAATTGCAAAAAACACAGTTGATGGACAGAATGTAGAACAATGTCATACATTCACCCCAGTACAAGGATCTGGGCCTAAATCCATTGTTTTTTTGCACTCCACACCACCCTGGGTTAGACACTGGCTATATGCAAATCAGCTCTGACCCTGTGCCTCATGGGAACAGTCCAGTCCGAACTACCAAGCCATGTCTTTCCCAGACCGGAATCAAGCATCCAAGGACCGGTTTCTGGCTATCAGCCTTCATCAGCCTGGATAGCTTGACTCCAGTGGTGTGGAGAGCCTGGGACTCACGTCTGAGCATACCCAGCCCACTCGGGGTGAAAATTGCAAAAAACACAGTTGATGGACAGAATGTAGAACAATGTCATACATTCACCCCAGTACAAGGATCTGGGCCTAAATCCATCGTTTTTTTGCACTCCACACCACCCTGGGTTAGACACTGGCTATATGCAAATCAGCTCTGACCCTGTGCCTCATGGGAACAGTCCAGTCCGAACTACCAAGCCATGTCTTTCCCAGACCGGAATCAAGCATCCAAGGACCGGTTTCTGGCTATCAGCCTTCATCAGCCTGGATAGCTTGACTCCAGTGGTGTGGAGAGCCTGGGACTCACGTCTGAGCATACCCAGCCCACTCGGGGTGAAAATTGCAAAAAACACAGTTGATGGACAGAATGTAGAACAATGTCATACATTCACCCCAGTACAAGGATCTGGGCCTAAATCCATCGTTTTTTTGCACTCCACACCACCCTGGGTTAGACACTGGCTATATGCAAATCAGCTCTGACCCTGTGCCACATGGGAACAGTCCAGTTCGAACTGGGGTGAATGTATGACATTGTTCTACATTCTGTCCATCAACTGTGTTTTTTGCAATTTCACCCTGAGTGTGCTGGGGATGCTCAGACGTGAGTCCCAGGCTCTCCACGCCACTGGAGTCAAGCTATCCAGGCTGATGAAGGCTGATAGCCAGAAACCGGTCCTTGGATGCTTGATTCCGGTCTGGGAAAGACATGGCTTGGTAGTTCGGACTGGACTGTTCCCATGAGGCACAGGGTCAGAGCTGATTTGCATATAGCCAGTGTCTAACCCAGGGTGGTGTGGAGTGCAAAAAAACGATGGACTTAGGCCCAGATCCTTGTACTGGGGTGAATGTATGACATTGTTCTACATTCTGTCCATCAACTGTGTTTTTTGCAATTTCACCCTGAGTGTGCTGGGGATGCTCAGACGTGAGTCCCAGGCTCTCCACGCCACTGGAGTCAAGCTATCCAGGCTGATGAAGGCTAATAGCCAGAAACCGGTCCTTGGATGCTTGATTCCGGTCTGGGAAAGACATGGCTTGGTAGTTCGGACTGGACTGTTCCCATGAGGCACAGAGTCAGAGCTGATTTGCATATAGCCAGTGTCTAACCCAGGGTGGTGTGGAGTGCAAAAAACACGATGGATTTAGGCCAGATCCTTGTACTGGGGTGAATGTATGACATTGTTCTACATTCTGTCCATCAACTGTGTTTTTTGCAATATCACATTCAGGAGGGCACACTCTATGAGGGATGCCCTAGTAAAAACAAGTCCTGAGATAACACCTAAAAGTACTTGGCTGGCCAAATCAGGTTTTTTCAAATGCAACTTGTGTTGCGCTTGTACATTTGCCACAAATTTAAAACCGCCGCGGATGCTGGCAAGACCCACCGCCAAATTAGGATGGCTGGTGGGTCTTAGGATCTGTCCGCCGCTTTTCCCCCGCGGTTGCATTCCGACCGCGGCGGAAAAGCATTAACATGGCTGGTGGTGTCTATCAGACACCGCCAGCCATATTAGAATGGAGTAAAAAGTATGCTTTTCCACGGCGGCTTTTCCGCAGTGGAAAAGCATACGGACCTTCACTTCGGGGGCCCGTTGCGGGCCCCCTGGGTGAAGGTGGAGTGGGGGGTGCACATGGGGGGTACCTTTGGTACCCCCCTGCATTTCCGTGAACAAAGCGGCAGGCACCGCGCGGTGCCTGCCGCTTTGTGCACGCAAATGCCGTGTATGCATTTTTAACATTGCGGCGGGTGCAGCTTGAAGCTGCATCCGCCGCAATGTTAAACATAGAGGATGTGACCGCCACCCTGGCGGTCACATCCTAATCTGTATGGAGGGACCGCCGCTGCCCCTGCGGACGGTCCCTCCTACTCTATGGTGGCGGACGGACTCTGGTCCGTCCGCCATCATAATCGGCCCCTATGTGACAGCATTCAGTGACACATTGATCCCAATAAAGGATCATTTGACATGTCGCACTGAGTTTGCAATCTATGAACTATGTTTCAATTGTGGTCTTGAATATATAGGAAGCACTAAGCTCGCTGTACACAAACGGATTTTACAGCACATCAGGGCAATTGTGATTTCCGACCCAAATTATCCTGTTGCCAGACATTTTAAATTGACACACCCGAATAAGCTCAAGGATTTGGAATATTCTGTGTTAGTGGCAGTACCCACACCCGGCTGGGGTGGAACCGAGAAAAGAGCCTGCGCCAACTTGAAACCCAATTTATTCTGGCCCTCGACACAAAAATGCCTAATCGCCATGATTATTCTTGTAGCCATTTACTGGATCAAACTTACATTTGTTTTTGTGAATATAAATTCTTTGATATGCATATTCTTTCATTTGTCCCCAGTTATTTGCCTTCCATATATATATTTTTTCATCCATATAGTTGAAACAATGTTTTATTCATTTCAATTAACTAATGCACAAATTTGCACACATTTTAAGAGTTATAGTTGGCAACTATGCAGTTTTGTGAATTTGCATAGTTTAGCAATTCTATTATAAGACAAGAGGCTGAAATTATGCCACCTCTTTCCTTACTGTTTATTGAATAGCTCCTTCAAAGCACTACATTTCCCATGATGCTGCTCTCCTGAGCAAGAATTAACCTAAAGAAAAAAAATTAACCCTCTATAGATAGGGGCAGTTTAACCAACATGTCCTCTTTTCTTGCTGCTTGAGTTATGTACATTTTTCACCCATTTACTGTGTTAAACACGTTTTTGGAATGCTGAGGTTGTGCTATTATGTGTATTTAAATGTATTAGGGGGCTGTTCTCAGCCTTGCCTTGTTAAACGTGCATTTTATTACTGTGTGTTGCTCTTGTAATTGTGGCGTGTGTGCCGCTACATGGAGTGATTGGTTTATTTGTGTGTTTCAATGCTCGATAGTGGGCTTGTTATATGTTTTATATTTGTTAAATTGCTTGTTCAAATTGTGAAGGCCTGCTTCAGCGCGTTCAGCAGTTGTTTTTTATGACCAGGGTGGTCTAATTCCAAACGCTTGTTGTTTATTGACAAAAGCCCATTTTCAACTAAGCACATATTCATTGCTTCCTATGACAAAGCTTTAATGTTTGACAAATGCTCACTCTGAACTGCAATAGATCATGTTTTGGGGTGATTGAATGGTCGCTTGTGGACTACTGGTTAAAGTCTTGAACTTGCATTCTAAAGGTTGGGGGTTTAAATTCTGGTCTCTATGATCATGTGCCTGTTCTAAAGGTTTGGTATAGGGTATATTTGAATTTTAAAAGAATAATGTTATTGTGTTTATTTCAAAGAATCTTTTAACAACTGTGATATTTGTGAAAAAAATACTGCATATCATTATTTGATGAGCCTTGAATTCCCTGTGTGATGAGCATACTCTAATGCTGACTGATAGTAATAAAGATAATATTAATAGAGAATCTGAGGAGAATGACATGTTTAAAAACAATTTGTGTGGTTTTTCTAGGCAAATCTGTGCCAAAATCAATAGAGAAGGCGGGCTCCTGCTCCTTTAAAATGTAGCTAATGATATTGGTAGTTCAGTGGCAACAGCTATATCTTGGTCTTTGTCTGCATCCGCTGGGTGCAAGAGATTAATATCATGTTAACTTAGGCTGATGGGAGAGAATGCAAAGGATATTGAGCATACTATAGATGGTTGTGGTTTAATTCAGCAGAATGGAAAGAGTTTACTGTCCCTGAGACTTGACCCTGTTAATGGTTAGTTGGATGGGGTATATAAATAGCCACATGAGGAGCTAAATAATCACTTTACGGATGATTTGTATGATAATGATACATACTTTGATGATGCTGCCAGCTCTCCTAAACATGCATTTGCAATGCAAGAGGGCTCGCATTTACGCGAGTTTGAGCAATTGGCATTGTAAATGGCAATGCATTTTATTTTATGTTTGGGTTTGTAAAACATAAATAAAAGGCATTGTCATTTACAATGCTAATAGCTTAAACCCTCGCAAAAGTGAGTCCTATTGCATTGCATTGCTTGTTTGAAGGACGCCCCAGACACTACTTCCCCAACCTCCCAACTTTCAGCGATAGGACAAAACTGCAAGCTTATCTTAAAAAGACATTTTGCACCTGGTCCCACAATGTTACCTTCGGAGAGCTAAAACGAAAGCACTACCCCAACACTACCAGCCTGTGAACATACAGAAGTATGAACCCACCAGGTCAGACATAGTCTCCTATCCACCAGAACTAGTTTGCGCTATATAAAACTCTAAAATAAAAAATAAAAAAATGACTGACCCTCTTACTATTCAAGGAGAAGTCTGAAGTGATTGCACTAACCGACTGAGCTTTCCCAGCTGAACAAAGCATTTCTATCATTTAAGGTAAATGCATTACACATTATTATATACAGATAGCATCTGAACAATTGTTCTTTTTAGCTATGTGTGTGCCTCTGCTTCTACACTCACTGACCCCTCTCCCATTGTTCTCAGGATCAGATGCCATAACTTTTATATACATACTTTCACCACTGCTCCCAAATCGGTAAACTGCTCATGAATAATAAATACACAAATGTATTTTATCTGTGCAGCGCATCCCAGTAACTCACCAAGGAATGCTGCACAGATAGAGGCGGGTCCGAGTCCTCCCAACAAAATTTAGCAAGGGCTGCTGGGGGGGAGGGGGGGGGGGCAGCGGGGGGAGGAGTTCCCGTCTAGCTGTCAGGCTTGCATTCATACCTGCAGGAAGAACCGATCCCTTGAAACAATTGTGCAACAGACAGCCATTATTCAATTAAAAAAGTCAATTAGATAAAAAAGGAAGGCTGTTTAGATTTCTTTTTTTATCAGCCAGTGTGACAATAAGCGATGTCTGTCACTATGTAGGGTTCAATATGTGCCCTCCTTAAAATTCACTTCTGTCAACGCCACAAGTCGTAATTCTGTTTCCCCTGGTGGGTGAAAACGGGAGACATCCTTTACAACGCAACTTTTACCACGCAGTGCCATTACGACGCAACTTTTACAACGCAAACCATTACAACGCATTGCGCTGGGGGGGCGCTCTAGGATAGGGAATAGTTTTAATTTACTATCCAACACCTTCCCTCTATCCACAGGGACTGGAGTTGGAATAGTAAATGAAACAATTCACTATCCAGCGCCCCAAAGCACTATGCGTTGTAAAGGCATACGTTGTGAACACCGCGTTGTAAAGGCATGCGTTGTAAAAGCATGCGTTGTGATGTCATACATCCGGTGAAAACACCTCACACAATCTGAAGAACCTCACACATACTGTTGTGCTTCCACATGATACTTTCTGCCTGCAAAGCCGGGTTTCATAAATAAACCTTGTCAGTGTTTATCAGGTCTATAACAGTATCACCATGTACAAAGCATTGCGTGGCTAAATTTCGTATCACTGTTTCGTTGTTATCCTATCGCCTTCCTGCCCTTTCTGTCTGAACCAGGAAAGCCGATCTGCTTTATCCCTCTGACGTGTTCGTGTAATCCCGCCCCTCCTTCCCTGCTGTGCCCATCTCTCGGGCGCTGTCCCACTGGCCTCCCCACCAGACCCCCAACTCGTTGCCCTTGTCACGTGCCTCCCGGTCTCGGTCAGGCGTCTCTTCATCATCATGACGTCACACACAGCGCAGTGTACTTCAGTAGTAAAGGCTTAAGTCCTTCCTATGTTGTTCAAACAGTTCACCTGGTTAGCATGACTAATTTACTGCAATATTTTCTCAGTTCCTTAAGCATTTTAAATGAGTCTGTGAGATCCCCGAGTTATGTCAAAGTTATCATTCACCGCAGAGGGTTTTTTAGGCTTCAAACACCGGGCTTCCAAGCGTATGAATGCTGGCTGCTGGGGTAATGTCTTCACCCGGAATAGCCATTAGTGTCTGTCGCCAGGGTGGTGGGGTTTTACACTAAGTGTCTGCCTTTGGTAAAAAAAAATAACAAAAGCAAAGCGATAAACCGAGAAGATTTAAACAACCGAGTGAGAGCACCTCAAAGCAACGAAGCAGACTTTCAAGCGCAGTCTAGCGTTCGAGATCTCTGTGCAGATGGAAAAGTAATTTTAAAAAACATGGCTGCTGGGAGCTTTGCCTAGTATAGACACGATGACATCAGCCTGTTTCAGTCTACCGCAACCACTTCTTGTTAAAATGCTAGAACACAATGTTGCAAGTAACAAAATGCAGCCCATGTGAAATCCCGGCAGAAGAGAGGCCAGGTAGGGGTCGGAATAAACAGAGCGGGCGTGAAAGTATGGGGGAAGAGAAGCCAGGGAGGGGGTGTTTAGGCGAGTGCAGACAGTGCTAAACGAGCAGTCTGCACATGCACTCTGCAACATAGTAAAAAAAAAATGCCATGAGTAAAGATTAAAGCCGTCGTCTCACGCCGCCAGTAAAACATCCAATCCCGGTGGGCGTGGCCTATAACGGACAGGGTGGCAACCCTCTGGTGCAATCAACGTATCATGTTCAGCATAATTAGTGACGAAAACCAGCGCATGCCAATTACAATTGCAGGGGGAGTGGACACAGGACTTCTGGAACAGTATTGATTCTAAGAAGCCCTCGCATGGCGAGGTCAGCGCAGGCACGCTGCTAACGCCTGGCGAGATCTAAAAACTAAAAGTGGCTGATAAGATGCAAACAGTGGTTTTGGATGCAGAATTTTTTTATCTGGATTTGTTACAACACCTGAATGCAGCTGAATAGTTTCCTCCACTGTTTGTGGTTGAGTATGTAATTAGAGAATTAGAGCTCCAACTGACAGAGCCACAAGATCCAACTTAAGGGAAGAGTGCTTCAGACTGGTTTATTCGGACAAAGCAGCTCTCACCCTGGGTTTGGCCACTGCAAAGGTCTCTTTTTAGAGTAGGGGTGGTGAAGATCCCAGTAGGGGTGTATATAGGGCTTGATCATCATGAAAAGCTAAAATGTAGGACACGTTGGGTTCATTGAGAAACAATTTCTGTCTACCTAAGCAAGCTAAAAATATGGGAAAGACACTTGACACTGAAGTAATATCCAAATTGGCCTAGAGGGCAGTATGTTTTTTTGTTTATTTATGTTTTGTGTAATGCAAATGCTGTCCTGTCCTGTCTTATGAGAGATGCAAATTGCTTTGTCTCAGAATTGATCCAAAGCACAATTGGCTAATTATGAAGTTGGATTGAACAAACAAAGTTGCTTGTTTTTTGACGACTACATAAAATAGATTAGTAGTTGCAAGCATTTGCTTCACTGGATAAGGCTCACGTCTCACTAATGAGGGTGTTTCGTTGGCTCTCTCCCAGGGTCAGTAGATACAGGGGTCGCTTCAGTGGCCACTGCTACTACTTCAGGCCCTACCTCAACCAACAGCAGTAATGGTATACCAGGCTAATGATCTTCCCACAGTGTAGAACGGGAGAACATTATGGCATGAGTGCAGGACAAGCAACTAGAGAGGGAGTTCAAGGTACGAGTACTCTCCTCCCCCACAGTGACAATTGGGGGGCAGGTTGACCCTTTTTACGTTTATGGATATTGATTTAAAGTGATCCTAGAGTTTTGCAAACGATCCAGTGGTTTCATACAGCATTTTATGCAACTTCGATTCAAACTATATTTACGACTCTAGGTTTTCCTGGAAAGGGGTGGAGTTGACTTCTTTGATGGTACAGGAGTTGCTCTTGAAAGGGCTATAAGGACTTGTTTATTACAGACAGAAGCTATGGTAAGCAATACATTTTTAGTTCAACATAAAAAAGAGAGGTCCCGGCCAGTAATAAATCTGAAAGTTCTTAATCAGTTTGTCCCTTATCCCCATTTCAAAATGGAATTGGTAGTCAGACTCAGAGATATTCTTCTTACTGGTGACTGGATATATCGTATGGATTTGAAGGATGCTTATTTGATAGTACCAATTTCTCACAATCACAAGAGATAATTGCAGTTCCTTTGGCTGGAGCAGGCATACAAGTTCAAGTTGCTTCCGTTCGGTCTATCTTCTGTTCCATGGTGCTTTATCAAACTGGTAAAACCAGTAGAGACAGCTCTCAGGTCCCAGGGGCTGAGGATGGTGGTATACTTGGATAGTATGGTATTCCTAGGCCAGGAATAGAATCTATTGCTGGAGAAGGTACAGATGGCCATAGAATGGATCCAGTCTTCAAGCGTTATCATAAATATGGAGAAATTGGGTCTGGATCCTTCAAAAAAGACGGAGTTCTTAGGGTTCCTAATAGATTCAGGCAAAGAACCAAAGTTAAAGGTAATAAAGAAAGAGTTGAAGATGACATTAACTCACCAGCAGGTTTGTCTCCTGCAGTGGGTGAATCTGATGGGCCTTCTTTCATCCCCGATTTAGGGAATCGTTTTTGGATCCGTTTGATCAAGACTCTCCAATGACTAAAAATAAGGTATTTACAGATGTACCTAGAATACTCAGCGATGATTCCATTACACATGGAAGGAAAAGAGGAGGCAAACTGGTGGTTATGCCTCCTAGGTGCATGGAACGGAATGGTCATCTTTCCTACTTCCCCAGATCAGCTTAAACAGATGCAAGTCTCTGGATTGATTGATTGATTGATTGATTGATTGGGTTTGGGTGCCATGTGTAGCAGCTTTTTAACTCTGGAGGGAGTTGGTCCAGGTGGGAGTTGTCAATGCACATACATTTTTTAGAGCTTCTTGTAGGCTACTTTGTATTTCAGAGCTAGATAGAAGGTAACATGTTATGGCCTATTACGTATGAACAGTGTGACAGCAGTCAGGTACATAAACGGATTGGGGAGGGCACAAGGTCCAAACATTTAGTAGAATTGGCAAGGGCACTGTAGGAGTTGTGTCTCCCCACTGGATCTCTCTAAAAGAAGGGCCACACAATTGAATAGTAGATTGGTATTCGTTCAACCTCTACTATGCCAGTGAATAGCATATGGGCTTATTTTTATGGATCCACGCATTGCTTTGGGTGCCATTTGACATTGACCCATTTGCCTCCGGGTTAACAAGTCAGTTTCAAAGATATTTCATTTTGAGGCCGGATCGGGACAGAAGCTTGTCATCAGGATTGATCCAAATGAAATAACAATGCTTTACCATCTTTTAAAACTATATTGTAGGTGTGCAGGCAGTCGGCTATGGTTGTCCTGATAGCACCATTGAAAAATATGACGTGCCAGGACTTTGGAGAAAAACAATCAGCAGGGAACCCCCACCTGACTCTCCTCAGACGCCCAAGGCTGCGCCCGTGACGATCTCGTACCTAACCCATAGAATGTCTGGTCTAATCCGTTCCTTCTCTCAAGAGCTCAAACGCCCCCCTGAAGCCTAATGAGCCAAGTAGCCAAAATGAGCAAGAAGCCAACCCCGCCTCCAGAGAGGTCATTATTTATACTCTAATTCTTGGCAGACTACACAAAAATGTTTCATTGTTCAGGAAAACTTGTACGTGATTGGTCAGCCACAATGGCATGAAGTCTCACTGTCCGGACTCATTCTAAAATCCTGAATATACCAGTTTTAACAAAAGAAGCGCAAATGATTTATTACATTTATATACTTTGCAACATTTACTAGGAACATGTTTCATTCTAATTCCTCCTTCCTACCTTCCACAGCGCAGTCTAGTAGGATACTTTATCTAACTGGTACGACTGACGCTGGAATCTGGGGATCAGGGTTCGATCTCCGGCTCCGGCGGCAGGTTAGCCCAGCATCATGTGACTCTGGGCAATAGCTTGCTTAATCTTCCCGACGACCCCCAGCGCCTAAAGACCCTTACGGGTGATTGTGCGCTTTACAAATGTGGATTAATATTATTATTATTATTACATTGGCACAATCACAAGAATTTCCAGTTCACAGTGGCCTTGACTCCTTTAGGAAAGCTGGTACAGCCTTTGCATGCTCCCTTTTCATTAAAATTGCAAGTCATAGCCTTGCTGGATTCACAGGCAGCCATTTTTTTCTTAGGCACCAAAAATAAAGCAAACACAAAGAGAATATTAATTTCATGTAAATCAGCCATTATGTTTCCCTCCCTCATACTAATACCCCTTATAAATGTTTACCTAGCCAAGCTATTAGTGTAAAGCAGCTTTTTTATTATTTATGACAACATGCAAAATAAATGTGCAATGTGTAACATAGCATTATTATGCATTTAGTGTCAAATTTAAAAGCACACACAGTTAATACAGCTCACACAGTTAATACAGCGCACACAGTTAATACAGCATACATAGCAACATGCTTTAGTGTTTTAGATAGATTTTCATGCAAAAAAGCATTTAGCCCCATGTGTAGTGTTTGGTGCATTTGTTAATTCACACACATTATAAAAAGAGGTGTTTTTAACTGAAAATGTTTATCAAAATATGCAACAAGCCAAAGTCTCTTTAGACAGAAATAGTGAATTTAGATTACAAGGGATGAGCTGGGAAGAGAGAAACACATTCTATTATTCTTCAAAGCTAAAAAGGCCACTTTTCTCTACACTGCAAAAACACATGTTAATTCAGCACAAGCATTTCAGACTGACTAGCCTTACTTTCATATTTTTCATGGGCCATGTTTTTAACTTGCACCAAAATGTGCGTGGCAATTTAAATGCAGTCTGTCTGAAGCACAAAAATAAAACAATGCCTGACTGCAGATTAAATCTGCTTCACCAGCACCATTGTGGACAGTGCATACTTGGTATCCCTCCCTCTTACATCTTGCAGCAGATTACCAAATTTGCCTGGTGGTATTCCCACAATTGTAGAGGGGTCTTCAGAGGAAAATACAAAACCTTGTTCTAAAGGGGTTCATGACAATGATAGCATGGAGCCTCTCCGGTTGCCCGCGGACATGCCAGGACTTTCAGAGTCTGTTTCAGGGTATATCAAAGCCCTTGAGAGGCAGTTAAACCATATCATTCAATTTGGGAGGTTTGGAATGACTAGAGTATGGAAGGGGGTATATATCCTGCTTCATCATATGTCACAGGAAACTTACATTTCTTGGCCTCTTTGGCATCTGGTCAGAACTCCTATAAGACTATTAAGGGGTGCAGGTCAGCAATATGAACAGGACATCAAGGAATTGATGGTAAACCAGTTGGAGAACACTCTTTGGATTACAGGTTGATGTAGAGGATTAGATATGAGAATCCTCATAGACCCAGGTATTGCGTTTTATGGGATGGGAATATGGTGTTACAAATGATCCAATCATGAGAGGATAATGATAATATTTCTTTGAAGCTATTATCTGGCAAGTTGGTTATACTACTATGTGAAATGTTATCTAGCAATCTGGTTATACTACAATGTCTAGCATAATTTAGGATGGTCTCGGATGTTAGATCTTTGAATATTTCTGCAATGCATTTCTCACCAATGAGGGTCCACTTAACCATTACAAAGCATGTCAAGAATGCATCCTCCTATATAAAGAGATTTCACAATATTTGTCTCTATTATCTTTAATAAAATCAATACTCTCCTTCACCAACTGGCTATGAGAATCTGCAATTTTGCACAATTCTGTTGGCAGGTCGAAGCCTTTCCAAAAAAAGTAGATGCTGTGTTTCTTTTCTCCTGCAAAACCTACTTTTTGCAGTCGTCTCCATGATTACCATGCTGTCAAGTATGGATCTGCCTGTACAGCCGATTGGCTGTGAATATTTTCCTTTGGCCAAATATGCCAAAAAGTGGAATTCTGATGCAGTTTTCGATTTTTTACTTTGAAATATTTTTATTCATCTCTGCCAGAGTCTCCCAGGTTTTTTAGGTAAGAATCTTTTTTATGTGGCTTGATCTCAGGCAGTATGACATTCATTTAATTAGCTGACTCCCTTACCACATGTGGTGCATGAAGGTGTTTCTTAACTCTAGTCTCCACTCCAAGTCCTTGGACCAATTGAAGTATTCTCATTCCTGAAGGTTGAATGACAATAAACCTACTGGTCTACCCTTCTGGTTGTCTGCTTTGGCCTTATGATGCTTCAGAAAATCTTAGTCTGTTAGTGACACTGTCATGATTTAAATGTATAAGTGATAGTCTGATTTAGTCCTTGAATTGATCATTTATAAGACAGTTACATGTATTTATTAGCGACATTTTGGAAACACACATTGATGAGTTGCACACAATTTATGGGGAACTACTGAGGATTGCTGGGAAAGTATATGCACTGCTTAGTATATCCACGTAATATAATAACTGTTATGAGGAAGAAGGTCAAACTGGTAATGTTCAATCTGCTTAGATGTAGTCTTGATTGTCTTACTCTCCCTCTCCAATGCCCTAGCATCCCACACCACTACTGACCCGTGTTGTCTTTTTTCAGCCATGGTATTACAGTTGGTACAGGTCAATTTTCCGTTACAAGGTTTCAGAGACATAAATAATCTTTTACACTCTGTGGAAGCAGGATTTGGACATGGGAAGACTACAGAACTGATTGTCATTTCTGTGATGGGAAACCTATGTATGATGGATGACGAATGTAGTCAGGGAGTCCTACTGCTTTTGGATCTCTCTGCCACTTTTGACTTCATTGGAAATTTCATTCTGCTTTAACACATTACAGCTATGGCAATGAAGGGACATATTTTAAAGCAAAATCCAATATGGTCAATTGGGGGATTTTGCCTCCACACATAAAACTCTTTAATGGGGGTCTTGCAAAGCTCAATAAATTACCCATTATTATTCCATCTTTGCCTTTGCTCTTTTGTGCATTTGTTACAAAGTCTTCAAATAAAAATATACTATTTTGAAGATGGCACTCATTTCAAATTTAAGCCTGTCCCAACGGCACTGTGTCTACTCTCAATCTAGTTGTAGAAACAACATAAAAATGATAGCTGAAAGCTTTTCAAGTTCAACCCCTCACAATTCTACCTGTCTTCAACAAAGTGGATAGTGCCCTAAGGACATTGTTAAGAGGTGGCTGTTCCAAACGTGCAACCTCAGTATGTAATCCAAGCATAATCCTAGACCCAACACTGTCAAATGTAACCATATCTCTGATGATATTAATCAACCTCCATTGGATCCCAAGGGTCAAAATGTACATTATGGAAGCAGCATCAAAGTATTTGTGCAAAAAATTAATGAAATACAGCTTCATGCACTTTAGTACATCTGTCAGCAGCCACAGGTTAATGGAAAAAAAACATTCAAGAAATGGGAATGAATCTGTCCAAGTTCAAGGGCCATATTTTGGAACACCTTACTCATCCATGAGCCACATTTCTTTACATTTAGAATCCTATTCATATCTTGACTGTTATCCATTTGGTCTTCACTACTCGTTTGGAATTTTATGGATCACTCATTTACCTTTAGAGACAATGTACTATGAGCCAGGGGATGCTTTACAAGAAAACCTAAATACATAAATAAAATACATATTGCAAAACGATTTTCAGGCAAAGGTTCAGATGTGTATGGTTTCCTAGTGAGAGAATGACTAAAATGTTTGTTAAATCTAACAGTTAAGCACTTCATGTTTTCCAAACCTGATTCACACCTACAATATGAGAACTATAATGAGAAAAAGTAGGACTCAGTTAATGAAGATTACTGGCAAGCAGTCAGAGCGTTTGATAATGTTGAGGGCACTACATATCCCCATCAATCTATGCTAATTCAACAAAATTGTCTTTGATTCCTACTTGTCCTTTATGTAGATCAGTCGAGGTCATGCAGAAGCACATATTATGGGACTGTGCAAGGGTGAAGCAGCTTTTAAAATCTAAATGTCTTATAGAATCTTCTATCTTTGAAGTATGCTTTTTCAGAATGTCTTAATTAGTAACACCGGATTACTGAAGAACACAACAATGTGCGACCAGCTTCCAAATTTCAAGAACTCCTTAGAATAATTCATATTGAACAGGTGGAAGCATGTATGCGACACATGGGGTGTATAAGACGAATCTTAATCATAGATAACAAGAGCAAAGGTTCCAGATTAGTAACCTCTTTATAAATAATACCACGGCTGGTATTAAGTATTTGCAAACATTCCAAAAACTCATAATGATCTTGTAAAGAGCCTGAAACACCATACTTGCTACTGGCTAGGATAGTACAATCTAAAACAGTGGTATGATGGATCCTCATTTCAACTGTGATTGGCTGAGGGGTTGAACGTTAATCCTCATAATGCTCACATTAGATTAGGGTCATTCCTTATACTTACCAAATGCTTATTAGAGAGATAACAACACATGTGGCGATATTCTGCTTACATACTCATAGCTCTAGTCAATGCATTACAATACACACTGGAAGGCCCATGTATGCTCCTTAGTATTGAAGGAAGAATGATAAAAAGATGGCCTTGTGAAGCTGTAATGCGAAACTTGTTCCCACACATTTATTTCGAATTTTGTATAGCGCGTAGTTACCCTAGAGCATCCCAGCGCTTGTTCCAGAGCAACAGAAAGGTAGCAGTCAAGAGTATTCAGAGGCATCAGTTAGGAAAGAGGTGCGTTTTGAGGAGTTTGCGAAACCGGAGAAGACAAGTCTCCGATCGCAGACTCAGGGGAGTGCGTTCCAAAGAATCGCTGTGTTCACTGAGAATCTTCTCCCCCCCGTACGTGCCTTTTTAACTTTAGGAATTTTGAGCAAGTGTTTCTGATCTGAGCGCAAGGCTCTATTGGCCTTGTAGGGCACAACTAAGTTCTTCAGGATAGGAGGTCCCTTGTCCCGGAGAATTTTATGCGCAATGCAGAGGGACTTAAATTTGACCCTTTCGCGCACCGGGAGCCAATGCAGCGCCTTCAATGCGGGTTTAGCTGACCGCGTCATTGGGGTACTCTTAAGAAGCCGTGCTGCAGCGTTTTGAATCTGTTGGAGTTTGTTAAACGTTGCTTCAGGGGCACAGAGAAAGATAGCATTACTATAATCCAATCTTGATACGATCAGCCCCTGAATAAGCAGTTTTCTGGATGGCGGTGGAAGAAGGGGCAGAACTTTCCGAGCTGAGCGGAGAAGACCAAAGCAGACTCCCGCCATTTTTTTCACTTGGGTCCTGAAAGAGAGGTCTGTTCCAGCCAGACCCCAAGACTCTTAATCTCCTCGTTTGGACTCGGGAGCTCGCCCAAACAACTGGGCCAGATAGTCGGAGGGAGTGAGGGTCCTTTGTGTCCTAAAAGCATTATTTCGGTCTTTGAGCCATTCAGCTTCAATGCCGATTCACACATCCAAGTATAGACTTTGGACATGCAGGAGTGCAGCGTGTCTGGACTTTTAGCAAGCTGGAATAAGGCGACCACCAGCTGAGTATCATCAGCATAGCTCACGATTTTGATACCAAATGGGGCGACCACCTCCTCCAGGGGGGCCATATACACATTAAACAATGTGGGGCTTAGGGATGAGTCCTGGTGCACACCACAATGACGCTGATCGTGCGCTGCCTTCCCATACCTGGTAAGTCCGGTCACTAAGGAATGACATGAGCCATTTCAAAGCCGTCCCTGTCACTCCTACATCTGACAGCCGTTGAATTTGCACTTGGTGATTAACAGTGTCGAAAGCCGCACTGAGATCCAGGAGGATCACTGCCACTGATCCTCCCGAATCCAAGATGCTTCTGGCTTCCTCAACGACTGCCAGAAGAGCGGTGTCGGTGCCCTGACCCGGCCAAAAGCCTGTTTGTGAATTACGCAACAGGCCATTGGACTCTAGAAAGTGTGATAGATGTTGGTTCACCAACCTTTCCGCGATTTTACTGAGTCCAGGAAGCAAAGAAATAGGCCTGAAATTCGCCAGATCCGATGGATCTAGGTGAGGCTTTTTCAGGAGGGCTTTCACAACTGCTCCCTTCCAGCTCGGTGGCACCAGACCCCGTGCAAAGGATGCGTTAATTAAATCGGTAACAGGGGTGGCAATAGTAGTTCCTACCTGTTTCAGGATCCTCATAGGGACCGGGTCGCTGGGGGATCCGCTCTTAATAGTGACAGGCACTTTAAGGACCTCGTCCACTGACACTGGTCCGAAGCCTTCCAGGTGGACGGGGGCTCCAACCAGCTGCCTACTGGCGTCTGCTCTCTGGTCAATCTGGGGCAGGGTACTTAGAAAGTTCTCTATTTTGGTGTGAAAATAGTTCACCAGATCCTTACATTTGTCGCCTGGGTTGTCGTGAGCTAAAGAGGGCTCGGGAACTCTCAATAGTTCCTTAACCACTAGGAAGGTGTCTCTGGAGGAATTCGAGGCGTTTTTAATTCTTTCATCAAAGAATTGCGCCTTAGTATGGCGAAGAGCAGATTTATACGCCCTTATCGCGGAGCAGTATTCATTTCTATTAGATTCGCCCCACTCCTTCCTCCATACGCGCTCAAGCTTCTTACAGCCCTTCCTAAGAATTCTCAGCTCAGGCGTATACCGGGGGGCAGAGCCCATTCTCTTCTCCCTTTTTGAGACTGTTCTTTTAGGGAGGATGGAATCGAGTGAGCTGGTCAACCAGTTACCGAGGTTCGCGTCTGCCATTACTGGGTCCAGGACTGGGGGGGGGACGCGAACGTTCAAGTTTGAGGATCCAATTCTCAACCGACAACCTGGACCTGGCCCTTTCCAGAGTACGAGCACTAGGAAGAGATGTAGCCATGGCCTCAATTTGCCAGGTGAAAGGGACCAAAAAGTGGTCTGACCACGGGAGAGGGTAGGAAGGCATGGCCCTAAAAAGGGGCACATTGGCAAAGATCGGGTCAAGCAAATGGCCCTTGTTGTGTGTTGCTCCAGAGTTGATCAGGCCCACCTCATAGGCCTTAAGATCACATTGTAAGTCTGCCGCCACCAGGTCCGCCGGGTCTTTAAAATAGAGATTAAAATCTCCCAACATGATAAAGTTGGTAGTAGTGGATGCCAAAACCGTGACGGTTTCCATCAGAGAGCTGACAAAATTGCCAGCACACCACGGTGGGCGGTACACCAATAAACCTGACACAGAAACCGTAGGTGAAATCTGCAAAGAGAAGTGACAGCTCTCGCAGTCCATCACCCCGCTATTCAGTGCCCTACACACAAATGAATCCCTATATAGTATGGCAATGCCACCCCCTCGACCCACAGGCCCGTTCTGAGAGTGTATTAAAAAGCCTGGGGGGAGGGCCCATACAATATCCACCCCTGAGCTCGATGTCAGCCACGTTTCCGTCAAGAATAGGATATCTAAATTATGATCCTGTATGAGAAAATTAATCTCTAAGGAGTGCCTCGGGAGGGATCTCGCAATTCAACAGGGCCATTTGCAGGGAGCTCTTTCCCTTAGATGGCTGGGGCGAGCAACATACCTCACAATAAGAAAAAGGTTTTGCTCCTTGTGTCCCAAATGTCCAAGTTTTTTCTGCAAAATGGTACAAAACAGATACATGTTTTATCCAAATTGTTTTTTATCTGGTTGACTCTTTATTTGTTCTAGGTAACCCAGTCTACTTTAGAATAGCTGTGGGGGGGAGTGGTTCGGCAACTTGCAACAACTTTACGGAAACCTGCTAATAATGCCATAGTTAAGAGAAATGTCTTCAACTTGACATCAGGCTTTCCTTATTCCAGGAACTTTCAGCTCCAAGAACCTTAAATCTCACAAGGCAGACTCCACAAGAGGTTTCCAGATTCCACAGAAGACCAAGACTCCTGTATCATAGTTGATCTGCTCATTAAACTGTCGTCCAGAGAGCTGGTGCAGATCCTGGAGACTGAGATTTAAGTTGAAGTTTAGGGCAACACTTTTGCTTTTTACTCCATTGGGCAAAGTTTGGAGTTGTTCTCTTCATCTAAAAGAAGGAATTCTTACTTTTTAGATCTGGCATTAGCAAATACCTTTGTTTTGTTCCACAAACATCCTTCAGAAGTACATATATAAACATACATACACAGGATTTGCAGCCAACCTCTTTTATCCATTGGCTTCTTCTCTTTTTGAGGTATAAGCAGAGGAACGGTAGGCCATTCTTGGGTTCTTACAGAGTCCAGGCTGGTGTTTGGTTGGTAGGTTGCTTAAACTAATTTGTAGTTGTCTTGCCTGTGCTTCACTTGTTATCTTGGAAGCAGTGTAAAGCTGGAGCAAAGCAGATGTCCAGGATTACCCATCCACATGGCTAGAGAAAGTATAATATTTGGGTGCTTTCTAACTTTTTTTTTTTTTAAACCTTTATTGTGCAGTAAGAAATATACAAATACGGGTCTACAACCATTCAGGCCGGCCACGACACAATATGAGCAGCCGATGACTCCGGAAGGATGGTCACCGGAATCAGCCAACAATACAAAAGCAACTAAGTCAGACTAGAAAGGATAAGTACGGCCATCGAGCAGGAGCAAAGAAGGTTAATTTATTAAATAAGGAGTATCGCAGGATCAATTGCAGTGTATGAATATCCGAGTTCCCTGAGTGGGCCACGAAGCAACAGCAAAACATAAGGGCATCAATGCGGATAATTATCAGCAACAGTGTACACCATACAAGAAATAGACGCCACATAGCAAAGCAGCGCCCACCGTGGCTCATCGCGTGTCCACTTATCACCCAGTTACACTTTTTAGACAGAACAGAGGAACCGGAATAGCGACAGTGAGTATAATCACCCGCCATACTACCTAAAAGAAAAAAGAGGGGAAAAGGGGAAGGAGAAAGGGAAGAAATAATGTAAACGAGAAAGAGAGAACGCCGCGCTGGAGCAGGCACCCCACAGTAATAAGCACGCAAAGAAGTAAGGATATCACCAGCAAGGTGGGCATGCGAATCATAATCGAAACGTTTGAAGCGCAAGAAAGAGAACAACGCGCCTCCAGTACCCACCCTCAAGCATACCAAGGGAGACAGGAACAGACGCGGCGCTCCGATAAAGGGATACAAAAGGGCCATAGGACTAAGGAAAAGAAAAGAAAGAAGTCCCAACCCACCCAACCCACCCTGCACCCCTGCAGAAGGCTACGGCCTACCCCGCCTAGCAGCGTGCCTGTCGCCCTAAATCAGAACCCGAAATATAGAGAAGTCAGAAAGAAGAAAGGAATAAAGAGGCAAAAAAAAAAGGGGGGGGGGAAGAAATCAAGAGAGAGAGGGAGGGGACCATAAAACGAAACGTTTGGCCCCAGCCCCCCGCCCGCCCACGGAATTACACAGCGTCTAAACGAGATCGACACAGTCTCAGGTATCATAAACCCATATGGGGATCGTCCAGATTATCATGAGTGAGGGTCGACCACAGCACAATCCGTTCACCAGTAGTCTCAGGGTTATGTTTGGCTCACCCCTGGCCCGTCTTAGACATCATTATCACATATGAGGTAGCAGTGGGTAGCAAACACCGCAAGATGGAGAGGTCATCCAATCGGAACAGAACAAAGCAAGGATACAGACCAGGGGGCCCCGGTAACCAGCAACAAAACAAGAATCGTTCTCTGCAGTTCGGGTCTCTCAACAATGACAACAAGAGCAACAAAAACCAGGAGTTCAGTCTAGCCGAATAGGAAAGCAGAGGTTCCCCCGCAGAACAACAGTACGACCCCACCAAAGTAGACCGGAACAGCAGTCCACAATGCTCCTCGGACGTTCGGGCAGGAACGGGCCCCAACTTGGAACCCACGTCCCCACACTCCACACTCCAATCTGTCAGAAGAGTCGGGCCGCAGACTTGCAGACTGGTTGATGGACAGCGGCAGCACTCCTCGCAGCAATCGAGGGGGACGAAGCAGCGTCACCACGAAGCCGATCCACGGCCATGAAGAACGGTCCATCAAAGATGGCGGCGGACCGCATACCTTTCACTGGGGCACTGGGGGCCAAGGCCGCATGCAGGGACTGCAGGGCGTCAAGAACATCACCAATCGTGGGCTCATGCTCATGCGACCAGGCCCCCACGCAATCCAGCCACACAAGTCCGCCGTCTCGAGTAAAGCCGTATCCCAAGTCGTCGGCCGCCATCTTGAGGGTTCAGCGGCGTCACCACCCTCCGCAACTCCCGGAGCGGGCCCCCAAGCGAGGACCTCCCTGGAATTCACACAGGCCCCACTAATGGCAATCTTGGTGCAGAAAGATGTGCCACCAAATCGGGGGGTCCGCCTGCACCACCACTCGCGGGCATCACAAGCCGATTCCGGGCGCAGGACTTCAGGATGACTGGACGAGGCAGCAACGGGGGGGACACCCCCTGCACAGTCGATCCCCGTCCGCGGCGCACCGCACTCCACACGGGCCTCCCGGCCACCAGAACAGGCACGGTCAGTATCCACCGGGACAATCGCACAACGGCTTCTCACCGTCGGCTCTCTCTACCGTCAGGGGCCGCCGTCGACACCGCCACCCCGGCCGATCCAAGCAGGCGAGGTTCCGGTCTCCACACCTCGAAGGCCGGGCCGAGCAAGAGCACAGCCTCGGAACCACAGCACGCAGGAGCCCCCAGATCAGACGGTGAGTAAAAGCAACGCTTTACGTTTCCGTTTCTTCCCGAGTGTGTCGTCTCAGGGCAGGATATTTGACAGGATTTGCAGGTTGGGCAGGAAGGCTGGCGGAGCCGAGCTACAGAGCGACCATTGTGGTCGCGAGCTTGGCTCCTGCTTTCTAACTTTTTAACAAATTGGGACAATAGAAGTTTGATTTTAGGTGGCACAGCACATTAAGCAACCCTATTGAAAATCATCTAAAAGGCTGAATTTAAATCTGTAAAACTAACGGGCGCAAAATTCATCTGATGTCTCACTGTGCCTTCCTATGTGGCACATAAAGACCATGTGAAAGTTCTCTGTTCAAAATTATCCCTTTACTGAGCTTCTTAACTAAGTATGTATGGGCTAGATGTATGACCATTCCATTTTGTGAGTCACAAATTGTGATGTTTTGCAACTCATAATTAGGGACTTGCAAAATGGAATGTACAACAGTGTCTCAGACACTGTTTGCAATTCCTAATGGGGTCGCTGATTATCTGCCTCATCAATATTCATAAGGCAGGTCGCAATTTGCAACCCAATGAGAATGGCCATCACTTGCACGGATGGTGGCCTGCTCGGGTCAGCCGACCACCATGTCTGTGACTGCTTTTTCAATAAAGCAGTTTTTTAAAATGGAATGTTTCTGTTTAATTTTTTTAAGAGTAGACGGAGGGGACCCCTTCCAGTTTACGAGTGGCTTACCACCTACTTAAAGTAGGTGGTAAACTGCGAGTGTTTTGCAACTAGAAATGTGGTCGCCAAACAATGGTACATACCATTCTGACTCACTCTTAGTAAGGGACGTCCTTGACATGCACCTTCCCAATAGCGACTCGAATACACTATTATTTAGTCACCGACTCGCAAAATAGCATTTGTACATACCACCACTCTTTTTTACAAGACAGGGCTCGTCCTGTACATCTCAAGGTATTTTATATTGTGTTGGTAAAGAATATTTGGCAACATCTAGCATCAGGCATGTGACCAAAAAGAATGTCAAACAAGTCTCAGGCTGCCATGGGCTCCAATGGGAGGGATGGGGAATGCGAATTTGGACGCTATCTTATTTTGAAGGTATAGTAAAGGTAACAAAAGTCCTTTCACAAGTAATGTAAATACACAATATTATATGCTTAATTCCTTTCTCAGGGACAAGAATATAGCATGACAGATGACATCACAAATGACAAAATCAGTGGTATCACTTATGACAATGCAATGGCATCACATATTACATCATGGCATGCAACCAAATGTAGAGACAGGTATGGCAATTGTTATGTCTGCTTACGCCTTACGGAATGTGGTAATAATCCTTTGACCCAGAGTGATTCAGGATGGAGCTTTTCTATAGTATCAATGATTCAGTGATAAAGTGGCTGTCGACCTTGGTACCCTGCCTTCATGCCTCGCCCAGTGAGGCATGCACTGCCCGTCTCATATTGTGGCCTTATTGCTTTAAAAAACATGACTGCTAGTGTTGGCAGACCTTAGTAAAGATTCCTTGAATCGAGGCATGCATCTAAACTGAACCCATACACAAGGGCTCAATAGCCAAACAACTGACGTCTGTGAAGAGATCTACACGCCTGCTTAAGCATATTTTTATAATTTTGTTCAATTATCAAACCTTTCCAGGACCCAGCACAGAAAAATGAAATGATAATAAGATTGCGTTATTATCATTTTATTTTTACTTTTTTGCCATGCTGAAAGGCAGTGGGGCAACGCTCCTCTGCCTAAGCGGAGGAGCTGCCCCTAAGCGATGGATCATTATCAGCCGCGGTCGGTAGTGGGATGACCTGTAGGGCGGTGACGTGGGGAGTGGGAGGGGCAGGGTTGGGGGTAGTAATGTATGGATTACGGAGATTTACAGGTAAGTAAACATATAAATAAATAAAACGAATTTCGTTGCGCACACTGCATCGCATTTGGTGATGCAGTGCACGCAGCGAAATTAGTTTTATTTATTTATGTTTACTTACCTGTAAAACTCCGTAATCCATACATTACCTCCCCCACCCTGCCCCTCCTCCTCCCCCTCCCCACATCACCGCCCTGCAAGTCATCCCACTACCGACAGCGGCTGATCCTCATGGGGGCTCAGAGTCAGATGACGACATCCCGTCAAGTGAATATTCTTGAAGCAGACTAAAGCCTCCTTGGTAGCCTCGTGTCAGCTTCTTTAGCATCTGACACTTCAAAAAATATTTGGAGTAATAGTAAGGTAACAGAGAATAAAATTGATCCTCTTGAGGTACTGGGTTTTTAAGAACCGGTACAGAACCGGTAACCCAGCGGTGCCAGGGGATCAACACACCAGAGACCTCGGGTTCTCCTGAGTCAGACCTACAGAAACTTCAGAGTCTTCCAGGTGAAGTCAAAGATTAGTTTATTGGCTGCAACCAAGGTGACAGGGTCCTAGAAGTACGATACAAGTATATTCAGGAGACTGCACACTTTCACAAAGTCAGGCTTCTCTTCTTATACCTAATATTCAGCCTTGAGCAAAACATTCCTTGGATTCGTGGTATTTCATTTATGGTTACTGATTACAAAAGAAAAGCAGAGTCATGATGGCATGTACATATTTCACGTCGTGCTGCTCATAACAAATCATCCGGCAAGGCCCAACATTTCATCAGATATCGCTGGACCCCTAATAAAAATGGTCATCTCCCCATCATAAAGCAAGTGAAGAAAAGGAGTGGAGAAAGATGTGAGCGAGATATGGCAGGTGTGCGCGCTGAAATGGTTTTATGGCTGGTTGAGCCTAGATGCTATCTTGCTCGGCCACTGGGAGGGAACTGACCTAACGAGCTCGGCCTGGGGCAATGGTTCTAACTTGTACTGGGGTCAGAGAGAAGTCGATTAAGGAGTATGTGTCCTTGTGGAATCAAATTCAACTGGATTAAGGCCTATGTAGAGGGCAACATGCAGCTAAGGGTTCAGAAGGCAAATGACGATTTCGAGGTGAAATCGTCAGTCGAATATGCCGAAAATACATGTACTTGATGTACTCGTCATTCTCGGTCTTTTGATACCAAATTCGTCCTATTTCGACGAAGTTTTTATTCTCGAGTCCGGTACTATTATATGAATCCAGATTTTTCAGAACCACAGACCCTCCTTTTGCCCTTACATAGGCAATTTAATCTATCCTCAGGTTAATCTGAGTCCAGATCTATATTCCTAAAGTCATTGAGATGTTGCTGCAACATCATTCTAGTGCTGAGCTCATGTCTTGACACAGGCTTCCTTACACATGATGTAGCGCAGAGGCCACATATTGCAGGAGCACACTGTATGCATAGACAGAACAGGAAAAGAATGGCTAAGACCATCCCAATGACCATCAGAATTCTCCATCCCCAGGCAGATATCAGTCCCCAGAACCATCCCATTAGCGACCAATCTCCTTTATCCACATGAATAGATTCGGAAATCTTATGTAGTTTGGAGATGGCCCCGTACACTGTTGGAGCATTATCTGGAATAAAAATGCAACAACTGGACTGGATCAATTTGCATACTCCACCTCGGTCCGCCAGTATTACATCCAAAGCGACCCGGTTCTGAAGGGTCATCAGTCGATCCGACTGGAGCTCAGCAGTCAGGTTACTAAGGGCACCAGCAGTTTCAATCACGGTGGATTCAACTACCCTTGTCAATTGCCTTATGTTTCTGCTGTTAATCATGGCTCCCCAGAACGGCAGAACACCCATTGCAAAGTCACCAAATTCTTGACCTGCAGTGTCTTCTTTACTCAAAACACCTCTAACTACCCTTGTCCGATGGTAATCCGCCGCTGCTGTGTAGGTGGGAGGTAACAGGAATGAAACAAAACATGAGCCCGAGAAGTCAGGGGGCAACCATGTATAGGCTCTATCATGGCAGATGAAATAAGTACCCTTAGCGGCTAAAAAGGCAGGGGAAGTCTGAGATCCAAAAACGTACGTTTCTGTACAGACACTCTTCCCTAGCTGAGCTCTGGGATTCTTACCAATACCTTGCAGACACAGGTGACCTTGATGGGGTACGATCCAGATAGGGGACGATCTCTTGGCTTGCTGTTTCTCACTTAATGTAGTGCCATATCCGGTCACATTCCAACCTACATATGCGAGTATCTCATCATCCGGGGTATCTTCGTAAGAAGTTACTTCCTTGATCATGTCAACTATACCCTTGACTAAGGCGCTAGTCTTGAGGTTGTCTTTTACAGAACGTAGGGGTTGGATTTCTCGTGCATATATGAACATTGTCCTATATGCCCATACTGACCCATTGTGACTAAATGGCAGGACCAAATAGGGGATACCTCTATCCGTGGTGTGGGGCATGAGACCACACACCCAACAGTTGGTTGTGTTCATTACAAGTTGGTGTTGGTGTAATAGCTGAACGAAGGAGTTATTAATGAACTCTAATCTCCTATTTGATTCGTGGTCAGGCAAAGGGTGGAAAGAATGAGAGGAAACAGTAGGGGGAGGTATGGGTGATGTAGTGGGCGTGAATGTCACATGAAAAGAGAATAAAACATAGCTTATCAGAAAGACCATTACGCTAAATAGCATAAAAATACACATTATTATAAAAATTCTCTTCCTTATTGTTTTCAAAAGTCTCTGCTTAAAGTTCATTTGTTTGGCAGTTCTCTCCACATCAGGAAACTCCATCTTCTCTAAGGTGCTGCCCGCGGCGGTAGGTTGTTTCTGCTAAAGGATGCTTCCGTCAGTCTAGGGTGGCTCCCTTGGACCAACTGGAACCAGCGACCTATTGTCGTCAGCTGCACCCAAAAGTCTTTAATCAACCGCGACCCTAGCAGCGGAACCCGGATGGCGGTTCGAAAAAAACAAAAATAAGCAAGTTACCTAGATGGGAGAATCTGCACTTCCAAAAATAGGATTTGGGGGAAAAAACGAACTCTTTATTAGTCCACAGGTTTTTTCTCTCGGATCATAAAAATAAATCACTTTTACTTTAGTCTGTTTTTCTTGGTCGTAAATTGTAGCGTCTTTTCCCGGGTACTGTCTGGTCCAGAAATAGTAGCTCAGGTTCCACAGAGTTCAATTGTTCTGATGGCGGCGTAGTTTCTTGAAAAATGTTCACACTTTTATAATCGCGTTTAGCTTCTTTTACACGTTCATCAGTTGTGCGCTCTGAGTCAGTGCCTCCTTTTCGGACCCATTGGTCATGTGGCAGAGGGAAGGGTATCTTCTTACAATGGATCCCGTGGACCCAATTGGCCTTCCCCTCCACTTTAACAGTCGACCTTGTAGACAGGAGGACGAGGTGAGGCCCGGTCCATCTGGGCTGGTCGTTTCTTGTTCTCTGGAAATTGCGGACCAACACCCAGGAACCGGGGTCAATGGAGTGACCCGATGTCTCAGAGACCGGAGGCAAGGTGTTGTGGACCTGTTGATATAAAACACGCAATTTAGCCGTCAATTCATACAAATAGTCAAGCAAAATGGGGTGTTGCAGCTCGCTAAACTTCGTGGGCCTAGGCACTCCCCATATGTTACTAATATCAAAATTGAGGGAAGAGGATTCTGGGTCCATTCAGTTCCCCTGGACAGATATACAATAATCAAAAATAGAATGGACACTAGTTTCTACAAAACCATTGGTTTGTACTTCGGGAACCCTCATAGACGACCTGATTTACTGTGGTGCGGTATATCTTTTATCCGCCTCATCAGGTGTCGTGGCGTATTCATCGGGTAACCGAATAACGTGCTGGGTGCCAAGCCTCACCCGAGGCTGCCTCCGGTATAGGTAGAAGTGTCCAGAAATATTACCATAGGAGGTTTAGAAAAGTAGATAAAAATAGTGGCTAGTGCAGAAAAATTTTTTTATTAAGAGATAGTTTCTAGACACTATAGATAAAATTAAATCGATATAGAGGTAATCGAGTAACTGGATTACCATATGTCTTTAGGAAAAAAGGTCTACATGTTTCAGCTCTCTTGGCCCAGCCGGGTCTACAGAGCTTTCGTCAGGACAGGGACATATACGAATACACAAATAGATGAAACACTATCACAATTTGTGTAGTGATCGTTGATAAGTGTCAATGACTTATCCTCTGAATACCAACGCTGTGGAAACAAAACCAACAATGCATATTTTAACATTTGGCTACAAGCTCAAGATTAGGCAGGCACGCATGTAACAATGACATGGAAGGCACGTACACCCCGTATTTGGAGTCGCTACCATATAAGCGGTTGTAAAGCTACAACGAGGAAGAAAGGGGGAATCGGAAGAAGAGATCAAGTCTAAGTATGTTCATACAGTCTGTGATAGATAACTTGAATTGAAACAGTTATAATATTCTCTCTCCTACAAAACAACATAATCGTAGGGAGACAGTGTTAACAGCAAAGTAAAACGCACTAGCAAAAAACCTAAACTTAAGGCCTAACTACTGACAAATTAATAAAGGGACATTAATTCCAAGATGTGGTCCGACCCTTTTGCTGAGGTCATATACCACGTCAGTTTAGACTCAAAGTGTTGGCCCCTCAAAAAACCAAAACCATTCTAGTAGAGTTACCTGTATTTAGCTTGTTGTTCGCTTCAACAGGGAACAGGGAGTCGCTTTGTGGTCTTTTTGCTGTCAGGGTTACAAGTAAGTATCGCGTATTACTCGCGCTGCTAAGACACTTACCGGGTTTGAAGACGAAAAAGACAAACGCTGCCATTCTTACCCACGTGGAACGTCGTTGAGTACCTTGTGCTGACTCTGCCCCTGGCTATGGGCGTTACTGCTTCGAGTCCGTTTTTATACAGAAATCCTCAGACACAAAAGAAGGACTAAAAAATTGGGCCTCAGACCACATCTAAGATGGCTGTCGCAATTGCGAATAGCTCGAAAATTATTTAATCGACATTCAAGCCGATGTTTAGCTAATCTAATTCTCAACACAGGGAGTATTACCCAGAATGTCTAGCTAAGGGAAGTGTCCTTAATCAAGATATGAAGTGTGGTTACCGTTTGGTTATTTCAATACAGAATTTAGAGACACAAACAAGGGACTATAGCGTAGACAGCATGCTCTACCCAAGATGGATGCCCTGGTAGCCCATTAGGGGATTATCTCCCAATTGAGTTCTATGTTTAGCAAGATTGTTTAAGTGTCCGCAGTCTGTACTCAAGGTTAGAGTCAATGAGTAATTAGCCTTCATTGACTCTAACCTTGAGTACAGACTGCGGACACTTCTATTGGTATTATAGCCCCCTCTTGTTCTGAGTAAACAATCTTGCTAAACATAGAACTCAATTGGGAGATAATCCCCTAATGGGCTACCAGGGCATCCATCTTGGGTAGAGCATGCTGTCTACGCTATAGTCCCTTGTTTGTGTCTCTAAATTCTGTATTGAAATAACCAAACGGTAACCACACTTCATATCTTGATTAAGGACACTTCCCTTAGCTAGACATTCTGGGTAATACTCCCTGTGTTGAGAATTAGATTAGCTAAACATCGGCTTGAATGTCGATTAAATAATTTTCGAGCTATTCGCAATTGCGACAGCCATCTTAGATGTGGTCTGAGGCCCAATTTTTTAGTCCTTCTTTTGTGTCTGAGGATTTCTGTATAAAAACGGACTCGAAGCAGTAACGCCCATAGCCAGGGGCAGAGTCAGCACAAGGTACTCAACGACGTTCCACGTGGGTAAGAATGGCAGCGTTTGTCTTTTTCGTCTTCCAACCCGGTAAGTGTCTTAGCAGCGCGAGTAATACGCGATACTTACTTGTAACCCTGACAGCAAAAAGACCACAAAGCGACTCCCTGTTCCCTGTTGAAGCGAACAACAAGCTAAATACAGGTAACTCTACTAGAATGGTTTTGGTTTTTTGAGGGGCCAACACTTTGAGTCTAAACTGACGTGGTATATGACCTCAGCAAAAGGGTCGGACCACATCTTGGAATTAATGTCCCTTTATTAATTTGTCAGTAGTTAGGCCTTAAGTTTAGGTTTTTTGCTAGTGCGTTTTACTTTGCTGTTAACACTGTCTCCCTACGATTATGTTGTTTTGTAGGAGAGAGAATATTATAACTGTTTCAATTCAAGTTATCTATCACAGACTGTATGAACATACTTAGACTTGATCTCTTCTTCCGATTCCCCCTTTCTTCCTCGTTGTAGCTTTACAACCGCTTATATGGTAGCGACTCCAAATACGGGGTGTACGTGCCTTCCATGTCATTGTTACATGCGTGCCTGCCTAATCTTGAGCTTGTAGCCAAATGTTAAAATATGCATTGTTGGTTTTGTTTCCACAGCGTTGGTATTCAGAGGATAAGTCATTGACACTTATCAACGATCACTACACAAATTGTGATAGTGTTTCATCTATTTGTGTATTCGTATATGTCCCTGTCCTGACGAAAGCTCTGTAGACCCGGCTGGGCCAAGAGAGCTGAAACATGTAGACCTTTTTTCCTAAAGACATATGGTAATCCAGTTACTCGATTACCTCTATATCGATTTAATTTTATCTATAGTGTCTAGAAACTATCTCTTAATAAAAAAATTTTTCTGCACTAGCCACTATTTTTATCTACTTTTCTAAACCTCCTATGGTAATATTTCTGGACACTTCTACCTATACCGGAGGCAGCCTCGGGTGAGGCTTGGCACCCAGCACGTTATTCGGTTACCCGATGAATACGCCACGACACCTGATGAGGCGGATAAAAGATATACCGCACCACAGTAAATCAGGTCGTCTATGAGGGTTCCCGAAGTACAAACCAATGGTTTTGTAGAAACTAGTGTCCATTCTATTTTTGATTATTGTACTCCCCATATGTTGGCTGGCCGACCAAAGATTATCTCATAGGGGCTGAGTTTCATTCGCGAATGCACAGTCATTCTGGTGGATAGGAGTGCTAAGGGTAGAGCGTCAGGCCATTTAAGACCCGTGCTCGCTTGGATTTTGGCCAATTTAAGTTTAAGCGTGCCATTGTAACATTCCACTAATCCAGCTGATTGGGGGTGATTTGCAGCGTGGAACTTCTGCCTAATGCCTAGCCCTTCACACACTCTTTTCATCACACAACCCACAAATTCACTTCCGTTGTCCGACCAGACCATTCTAGGCATTCCGAACCTGGGGAAGAACTCTTTCACAAGGGCTTTCGCTGTGGACAAGGCAGTATTGTCCCTTAGGGGATAGGCTTCTACCCATCTTGAGAAGGCACAAACAACCACGAGCACATATTTTAAGTTGTTGCACCTCTCCATGTGTATGAAATCTAGCTGCAAAACCTCGAACGGATACGTAGGAGGTGCAAAATGACCAGCTGGAGTTGGGGTTCCCCTACCAGGATTGTGCTTCAGACATACCATGCAATTCTTGACAACGTTCTCTGCACACTTGGGAATCCCTGAATTCTTCCACACTGGGGCCAACAACTCGCAAATCCCTTTCGCGCTGATATGGGCCATCCCATGAGCCATTGTAACCACTGCAGGCACATATGCATCGGGTAACAACCATCTCTGTTGCTCTGTCGATTCAATCCAACAACCATTTGCATCCATTCTCCCTGTACTTTCTCTCCACATGCTTAACTCTTTCTCCGTGGCCTCAGCTTGGATGGACTTCACACTTTCTATCGTGTCTTCACATATTCCAACATCACCAGTCCATCTTTCTGGGCTCGCAACATACATTCGGCTCATCATATTCTTTGCAGTTTCCTTTGCAGTTTCATCAGCAAATGCATTTCCACGACCAACATCATCAATCACTTTCTTGTGTGCACTACATTTTACAATCGCTACTTTCAGGGGCAACGTCAGTGATTCAAGAAGCTCATTCACCAACTGACCATGCTGAATCTTAGCTCCATGCGAAGTCAGGAACCCACGTTCTCTCCACAATCGTCCAAAACTGTGAGCCACTCCAAAAGCATACTGGCTGTCGGTATAGACAGTCACTTTCATTCCTCTAGATAACACACATGCTCTCGTCAATGCCACGAGTTCAGCGGCTTGAGCTGAACCATGTGGTATTCGCGCAGTTTCAACGATTGTGTGCAAAGTTGTGACAGCATATGCTGTAGTCACGTTACCATTTGGGAGTTTAAAGCATGAACCATCCACCCATAATGTACCATCATTTTCAGCAAGAGGAGTGTCGAATAAATCAATTCTCCCTCTCGTCTCTTCCTCTGTTCTGAGGAAACAATTGTGCTGTTCTGAAGCATCCGATTCCTCAGCAATTGGTAACAATGTGGCTATGTTCAAGGTACTGCACCTTTTGATGTGCACATGGCTCGCTAGTAGCGTCAATTCATAACTGGACAGTCGAGCACTAGTTAAGTGCTGTGTCTTGGTCCTATTTAACAATGTGTCTACTGCATGCGGGACCATCACGATTAGTGTATTATTCATTACTAGACCTGCAGACTGTCGAATAGAAACAGCTGCTGCTGCTGTGGCCCTTAGGCAACTTGGCAATGCTCGTGCTACCGGATCCAAAGTTGACGAAAAATAGGCGCATGGCCGCTGTCTATCTCCGTATAACTGAGTCAGCACGGACAATGCACAACCCTCCTTCTCGTGGACATATAATGTGAAAGGCTTACTGTAGTTGGGGGTTACCTAAAACAGGGGCCGAACATAATGCTGTGCGTAATTCGAGAAAACTTTTCTGACACTCATCAGACCAAGGAATGGGATTGGGTGTATTTGTACACGTTAGTGCCAATAAGGGTTTGGCTAATAACGAAAAATTTGGAATCCACTGTCTACAGTACGATGTAATGCCCAAGAAAGCGCGTACTTCTCTCTGCGTTCTTGGCACATTCAATTTAGCTATTGCCTGAATTCTTTCTGGGGTCAGTTTCCTTCCCTCCTTCGATAAGAGATGACCTAAGTAGGTCACTTCTTGTCGACAATATTGGAGCTTGGAAAGTGACACCTTGTGATGTAAATCACATAGATGACGCAGTAATTCCAACATGGCCATTTTACATATTTTCTCAGTATCCGCAGCTATGAGCAAATCGTCCACGTACTGTACGAGAGTGGAACCTTTGGGCAAAACCATTGCGTCGAGCTGACTTTTCAGAGCTTGACTGTATATTGAGGGGCTTTCACAGTAGCCTTGAGGAGCGCGTTTAAAGCGGAAACTGCGACCACCTAAACTAAAGGAAAAAATATCCCTGCTTTCCTCAGCAATCGGGATACTGAAGAAAGCATTCTTCAGGTCAATCACCGAAAACCAGGATGCAGAGGCTGGAATCATAGTCAATAATGTTGTAATGTCGGGGACAACTGGGAATTGCGGCACCACTATCTTATTTACTTCCCTAAGATCAATCACGAATCTATACACAGGTGGCTGAGAAGGGTCAGTTCGTTTTAAAACAGGCAAAACAGGACTATTGCAAACATTGCCTCGTGTTTCTTCAATTACGTCTTTTTCAATCAACTCGTAAACAATCGCTAGCAAAGCTTTTTCGCCCTCATTGGATATTCTGTATTGGGGAATTCGTGGCATTTTGACATTCGATTTCAATGTTACAATATACGGTGGAATTTCTAAAAGACCTACATCATTCGGACCAGTAGCCCAAAGAATATCTGGAAGAAATGCCAATTCTGCTGGAAGTGCATTTCTCGACAAATACATGGGAGAAACCACTTTCGTACCTAAAGTAAGTTGTACTCCTGAAGGAGAACAGTACAAAGTCGCATACAATCTTTTTAGCAAATCTAATCCTAGCAAATTTTCACCACAACCTGTTGTCAAAATAAGGGGTGCTTCGAATTCACAAGGACCAACAGAAAGAGATAACGGGTCAGAAATCGGATTTCTAACCGGGACGCCAGAAAAACCTACGGAAACGTTCATTTCGCCAGACAAAGGTGCGCCAGGGAGTTTGGAGTGCATAATAGAACTCTTTGTAGCACCAGTATCCAACAGAAAAGGTTCTGACACACCCGATGTAATCACCTCAACGTAAGGTCCACTCTGATCTACTGGAACTGAAACAACTCCCTCTCCTTGTCTAAGGCTGTCCTAGCAATCATTATTCTCCCACTGCTCATTTTCTGTGTAATACTCATCAACGTAGTATTGAGCTGTCCTGTCAGACACGTTATTTTGCTGGTCAAACCTGTTCATAGAGTTCTGTGGTGGAAGGGGACGTGCGTCCTGAGGGGCGTTTCCACGCCCTCTACCTCTAGGCGCTTGCTGACTACCACGACCTCTTACGCCAGAAAATCCATTCGCACGTTGTGGCAGGGCAGGACAGTCATATTTGTAATGACCCTCTTGTTTGCAGTATAAACACTGGTTGGGACCTACGCGGTTTTGATTGTAATCGAATCTCTGCAAGTTTCTCTGAGGCTGCTGAAAAGTGTTCTGATAGTGATTCGGACCATTATTATTTTTATTACCACCACCACGTGGAGGATAGGCTTGCTGTAGCAAAACCTTCGTTTTCAGTTCTCTAGTTTTCTTCTCTACTTTATCTTTCTCATCTTTGTCTCTATTCTCGTAGTACTGTGCGGTGGCTAATATCTGGGCTGAAGATGAGACTGCCCAAGAACTTTCCGAATCTTTCAATTTTCTACACAAGTCTGGAAGTAGATTGTGCACAAATTTATCGACAAACAATCTCTGGCCACCTTCTGTGGTCATATCTTGACCGCTGTGGTCAATGAATGTTTCTTCAAATCTGGTGAAGAAATCTGAAACAGTTTCTTCTTTCTTTTGCTTGCATGCAGATAACTTATCCCAATTTACGCGTATTGCAGGCATTATCGTTTTCATGTAATCTACTATTCTACCAGGTAGTTCCGCTATCAGAGGCTCAGGTTTGGCACCACCAACTTGTCGTGCATCTGCAGCAGTAATATTAGCCCACGTGTCACCTAATTCCTGGTCATGATCTACATGGCAAATTTTTCCCCATAAAGGCTGTGGAACAACGTTCCCGAATAACATATCGATATCGGCCAAATTCATTATACATGACCCAGCAGTTTGCGACAATTCTTTATAGTACCCTGCAGGATTTTTACGCGGATCTGGTAGTGTTTGTTTGAGTGCTAAAACTTCAGCTCGCTTCCATGGAACATGTACCCATACTCGGTGAAAGTGGGGCAGGACAGGTGGGACAGCTGTCGCGTCACCCTCTCTCCATTGTGGGGAAACTTCTCTCATAGGGTATTGTCGTGCCTTTTTCCTACTAGATGCACTGGATTCCGATGGTGACCCAGAACTGCTTCCCTTCCAAACTTAAACCTTATACGACACATCTCTTGTGGGAGGCAATCCTGATCATTGTCTTCTAAATCCTCGCAAAGAAAAACACACATCTGTTCGAACACATATCTCTGTGTCGCTGTTTCCCATTGATGGAAAACTTCCATGACAGACTGTAAATCATATTTTGCAGTGTCCAAGACCCATTTCCGAGCTAAACTATTCAGGGAATCTCTCTCTTGATAATCAGGCAGTTGACTTCGCAACTGTCTTCTACTTATGTTAGGGGTCGTAGCAGGTGACCCGAAAAGGGGTAAGAGAAGATTAGTAACAGTGCTGGCCATTTTCTGCCGAAGGGAAGGTGAAACGGAAGGACAAACAGATGAAAAAACGGGGTGAGATAAGGCGGGGGTAGAGATGGCAGAAGAGGTATCAGGAATAATAGATGTGGTACTAGGCAAAATCATAGAGGGGGCATTAGGAGATGTAGAAAGCACAGTAGGCAAAATCGTAGAAAACATAGATGAAACAGAAGTGGTCGGTGGGCCTGGAGGAGGCTGCACCGAAGAAGTAGGAGCCAGCTGAAGAACGGCTGGTGGGTGCTGTGGAAGAGCCAGAGGCGCAGCTTGCGCAACTAAAGGTTGCGGGGGTGCTGTAGCATTCTGCGCATAGGGGGGTGGCGAAGTTAATAATTGCGACATTAATTGGTCTTTTTCACGCTCTTTTGCTTTCCCTTGCTGAAGAGACGGCAAAACTGGATAACACTTATCTATTGCCATTTTACGTTGCCTGTGCAATTGCTCATTTATCTGCTCTTCCTCACTATCTTTAAACTGCACGGCAGCTTGCATTACTGAAAGTCCCCCTTCTCTCTTATTTTTCTTAGCTAATTTAATTTCTTTTTGTTTGGCTTCTTTGCGCCATAGCCGGAAAGAGTCAAACATCGCCGGCCGGGCTTTCTTTTTGAAGAGTTTAACTTCAAGGTTGTCTAAGATTTCAGAATCAAAGCTACCATATTGGGGCCATTTTAAAACACCGTCTTTCCTAGTGTATTTAATCCATACCTCGTTGTAAACGATGGGGCCTACCCCATGTTTAACGTACAGCTCGTAAGTCGGAGTTCCAACTGGAGGAACCGGACATGAGTCCTCCAATCGGGAGTCCCTATTATTACTACCAAGACAAAACCAATTCCCGAGTCTAAGACTAGGCATCCTCGCTCTCTAGTCTAGTTCCAAAACTTCAAAGGATTTATCGATTACGATATTTCTCGTGAATACACGAGTCCTTCGGTTATGGTGCTTGCAAGAACCAATAAAAACCTTTATGTATCTCCAAGATACCACAAAGTAAGTCCAACTAAGGACTGGGGAGACGCTCCACTTATACTTAACTGAAAAATATCGATGGCTTCACCAGAAGACTCGTCTCAGCGTTTCGCTCTACCGAAAATTTCAAGGGTCCAACATCAGGGCGATAGCCAGGGCAGCAGTCCTTGTAGCCGTCGGGAAGCGGGGAACCTCGCAGTAAAGACCTTCGGACCACGTCGACATGCAGGGGTCGATGAGGTGGTGGGCCCTCCTCCGGAATTTTCACACGAAGCTCCTCACGATCTTCAGGCTGATTGGTACCACTGGAATCGCCTCAAACGCTGGGCGCCAAATGAGGTACTGGGTTTTTAAGAACCGGTACAGAACCGGTAACCCAGCGGTGCCAGGGGATCAACACACCAGAGACCTCGGGTTCTCCTGAGTCAGACCTACAGAAACTTCAGAGTCTTCCAGGTGAAGTCAAAGATTAGTTTATTGGCTGCAACCAAGGTGACAGGGTCCTAGAAGTACGATACAAGTATATTCAGGAGACTGCACACTTTCACAAAGTCAGGCTTCTCTTCTTATACCTAATATTCAGCCTTGAGCAAAACATTCCTTGGATTCGTGGTATTTCATTTATGGTTACTGATTACAAAAGAAAAGCAGAGTCATGATGGCATGTACATATTTCACGTCGTGCTGCTCATAACAAATCATCCGGCAAGGCCCAACATTTCATCAGATATCGCTGGACCCCTAATAAAAATGGTCATCTCCCCATCATAAAGCAAGTGAAGAAAAGGAGTGGAGAAAGATGTGAGCGAGATATGGCAGGTGTGCGCGCTGAAATGGTTTTATGGCTGGTTGAGCCTAGATGCTATCTTGCTCGGCCACTGGGAGGGAACTGACCTAACGAGCTCGGCCTGGGGCAATGGTTCTAACTTGTACTGGGGTCAGAGAGAAGTCGATTAAGGAGTATGTGTCCTTGTGGAATCAAATTCAACTGGATTAAGGCCTATGTAGAGGGCAACATGCAGCTAAGGGTTCAGAAGGCAAATGACGATTTCGAGGTGAAATCGTCACTCGAATATGCCGAAAATACATGTACTTGATGTACTCGTCATTCTCGGTCTTTTGATACCAAATTCGTCCTATTTCGACGAAGTTTTTATTCTCGAGTCCGGTACTATTATATGAATCCAGATTTTTCAGAACCACACTCTCAGTGACTCTTCAAATTTGCCAATCTCATTGACTTGTATTTGATAAATAAAGTCTTCTAGATCTAAACAAAAAAGCTTGCATATTCAGTAGGAAACACTCATTCACAGAGTGAAAGGTCAGCCGTTCATCGTGAGCTTCAAAATAATAGTGGTGCTCTTATATAATTGTCTAAACATGTTTAGGACATGAATAGAAAAAAAATGGGTGACAAAGCTATAAGGATGATGAAAGACATCCGTGTTCATGTGTGCAGCATGCATGAGCAGGCACTACGCCATAAAAGAATGCTACCACAGGGGTAATTTAGTCAAAAATTGCGTTCCAATTCCTATGCCTCACTCTGTACTGGCTCCCAGGACTAAAGGTCAAAGGCAGGGAAATTGATGCTCCTGAATATTGACCTTCATGTTAGTTAGTTCTGGGTGATTCATACAAAAATTTAATCTAGCAGCATAAATATTAAAAGTGCTGTATTTCTAGAACACCGATTTACACAGCAGGGTCATTCTAAAGGCCGCTACACTATTAGATGTATTTCTATCCATGCCTTATTCCTTACGATTCAATCACATTGTGTGAATAACACTTTCGATTCCATAAAATCTTTTAAAATACATTCACTGTCTTTTGTTTGAAAATAATCATTATCATCTCCAATCGCGTTTTACATTTACTTTAGTAAATCTGAAAAAATATTTTTAAAACTGTGCAACTTATTACTGATATTGGCAGGTTCAACTGTTAGAGTTGTAAATATTTCAGCAAAGTCGGTGTGAAAATGGAAACGGTGCCAGATTTGTTAACAGAACACGTGTGTTTGTGTGTGCCTGTGTGTGTTTCTTTTGGGGGGGGGGGGTAGTATTAGCTCGCAGTTGCCCTGCAGACATTTAGGAAGCCGGGTTCCCGATGGAGTTTCTCCGCTCTGCATTGTTAACACAGTCTGAAATCTCTCCTTCATCCGTGCAAGCCGGCTGCAGGAAATGTAAAACATATGAGGTATGTTCCCCAAAATCCAGGGCTGAAGCAGTCCGTGAGGTCTGGGACCCTGGGGGCGCTGAGCATATGCAGCAACACTTAGATCAGCCGTAGCCGCGCAAAAAAATTGACATCAAGAGAAATGAGAGCTATTTACACTGGCGACTGGTTGGCTGGCTGAATTTTTTAAGGCCACGCAGCTGGGCTTGTTAAAACGTGACTTGTTTTTTATCTCTCATATTCGTATTGCATTTATTGAGGAAAAACACACGAACGTTCCAGAATTTCTTTGGCAAAGACGAGCAAAATACGAAATCGTAACATCTAGCGTCATCTGAGGAAGGCTGGGACTGACTGTGGTGAATGACGCAGGCACCGAATCCGCTTCAATTACGGCTGTACCCAGTTGTACCCAGTCCATCATTTCAGGAAAAAACGCGTGCATCGTGAAAGCGTTAGCCTTTCAAGTGCCCCTCCTGTCTGCTGAGTTATGACGTTGCGCCACCCTGTTAGAAAACGCAGAACAAATGCTGAAGGCAAGAGTCAAGTAGGCCTCTCAGAGCTGATATATCAACTCGCGAGCATGGCATTTTATTTGTTATGAGATACCGTTCCGCTTCTCACAAGGGGATCAGTTAAAACACCTATTTGGACGTTTTTACTAATGATACATTTACAGGACAGCAACTCAAAAGAAAATAAAACAAGCTCGTTCGAAGGTAATGTGAGATTGAGCAGCCCAGGCGTGAAAGGACTCCAGGTCTTGTGGGGCCAATCAGCAGCGAGCACCTCGTAAACCTTGACTCCTGTGACCGCTAACGTTATAGAACCCTGCCCTGATCGGTAACCGTTGAGCGCTGATCTTCTCAGCTGCACGAAACAATCTTACCCAAATAGGACTGTGTGTATTTCCATACAGAGGTGACACGGCCTATCAATTATAGCCCTCTGCACTTTCCGGGTGCGATCCAGACTTATGTGCTTGTGGGAGGACCCTTTTAAGGCCTGGGCAGATAGCTAAAATCAATCCTAGAACAGCGTTCAATGCCAGTGCCATATCATACAGGCCAAGCACATCAAAGGTTCTCCAAATGTTTTTTGAGAGAGCGGGTTGTCCTGGCCAATACCATGTTGTTGTCTAAAAAATGATCCGAAACAATTGACTTTCAGCATACTTTTGCACCTGTACATGCTGAACAGCCATAGGCCTTATATGGAGTTCTGAAGTGATACCTTAAATATTCTGCTACTATGAGGGCTACCTCACTAATCATGAACATCATTTATCTGCAGAAACAAATCATGCATATGTGCACATTAATATTGTGCATGGCTCCATCAGGGTTGCCTTTGAGGTTAGAGATTCTACAGATTACTTTGCCCATCTCAGTTTGAGGCCAGTCTTCAGTTCTTCATCTTAATGGGTTATAGTTCCGCCACTCCAACGATGTTTCTTTCTCAAATGGTGCAGATAAGTTAGCCATCATGGAATGGAATGCTACACAGACACGTTTCTAGTGGTAAAGACATATTTCGTAGGCATTTCAATCCATCAAGTTTTCATGTCGGAAGATAAAAAAACAATAGCAATTTTACTAATCATGTGGATGTAGATAAATCCTTTCTGTGATTAAGAGAGTCTCAAACAAAACCTTGGATGTTATCTTTTTTTCAATTTGTCCTCTTGTGATTAAAGTAAATTTAACTCCTCACTCACTCTCGACTGCATTTGGAATTAGGCTTCCGTTCGTTAGTGTCCTTACATAGTTCCTTTTGTCATTGTGTGTGAGTTGATAAAGACACTTTAAAATCAATAATTTATAAGGAAGTTTTCTATCAAATCACGTGCGTGTGTGAGAATCTGGTATCTAGTGCCTATTTCTGTCATGTTCTACAATGTTAGATTAGGTTTAGGCAGCTGATGTGATGCTAAGTTATATTTTGTAATATTGCCAGTGCTTGTGTAACATGTATCTACCACTGGTGTGGCTTCTGCACGGGTTTGATGTCTATATTTCTATGATTTTTGGGATGTGAGTGATTGCACTGTTCTCGGTAGGTGCATTACTGCACAGCTCCCGGATGCATGGAGGTCAAGGGTGGAGGAACATAGCTGGTGTACTCAAGTGCCGATGAGGCCTGCAAGCCATGCATGCACGGTCTGGTGTGACTGTGCCCACTGATTAATTCATTTTACGTTTTAGAGACAGCCTCCACCTCGTGCCTATGACCAGCAGGGTAGTTTATCGAGGCCATTTATTGCAATCTAGGGCATATCAATCATGAGGTTCTGTACAAACGACCAAGAAGGCCTGACAAGGTGGAGAGGGGATGCACAAACTCGTAGTTGGGCAGTACTTTTGGTTACTGCATATTTACATTATGGATTGACATGATAAAATAGACCTATTTATAGCACCTAACTCTTACTCAACAAATGATTTATAGGCAGGCAAAATGATTTTCCCATAAAAAGTACGATTTGTCAGTCGTGCCAATGCAGGATTAGATTTAGGGCAAGTTGTGCTAAACATTTTAGTGTTTGTGACCTCAAATACATTTTGGGTAATGTTCAAACCCCATCGTAGGAGTAGGTAAAACTTTACTAACTTCTAAAGTGAATTTATGAATAGATAACAATTCGGTATTTGGAAGGGGTGTGTCATGGGCATCCCTTATAAATACCAAATGGATATTAGATGTACCAATACTTTGCGACTAGAGATCCGATTGCAAACCATTGAAAGTTACCGGCTCCAAAATTAGGGATTAGGGGTCGGGTGGTGGGGGTGGGTAACTAATTTACAAAATGAGAGGGGTCCTCTTTGAGCAGTTTGCAAAATAGTTTTGGGGGGAATAGGTAGTAAGGATCACTTGTCCTGCTTAAACCTTGGGTTTACAGGTCGAGGAAGTGGTATCTCCCAACAAATATGACCCTCATACACGTGTATGTTGGTAACTTCTCTTAAGCGGTATATACTGTATCCCCGCTTTGATACACGTGCGTGCGTAATCATTGGATCATTTTTTGTATGTGCACCCTCCACCAGGAGGTTTTGCCTTAGGTTTAAGACAGTAGTGATCGTGGAAAGTGGGGGGTCTAGTGGTGGTGTCGTTATTAAAAAGTCCGGACAGCCAGAAAAAGACAATTTAATAAATCTGGATTCGGACTATAGATAAAATTCTGGGTGCACTCTTCGAATTGGTAAGGGATTCAAGTGCACTATGTATAAGGTTTAAAAAGAGGTCAACATGTTTCAGCCTTGGGTAGTCAGAGGATCTATAGGCTTTCGTCAGGACCAATGGGGGTGAAAAAATCGTAGTGAAAAACTTGTGAGAAGAATAAAGGGTTATTGACCTGATTCTTCGTGAGTTAAGGCTTCATTGTACCTGCAAAATAGAAAACATACACACAAACAGCAACAAACAGGGAGATGGGGTATAGGAAACACATAATTATGTACAATAGTACCCTTATAATTGTAAGGAACTAGAAAATGGCAATACTTTTCGTCATACTCATTTCAGGCGTCAACTCTTCCATTGTCATACTTCGGTGGGCAGAGAAGAATCGACTAGTACTGTGGTGAGGTGCCCATAGTTCTAGCATTCTACTTGGTCTTGTGCGTGGTCTATGGTGAAAGACACTCTAAATATTGCCGCCTTGTGATTGCGTTTAAGTACGCTACATACATTCCATGCTAGATTAGTAAGTATTTTGAGCGTATGATATTCACGTACAAAAAACAGACTAAAACATGCTCCTGGTGACCAAGGGTTGTCCATGAGTCATTATCTCGTGATTTTGTGATGCGTGACTTGGTTCCGTAATAAGTACGCTATTTGTGCTTTCATTTTGGGTGCGTACCTTATTTTTTCGGAAAATTGCTTCCTCTGGGAGTTAGGCTGGTCGAGAGAGGCCTTACTACGGGGTTATTAAGAGAAAGGTGTTAAAGGACGAGGTCTCTTACTTGCGGTTTGTTGTGTTCTCAACGCGCATGGTTTTCCCGATTACCTTAGTGCCTTCTGCTCGGTCCTGGCAGCATGTGCTGACTCTGCCTGTCATCACCCGGAACTAAGGCTAATGCGGTTCCGGGTGGATTTGTACTCTGTAGCGGTAGAGATAGAGAAAATACTCCAACTCCCGGGTCGATCTACAGATGGATTTAATCTTTTGAAATGATATGCTACTTTGTACAAAATAATAATAATAAATTTGTTTACATATGAGATATTTTGCCCAAAACAATTATTATTAATTGTGTTTGATTTTGGGGAAGTTTGCATTAAGATCTTAAGGTGGTAGTTAGACGGGCTGAATTGTCATTAACATTTTCTTTTTAGTAATTTTTATTAGGTAGGCTTAGGTAGTCACGACGATTACTAGACTCTGGAAGGAAGCACATTGGTTTAGATGTTGATCTCGTGGGTCACTTGGGCGAACATCTATTGATGGTCAGAGTTCTAGGACCACTGGGGTGATGCACTCATGGCATAATGCTAAGACTGGGACTTTTGGTTATTAGATCATCTGTTGAGGGACAACCAGGGAATGGAATCGTTGAGACCAAGGGTATCTGTTTTGAGCCTATGGACCCAACGTTGTTCCTTCTCGAACAGTATTTTTGCTGCAATTCTGTCTACTGTCTCTAGAGTTTCTAGGATTACCCAATGGAGGTCGTTTGATGTATGTTGTTGTTCTTTGTAATGAGATGACATCTTTGTTTTGCTTTTCTTGCAGTTAACGTTGCTCCGGTGTTCACAGAGTCTCTGTTTTGCTTTGCGGCATGTCATCCCAATATATCTCATATTGCAAGGGCATGTGATCATATACACAACGTGGCTAGTATTGCAGTTAGTGTGTTTCTTCAGTTTCCATAGGAAGTTCGGAAGTAACTGCAATTCTTTTGTTGGCTCTGTAGTAGCACAAACTATGCAGGTGCCGCATGGATAGTGTCCAGTTATTGGAGGATTATTCCATAGGCCTGGTTGTTGTTTCCTTTTCTTTGGCGGTGGTCTAGTGTGGACCAGTAGGTCTTTGATGTTGCTGCTCCTTTTGTTCGCAAATCTTGGCTTAGACCAGGTCAAGGTGTTCGATGTTATAATTTTCCAATTGCGGTTAATTATTTTCTTCACCTGATGATTTGTTATCGGGCTGTAGGTTGTGACACATGTAGTCCTGTCATCAATCTGTTTTGGGCGACTTTCAAGTACAGACTCTCTGGGTTGGTTTCTGGCTCGTTTTTTGCAGGAATTGATTATTCTCTTAGGGTAATCTCTAGCTGTAAGTTTGTCACAGAGATCAGTTGCTTGGGCTTTGTAGTCTTTCAAGGAGCTACAGTTTCTCCTTAGTCGTAAGAACTGACTGTACGGAAGATTTTCTCTCAAGGGTCGGGGGTGAAAGCTGTTGAAAGATAGCAGACTGTTTTTGGCAGTAGGCTTGAAAAATGTTCTTGTTTGTAAAGTGTTCTCTTCGGAGAAGATTGTGATGTCTAAGAAGTCAAGACTCTGCGCATTAGATGTAAATGTAAAATTCAGGCATTCGTCCTGATTGTTCAACCACCTATGGAAATCTGTTAGTGATGCATTGTCTCCTTTCCAGATTAAGAAAATATCGTCGATATATCTCTTCCAGAAGAGTATATGACGAAAAAAGGGGTTGTTTGCATTGTGTATGTAAGTCTGCTCAAAGGTGCTCACATACAGACCGGCTACGCTTGGCGCAAAGGTGCTGCCCATAGATGTACCATGTTGCTGGAGATAGAGAGTGTCTTTATATTGGATTTTTTTTTCCATAAGGGCCAATCTGCAGCATTCCAGTACGAAATGTCTTGGGGTTCGGTAGGGCCAACTGGTGTTGAACAATATTGTTTCGAGAGTCTCTAAGGTTTTCTGTTGTGGAAGGCTTGTGTAGAGGCTTTCGACGTCTAATCCTACTAAGAGCATGCTGTTCTCTGAGTACTCGAAATTCTGTAGCATATTAATCAAATCTTGTGTATCTTTTAGGTAGGTAGGCGTGGTTTGGACCAATGGTCTCAGATACTGGTCTGCAAATTGTGATAGTGGCTCTAGAATGGAATTGATGCCCGAGACAATTGGTCTTCCCGGTGGGGGCACCCTTCCTTTATGTGTCTTGGGCAAAGAGTAAAAGTATGGCGTAACTGGTGCTGTGGTTACCAGATAATCAGCCTCTTTTTTGGATAGCCAGTTGTTACATTCCGCCTCTTCAATCATCAGGGCTATTGTTCTTTGCAAACGCGCTGTTGGGTCGGTCGTTATCACTTGATAGAATTTAGTGTCTGCTAGTAGATCCATGCATTGTCTGTCATATCCTTCTGTTGTTAAAAGGACTATACCTCCGCCCTTGTCCGCAGGCTTTATGACGATGTCATGGTTGTCCTTCAGTTCTGTCAGAGCAAGTTTTTCTGCTTTTGATAGATTCTGGAATGGTCTTGGAAGTTGGTGATTCAGTTCTTCAACCTCCTTCATGATAGCCTGTTCAAAAGTACTAATCTCAATGGGTTTTTGTGAGTTAAGTGGGCAAAAGTTGGATTTATTTCTTAAGGTGGTATCTCCTTCTTGGGGCTGCTGTTCACCTTTAAAAAAAGCTTTCAATTTCAACGTGCGGCAAAAGTTTGCGAGTTCACACTTTGTTTTGAAAACATCTGTTTTTGGGGTTGGTACGTAACCTAATCCTTTGTTCAGGACACTCATTTGATTCTCTGTTAGTTCTAGTCCTGTTAGATTAACTATTAGGTTATCGGACCTTGGGGTTGAATGGATGGAATGGTATTCCTTGTCCATTGTCTTGGAAAAATGGAGGGCGCCAGTAGTTACTTCGGCCTCTACGTTGTCCCCTCTTATTCCTCAAATTTCCTCGGCCCCGGGTGGTTGTATCTTCTCCGCTATGGTCTGAACTGTTGTCTGAAGACATACTGTTCGCATCTGAGTTATCATTGAGTTTGTAGTCTCAAACTCAATGATAACTCAGATGCGAATACCATTCCATCCATTCAACCCCCAGTTCCAAGGGTGGCCAAACCCCTACTTCCCAGTACCCATGAACCACCAAATGCCACCACAAGGTGCCCAAAATTACCAACAAAGCCGTCCTTTTTTAGGGAATGTCCAGAACAACCGGAGGTCCAGGCAAAAAGGAGTAACCTGGTCCGACCAGACACGACAGGTTCAAACCAGAAGTGTCACCAAAGCCAACACGGGACAAGGTCCGATAACCTAATAGTTAATCTAACAGGACTAGAACCCATTGAGATTAGTACGTTTGAACAGGCTATCATGAAGGAGGTTGAAGAACTGAATCACCAACTTCCAAGACCATTCCAGAATCTATCAAAAGCAGAAAAACTTGCTCTGACAGAACTGAAGGACAACCATGACATCGTCATAAAGCCTGCGGACAAGGGCGGAGGTATAGTCCTTTTAACAACAGAAGGATATGACAGACAATGCATGGATCTACTAGCAGACACTAAATTCTATCAAGTAATAACGACCGACCCAACAGCGCGTTTGCAAAGAACAATAGCCCTGATGATTGAAGAAGCGGAATGTAACAACTGGCTATCCAAAAAAGAGGCTGATTATCTGGTAACCACAGCACCAGTTACGCCATACTTTTACTCTTTGCCCAAGACACATAAAGGAAGGGTGCCCCCACCGGGAAGACCAATTGTCTCGGGCATCAATTCCATTCTAGAGCCACTATCACAATTTGCAGACCAGTATCTGAGACCATTGGTCCAAACCAAGCCTACCTACCTAAAAGATACACGAGATTTGATTAATATGCTACAGAATTTCGAGTACTCAGAGAACAGCATGCTCTTAGTAGGATTAGACGTCGAAAGCCTCTACACAAGCCTTCCACAACAGAAAACCTTAGAGACTCTCGAAACAATATTGTTCAACACCAGTTGGCCCTACCGAACCCCAAGACATTTCGTACTGGAATGCTGCAGATTGGCCCTTATGGAAATTTTTTTCCAATATAAAGACACTCTCTATCTCCAGCAACATGGTACATCTATGGGCAGCACCTTTGCGCCAAGCGTAGCCGGTCTGTATGTGAGCACCTTTGAGCAGACTTACATACACAATGCAAACAACCCCTTTTTTCGTCATATACTCTTCTGGAAGAGATATATCGACGATATTTTCTTAATCTGGAAAGGACACAATGCATCACTAACAGATTTCCATAGGTGGTTGAACAATCAGGACGAATGCCTGAATTTTACATTTACATCTAATGCGCAGAGTCTTGACTTCTTAGACATCACAATCTTCTCCGAAGAGAACACTTTACAAACAAGAACATTTTTCAAGCCTACTGCCAAAAACAGTCTGCTATCTTTCAACAGCTTTCACCCCCGACCCTTGAGAGAAAATCTTCCGTACAGTCAGTTCTTACGACTAAGGAGAAACTGTAGCTCCTTGAAAGACTACAAAGCCCAAGCAACTGATCTCTGTGACAAACTTACAGCGAGAGATTACCCTAAGAGAATAATCAATTCCTGCAAAAAACGAGCCAGAAACCAACCCAGAGAGTCTCTACTTGAAAGTCGCCCAAAACAGATTGATGACAGGACTACATGTGTCACAACCTACAGCCCGATAACAAATCAGGTGAAGAAAATAATTAACTGCAATTGGAAAATTATAACATCGAACACCTTGACCTGGTCTAAGCCAAGATTTGCGAACAAAAGGAGCAGCAACATCAAAGACCTACTGGTCCACACTAGACCACCGCCAAAGAAAAAGAAACAACAACCAGGCCTATGGAATAATCCTCCAATAACTGGACACTATCCATGCGGCACCTGCATAGTTTGTGCTACTACAGAGCCAACAAAAGAATTGCAGTTACTTCCGAACTTCCTATGGAAACTGAAGAAACACACTAACTGCAATACTAGCCACGTTGTGTATATGATCACATGCCCTTGCAATATGAGATATATTGGGATGACATGCCGCAAAGCAAAACAGAGACTCTGTGAACACCGGAGCAACGTTAACTGCAAGAAAAGCACAACAAAGATGTCATCTCATTACAAAGAACAACAACATACATCAAACGACCTCCATTGGGTAATCCTAGAAACTCTAGAGACAGTAGACAGAAATGCAGCAAAAATACTGTTCGAGAAGGAACAACGTTGGGTCCATAGGCTCAAAACAGATACCCTTGGTCTCAACGATTCCATTCCCTGGTTGTCCCTCAACAGATGATCTAATAACCAAAAGTCCCAGTCTTAGCATTATGCCATGAGTGCATCACCCCAGTGGTCCTAGAACTCTGACCATCAATAGATGTTCGCCCAAGTGACCCACGAGATCAACATCTAAACCAATGTGCTTCCTTCCAGAGTCTAGTAATCGTCGTGACTACCTAAGCCTACCTAATAAAAATTACTAAAAAGAAAATTTTAATGACAATTCAGCCCGTCTAACTACCACCTTAAGATCTTAATGCAAACTTCCCCAAAATCAAACACAATTAATAATAATTGTTTTGGGCAAAATATCTCATATGTAAACAAATTTATTATTATTATTTTGTACAAAGTAGCATATCATTTCAAAAGATTAAATCCATCTGTAGATCGACCCGGGAGTTGGAGTATTTTCTCTATCTCTACCGCTACAGAGTACAAATCCACCCGGAACCGCATTAGCCTTAGTTCCGGGTGATGACAGGCAGAGTCAGCACATGCTGCCAGGACCGAGCAGAAGGCACTAAGGTAATCGGGAAAACCATGCGCGTTGAGAACACAACAAACCGCAAGTAAGAGACCTCGTCCTTTAACACCTTTCTCTTAATAACCCCGTAGTAAGGCCTCTCTCGACCAGCCTAACTCCCCGAGGAAGCAATTTTCCGAAAAAATAAGGTACGCACCCAAAATGAAAGCACAAATAGCGTACTTATTACGAACCAAGTCACGCATCACAAAATCACGAGATAATGACTCATGGACAACCCTTGGTCACCAGGAGCATGTTTTAGTCTGTTGTTTGTACGTGAATATCATACGCTCAAAATACTTACTAATCTAGCATGGCATGTATGTAGCGTACTTAAACGCAATCACAAGGCGGCAATATTTAGAGTGTCTTTCACCATAGACCACGCACAAGACCAAGTAGAATGCTAGAACTATGGGCACCTCACCACAGTACTAGTCGATTCTTCTCTGCCCACCGAAGTATGACAATGGAAGAGTTGACGCCTGAAATGAGTATGATGAAAAGTATTGCCATTTTCTAGTTCCTTACAATTATAAGGGTACTATTGTACATAATTATGTGTTTCCTATACCCCATCTCCCTGTTTGTTGCTGTTTGTGTGTATGTTTTCTATTTTGCAGGCACAATGAAGCCTTAACTCACGAAGAATCAGGTCAATAACCCTTTATTCTTCTCACAATTTTTCAGTACGATTTTTTCACCCCCATTGGTCCTGACGAAAGCCTATAGATCCTCTGACTACCCAATGCTGAAACATGTTGACCTCTTTTTAAACCTTATACATAGTGCACTTGAATCCCTTACCAATTCGAAGAGTGCACCCAGAATTTTATCTATAGTCCGAATCCAGATTTATTAAATTGTCTTTTTCTGGCTGTCCGGACTTTTTATTAACGACACCACCACTAGACCCCCCACTTTCCACGATCACTACTGTCTTAAACCTAAGGCAAAACCTCCTGGTGGAGGGTGCACATACAAAAAATGATCCAATGATTACGCACGCACGTGTATCAAAGCGGGGATACAGTATATACCGCTTAAGAGAAGTTACCAACATACACGTGTATGAGGGTCATATTTGTTGGGAGATACCACTTCCTCGACCTGTAAACCCAAGGTTTAAGCAGGACAAGTGATCCTTTCCCCCTTCTGATTAAGAGAGTAAACTACGGAGACTGAAAGGATTCTCACTCTGCCTCCCCCATCCCTATGATTATACTGGAATAGGTAGTAGTCCAAGGTACCACCGTCAAATTTAAAAAAATTGTTTTGAAAAAGCAGCCACATTTCTGTTAAGGAAGCAGACTGCTAGCAATTGCAGACTTGGTGATCTGCTGACCCTTGCAAGCCCTCATCCATCTGATTGTGGTTGTTGGACCTGGCCCTTTTTTTAGGGTTATCCCCAAACTTTTTGCCTTCCTCTTGTATTTTTCTGACCCTCTTTTTCTTTGCTTTAAGACTTTGAGCACTTTACCACTGCTAATCAGTGCTAAGGTGTATGTGCTCTCTCCTTTAAACATGGTATGATTGGCTTGCACTCGTTTGGCATATTTAATTTACCTATAAGTCCCTTGTGCAATAGTGTCCCTTGTACCCAGGTCTTGTAAATTAAATATAACTAAGCCTGGGTGTGAAATTCCTCTTTGCTCACAAAGTTAGCAGAGTTTGTCCCATTCCGTGCTCTGCGTAGTGCGTGGAGTTCTGAAAAACTCTACAGATTTTTTACCTCACTTGTGCTTGCGAACACTAAGTTGGCAAGCACGAGCAAGGAAAATCTTACCTCAGACCACCTCCCTGTGAGATTTCTGAGCAAGTGCGGTCACGGATGGCCACTACTGCTCGTATTGAGTAACCTTTCATTTGCGTTGAGGAAGCTTCCGCTTGAGTAGAACATCTACTTAAGCGGCAGAAAGAAGTTGCTACTCTTGTGCTGCATATGGTGCAGTTCATGCTGATTTTCCAGTGCTGGACAAACACTGGGCGCTAGAAATCAGTGCGAACAGCGTGACCTAATGCACTTCACCACTGCCTAGCGTGGCAGAGTTTTTTTGTCACTTTGTGGAACACCCAAGCCTATGCAGCACTGCTTCTGCCACTCACAGCAGTAGACTTTCAAACCTCTCTCAGGGCTGCACTGCCGGGGCTGTATGCGCAGCTTACTGCCACATTGACTTGTTATTTTAAGTCACTTGCCAAGCCTTATTACATATAGGACACCCCTAAGGTAGGTCCTAGGTGGCCCTATGAGCAGGGTGCTGTGTACCTAAAAAAGTTGGACATGTGCCTTTATTGTCTGGCATGTCCTGATAGTGACAAACAGCCTATTTAATTTCTCACTACTGTGAGGCCTACTCATCTCATAGGCTAGCATTGTGAATTCCCTTATAGGTACTTAAGTGGTAATTCCTGATCTGAAAGGAGTAGTGTTGCCATGTTTGGCATGTTGGAATAGTGGTGATAAATCCTGGTTACTGTTGTAGGTGGATTTGACATTACTATTTAAGAAATTGAGCATTTCTCTTGGCCTATGATTCTATGTACTTTGCAGCCTGACTCCAATCCACAGCCTGGTTGACAGCTACACTTTGTGCATATTTTCCAAACAGCCATCATACAGGGAGGGTTGGGTGGAACACAGTTGCATTCATCTGCATACTGAATGGTCTTCCCGGGCTAGGAGAGAGAGGTGAGGTGCGCTTTCATTTGTATAGGATGTGTCCTGCCCTCACACAAAGGGCTAATTTACCCCCTACTGTACGTATGGAGCTAGGGCTGGGATTGAAAGGTAGTTTTGTGCACTTGTAAGGTTTCTTTTGAAGTGCCCTCTAGATTAAAAACATTTTGAGTATAAGTACAGGCTCTCTGACCCCATAATTTTAGACCCTCCGTGGACTTGTAACCAGACACTGTTGGCACTACAGGCTTCACATTGCCAGAAGGAACTACTCTACTGCCAGGATGAAAAGCTATTGGACTCCCTTCCTTGTTATGCTGACTCGTGGATGGCTGGGCTAAATGAAGGGCTGTCACTTTGCTACAAAAACCCTGATGCTGGCCTGCTGCTTGTTTTTGGCTCTTGTGCCCCCAGTTGTTCTCCGGGGATGAGTAGCTGCCCAGAACGGGCTTTGGGACTCTGAGTCCAGCCTTTCAAGTCATCTGCAACTAGTGCAAGGTGAGTGCTTCATTTGGCCTTTGATCTGTCCTAAGAAGAAGTGAGTGGTAGGCGCTTCATTTGGCCGTCGATCAGTCCTAAAGAGAGGCACAAAGTTAACGCTTTAGGCAAGGAGGTTCAGCTTGTGCTGAGTGCTCTTATCACTGTGTGCCTGTGAGACTGGGTGGTTTTGAGAGTGCCTCAACCCACAGCCAAGAAAAAAAAGGTGCTGCTGGATACCGGGATCCTCAACTCAGTGAGTGGTTGGCTACTAACTAGGGATGGGTGCCGATTTCTGCTCCTCTAGCTCAGCATAGAGCTCCGTGCTCCGCATCGAGAGCTGAGTTCTGACTAAATCTGCAAAGCGGAGTTTTCCCTTTTGCACAGTTTACCAACATTAAGTTGGTGAGTTCGAGCTAGGGAAATCATATGCTAGACCACCTTCCGGCAAAATTTCTCAATGCGGGAGGTAGCGGTAGGTCACTACTGCTCGCATTGAGAAACCTGCTGCTCATGTTAAGGGAGCTGCCGCTCGAGCAGAGCATCTACTGTAGTGTCAGAAACAAGCAGCGCCCACTTGTACGCATGGTGCAGTTGATGCTGATTTTACAACGTGGGACAAACTCCAGATGCTAAAAATCAGCGCAACTTACCACACACCACCGCATGCGGAGCTCCGCGGACTGTGGCAGAGTTTTTTTGCCACCACGGGGAGTTCCGCATAGCAGAACTCCACCAACTCTGCCCAGGCCTACTCCTTACTCAGAGCAGTCAGGAGAGACCGAGGGAGATCTCTCATGCTGGCAACTGCCCAAAATCCTTGTTTTCAAGCCAACCCTCTCTCGGATTACCGGGTTTGCTTCCCGACGTGAGCTCCCTGCACAAGCAGGGCCGTCTTTTCCAAAACAGGCACCACAGCAATCAGGAAACATAGACTTGTGGTGATGACCCATCCCTAGAGTCACGCAGGATATCAGGTGGGGATCACTGACTAAATATCGACGGACACAATATAGACTACCCAAAATATCGACGCCAAAATATCGACGGACAAAATATCGAATTCCTATCTACAAACAGGTAAGTACCAAAATATCGAGTCCAAAATATCGTTTATATATATATATATATACACATTGTAAAAATATCGAGTTTGTTAAAAATAATGTAAAATAAAAAATTATTAAAAATAAATAGCTAAAATATACTTAAAAATACTTACATTACCTTAAAATGATTAAATAATTAATTTAACTTAAAAAAAAGAAAAAAGGGAGGAGGAGCTACGCCAGCTGCCAAGATGGCCGCATAAGCTCCCGGCTCCGCCGACCTCCGCCAGCAGCTCGTATATCCTATTCTTAATCCTGCATTCGCACCAGACTCCCGGGTTCATGAAGTATTGCTGCTTCTACAGGTGTAATCCCGAGGTTTTTATCTCATCGGACTCCGAAGATACGCCGTGTTTCCATTCTCGGCCTAACATCGCGTGGAAGCCGGGGCCTCGATTTCTAGACTATCCGGGTTGGAGTTGATCAACAACGGCCGCTGGACCTGGACGGAGCCCGGTCCCCCCAAGTGTCTCGTAACCTGTTGGTTTTCAGATGGTGGCATTGTGACCGGTCTACACCGTGAACACAAAAGCGGATCACGCCGGCTGCCGTGTCTGGGGGTCCGACGCCTGGAGACCCTGCTGACCTCCCGGGGTTGATGGGCCGGGGCCCTCGCTATCGGCGACGGTGTCGATCTTACAAGACGAGGAGCGCCCACTGTGATCACTGGATTTGCGTGGCCTGTTGCCCCGGAGAAGCCGGCCTCCGGGGTACGAATCCAGCTCTGCCTCTTCGCGAGAGGAGATGGGGCGGACGGAAGGTACGCCATCGCTACAGGCCGTCATGGCCGCCATTGAGGCGCTCCATTCACAGTTCACAGTCGTATTCCGGACACTGAGCGTGCAAGTTGACGGTATCCTGGGACCGGTCTCTGACTCTCCATTAAGCTCTCACCCACCTGCGATACCAGCGATGCAATGTACATCTGAGTTCGAGGTCCCCGGACATAACCTGGATTTACTGTGCTTTTCCGATTCTCAATTCACAGTCGGCGAACCCGTGTTTGTCGCTAGCGTTCCCTGCTCGATCCTGCTGCCGCTTCATTCAGCTATGACAATCTTCTGTGCTGTTACAAATCCCTCAGTGACTGTTGGACAGACGTGACATCTCTGGACACTTTCCTTCGCTCGTTTTGTGGAACTCGTGACTTTCTCTCCATTTGCCGATCCTGCAACACCGAAGTGAACTTTGACGATCGTCCTGCATTTTCGATTGAGATGGTGGTTCGACTGGAAAAGACTTTTATGAAGTACCGTACTGGCTATGGATGATCTTGAGGGCTTGGGTTCGGTGAAATAGCTTGACTTAATGTCGGGATTGTACCTATAACGTGAAGGGAGTTGGGTGGTGCCTTGCTATACCCCCCTGATTGGTTTGTAAATTTGCTTTATGTCGGTTTGATTCTATCTCGGGGTGATGGCTTCTGGGGGGGGTACGGGAGACCGGAGGTGTATTTGCTTTTTACGATTCTTCTCCTCCTCCATCTTTTCCCTTCCCTGGGGTTAGTTTAGAGGGCGACAGGCACGCTGCTAGTGGGGTTAGGTCGTAGCCATCCGCAGGGGTGCAGGGTGGGGGGTTGAGGGGGGGTTTCTTATTTTTCCTTTATTTTGTTCTATGACCTTTTTGTTTCCCTTTTCCCTTCTTCACAAGAAATGTGGCACGTTCTCCTGATCATTTCATCCTCATATCTGGGTGTCTAGGGTTGAAGTCTCATATTCAGTATTCTGGACGGACAGGATCCGATTATGTTTGCCCAAGGCTATCTGTACCGTGTTGCTTTATCTCAGCTCCAATTTGTATCGATGTTTTTCAGATGCCTATATCTGTTGTGTATCCTCAGACTGTTCTTCCCGTTCAATGTTATGATATGTTCCGCCAAATGATGCCTGATATCTGTATTTCTATTCTTGTGTTATAATTAATAAAAATATATATATAAAAAAAAGAAAAATACAATCATATCTGTTAAAACATATATATATATATATATATATATATATATATATATATATATATATATATATGAACATACTATTAATAAAAAATACACAATATTATTACCGTAGGATAGCATAGGGGTAAAAATTACTATTCCCACTCCAGCAAGTGCAACAGTAAGAAAAGCGTTGGATAGCATAGGGGTAAAAATTACTATTCCCACTCCAGAGAGTGCAACAGTAGGGAAAGCGTTGGATGGTGTAGGGGTAAAAATTACTATTCCAACTCCAGTGAGTGCAACAGTAGGGAAAGCGTTGGATAGCGTAGGGGTAAAAATTACTATTCCCACTCCAGTGAGTGCAACAGTAGGGAAAGCGTTGGATAGCGTAGGGGTAAAAATTACTATTCCCACTCCAGAGAGTGCAACAGTAGGGAAGGCGTTGGATAGCGTAGGGGTAAAAATTACTATTCCCACTCCAGAGTGTGCAACAGTAGGGAAAGCGCTGGATGGCGTAGGGGTAAAAATTACTATTCCTATTCCAGTGAGTGCAACAGTAGGGAAAGCGTTGTATAGCGTAGGGGTAAAAATTACTATTCCCACTCCAGTGAGTGCAACAGTAGGGAAAGCGTTGGATAGCGTAGGGGTAAAAATTACTATTCCCACTCCAGAGAGTGCAACAGTAGGGAAGGCGTTGGATAGCGTAGGGGTAAAAATTACTATTCCCACTCCAGTAAGTGCAACAGTAGGGAAAGCATTGGATAGCGTAGGGGTAAAAATTACTATTCCCACTCCAGAGAGTGCAACAGTAGGGAAAGCGTTGGATAGCGTAGGGGTAAAAATGACTATTCCCACTCCAGAGAGTGCAACAGTAGGGAAAGCGTTGGATAGCGTAGGGTAAAAATTACTATTCCCAATCCAGTGAGTGCAACAGTAGGGAAAGCGTTGGATAGCGTAGGGGTAAAAATTGCTATTCCAACTCCAGCGAGTGCAACAGTAGGGAAAGCGTTGGATAGCGTAGGGGTAAAAATTACTATTCCCACTCCAGTGAGTGCAACAGTAGAGAAAGCGTTGGATAGCGTAGGGGTAAAAATTACTATTCCCACTCCAGAGAGTGCAACAGTAGGGAAGGCGTTGGATAGCGTAGGGGTAAAAATTACTATTCCCACTCCAGTAAGTGCAACAGTAGGGAAAGCGTTGGATAGCGTAGGGGTAAAAATTACTATTCCCACTCCAGAGAGTGCAACAGTAGGGAAAGCGTTGGATAGCGTAGGGGTAACCTTTAATATCCCCACTCTAGTGAAAATAAATAAATATAAATCACATAATTATAAATTAATCAATTAATACATTTTAATTACCAATTAAGAATTAATTAATTACCAATTAAAAATTAATTAACATTTTTTTAAATAAATACCAATTAATTAATTAACATGTTTAATTAATTATATTAAATTACTTTCCACCCTATTCCCCTATAAACCCATAACCCACTACTAACAATAAAATAATATTATTCACATAATTATCAATTAATCAATTAATAAAAAATTATTTTCAATTAAGAATTACTTAATTACCAATTAAAAATTAATTGACAATATATTAAAAATAAATACCAATTAATTAATTAACATATTTAATTAAATATAATTAAATTACTTCCCACCCTATTCCCCTATACACCCACAACCCGCTACAGAAAATAACATAATATTATTCACATAATTGTCAATTAAACAGTTAATAAAAATTAATTATCAATTAACAATTAATTAATTATCAATTAAAAATTAATTAACGATTAATTCAAAATAACTAACAATTGATTAATTAACTAATTTAAATAATTATAATTAAATTACTTCCCACCCTATTCCCCTATAAACCCACAACCCGCTACATAATTAAATCACGCAAACATTAAATAACATAAAATTAATTACTTACAATAAATTACGAATAAATATACACTGTTCACACATAAACTAACATATAAAACACTTAAAAATAATTTGATATTATTAAAAAGTCGATATTTTTAATCACCTATATTATGTACTTTGATATTTTGACTGTCTATATTTTTAAATTCGATATTACAGTACTTACCTTCAAAACGATATTTTGGATGTCTATATTCTGTCCAGTCGATATTTTGTCCATTCTATATTTTGGACTCGATATTTAGGTTACTCGATATTTTGGAATCGATATTTAGACCGTTTACCATCAGGTGGTGCGCTGAGGAAGCAGGCCCCGTCCCGATGCCCGCCAGTATTCCTACCTGAGCTGCCGCCCTTCTTGATTTTGAGAAAGCATTCCACATTGACAGTGGCTCAGCGGGCTGGGCTGAGTTCCGGCACATCAGCACAAAACCAGAAGAGGTCTCCCATGGGACCTACACACCCGTGCCCCAGGAGGGGTACCACGGAAGGTACTGAGTCTTAGGTAGCTGCACTGCACACTTGCGGGGCGGCTACCTTTTGCTGAGTCGGCCAACAGAAACCCAGCAAGGTTTCCTTCGAGGGTTTGATCATGCTTTGGTGTCCCTCCTCCTCGATTGGGCCGTACTGGGAACCACTCGTACTGACTGGCCCCATTATCATGCCTGGAGGGTGAGTCCTCGACAGAGCCCCCCGCTTCATTCATTTAGGGAATCCATGACTACCAAATTCCCTACAGTAGGCGCATAGCCACTTCTGCACCCTACGTGATATACCGGAGTTACTACACAAGGTTTCATCGGAGCACTAGTGCCCTGTCCCCTATGGTGTCACAATGATCCTGTATTTTCATTCCAGGGTGTTGCTGTCGCATTTCATGTCCTGATATAATGATGCATATTGCTTTTTGATGCTTACATTGTCAGGATAACCAGTAACCTTTTCATTGTGCTGATCCATGTGTATTTATTGCTGCATTTCACGCCCTGATATTTGACTATATGTCATTTTGCCTCGCCTTCTTTAGGGTTACGAGTGCCATATAAGGTAGCTGCATAAGGTGCACAGTAATGTTATTTCATGATTATCGCAACATATAAATCTTGCTCTGACTGCACTCATTTTGATGTTTAACAATTGCCTAGTTGGAAAAGTAAGTGTTGGTTGATGTCATGTTGGTCTATGTTTTATATACAATACAGTCTACTTTTATAAAATACTGTGTGGAGTATCTTTTCTGGTGTGTACACTGTGTTGTTGGTCTGTGTGAGTTGCACAAATGCTTTACACATTGCTTCTGGGGAGAAGCCTGACTGCTCTGTGCCAAGCTATTGGGGGTGAGCAGAGAGAACCTTTGGTGTGTAACTTACTTGCCCTGACTAGAGTGGCAGGTTCTGCCTGGCTTCAGTGCATACCCTAGCCAACCAATAACCCCATTTCCAACAGTGGCCAATTGGATTGAGTCACAATTTATGACATTCCTAATGAATAATATTAGGTACATACGTTTGCGACTTACTGTAAACCCTTATTTTGCAAACTGACCGACTTTACATCGGTCGGTTCACAAAGTAAGCTTCTGGTCGCAAAAACACTGCTTGCAAATTGCGACAGTATTTTGCTACCAGAAAGTTAGTACATCTGACCCTTAGGGTCTGATGTACAAAGGCTTAACAAATTGCAATCCATTCGCAAAATTGTTTGCAACAGTTTAATAGGTGGTCTCAGAAGTGTTATGAGCCAGAAAACATAGTTTTGCTAAAATTGCATAGCGAACCATATATATACTGATTTATTATTTTGCAATTGTTTTGCTGCATTTCCTTGTTTTTTAAATACTTTTATTTACTGTTTTCACTTTTACATATGGCTTTAAAGAAGATACAGTAAATCATAATCAGCAACATTACGGTGTTCACTTCTATTGCAGTCCATTGTTCTTTGCCAAATGTTAGTCTTTCCCCACCCATTTCATGGTTTTACACATAAAGCATCAATTTCTATTGTCCACAGAATCACCAGAAGCCTCTCAAATTCCAACTAACTTAGTTATTCTTGCAGAGCCGTGGGCCTACCCATGCTCCTTTCTCCTTCAGTGTCAGGGTGTCATGTGCCATTGCCAGTGTATCGTATCTGTATCCCTAAGTGTTGTATGCTCTCCTCTGCTTCCTAGAATGCACCTAGCACCCCAGTCAATGTTTCCAGATCATCTAGCATTGTCCCTCCTACATAGGCATATGTGTGTCTTTTCTCCTAATGCCCATTCTACTGTGTCCCTGCACCATTGTGTTATCAGGGGGCCTCTGTCACCCAGCTATCCCATGGCTATACATCTTTTGGTGAAGACTAGTGCAAGATGTAGAAATTTCCAAAGCATTTTCTTCTCGAACATTAATTTTATTATACCCAGGAAACATTGTCGCTGGGCATTCTCCAGGTCAATGCCTGTCCCCAATTTTGTCACTGCCGTCATCCAGAAAGGTTGCACTCTTTGGCACAACCAAGCAATATGTAGAAAGGAGACTCTGTCCACTCCACATCTTGGGCAGGTCACTGCTTTACCCCTGTACATTATGCTTAACGTAATTGTTGTCAGGTATGTACAGTGAACATACTTGAAATGTATCAATTTGAGCCTGGTATTGCACCATACCTTTTTAATCATCTCATATGCCATCTTCTACTCCGTATCCATAGGTTCCCTATTTTATCAGTCCATGCCTGCCTGGCTTTGGGCCTTTCCTTAATCCTCCCTATACCTTTTAAGTGCTTATAGACACGAGTCAGCAGCATCTGTAATATCTCTGTCTCGGGAGGATTCTCCAGAACTCTGCCCGGATTTCCCAAGCCGTTCCCGCAATTTTGGCATAGTGCAGTAATTGGCCAGTCACCAAGGAGAACACCTTGCATATCCCTGAAAAAGTGGCTAATTGTTTCCCTGGGTACAAACCTCCTAATGCTCTACAGACTCACGTCCTCCCATATACAATTGACATATCCTCACTAATATGTTTGAATAGCAACAGAGCCCAAAAGTCCAAATTTCTCTCAAGGTGGGGGGAGGGGGTTGCTTTAGAACTTTGATGGCCGCCCTCTCCCATATGTCAGCCGTTTGTCATACTAGGTAAGGGAAGTTTCCAGCAACTCTTCAGCCTCTCATAAGCAACTTCAATAAGGGGGGGTGTTTCCACAGATGGCTGTTAGCAGTTACTTCTCCCAGTTGTCACCTTCCTCCACCCACTGCACTTAGTTGCATACTAGTACAACTCTATGTCGGGCAATCACATGCCGCCCTCCTCCAAGTCCAGTTTAAGATTAGGAAGCTCTCACACAAAGGAGATCAGTTAGCTGTCCTGCAATATAATGATGTCTTGCATGAGTGTTCTCAGTGAGTTTTGAACTATATAGATGCATCTGGACAGGAAGACTATCTTCGCCACAGCGATTCGCCCCACCACAGAGAGTAGTAGCATGTTTCAAAAGTTTGTCGAACATGCCAGGCATCCTAGCATTTTCTCAATGTTATGTTGCTGCTGTACTTCCACTGTGTGAGTCACCATGATTCCCAGGTATCTAAATGTGTCTGTTTCCCATCTCAGACCCAGCCCATCAGTCCATATGTGAGAATAGTATGTAGTGCCCACAATGGGAACAACAGCTTTTTGTACCCGTTGATCCTGAGGCCAACAACACATCTCAAAATTTGCTAGATTAGTTAACAATTGAGGCACAAAGTCCTTTGCTCTCCCCAGGTAAAAAAGTACATCATCTGCTTATAGAGATGTCAGATGTGTTGAGTCACTAATCTTGATACACAGGTCTCTCTTGTCTTTCCTGAGTTTCACGGCACACCATTCCAGGACCAGGGTGAACAGCAGCAGGAAGAGGAGGCATCACTGCCATGTACCATGCTCCACTGGCCAGTCCATCGAGGCTACTCCACCACTTCTGACTCTGAACCTAGGAGCACTGTAAAAGAGCTGCACATAGCTACAAAAGTTCAGTCCAAAGTCCATTTGTCTCAGGACCTGTATCAGTTCAAGCATTTCAAACTCCTTTGGTATATCTATTGAAACCAACACGTGTTGCTCTCAACTATTTTCTACTGAATACAGGAAATGTGCCAATCTTCTCAGATTCATGGTTGTACTGTGGCCCAGTATGAAGCAGCAATGATACCCGTGTACCAGCGTTTCCACCACCTCATGCAGCCTTTCAGCCGATATCTTGCATAGCACGTTCATATCAGCATTAAGCTTGGTCAGTGATTTATACGAGGAAGGGACTGCTCATTCTACCCCCGGTTTGGGCATCATACACACCATTGCTTCCCACAAGATGGCAGAGAGTGTGCCCCTCTTTCTGCTTCCCTATACACCTCCAGCAATGGATCCATACGCTGTGCTGCAAAGCAAAAGTCTGATAAAAGTCAACTGGGAAGCCATCTTCCCCAGGACTTCCATCAGATCTTCCATTGTGATCTCAGCTTCACACTCCTCTCATAGTATTGGAGGGATGGTGGAGAGTGTTATCTGTGCCAGGTGCATGGTTATGGAATCAAGGTCAGTCTGCTGCTCCCCACCATACAGTCCTGCTAGGTGGTCTCTACTTATGCTTTCGCCAAGGTTCTATCTGTTCTTCTCAGAGCCATGATGGGGGGGAGGGGGGGGGGGCTATACACTTCTATTTTAATATCCTAGCAAGTAGCTTGCTGGGTTTGTCACCCCCTGGTGCAGTCTCTATCAGTACTCCCGCCATGTAAACCTGTCCAGTCTATCCCATGTTTCTCCTAATGCCCGTCTGGTATTTACCTGCTCCATCTTTACTTCATGGTTTTCTGTTTCTTGTCTTTGTAAGTCTGCTAGTTTTCCCTCCAAGGTCCCCAGTTCCCTGTGGATACCATAGATTTCACTAATGTATTCTCTCCTAATTTCTGCTTTCATCACTTCCCACTCAGTAGCCCTGCAGGCTGTTAATCCCCGTTACTGGTCAGGTAAGCCAGCAACATATTGCAGGGCGTTTCCTTAAATGTTGGGTATTAAAGGGCATCAGGCTGTCATTTTTACCTTGGGGGTCACTTGGCAACCCTGTTCCACCGAGTTCAAGCAGCAGAGGAGAGTGTTCTGATAACTATCACCTCAGGTATTTAGCTCACTGTACGCCAGCATTTATTGCTGTTGTCCAAAGAAAAGGTCTAGCCTACTGTAAGTACCATGCATAAGGAAGTGGCATGAGTATTCCTTGGATTCTGGGTGCATTGATCTCCAGGTGTCTTTATAAACCACATTCTGCATCACCTGGTGCAGCGCCTTAACCATACTTGTTTTTGTGGAGAGCTTCGGGGATGGGGGACCTGTCTTTCTTACCTTTATGTACACAATTGAGGTCCCCAACCGAAAGCTTTTTTTCAACCATATAGTCAGTCAGTAAAGCCTACCTCTTAAGATAAAAGTCTTTATCAACGTTATGGGAGCATAGGCGTTCAGAATACAAAGTGGCATCTAACGTTCCCTGTATTAGGTAATATTGTCTGCTGGGGTCCACCTCTCACTTTAAAGGGAAAGCCAGGCGCCACCTAAATGGAAATCCCCAAGCATGTGCGGAGTACATTGATGTGTATAGCTGTCCTCTCTACTTCTTCTTTAGATTGTATTCTTTCTCATCTACAAGGTGTCTTTCCTGCAAGCAGGCTATGATTACCCCCTGTCTGCCCAGGAAGGACATCATCCTATGTCAGATGCGGGGGTGTGGGCGAGCGAGAGGGAAGCAAAGCGGAATTGTGTAGTGGGCTGGTGAAAGTTCCGGTGGTCATTCATCCAGGGGGCGCGCAGCTGTGTAGGACCTTTTATGCATGGGTGAGTAGTTTGAATTGGCATCTCTTCTGTACTGGGAGCCAGTGGAGTTATCTGAAGTGAGGGGTGGTGTGGGTTCATCATGAGAGATCGTGGACAAATCTGGCCGCAGTCTTGTGTATGGCCTGTAGCCTTTGGAGGAGGTGGGCTGTGATCCCTGTGTAGGGAACATTGCCGTAGTCTAATGGGGTAACCATTTGTAGATCTTGCGCAGCATGCACAGGATGAAGAAGCACGAGAAGGACATGGAGTTGACCTGGGACATCATGGTTAGTGTGTTGTTCAGGATGTTGCCTAGATTTCAGGAGGTCTTCCAGGGGGAGATATTGTTGCAAAAAGTCGTGTCTGTGTTGAGCTTCAGGCAGTTTTCCAACATCTAATATGTGGCACTGATCATGCAGCTGTGGAAGTTAATTTTGGTGTTGGTGGAGTCTTTAGAGAGAGAGAGGATAAGTTGCGTGTCGTCAGTGTAGGATATGATGTTGAGTAGGTGCGCTCTGGCGATGTTGACCAATGGTATCATGTAAATGTTGAAGAGAGTTGGGCTGAGTGATGACCCTTGAGGTACTCCGCAGATGATTTCTTTGGGTTCGGAGGTGACAGGAAGTGGGTGAATCTTCTGTGTTCTTCCTGTGAGGAAGGAGGTAATCCATCTGAGAGTGGCTCCTTGGATGCCAATGTTGCACAGCTTTGTGATGAGCATGTGGTGAGAGACTGTTGAATGCTGCTGAGAGGTCCAGGAGGATCAAAGCCGCTGTCTGTGTCTCGCTGGTAGAGGAGGGCTCGGATATCATTGGGGGCCGCAATTAGAGGTGTTTCGGTGCAGTGGGTGCTGTGGTATCTAGATTACGAAGAATCCAGTAGATGGTTCCGTTCCCGATGTGTGGTGAGTTATTGATTCATTGCTTTTTCTAAGACTATGGCTAGGAATGTGAGCAGGGAGATGGATCGATATTTGTTGTGTTTGCTGTGGTCGATTGATGGTTTCTTTAGTAGGGCTCTACCCTATGTGTGCTTTCAGTCCTCATGGAAGATGGGCATGGCTATCGAGTAGTTGAACAGGTGGTAAGTTTGTTGCTGAGACTAGCTCCACCTAGGTTGAAGATGTGGTGTAAGCATGGGTCGGTGGGCCCAGAGTGAACCAATTTCATCATGGAGGTAATTACCTTGAGGGAGAGCAGGTTCCATACAGTCAGTCAGTTGTCTGTGGTGGATGCAGAGCAGGTGTGTTGGTTGAAGGAGTCAGTGGGTTTAGTCTGGGTTTTGAAGTTCCTGTAGATTTTGGCAATCTTGTTGTGGAAGAAGTTTGTGAGATAGTCACAGAGTTCCTGTGAGAGGGTAATGTTGTTTGTTGCAACTGAGGGGTTTGAGAATTCCTTGACGATGTCGAAGAGTTCTTTGCTGTTGTTGGAGCTTGATTCAGTGCGTTAAGCTAGGTTTTTTTTCTCCCTCCTCTCTGGACATCTTGAAAAATCTACATGTGACAGCAGTGAACAATCTGTGATGACCACCTCCCCATCTACTTTCTTAATCAGGAACAGAGCATGCATGTTGAAACTTCCCCTTCCCCAGCCCTCCCGGGTGTACTCCTAATAGCAACCAAACATTTGTTTGCCCATCCAGCATGGTCAGAATCCATTTCCTAACTTATCCCTCCCAGTCCACAAGTACCACAATCCACAGCAGCTCTCCATTCCCATTGATGTGAGGCACCACTTAGAGACTCCGCCCAGTTGCCCTATCTCATATGCCCAATAATTCCTTCTGTTGCGTGAATAACATGATCCTGCTACATTTTCGATCCACTACACATCACCTCTCCATCCTGGCCATGCCCATTGCCCTATCTTTCCTCCCCACCGCTCAGTGCATCAAGAACATACAGTATTTGTGATTACATATTGTCTTCCCGCCATTCAAGCATTCATTTCTCTCTATTTGTTGTTCAACCTCTCCTGTCAATTGTTGATTTCCTGTTGCGTGGTCTTCATCCATCAGCTGCTCATTCTCCTCATGCTCTATAGGTTTTCTGTCCAGTCTGTCATCACCACTGCTCTGGGTGTGAGTCGGCCCTGAGCTTCTCTGATCTACGAGACAGTTCGGTTCCAGTTTTCCGGGTTCTCATTCATCTCCCGCTTCTTCTAGGTCTAGGCTTCCCCCTTTCATGTCGGGGTACACGTTCCCACACATCCAACCAGGACCAAACTTGCTCCAGCCTCTCAAGAAAATTAGTATTCCCATGCATTTGACCTGGAGTTGTGCAGAGTAACTCAGCATGTATGGTAGATGCATAGCCTTGAGTTTTTGTTTAACATCCATATAGGACTTGTTGAATTTCTTAGTTAGTCAATCGTAAGTACTTATTCACAAATTGATGTTCTGAGCTTTCGCAAATTGCAAATGGTCACCCAAACAGCAAATTGTATGTACAAATTGACAACAATTTCAGCCAGATAGTAATCAGGCATAAGATATAAAAGGTCTTCCAAAATGCCTTGCAATATTTCACAATGGCTGCACGTTATTCTACGTTTGGGGAGTATGTGCATTCTATGAGCTCAGCAGAGGAGGAGAAGGAGAAAAGAGCATGCATAGGCAGTGGGTTACTTTGTTTGGGAAAACATATAAGGAGGTGTATTATAGGTAGTAGTCGGTGGAGATGTAATATGGGGTGATTTTAACTCTAATTTCTGATTTGGAACCTATTTTAGGGAGGTCTCCCCAGCGTAGTGTGTCTATCCCTGCCCATGCTCAGGTTTTATATTATCTTCACCTTCCTACATCTGGAAGTTATTGGCGCACACTAGCAGTTGCTGGGGGCATATTGCAGAGGACTCTTTCAAGAATATTGCACATCTTTCTAGATGCTATGCTTGAAAAATTAAATGAACATATTTCTTTTCCTCATATCCCAGCTAACCAAGCCACAGAGATGGGATTTTATTCAACTGCAAATTTCCCAAATGTAATTGGCTGTTTGCATTTTCTTTCCACCATGAATATCAGAATATATCTAGCAAAATAGAAAATGTCACTCCCTAACTATCTAGGTGATTTGTAATACTGCATGCCTCATAACTGCTATTGTAGCAAGGTTTTCAGGAGGCACCCATGAGTTCTATATTTCTCAACATTGTGCATTGTATACCCTGATAGCCACAGGACAGCTTGGAGATTAATTGTTGCTCAGTAAGAAAACACTTATTATTCAACATTCAAGCCCAGATTATGAGTCTGGTGGTGCATGGACCGCCAGACTCGCAGGGGCGCGGTGTTGGTGGTCCCTGACCGCCCTATTATGAGTTGGGTGGTCGGACCACCACAGCCCCAACCGTTGTTCCTTGGAGGTGTTGCAACAGTCACGAGGCAGTAAAATGCTTGGCGTGACAGCATATTACAACTTTCTTCTCAGACACAGTTTTAATGGCAGTTCCACCGCCACAAAAAACGTGGAGGAGATTAAATAAAGTGGTCCCTACAGAGCCCCCTGGTGCCTCATGCCCACTGGATGCACACAGGGGGTACAACATTTGCCCCCCTGTATGCATGCCCACCAGTTCCTTCACAGCATGGACTTTACAGTCCATGCCATGCAGGAACTGCTTTGGCATTCCTATTGCAGTGCCCATTTTCAGGACGCCGCCACGGGAACATCAAAAGCAAAGCCCGCCAGACAGGAGGAAACTCATAATCTGGCGGGTGCTCTAACCTCAGCTCTGATGGTGCAGCAGCGGGGCCTAACCTGCTTTCTAATTCTAACTAGTCAGAACCTAATTTACAATCTGTAAATTTATAGAAGCCCTACAAAAAGAACAAAGCTACTAACAACTATGATTGGAGTAATCAGTAGCCAAAATTAAACCTAAAGTTAGCAAACAAACCAACTGAATGTACGGCATGCTACAACTGTTTATTAACAGCAAAGGAGTACACCAGATAGAGCCAATAGCCACAATCCTATTATATAATAAAAAGTAAATACAGAAGACCTAATAAATCAAAAGCATAATCCTAAACAGTATAATAAAAAATTGTTTTTAGATTAATAATAAACATATTATTTGTACACATCAATCAACAAATATATAAAACTAAAATTTTAAATAAGACAAATGAATAAACTAAAATCCATTTCATCACATAGAATATAATTTATTAACTAGAAATCACAGATAATTCACATAAATCATAAAATATAATGTTTGCTATCCAAAACAAAGAACTTAAAAATAACGTACTGGTCTGTAGCTGCAGATCCTCCTCTGTATCCATGTACTCAGAAAGTATAACCCACCATTAATGGTAAGATAAATTCCAAAAAGCCCCAAACAAATGAAAAAACAAAATGAGTCCAAGAGAGATCCATCGATTCAATCCAAAGTCTTCACGAACCATCAAAAATCCGAAAGAGTGTTTACAAAATGAAATGCATCTCAAAACTCGAAAAAGAACCAAAATCAAAGTAAAAACTATTGGTTTGCTAGAAACCAAAAGTGATTTGCTTAAAAAAAAAAAACACAAATTCCAAACATATATAGGTCACCGTAGTAAGTGAAAACATGTAGATTGAATGACAATTCCAGCCACAAAAAACAGTAACTTCAACTTTAGCATATAGATAACGCGTAGGGCCTTATTACGATTGCGTGTCGGAAATGCCTCTAACCAAACCGCATTCAAAATGCGACCACACAGAGTGCAGTCACATACTCCCTTTTCTCAAAGGGAGCTTGGTCTATGGCCGTAGGCACTTAGCACAAGATCCCATTGCGAAATGGGAGATTCTGTTCATCCATACACCGTGTGGCAGGCACCTTTAGGTTCAGGGATCAATAGGAGGGCACCTTGGGAGAAGGGGCCCCCAAACTCGCTTTCTGATAGGCTTTCTATGTTTGTAAGCCCGACATGGAAAGCCTGTCGGAAACCGAGCATCGTAATCCCAAAAGCGGAACGCCATGCATTGGGATTATGGGCCGGTCTCTGACTGGCCAATGGGCTCAAGGAGCCCGTTGGAATCCAGCCAGAATGACCAGCCGGTTTCAATTCCAACACCCTATATTGTAATTAGGCGGTCGAAAGTGAAACCAATGATGAGTGGCAGAAAGCCTATGACCTGAGGTCGGAGATTTTCCCAGAATAATCGTAATCTGCCCCTTAGGGTCTAATTTAGAACTCGCTGGATGAGTGACTCCGTCACAGCCGTGACAGAAATATTGTCTGCTGAAATACAAATCCCATTGCATCCTATGAGATTTATATTTCTGCAGACAGGATAACGGTCACCATTGTGACAGAGCAACCTGTCCGCCGAGTTCTAAATCAGGCCCTTCATCAACAAAAAGAGCACAAGATAACATAATATAACATAATATAATGATACATTACCAGCACACTCTATATAAACCCAGTATAAATACTAATTTATAGAGCTGCCAAAAGTATGACTAAATCTACCATAACTTCCCACAACAACACTATAACTACAATGTACAAGAACCCCCTACATCCCCACAACCTCAAAACCCTAAAAAAAGATCCTACCTGTTCTGCTGAACGGCAGCACCTTCCTATGAGTTACTTCCAGGAAAATAGACATAAAATAAGACAGACACACTACAAAATGGAAGTTAGAGGTAAAATAAGTGACTGCTAAATGAATCTAAAAAAAAGACATCATCCCATGCAAAACAATAGTATTTTAATGTAAAATGTTTGAAACATGTTTAAAAACATGTAAGTATGTATAAATAATGTAAAGCATATAAACAAAGTGTTGTAATTATGTTTTAATTTTAAGTATAAATTAAATAATACTATAAAAATATACCATTATTTAATATATTCTGAAAATCCTATGTAAAAACTATTTTCAAAAAGGCACTTGAAACAACTGTATTAATGTTAAAAAATAAATGTAACTGGGGGCGTGGCTTGCGCGCCGCTTTGGAATGGCGGTTTGCGCTTGAGCTCCGAGACGAGCGAGGGCCGTCGGAGGTTCATCTCCGCTTCCAGTGACCCCAGACTCGCAGAAACGGAGCCTCATGTATCGGAAGGTGCCGTGTGCCTGTTGAAAGTCCTTCCTGCGCCCTGGAGCTGCTGGTGCCTGATATTTTGACACTTTGAGGTGACGCGCGGTGTTTCTACGAACGGCCGCCATTTTGTTTTGCCTCACACAAGCAGTTCCGAGTGTCCTCACAAACGGAGGTACCATGGCTACGAATTTATCCGGAATGCGAGCAAACAGGTGTTGGTGACTACTATTAACCCTTACAAAGCTTATAACGGCTTCTTTTTACGTTCTCCATGCTGTGTGGCTTTAAAATGAGACCTTTTTGCATTTTATTTTACTTTGCCTTTCTTCAGAGCGCCTCCATTGCCTTCCATTGATACTACCTGCTCTTTGGTACCCTGCTTTTTGGCTTCTTAGTTTTTGACGGCGTATTCTTCATATCGGCAGGGTCCTGGCATTACGGTGATGAGACTTCTATTTTTGTGCATGTAATCCCGCCGCTATTTATTGCTTTGCGATACCTGCTGGATGTGTGCTTGCATATTTTTGCTACTTTCCTTTTTTTCTCCTTGCCTTCTGAGTACACCAATATCCTCGGGCCTTGTGAATATCCTCAGTTCTCTGAAGCGGTTGCTTCTTCTACCTTTGTTTTGAGGCTCTATGGCGGCAAATATGGGCTTGTCGCCGACTGCTAAAGATACAAAAGAGTCGAAAGCTTCTCTTAAGAGACTCAAACAAATATCTCCTACACCTGAATCATCTAAAAAAGATACTAATTCCACTCTGGAGGCTATTCTGACGCGTCTCAATGATGTGCATGACATTGCGCAGTCTACCAAAACTAATACAGATTTACTACAGGTGGAGGTATCAGCCATCAGAAATGATCTTAAGGCTCTCTCCATTTGTGTCTCTGCCACAGAGACACGTATTAGTGGCGCAGAGGATAATATGCAAAAGCAATCTAGATCTCTTTTACAATTGGAGCGCTCAATGGCGGCATTGCGGAGGGATCTAACTGAACAGGAGGACCGTAACCGCAGATCCAACCTGCGCATTTTTGGCCTTCCTGAAGAAGCCGAGAAAGGTGCTCTGTCTATGATTGACTTCTTATACCAATGGTTGCCTTCTACTCTGCAAATTTCTTTTCAAAGAGACTTTGAGCTGGAACGGGCACATCGTGTCCCCACTTTTCGTTCTAAATCTGCTACGCAACCAAGGGCTGTCATTTTTAAGCCGCTGCGTCATCAGCACACGGAACAAATTTTGGCTCAAATGCGGAAGATTAAAGTTGTTTCTTGGGAAGGCCACCGTATTTCGATTTCTCAAGACTTTGCCAGAGACACGGTGATAAGGAGGAAAGGCTTTCTTAATCTTCGGAAGCGTCTATCAGAGATGAATATCCCATTTTCCTTCTCTGGCCCTTCCAAATTTCGCATTACCTTCAAAGGTCGCTTCAGAATCTTCGATGAACCTGCTGACTTAGCCTCTTTTTTAGACAATCAGATGGAACTACAGATGGAACTTCAAATGGAGGCTTCGCTTGTTCCTGGTGCTTCTGGCACTTGATGTGATTCTTTTGCCTTCCTTGTTTTTCTCTTTTTTCCGGGTCTATTGAGCTTACCTTTTTAGACCTGCGTGCTCCATGGTTGCTGGTGCGTCTATGGCTTTCTTTTGTGACTGGTCTTGTCAGTCAAGTTTTTTGATGGTGTTTTTCCTTTTCTTTGGTGTGGTCTCCTTTCCGTTTTTAGGATGTTGTCATTTGGCACATTAGGTTTTTCTAATTGTTGTCTCTTTCTCATTATTGTAGTAGTGCCTTTTCTTTTCTTGTCGGTTCTCCTTCTCCTTGCTTTTGTCTTTTCGCTTTGGTAGTGTTTTTTTCTTCTTCCTTATGGTTTGTTCTTCTTGTCTTCGTTCTCTCATTCCTCATTGTTATATTGGACATATCTCATTTCTGTTTCCTTGTTCCGCTTTGTAGTAGTAGACTGCTTCTGTACGATCTTTTTCCGGTTAGCTTTTTTGCGTCTATCTATTTTTGGTTCTTTTTGTACAGTGTGTGTTCATATTTGGTCTTTTCTCTATCCCCGTCCTTAGATTTTTTTATCGTTTTTTGCGTAGTCTAGTTTCTCACTTGATTTGTACTTGGATCTTCCGTTTTGTGTGGTCATTCTAGTTGTATGTCTTTAGTCTTATTGACTTCAATATGTCTTGTACTGTTTCGTGTTATGGTACAAGCCTTGGTCATAGGGTTATTATTATCTATTTTCTATAGTTGCGTCTAGCTGCGCTCACCATGCTACAGTTACTGTATCTTGCATTTATTTATCTGCTTACTTGGTTATTGTTTTACTGCTTAGGGTGCTTTACCACTATTACATGCTTTTTTCTATTAGGTCTCAGGTATTGGATCTATTTTATACTTTATTACTAGTTTGTCTAAGTATCATATATGAATTTCTTATCTTTTCGATGTTCCTTCCTGTTTTCTTTAGCTAACTATAACGAGGTTTATATACCTTATGCATGGTAATTCATTGCTTACAAGTACCTTTGAATATTTATTGTATATTTAGTATTGATATATATTTACATTACTGTTTCATTGATTGTTCTGCTTCACAACTATTTCATATCTTCCTATATCGGTGCTAGTTCATTGCAATCTGTGTACTTCTCTTATACTTTATAATAAGCTATTCTATTTATATTGCACTTTTTAGTCTCCTGTTATCCTACTTTCTATTAATATATATTTGACATGTTCCTGCATTTTCGTATCAAATTATTATACCAAGTTCTCTATATTTAAGAACAGTTAATTGATTGCTTATCTTTCGTTTTTCCATATTCATCTTCATTATATTATAGTTCCTTGTATTTATCCAACATGGTGCTTCATTAATTGTTATATAGACCTCCTTTTTAGTGCCTTTCTCTATTGTATTTCATCTCTTTTCTTTATACTACACCCTGTAGTCTTCTTGAGAAGTATGTTTTTCTTCTACTTATTCTTTCCTGTTTTTTATGATGCTTGTTTCGCCTTCATTCTATCTACTCTTCGTTTACTTTTATGATGTTTTTGGTGTTTTCTTTCTTTATAATAAGATATATATAACTAAGACTTGCTATTGCATTTATTCTATTAGATGTCTCTCTCTCTTCCACCTATTCCACTTTTTTTTCGGTTACTTTATATGCTACTTGTGAATTAACTTGGTATATGCGTATTGCCTTTATAGATTTATGTGATGAATTGTTTTTGTAATACTCTAATAGTATTAGTTCATATTTCAGATGTTCCTTTCTCCTAATTACGTGTACTCAGTTATGTACTGTTTTGGGGTTGTTCATATCGATTGCAATCATTCCTCGTGACGGTCCCCTTGCTCGCCTTCCTACGTTCCCCCTAGTATGAATTTGGTCTTTTTCAGACCTTCCCTGCTGGCTCTTCTCTCTCTTCTTTCTTATCCTCTCTTGTCTCTTTTCTTGTTTCGGATTTCCCCCATGGACTCTCCCTCTTTGACGTTAATGTTTGATGTCTGGATGCTTCTATTCGTGCTGGTTGTTTTTTGTTTGCCATCTATGGATTATGTTATCTTTTTCTATTTATGCCTATGCCGGGCTTGAATGTGTTGTCCCTTAATGTTAAGGGTTTAAATCATCCAGTGAAAAGGTCAAAAATCTTAAATTATTGCAAATCTCTCTCTTCAGATCTAGTCCTTTTTCAGGAAACAAAGGTCTCTACCAGAGAGGCGCTATTCCTGAAGAAGGAATGGGTTTCAGATGTTGTCTGTTCCGATGCTTGTGGCAAAAGAAATGGAGTCATTACTTTAATTTAAAAAAATTCAGGTTTATCCATAGTCTCTTCTGATCATGATACTGAGGGTCGTTGGCTATTAACTAAGTTGTCTGATGGTAACGCTGATCTATATGTTATGAACATTTACGCCCCTAACAAGGATGATCCGTCCTTTTGGAAAACGGTTACCAAAAAATTAAATGACACACCTCATTCTGTGAATCTTATTGTTGGTGGGGATTTTAATTTACCAATGGATCCCATTCTAGATAGTAATTCAGCTTTTCAATTTCGCCCTCCAAAATCCCATAAACAAATGCTTAACATGTGTTCCATAACTCATCTTCAGGATGTATGGCGTCTTCACAACCCCACTGGTAGTGATTTTTCCTTCTTTTCTTCACCTCATTCTACCTTTTCTCGTATTGATTATTTATTGGTTCACTCCTCTCTTGTTTCGTCTTCCTCCTCTCCGCTTATTCATCCTATTCTGATTTCTGATCATACCGCGGTTACTTTTACATTGTTGTCCTTTGCTCCTAAATCAAGAGCTCGCTCCTGGAGATTAAATACAGAAATGTTGCATGATAATGCTCAGATTGATGAGTTCTCTAGTGCAATCGAAACCTTTTTCCTTGAGAATGAAGGCTCAGTTTCTTCCCCAATTGTCCTCTGGGATTCGTTTAAATGTACTTTCTGTGGCCAGGTTATTCAATGTATGTCAAAAAGGAATGCTGCTATTAAAAAAGAACTTACAGATCTGGCAACTGAAATAAAAAAGCTGGAATCTACCTTTAGACATTCTAAGGATAAATCTTGCCTACAGTCAATCAAGCAATTAAAGTACACATATAATACTATAGTTACCAAAAGAGCCCATATTGGGGTTCAAGCTCAGAAATCCAAAAGGCTATTGTTAAAAAATCGAGCTGGGAAGATTCTCGCGGCTACATTAAAATTTCAGGATTCTTCCTTTAAGTCTTCTCAAATCTCTTCTATTAATGATCACCTTGGTTCTAAAAAATTTCAGACTGGGGAAATTCTTGAAGTCTTTCGTGATTTCTACAATAATTTATACACCCCTTCTAATCAGGCCTCTTTTGAGCAGTGTCAGGACTTCTTGAAATCTGTCCCGGTGCAGTCGGTATCCGTGGAAGATAGCAATTTTTTAAATGGTCCGATTACTCCTGACGAAATTATTGCCGCAATTAAAGCCACTCGCTCTGGGAAAGCTCCAGGGCCTGATGGCTACCATATTCTGTTTTATAAGACTTTTCTTCCTGTGATTGTTCCCAAGCTTCGTTCTGTCTTTGACGCTTATATTAAGGATGAGTCTGTTTCTGGCACGGCGGCTGATGCTACCATTGTAGTGATTCCAAAAGAGGGAAAGGATCATTCAGATCCAAAAACTTCCGTCCTATTTCCCTTCTTAACATGGAGGCTAAGATTTTTGCTAAAATCTTAGCCAAGAGATTAGAATCCTTCATTCCTAAACTGGTACATCCCTCTCAAACGGGTTTCGTAAAGGGCCGTCTTGCGCGTGATAATATACGTACTTTTTGCCATATTCTCGGATCAGCTAAACGTTCTCATCTTCCAGCCGCGGCCTTAGCTCTTGATGCTGAAAAGGCCTTTGACAAGGTTTCTTGGCCTTTTCTTCGTGCTGTCTTGTGTGCACATAAACTTGGTGACTCCTTTATTAATATGGTCATGTCCCTATACTCTCAACCTAGAGCTAACATAAGAGTCAACGGTGCTACGTCGTCCTTTTTTAATCTTCGCCAGGGCACCCGACAGGGTTGTCCTTTATCTCCACTTTTGTTTTTATTGTCCATTGATCCTCTCCTCAGACTGATTGAGCTACACCCAGACATTAAAGGTTTTTCTTTTGGTCCGCATCGTATTAAAACAGCTGCGTACGCAGACGATGTCCTTATTTTCTCAGATGGTATTGCCTTGGCTATCCCTGCTATCTCGGATACGATTTCCCGTTTTTCGAAGGTTTCAGGGGACACCTTAAATAAGGATAAGACTGAGATGTTTCCCTTGAATGCCTACTGTTTTTCTACGCATATGGGCTCTGCTGGTTTTAAATGGCAGTCTAAGCAATTAAAATACTTGGGTATCTATTTTTGCACTACCTTATCGGCTACAATTGCCTATAATGAAACCCAGACTATTCTTAAAGTACGGCGTCTTTTGGACACTTGGTCTCCGAAACACATTTCCTGGTGGGGTCGCATTCAGACCCTCAAAATGATGATTACACCTATTATTAATTTTGTATCCTCTATGCTCCTGGTAAAATTATCGGATTCCTTCTTTCATGAAATTGATGTTCTGACTTCTACATTTTTATGGAATGATAAACGGGCTAGAATTGCCTATAAATTCTTGCGGAAGCCTTATGATATGGGAGGATGCAATCTTCCTGATTGGGAAAAATACCAAACTGCCTTTTTGGCGTCTCAAGGAGCTCTATGGTTTTCTTTTCCCCCTCTTCATGTTCCTTCCTGGCTGTTAATAGAACAGGAATTGGCTTCTCCATTACCGACTGCTTCCTTTTGCACTGCGTCTACCTTGTCCATCCCGTTTTCCCGCTCTATTATTTTAGATACTCTTGCTGCGGTCCGGAAGGTGGACAAAAAAGTGGCGATTCCAATTCACAAATCTAGATGGTCGTCTATTTGGCGGAATTCTAAAATTAAAATGAATATTGATCCTTCTCTGATATCTTATTGGGCTGCTAAAGGGATCTCGCTTGTTAAACATTTTTATGGTTCTGATAATGAGCCACTACCTTTTTCCTCCTTAGCTCAACAACATTCTTTAACTAATTTAGATTTTTATACTTTTCTCAAAATCAAAGTAGCACTTGCTAAGGTGCGTCTTCATCCTACTTCTCCTACGATTACTCTCTTTCACATATGGACTAAATCTGGTCATGTAGCCTCTAAAATCTATAAATTTTTATCAACTGTTTCACTACCTACTCATACGGTTGCTCAAACAAAATGGTTGCACCATTTTGAGCATGGTGTTACTGACCATATTTCTTCAGATACTTGGCAGTTGATTGGTAAACTTTCTCTTCGCAATAAAATCGCCCCATCGTTAATGCAATCTACATTTTTCTCTGTCAACCTTCTTCATTGGACTCCTGTTCGTTTACATTTGCTCCATCTCAAAGACGATAACCTATGTTGGAGCTGCGGTTTATTGGCAGGTGACTTTCCGCATATGTTTTTTGAATGCTCCCTCCTCCAACCCTTTTGGGACCTCATTCACAAACACCTCCTGCTCATCTTTGGTATTAGGTTCCCACTCTCTTTCCCATTAATTCTATTAGGTCCATTAGCTGCCCCAGTCCCTCTCCCCTTGGAACCCATGGAAATACAGCTGTTGGATCTCCTATTGACTATTGCAGTGAAAGTGATTCTTATGGACTGGAAATCCTTTTCTTCTGTTTCTTATCATACTTGGTGGGCTTGGGTTTCCTTTTTACGAAGCGCTCATGCCTCGGTCGATCATGCTCACCTTTCTCCATCTATTGCTAGTGGGGTTTGGAATGCTCTGGATAACTATATGGAGTTGTCATCCAAGGGGTTGGTTGACCAATATCCCTTCGATTTGTCTGCATGAATGGCGTCTTGTTTGTCGGGTTTGTTCGTTGGAAATCCTTCTCTCTTTCTTTCTTCTCCTCCTTCTCTGTCTTCTATCTCTTTTTCCATTCTTTCCTTTTTTTCTCATTCTTTCTTCTTTCTTCTTTTCTTTCCTCTCTTCCCCTGATTATACCAGCTGATAGTGATACTCTTGGTTGTGGACTCTGCCTAAGATACTTAATTTATCTTAATTAATTCATTTTTCTGTTTTTGGCAGACTGCTTTTATCTATGGATGTATTTGCTACGACTCATTTTTGAATGTCAGCTTCTGATTGCTATTTATCTGTTATCAATTGTATCACTTTTACTTATAATCTGTATCTTCATTTGCTTCTTTATAACAATAAAATTCTTTTGAAATAAAAAAAAAAATGTAACTTAAAGTAAAACATTACAGAAAAATGTAAAACATAAAAGACTGTTTAAATATAATTTACATATTTTAGTTAATAATAACATTGTGTTTTAATATATTTTTTATGTATCAATGTAATTTTTTTGTATAAGTACAAATGTATTTGTTAAAAATGTAAATATATTGGGGCGTGGCTTGGCGGGCGACGATGGTGGTTGCAGCTTTCTAGAGCTCCCGCCGGCCCGATATAAATCCGACCGATTATCCTGGCCCCCGAACCCGAACTACAAACCACTTTTGGGGCAAGTGTGGCCGAAGGTGTCGGGAGTCCTCCGGTGCGAACAGCGGCGCTCCTGGACTGTTTGATGAGGCTGGGTCGCCGGAAGGGACGTGAGGCCTAGTGCGGGGCGACGAAGCCGGGGCCTCGATTTTGGTGCCTCCTGGCCGGAGCGCTTCTAAGAGGGCCGGTCGAACTGCCAATTTCCCTGGGCCTGGAACATCCGGGAGACGGAGGGGTGGCAGGCGTGCCCCTGGTTGCCTCGCCGGTGGTAGCCGTGGTGATTGGAGCAGGGAAGCCACCCGAAAGGAACAGCGGCCTACTTGATCCGGTGCAGCCGGGGCCTCGAGTTTCGTGATTCCCGCCCATTGGGATCGACATCTGATTTCGGCCGCAGCTGGCATGCGGCGGGGCCTGGGGAGCTGAGATCCTTGGTGTGTGGCCTTGCCCAGACGACTGGGCTTCCGCTACTGGACTTTCTTTGGCGGCGGACCGGCGTGTGGCTGGACGGACCGGGCCTGTGCCAGGGCGGACAACAAACTGTGAGTGACTCCCCTGGTGCTCCAATACTGGTATTATCGGTGGCTGGTCCTGGGAGGCAGGCCGCTGGGGCGAGTGGGGCCCGCAGCACCCGGCGCAGTGGTGCAGACCGGTCAGAAGTGAGTTGGCCACGAGGCTGCGGGACCACAAGGCCGCCGACGCAGTGGGTGCTGATCCCGGGGCCTAATTCAGACTGAGAGAAGTCGCAAACTCTCAATCCGACCAGGGAGCCGCGCCAGTACCGGTGGAGGCGGCGGAGGGGGCGCCTGCACACCGAGGTAGAAGAAACGCTGGGTTGGCCTATATTGGACGCTACTGAAGGTGTAAAGAGTCTGCGTTGGTACAACCACCCATAACATAAGCGGCCCAAAAGTAGACTGCTGCCATGACCAGAGGAGGCGGTGGTCCCTCCAAACAGGGGACCATTGATAAATTTACAGGGCCCAGTGGGGGGCCCGGGCCCTCTGGAGGAGGGCATGGAGCGGGACCGGATAATGCGGCGCTTATGGCAGCGATCACCCAGTCCAGGGACATGCTGGATGCCAAAATTGGTGCGGTGGGTGCAGATGTAACCCTGCTGCGTCAAGATCTACGGAACGCAGTGGCACGAATTACAGAGGCGGAATCCAGAATTTCGGTAGTGGAGGACAACGTCGGGTCCCTGAAGAAGAAAATGGCGGCGATGGAAAACATTCAAAGGGGCCTTGCACTCCGTGTGGAAGATGCCGAAGGGCGCGCACGCAGAAATAACCTCCGCTTTATTGGCTTTCCGGAGAGATGTGAGAAAGGGAACATGGAACAGTTTCTCTCCCAGTGGCTGGAGAGCTGGCTACCCCCGGGGGTTCTCTCCAATTGTTTTGTCATTGAGCGTGCCCATCGAGCCCTGACACAGAGGCCACCAGAGGGTGAGCGGCCCAGACCAGTGATAGCTAGACTTTTGAATTACCATGATAGGGACGTCATCTTGCGGGAAGCGAGGACCAGAGATTCCATTTCGTTCGAGAATGAGAAGATTATGATCTTTACTGATTACACCAGGCTCGTGCAGCAACAGCGCCACTCCTTCATAGCCGCCAAGGCGAAACTGCGAGGTCTGAAAATCCAATATTCCCTGCTGTATCCGGCCCGCCTGAGGGTGGTCTTCCAGTCGCGAACACTCTTCTTCGACACCCCGGAAGACGTGTTTAAATGGACGGACGAAATGGTGAGGATCAGGCCGCATGCCCAGCCGGGACTGAACCCAGGTCCTTCGAGAGGATCGTCGCAGGAATGTGGAGACCAGACGGCCCGGAGCAGGAGGAACCGGAGGTCCATATCACGGAAGCGATCCGCTTCAGTCAGTGGGACACAAGATAGTGGGACAGTGGACTCTGATCACTCTGGAAAGGACCATTGAGGGCCTTGCGAGAACTATGCTTCTCAGTTGATGATACGGGCTCCTGCTGAAGGGAGTCCCATAGCCGGGTTCCATCGCTTGGATGCATAACCACTGCCTCTGTTGCTAGTTGTGAATGATGTCTTGGGCATGTGTGGGATTGTGGGGTGGGGTTCGGGTGGCTGCTTATTAGGGGCTGCCAACCTCCTACTAGAGTGGGAGTTGACTGGGGGGGGGTGTTTCCACTGTTTTCCGGGGGGTTGGGATCCATTGGCATGGTTGGTCCTGGGTCCTCTGTTATGGGCCCGAGGCTGCCCATGCCGCGACAGGTACTTCAGAGTTCTATGAGGTATAGGGGTGGGGGGCGCGGGGTGACAGGGGGGGAGGGGGGAGAAGAGTTGGGGCTGGGTAGGGTTAAGGTGGGTGGGGGGATTGTTGTTGAGGGGGGGACTTGGGGTAGGTGGGGGGGACTGCACGTGAGTTTTTCTAATATATTGATGTCGGTGCTAAGTGCGTGGGTGTGGCGCAGGGGGCCTATTTGGTTGGTCCCGCTTGATTATGGCTGAAGCGTCTTCGGGGCTCCCCAGTGAGTCCATGCGTGTGGTAACCTGGAATGTCAGGGGGATGCTTGACAAGATCAAACGAGGGGCGATCTTGCGATGGGGGAAGAGGGAAGCTGCGGATGTGTTATTATTGCAAGAAACGCACATGATGGGAACAAAAGTGCTCAGCTTACAGAGGTTTGGCTACCAACAAGTCTTTCATGCCGGATTTGCTAGGGGGTCCAGGGGGGTTGCTGTCTTGGTGCACCGCAGGTTGGCCTACGTCCACGAGAGGCAATGGGCAGATCCGCAGGGTCGCTACATCTTTATCAAAGGTATGGTGGGTATCGAACCAGTGGTCTTTGGTAGTGTCTACGCCCCCCCTCCCCTGCAGTGGTCCTTGTCTGTTAGCGGTGTGGGAGGATATCCCAGAGTCCATGGCAGTGTTGGGGGGTGATTGGAACGAGGTAATGGATGTATGCATGGACCGCCAGCGACTGCGGGGGACGCTAGCGGCTGCCCCCCTTCCCGGTTGACTGCGATGGTGGAGGGGATGGGCTGGGTGGACGTGTGGCGACATATGCATCCCAAGGTACGAGAGTACACGTATGTTTCCGCGGTGCATCGCTCCTTCTCGAGATTGGACTATGTGTTTATGCCCAGTGTGTACCTGAACAGAGTGCGGGAGGCCGAGATTTTGCCGAGAAGGTTGTCTGACCACTCTCCAGTGGTAGTCAGGGTTGACCTACTTAAGGAAAGACAGCCGTTCCGGTGGAGGATGTCCTCGTGGCACCTTCAGCGGCCTGACTACGTCCAGCATCTACGTGGTGCGATTGCCCATTACTGGCAGGAAAACCTGGTGAATGACATAGACGCAGTGGTGGTTTGGGAAGCAATGAAGCCCACCATACGGGGTATTGACATCGCGTGGTGTGCGGCGGCCCGCAGACGGCGCCGGGAAGCTATCGCTGAGGCGGCCACGCTGGTGGAGTCCTTGGAACTGCGGTGCCAGGGAGGGGGAGATGAGATTGCAGTGAGATTGCTCCTGCATGCGCAACAGACCTATGCATCTGTGTTGCTCGATGAGGCTCGACAGGCGTGGTTGGCCACGCGGAGTAGAGTATATCAATGGGGAGATAAGTCCTGTACGATGCTCCATAGGCTGTGTCAGCGTACTTTCCAGCCACTTACGCTACCGGGCCTCACTGCTGAGGACGGAGTGGTGATTACTGACCCGGGTGAGCTGGCAGCGAGCTTCGCCCACTACTTCACGGCGCAATATGCTCCACAGGATAGTCTATCGGCGGATGACGTCGCTAAATTTATCGACGACTTGCCGCCGAGGGCGGTCTCGGATGAGACCAAGATAGCACTGGACCTTCCCCTTACGGCGGAGGAGCTAGGAGACGCACTGGGACTGCTCAACACCGGGAAGGCACCTGGGCCAAGTGGCTTCCCGAGCGAATTTTATAGGAAATTCCAGCTCCAACTGGGGTCCCATTACCGGAATGCATTAGAAGCGGCGCGAACACGGGGTAGGCTGCCACCTGACTGGCGCCATGCCGAAGTTGTAGTCTTTCAGAAGCCGGGCAGACCTCCGGATAGACACGACTCCTATCGTCCGATCTCTTTGCTCAACATAGAGGCTAAAATACTGGCCAAGGCGTTGGCGAACTGGCTACTTCCCTATGTGACGGATCTGGTCCACCCTGACCAGGCCGGCTTCATGCCACATAGGGCGACGCGGCATAACATCCGACGGGCGCAGGCGGCGGTTGATGCCATGGGTGCCACGGGGGAACGGGCGGCTTTGCTGCTAGCGGACATTGATAGAGCGTTTGACTCAGTTAGTTGGACATACCTATTTGCGCTCCTGCCCCGTCTCAATCTGGGCCCGGTGTTTATTTCCTACATCAAACTACTATGTACAGATATCACTGCTTCGGTGCGTGTCTCCGGGGCGGTCTCGAAAGAGTTTCCGATTGGCCGGGGGACGCGACAGGGGTGTCCACTCTCCCCATACCTATTTGCACTAGCTATGGAGCCTCTGGCCTCTTGGGTGCGCATTGACGCACAGATGCAGGGCTTTGAGTGGAGTGGGAACCTCACTGATAGAATTGCGTTATACGCAGACGACGTCCTCTTCTTTCTTACCGATTTACACAGATCGGGGCCCCGAGTCTTGGACATTATGCGTGTTTTTGTAGAGGTATCGGGCCTTTGTTTAAACCCACGCAAGTCCCCTCTGTGGGTGTTGGGTGGCGGGGCTGCAGCGGGTCCCTGGGCGTCAGCTTTGCAGGTAGCGGCCGGGGGTTTGAAGTACCTGGGGGTGTTCCTCTCAGAATCTGTAGATATTGCTTGGGAACGTAACATAGTGCCAGTATGGGAGAGGGTCCAGTCGGATGTGAAAACGTGGTCCAGGATGCCCCTAACTATTTTCGGTAGGTCTGCGATCTTCAAAATGCCCCCGCGCCTCCTATACCAGCTGCAAAGCTACCCACATCCAATTAATCCCCAGTGGTTTCGGCAGGTCAACTCCGTTCTGGGCCGCTTCCTGTGGGCTGGAGGTGCTGCCAGGGTGGCGCTGCGGACATGCTTCCTGTCTACGTACTGTGGCGGTTTGGCCACGTCGGATCTCTTATCCTATTATCAGGCCTCCCAGTTATTGGTACTCAATGAATGGTGGTATGGAGACAGGGGAGACCCGGCGTATGCCCTGGAGCGCTTGCTGATGGGGAATAACACCCTCCATACGATTCTATACTCGGCTAGGCTGAGGCGGGCACTGCCGTGTGCCACGCGGGTTGTCTTTGAGGTGTGGAGACAGGCACTGCGTCGCATGGGCTGGTGGGGTAGATTAACGGCGGAGACTCTGTTGTGGAAAAACGGGCGACTACCCGCGCTGGCCACGTTGACGGGATTTGATGGCTGGGACGCAATTGGGATCTTGTCGTTGGGCCATGTGATGACCGGGGTCACCCTCAAATCGTTCCAGGAGCTCAGCGCGGAGTTCCACATGCCCAAGACCCAATTCTTTCGATACCTTCAGTTTCGCCATGCATTAGCACCTAGCCTCTCTAATCTGGAGTCACTCCCGGAATTTAGCCCAGTTGAAGCGAAGGTATTCATGGGAGACCTTGGAGATAAGAAGGTGTCCCGAATCTATAAAACACTGGTTACCCACTGCTCAACCACCCTACTTCCACTTAAGGAGGCCTGGGAGGAGGATGTTGGTCCCCTAGATGAGGATGATTGGAGGGAGGCCCTGGAGCCCCCGCGAGGGACCGCCATCGCCATACGGCTTAGGCTCATTCAATTCAAGTACTTACACAGGGCATACTATACCCGAGAGCGGCTGTGGAAGGCGGGACTGATTGGGTCTCCCGAGTGTCTGCGCTGTGGGGCTGCGACGGGTACGCTGCTGCATACTGTGTGGTCGTGTGCTGGGCTGGTCAGATTCTGGAGGGGTGTTTGGAGCTGCTTGTCAGAGGTATTGGGATGGGATCTTCCCCGCACTCCTCGATTAGGGCTGCTCCATGTATTGGACGGTGTAGGTGGAAATATATATATAAACGTCACCTATTGTTGTTGGGACTTGTGGTTGCCAAAAGAGACCTGGCACGTGCATGGAAGGGAGAGCGAGCCCCCCCGCCCCCCTGTGTGCGTGGAAGGCTGGACTAGATTACTTAATGGGACTGGAACGCCCGGTGTTTGAAGCGAGAGGATGCCCCCGGAAGCACTTTAAGATCTGGAAGCGATGGTCGGAGTATAGGGGATTGATACTGGACCCCCCAATGGATCAAGAGGAAGAAATGCAGGTCGAAGATGCGGTACAGGCCTAGGCAGTGCGTCATACCTAGCACATTACGACCAAGTACTGATTGTTTTGTATACTCACGTGCAAGGGGTTAGGGAGGGATACGGGGTGGGTAGAAGGGTGGTTGGGTGGTTGGGGTTGGTGGGTGGAGGAGGGGGGGTCCTGTTATTCATCTTTTATTGAATAGACTTTGCATTACAGATAAAAACGTGTCATGATGCTTGGTGGTGATCTCCTGACTGTGGGGAGCCACGTATTTCATTTTGCTTACCTACTCAATAAAATTTGTTGTGAAAAAAAAAATGTAAATATATGGTGGACCATAACCAGCTGTAGAGTATTCTGCTGGCCATGCAAGTTCCACCATATCTCTGCTTTCAGCTTAAACGTCTCCACAAAGGTACCTTTGCTAGAGTAAGGTATGGCAAGAACGGGCAATTGACGGCTCCGTTTCCCGTTGGTAGGGGGGTGAGGCAGGTTTGCGTGCTCGAGCCGACCCTTTTCTCCCTCTTCCTTAACAGGTTAATTGAAGATCTACTTGCCATCAAGGACATAGACTCCCCGAAATTGTCACTCCGTAGATTTCCCGCGTTTCCCGTTTGCGGATGATACCATGTGTCTTTTGAAGTCAGCTATGGGAATGCAGCGTCTGCTAAACAAATTTAGCCAGTTCTGCAAAAAGAGGAACCTTGTAGTCAAAATCAATAAAACCAAATACATGGTCTTTAATGCTAATTCCAACAACTGCCCGCACCCAATGATGGAGGACAGACCCCTCGAGAGGGTCCCTATATTTGATTATTTGGGCCTGTCTTTGAACGACAAAATGGGGGGGGTCCTCAAATCAATAAGGCTAATCTTAAGCTAACCCAGGCTGCCGGGGGAATTTTAAAAGTCCAGAAGAGTTGTGTTTTAAAGACTATAAGCCCACCACTTGAAATATACAAAGTTCAAGCCAGGTCAGCATCACTATATGGGGCCGAACTTTGGGGGCACAGACCATCCAATGCCCTCACATTAACTGAAAATAATTTTATTAGACAAATACTGACTCTACCAAAAAACACACCACTTGTACCGCGAAGGATGGATCTGAATATCCTCCCAGTTGCGGATCTTATCTCGACACGTCCGTTGCTTTACTGGCGGCGGCTGTGGAGTACTCCCGAGATGGGCTGCCATAGGGAGAAATTAAAAGCGGTAATGACATCATTAGGGGCTGGTAGTATATCCTGGCTATCATTTGTAAGGCACTCTTTCCGTGCAATTGGTATGGAGAACCTATGGATTAATCCAGAAGTATCCTGCCCAGCCATTTCTAAGAAAATCTTGGCAACCGCACTGAAAGAGTACAAAATGACAAAAATTCTGCGGTCAGTTAATCCTAAGAGTTTAATTTATGGGTTTCTGGATTTTAAGTGTCATTATGAATATGAGCGGGTGTTAGATTCTATACAACTGATGCTAGCCAAGAAGTTGTTTTTGCAATTTAGGTATGGATCACTACCGCTATATGCGATTACAAACAAGTGGGCGGGAGTATCCCATTGCCTTTGCCCTGGTTGTCATGTGGAGGAAGAAACAATAGTTCACGTAATGCTCTTCTGCGTGGCATATAAACAGGCTAGGCTGAAATGGATTATCCAACTTTGTAGGAACCTGGGCATTAGGAACTATCATGAATTTTTTAGGATCCTAAAATCAGACACAGACCCGGTTTATGTGGTTGCAATTTCGAAATTTCTGTTTTCATGGTCAACACGAAGGAATTTGTTAAAATTGGATCAGACCACAAGTAATTCGTAGCATTCTTTTTTTCTTTTCACACCCGCCATTTTGACTAAATCCTGGAATTTTCACCATCAGTGGGAGGTTGACGGAGGTATACCTAAAAGAGATACAGTAGTATATATCACTGGGCTGGAAGGCGATCACAAGCTTTCTAGAATTTTATGAACTTTTTTATCTAAATTATATTCTCATTGTATGTTTTAACCTATGAAATTCCCATAATGATGATTTAACATTTTTAATCAGTGGCATCATTTTTATTTATGCCTAGATTTTAATGTATCCTATGATCTTGTAACTTTAATCTAGCATGGACTTGAAATTTATGTAAATTGAATGTGCTTTTATGGCTATAATAGCCGCAATAAAGTGTTCTTGAATGATTGAAAAATGTAAATATATACAATAAAGAAATATGAAAAAATAAAAATTACAAACTGTTTTGTACCTTTAGTATAATAAAATATGTAATTGTTAAAACTGTATATCACAAAATGCACAACTAACTCCTATGTGAACCATTTTTCAGAAAATCTTGGGTACTAATATAATATAATTACATAAACTACTCCTGCTCCTATTACATAATAACATAAACATTGATTATACACATTACTACAATTAACAGAAAATTAGAAATTTGACATAAATAAATAAAATTATTTACAAAACACATTAAAACAAATTACCAAACAATTCAAATAAAACACACTACAATAAAATAAATGCAAAATAACTCATAAAATTGATACTATACACAACAATATTTTCTCTGCTGTTATTTTTTTTACAACAATATTAAAACCAACACTTAAAATTTTATTTTTACCTTTGATATACCTGTCGACGATATTTTTGACATCCCGATATTTTTGACACAATATTTTTGTATCACAGTATTTTTTATTCAATATTTTCTCCAAACACTGAAAAATCTTGGTGGTGATACCATTGAATTTACCAAATGTGAAACACTCCTTCTGCAGCAGAGTGGGGTGTAAGGCCCCATATATATTCTTCTGTTAAAACGAGGCACAGTGGTACAATTTGGACTCCATACATAGGGGCCTATTACGATGGCGGATTTCCCGCATCCACCGGGACGGCGGAAGCCACCGCCGGCCCGGAGGATGCGGGAAATCCGCCGCGGAGCCTTGAAAGACTCACCGCCATATTAGGATGGCTGGTGGGTCTCACAATCTGTCCTCCGCTTTTCCGCCGCGGGCGGATTCCGCCCGCAGCGGAAAAGCATTAACATGGCTGGCGGTGTCTATCAGACACCGCCATCCATATTATGATGGGGTACAAAGTATGCTTTTCCGCGGCGGCTTTTCTGCCGTGGAAAAGCATTCGGAGCTTCACTTCGGGGGCCCGTTGCGGGCCCCCTGGGTGAAGGGGAGGGTGGGGGGTGCACATGGGGGGTACCTATGGTACCCCCCTGCATTTGCATGCACAAAGCGGCAGGCACCGCGCGGTGCCTGCTGCTTTGTGCACGCAAATGCCGTGCATGCACTTTTAACATTGCGGCGGGTGCAGCTTGAAGCTGCACCCGCCGCAATGTTAAAGATTGAGGATGTGACCGCCAGGGTGGCGGTCACATCCTAATTGCACAGGAGGGAACTCCGCAGGCAATGCGGAGGTTCCCTCCTACGCTATGGTGGCGGACGGACTCAGGTCCGTCCGCCATCATAATCGGCCCCAATGTCTGCAGTTTTAAATAGCACAAACACAGTCCAATGACATTGGAGCATTTTACATTAGCACCAAATTACATTACACAAGGTCAAATTCATTCAATTCTAAACATGGGAGATTAAGTGATTTTCCCAGAATCCAACAATGTTGAACCAACACTAAGATTCAACCCTGGTTCCCCATATCTACAGTTGACAACTCTGGCCTTTAGGTCACATTACTATTTCTCCATTTATGTGTGAAAGTCATATACAATGGTATTGTTGTATATGATCAAATATAGTGAGCCTATTCTCTTTTGAAAAGGCTTTGTGAAGCAAACAAACAGCAGCAACAAATACTGATAGATTCACACGGAGTGTTGCTAGGGATTATTTGCACAGGCTTATTTTAAAACTGGATTGAGGAATATTGTTCAGCACCTTTGTAGTGGTGCACAAACAAGGCAAATCATCTTAAATGTTACTTACATATAAGCCAAAACTTTGGTGACCTCCCAAAAATTGTCAAGTGATCTACAAGTGGGTCCTAAATCACAGTTTGGGAAATCCTTCCTAGACTACTCGCAAGAATGGTGCTATTTCTGAGTTTTAACATCTCAGCGGTCCCCACTACAGTGTGCTTGAACACACGTGGTTGCTCTGAAGCAAAGGAGGTCCTTTTGCAGGGATTGGCTGCAGTCAGAGGCAGTTAGGATTTCTAATGAAGCAGTCTATGTTAAGTAAAGTCTGCACCACACCACTGCCTCCCCGACATGGTCAAGCTACCTACTTCCCCAAGGATGTTTCCTTTGGCCCATGAACATAATGTAGGAGTAATAGCAGTCCAGGGACCCACCACTCAAAAGGGGCCAAAAAGCCCACCCATGTTACAGTATTGTTCTTTGTCACTAGGGGAGATTACAAGAGTCCAGTAGGTCATAGAAGTAGGGTCCTATAGAGGGGCTTAAGATGATCTCCAGAAAGGTGATAACTAGAGAACCACTGATAGTGGTTATGATTTTGTAGTGCTGCTGATGTTCAAAGAAACTTTACTGAGAAACTAGCATCAAATTTCCCCCATGCCTGTACCTGCCGACAACACTAGGGTGCCGTGGCCAGAGAATCTAAGAGCTTCATTTGTGCAGGAATTTGGAGAGCTAAAAAAACATCACAACTGCTTAACATATTTTGATGCAGTTTATGAGGTTCAGCTCAGCTTTTCCAAACCTAGCTACTCCATTAATACTCTTTCAGAATAGAAAGGGGACCTGGTTGACCTCAAGGTCAAGTAAGGAGTGCACAGGGGTCAGTGACAAAGGTTCCTCATACTATAGTAACTCCTAAAAACTGATTCTTTCCCTCAGCCTCATATGGAGTAGATGGAGATTACAGTTCTGAAGAACCCTTGCATGACCACTGTTCCAAGGAAAATATAAACCTCATACAGCTCCAGCAGGCCTCCAAACAGCTGGGCTAATGGATCCTCTTCTAGGCCAGGCTCTTCCCTGCAGGAGTATGTCACATCGCCACAAAAGTCAGGGACTCCTTCACTCAAGGCAGATAAACAACACACCTGGCAGGTATCTGTTTCAGATTTGGCCCCAGTCTTCCGGTGTACTGAGATTCTGGCCCAGGCCAATAGCAATCTTCTCATTCAATCACTATTGATGTGTGGCCCCCTACTCGTTGATTAGAAAGTCTGCTGATGTCAATTGCTGAGTTTTGATCACAGACTGGCCAATTAGCATGTAATTAAAAAAGTACCAAGACCTCTCCCATCTGCTATAAATTCAAACTTCCACCATTGTCAGTACCACAAATCCAGTAATGCATGAGTCACTCTCCCGATAATGGGTGAATTTTGGGTGCATTTCTCAACCTCAGAGCCATGCTCAAGACCTCAGTATATGTAACCCTGGAAACCTTCAGTGATAACAAGCATAATAGTTGTGTTTACTGGGGTAAAATAAAAAACACACGAAGACAGCCGAAAAACAACATGGGACAGATAACACACTCTGGCGCTGTGCTGGAGACATTTCAGTCCCAACAGTTTGTTAGTGTTTACTGACTCTCATCCGTTCCTATATTCTATTGAGATATTTTTATTGTCAAGTGGTGATGCCTTGCATTCAGTTAACTATGTTATTGATGGATTATACTAATCCTTGTGTTTTAGTCTTTTCATATAACGAATTGCTTAAAGTGCACATGTGCTCTATTGGTGTTAGTTTTGAGCTGGTGTAATTTTCGGAAGGCACCTAGCACAATTTCATAACATTCAAACAATCCCCCAACATCCATTTTTCTACAATGACCTATTCCACACTCCACAGCCCTGGCATGGATATTCCCTTGCCCACAACGGTGGAAAGGAGAACCATGTGATTTCCTCAGTCAGGTTCCTTTTGAGCGGCCTAGCTTAAAACAAATGGATATCCCGTCCGCCATATTATGAGTTCCATTATATCCAATAAAACATAATGGCACTCATAATACTGCGGATGCGATATCCGTCACTTTGAGATGGAGCAACCCATCCTCCAAACTCGTAATCGGGACCTTAGATCTTTGCCCTGATGACAAATGTTCGTGCCCTTACCAGGGTGAGAACTAAAAATCACTACACTAAACTTCAGACGTTGGATAGCAGAAAGCTGTTTTCTCCCACAGGTAAACCAGTTGGATCACACCATTAGTTTGCTAGAGTCATTTTCAATATTTACTTATTAAGCCTCATCTGTCCTGCTATTACTCTTATCTGTTTAAGGCATGTTTTGATCGTTGCATATTTCCTCATATAGTTACTTGGATGACTGTTAGTGGAACAATTTCAGCCAAAAGCTATCTTTCCAATGAGTCCATGTGAGAGGATAAGAATGGCTTCCAGAATAGGAAGATCTATTCCATGACAAGATGATCGAAAAGAGTGTCACCTCACCGGCAAAAGAACTGAAGGCCTTAGAAAGGTTGTTTCCTTTAAAGGGTGTGCTCTTCAGGTAGAAGCAAGAAATTGGTGCCATGGTGTTGCCACCCGCATTCTGGGGCATATTTACTAACATTTGATGCAACACATGCAAGCATGCAAAGCTGCTGTGCTGCATTGCATAAAAGGAAGATAGCAGAAATGTGCCATATCTAGTAAGATATGGCACATTTCTGCTGCCTCTTAGTGCTGATGCACTTTGTGCTGCCTAGGGCCAAAGTAGGCACCCATGTATCTTGATGCATGGGTGCCTGCATTACAAGTAGAATTGTTTTGTGCAGAAAATAACCCTTAAAGGCTTATTCCTCCAGCACACTTGGAAAGAGGAAATATTGAGGAGAAATATGTATTTCTCCTCCTTACACCTGCTCCAGGGAAGGGCAACTATTTGGCGCAATTCCAGGTTTACTCACCTTAGTAAATCTGAGATTACATTAAAAAAAACATGAATGGATGCATGGCAACGTCCATGTGCCACCCATTCGAACATCTCCCTGACATAAAGTAACACAAGGCCGTGCTATGCCATTATTTTGTTTTTTCTAAACCAATCAAAGCCTAACAATGTGACTTTGCGTGGCTTAATAAATGCCAAAAAGGATTTTGCATCTGGGCTACACCATAAAGTAACACAACTCTGACTACGGGCCATATGTATCAGCATACAGTTTTGCGATTCCTAAATAGCGATTTTTAAGGAATCGCTATTTAGAAATCGCAAAATTGTATGTATGTAGGATATCGCTTCTTTTTAGCGATTCCCTAACATTCCTAAATTGCGATTAGCAAATTGCTAATCGCAATTTTCCCATTCATTTCTATGGGCCAGGAGGCCCATAGGAATGAAGGGTAAATTTGCGATTGGCAATTTGCTAATCGCAAATTGCGAATATTTTCAAGGGTGCAGGGGTGTCACAAGAACACCCTGCTGCACCCCTGGAAATGACATGTTTGGGCATATGGCGCACATACATGCCCTAAGGGCATGTATGAGCGTCATATGGCACCTTTGGATTTAAAAAAAATGGCTTTTTGAAAAGAATTCGCAACTTACCACCAACTAGAAGTTGGTGGTGATTTGCGAATCCTTATGGGCATTTTTGCATTGATTTTTCTTTGATACATTGCATTTAAGGAATCACAAAATTTGCGATTCCTTAAGTGCAATCGCAAAATAAGGAATGGCAAATTTTGCGATTCCTTATTTTGATGCAAAAATGTTTCATACATACCATTTATCAAATTAGCATTCGCAAAGGCCGAAATTCTGCGAATTTCGGCCTTTGCGAATGCTAATTTGCTTGATACAAATGGCCCTACAAACCTCTGGTCATAGTGATGTGAATAAGTTACAGCTCATTGTTGACTATTAGTAGAAGACATGCAAACTAGAATGCTTGACAAAAATCTGATTAGGATGAACGTTTAGTTCGATCAATCTATCAAGGAATGAGCAAAATTTATTATTTATAGGTACGGCGGTACTTAGAATTATTTTGTCGGCCCGTTGGAAAGAAGCTGAACCACCAAGCTTCCAGATGTGGCTGGCTCGTTTTTTAGCTGTTTTCAGCTTTGAGAGGGCCATATATTCTACAAGAGGGATTAAGTGGAAAAAAATGGGCGAATCGATTTGGTCTCCAGTTATGAATTGGAAAGCAGGAATAAATTCATCTACCTAGATTCTGTTTGATCGGTTGGGAGGTAACATTTAACCTATAATTTCTGAAACAGTAATTTATTCAAAATCCCTAGTTATGGAAGTAATATATTTCTTGAATTAATGGGGGAAATCTCTGGCTCATCTAAGCAATTGTATCAACTATTGTATTAATTATTGTATAATTCTGTCTTCCTTATCGATGTGAAGCCCTTTAATTGGAATATGATTATGATTATGTTGGTTTATAATTCAACTTGTACATTTCCGTAGTTTGCTTTTCTTCTTTGATTATGTACTTCTCTGGATTGAGTTCAATAAAAAAAAGAAAAAAAAAAAAGGATGAACGTTTAGTGGAACTCGTACAGTTCCTTACCAATACTTAACCCTTTGGAGAGATTGCCCATAGAAAAACAACTGAAAAACGATATAACTGTAAAATCATTTTTGTCCGGATCACTGACTGTTAACACCTAATGGAGCATGAATATTGTAACTCTTTTTTACATAGTATCTACAATAGTATCATCTAAGATGTTCTTCAGTGTTTCTAAAATTAAAAACAAGCATTGTAAAAAAAAAATAGGTTTTGCCTTTGAGACGTATTGATAGAGCCAATATCGTCAAAACTCTTTAAAATAATGAAAGCAGTGGCAAAGTCTCAATGGCAATGGAGGGTAGGCGGCCATAGTGAAAGCAGTCAGTAAGGGAGAAAAGCGCAAATGGAGGGTGAGCAGGGGAAAAGCAACAAGGGCAATGGAGAGGAGGCGGGCACTAAGCAACAACGGCAAAAGATAGAGGATGGGTGAAAAAAAGCAGAGAAGGGAGGGTGGCCTAGCGTACACTAAGCAGCAACGGAGGAAGGGTGCGCAGGCACTAAATAACAGTGCCAATGGAAGGATGGGGCTGTAGGCAGACACAAAGGAACAATGCCAATGGAGTGCCTGTGAACACTATGAAACAGTGGCAATGGAGGGAGGGTGGGTGGGAAATAGCAACTTTGGCAATGGAGGGGGTAGGATGGGTGGACACTAAACAAAAGTGGCAGCAGAGAGAGCATGTGTGCGGGGAAGTAACAGCAGCAATTGAGGGAATGGAAGGAGGGTGTGCGAAGGAAAAGCAACAAAAGAAAGGAGGGAGGCAAGGGTGGGCAGACACTAAGCAACAGTAGCAACAGAGGGAGGTTGGGCTGGGAAGAAGCAACAATGACAATGGAGGAAGGGTGGGCAGGCCTAAGCAACAGCAGCAATGAAGGGAGAGGGGAGGAACAACAGCAATGTAGTAGACACCGGTGGAAGCACAAGCGAAGCCAGTCATAAAGATGATAAATGGGTTATGCTCCATAGGAGATACACCACAAACACAAGTTGGGCAAGCTAAAACAAATTAAGCCAGCGAATAGACAGCAAGCAAATGTGAGTGACACAACACAAAGCCAATTCTAAGCAATGGGTGAGATGCATTCCTAGCTAAGGTTTCAGCATTTCACCCAAATGTCTTTGCAAGACAGCTGCGCCCTTGATAGCCTACGAATTAACAAACATCAATCAGAGGATCTTCAATCATGCTTTGGCTCCCAACAATGTGAGCTTTCACTCAGAACAAATTCTTTCACTTCCACATAGGGACCAAGAGCCAGCCATCCAGTGCCCTAATAACTTTGAGACTTCGTGGTATACCCCCTGCAGCAGTGACTAAATATATATATATTTTAAAACAGGAGTGATCAGTACATCACCCGAGGGATTACATTCTGATTTGGACTTTAGTATAAGTCTTTGTGAGCATGTCTGCATGACCTGAAACCTTCATGCATTAGTGTCTGCAGCCAATGACATACTCTAACATGCTAAGAACTGTTGAGTGGTCTAACACTAAGGGCCCGATTCTGATGTCGTTTGGAAATATTCCCGACCGAATGGGTTTGGGAATGGTTTCTGATCGGATCGGGAGAGTCCAACCGACCAAGTACGATGCATCTGGATGCTTCCAGATTCGATTTGGCTCCCATTGAAGAAAGGGTTGGCTAGGGAAAATCTGGCACCCTGTGGTGGGCACCCCCTAGTGCCTGCCACACTGTGCATGGCTGGTAAGGGGGGACCCATGGGTATCAGGCCCAATTGGAAAGGCTCGTGGTGCAGGGGGTCCCACTACGGGCCCCCAAAGTCTGATTCTGACTGAAGATTTGACTCGGATGGCACAATTAAAAAAGGCTGTCCACATCCAGCATCGTACTAGGTCATTCGGAAACCCGGCCTGTAGAGATCTACGATTCTGCTCCGTATGGCTCGGTAATTCCAAATGCCTTCGGGTTCGGATTGGGATATTCCTAATGCCTAACTCACATCGTACTCGGTCAGTCGGAAACCTTTCCGAGTCGGTCGGAAAGACATGTTCCCGATCCGATTTAGACAGAGCAGATGCCGTTAGGATGCCTTCCTAACCGCAATGGAATTAAGACCTATATCTCAGCGTGACTTAGTGCCCACCGAGTCCTTCCCAAACTGTGGACCATGTCCATTCATTTAACACTTACTTGAAAATAAAAACTTGCCAAAGTTTGAAAAACATCTGCCATTGAGTTTTTCTTCTAATCTTCTCTACCCCTGCTCCCTGTACAGAAAAGCATGATCACAGAGCGTCATGTTTCATGAGTGGTTACACAATCTCCACATTTACATTTTGATTTTCTAACAAAATTGAGTGCAAGAGGCTGGCTTCCTCAATATTTTCAAGGAAAGTTGATGTGGAGATAATTGGTAAATCAGCTTGCTCCTATATATGCTTACCTTGATGCTATTGTGGAAGTCAAAATCTTGCTGTCGACTTTGATGACGGTTCATAGTAGTGTATTTAACATTTTGACATACAGTCCATGTTGTGTGCATAACTAGCAGTTGAATATTAGATAAACGCAATCTGACTGAGAACTGCTGTATATTTTTTATATGATATATTTCATATATTACTAACATTTGTTAATCTATCGTATTAATAGTTAATCAGTAGCTCTACCCCAGTAGCTAAAAATCGAATTAGAGAAAATGCCGGTTAGAACTGCAGAACTCTTTATGAACTGGTTCAATTACACTGGTTTTAACCCCTTCCAGGCTGATGACGAGCTCAGCTCGTCATGAGCCTAACCTGCCGTGCGCTCATGACGAGCTGAGCTCGTCATGTAACGCGGTATTTTTAAAATTACCGCGTACAGCGGGAAAAGCCACCGCAGCGATGCGGTTAAAGAAGGTACATTGTCTCCCCATCCAGCCCTGAATCAATGTTATCAAAGTGAGTCTCTCGCAAAATAGTGAAATATAAAATTATAAACGTCAAACTAAACCTAATCATTCTATCATGCCTACTGACCTCTAATTCTAACTTATTTCTGCCAACACATTCCGCGAAAAGCACCACAGATGTTGATCTTCCTATTTCAGTAAAGGGAATTAAGGTCTGGGATTTCATGGCAGGACAAGTTGGAGCTGTAGATAACTTCAAATTTCTTTGGTCACTCAAACATATCTTTCTAATACCATTCACTCTGACCTGTCTACAACCCCTATGACAGATTCTTGGCTACCCCATGAAATTCAAGGCGGTAGGATCCACATTATATATATATATAAGCAATTCAATCCCTAGACTGCAGAAGAGTAAACTATGCATTCGTAGTTAAACTTTTTAATAAACATACAACTCTAAAATTAAAGCATAACTCTGATCCTACAAAAAAATATTTATTTTTTGTGTGGAAGAGCATGCATTTTAATGTGCGCTTGGGTGCAGTTCCACCACATGGTATTAACTGTACAAACTATTTTTATCCCCATCATTCTGTATTTATTTCTTTGAGCTTTTTTGTACAACACAAGGAAAGAAAGCCATCGTAAATAAATATTTTCAGTTGCCCCTGCAGCAGGGAATGCAAACAGAAGGAATTGCTTTTGTCTCGAGTACACAACCCTCTCTGCCCTACCCTACCTGAAGACAGCAGGACACCACTGAACGCATTATGCAAATTAGAATGCAAATGAGGTTGCAGTTCAAAGAGGTTACGCCATGTTTGCACAAATAGCCATTTGCCGTACAACTAACCTCCTCTGCGCGCATGAAACGTTTAAAGAATCATGCAATTTTGCCTCGCCTCCAAGGTTTTGATTTGATCAGAAAGAGGAAAGAAATGACATTGAATGTCCAAATAGTTCAAAATAGGCGAAGTAATTGCTACTGCAAATAAAGAAGCCTGCTGAAACCGCTTATTGAGGGTGGTTGTTAACAGCCAGGCTGGGCTGGCTTTGTGAGAAGGTCACCGAAAACCCGCTATTATGTTAGAGACACAATTTAACGCTTCAAGGCTATCTGCCGCAGCTGCTCGTGATAATTGGATTTGACTACCATGGAAGCTCGCCATAATGGTTAAAATATTAAAAAAGCATGAAGAATGAAGTCAAACCTCTATAGAAAGTTCTTCTTGTGTTCTTCTAAAATAAGAATGTTGACATGGGTATGCACTGAAAAATGTGTGGCAGCTCCTTTGCATTTTTTTAGGTTCGTTTTCCTGTGATAGTAAGACAGTAGTGGTTTCACTGCTCTGTCTTCGGTGCTTATTTATACCTGGGGATAAGGAGGTAATGCGCTCGGGGGTGGTGGGGAGTTAAGGAGGGGAGGGGGACTGCGCTCAATGGGCTAGTCTGACAGATCAGTGTGTGGGCTGCTTTTCTAGCAGTTTTATGGCCTGGTGGGCCGGTTTTTACTGTTGATTTCCCTGATATTATTATATAAACATTGCCTGCAGCAAACACAAATGCATGAAGTCCCCCATACCTTGCAAAATACCCACACAGGATGTCTCTACAAGTTCGAAACGGGACAGGTCTGAAAATGTGGGCTGTTTTTAGGTCGAGGTACTATCCGGTTCGTTAGAACCGGAAGTAGCGAGATCTTATGTTTCTTAGAGGGGCTCTTCATCCCACCTCTAATTTTGGCTCTCTCCCATTGGCTGGCTTCCTAAATGGAGGCCTTCCATTGGAGGGGAGAGCCGCCACTCCAAATAGGCTCCGTCCTTTTCGGATTTGGAGGTGTGTTCGGCGTTCTTCTTTCCACTTTTTAGCCACGCCCACCGAACACGCCCCCAAATCCGAAAAATGTGGAACCTTCCGTCGGCCATTATTTGGTTTCTCTTCCTATGAGGATGGTCTCGCTGTTCGTGGCTCCCGCTGTCCCCCCCCTCCCCCTCCCGCTGTTCGTGGCTCCCGCTATCCCCCCTCCCGCCCCCTCCCGCTGTTCGTGGCTCCCGCTATCCCCCCTCCCGCCCCCTCCCGCTGTTCGTGTCTGTCTGCTAGTAGGATACTTGGTGATGCTGCTGCCTTCCACCCACACTAGAGCCGCTTCCTCTGCTCTGACGCGGACACGGGCAGTCAGGTAAGTTTCTTTTTTTTAAAAATGTATTTTTTAACCCCCGCGCCAGTCCCGCCCCCCGCGCCAGTCCCATTCACCCCCCCGCGCCAGTCCCGCCCCAGTCCCATCCCCCCGGGCCAGTCCCGTCCCCCCTGCGAGTTGTAAGGAGAGAGGATCCACCGGCGGGGACGCGTCCACCACGGCGGCTCCATCCAACGACCGACCCCTGGCGACAAGATGCAGTGGGCCGCTCTCTGGCTGTGTCTCCTCCCGGGCTTCGTCCATGGCGCGCCGCTGCTGGAACCCGGTAAGCAAAATAAAACACAGACAGTAACACTAACCTACACGCCTTCTGGTGAGATGGGGCAGGCGGGGGTAGTTTCTGTCGCTGCTCATCTACCGAGCTGCCCGGCAGACTCCTTAGAGAGGCCGAGCACTCATGTGGAGTCATTTTTACAAGCGACCTTTTCCGTCAGCCCCTTTCCACACAAACGTGTATAATACATTAATCATTAATTGTCCGATTACTTTGGTACATAGGAGGCGCTTCAAGGTTTAAGACATCAAAGTGTACAAACAGATTGGAACTGGTTGAAAGAGCGCTTGTCCTCTTTCAATGCTTTAAAAACATTAGAGACACTCTTTTTTTCATGGAAACTTTTGAAGCACAGGCAGCTTTTGAAGACAACTTTTGATCAGTTACCTAGAAATACAAATGTTGGTGTTGAAAATGTCATGGTTTGGAGCATATCCGAGTTGCACTAGCGGTCCCGGTATGTATATATGCACGGGAGCTGCGCATTATCAAGGAGCTGGCTTAATTTGATCTGCTCAGGCGCAGCACATGATATTGTTGCATGGCGCTCATTTGATCCTTATTTGTTTTATTTTAATATATGCACGGGCGCTGTACAAAAGCCACAACAATTTCATCTACTCGCTTGAATGTTCCCTGATTTAAGTCAGCCTGCCGGAAAATGACTACCACCAAACACCGCACCATTATCGACTGTAGGTTGGCATAATGCACTCTAATACTCTGCTTAGTCTCTCCCACGTGCCAAAGACAGTCTTCTCTACATGACATTCACCCTCTTCATCATGGCCACTCTCGAGACATGCCTCTTGCGAGGTACGCTTCATATACCATGCCAACACTGTCAGTCTGCCGGACACCACCACCTTCACCTCCTCCCATTCTGCTCATAACTTACCCTACTTTATAGCCACTCAGCCAGACCCAACCTTAGTGTACTAAAAACAACACCCAATCTGATCCAGCCTGTCTGCAAACATATACTTTGTTATATTTGCTGGGAAGCTGGTTAATAAACCTCTGAATGTTATGATTGCTATCTACTCCACAGGATGTCTTTCTATGGTGACACATGGAGCAAGAGTGTGGGGATACTGTGATGTTGCTGATTTACAAGTTGCTGAAAATATATTTTGAAGAAGACTTTTATCTGTGCCAAACAGCCTTCCTATGTCCCTCTGCCACACAGAATTGGGATCTTTGCCAATAGAGAACCATGTTAAATTAGCACCTCTAGCGCTGTGGGTCAAACAGGAATCCTTGCTTACCCAGGCGTTAATTAATGATTGTAGGTCTTTAGACAAAGTACAGAACTTCACTTGCCTGAGGTACGTGAAGGAGCACCTCGCCTTGCTGAGGAGAGAGGATTGTTATCACAACCCACTGGTAATGTCTACTATCGCCAAAAAGCAATTGAAACAAGATGTTTTAGCTGTGTGTGCACAACGGCAGGGAAAGAGATAAGAAAGAAGCCGGTAAATGCAGAGATTCAAAGGTTTAATGCAGAGGAAGGAGTGTGTAGTGAGCTTAAGTGTGAGGAGCAGGCAGAGTGAAGGCTCGGAGGGTGCAGTGAGGGTCGGGAGGGACAGAGAGGGCTGAAGTGAGTGCGCCAGTGCAGAGGGGAGTGCTGGACGGTGAATGGGTTGCAGTGAGGGTTGTAGTGAGTTCTGGAGTGGAAGTCTGATTCTGTGAGGGATTTAGTGAGTGCTGGGGGTGAGGGTTGTAGTGAGTTCTGGAGTGGGAGTGTGTTCCAGTAAGGTATTAAGTGAGTGTTGGAGGGTGAGTGTTTTGCAGTGAGGGTTGTAGTGAGTTCTGGAGTGGAAGTCTGATTCTGTGAGGGATTTAGTGAGTGCTGGGTGCGAGGGTTGTAGTGAGTTCTGGAGTGGAAGTCTGATTCTGTGAGGGATTTAGTGAGTGCTGGGGGCGAGGGTTGTAGTGAGTTCTGGAGTGAGAGTGTGTTCCAGTGAGGTATTTAGTGAGAGTTGGGGGCGAGGGTTGTAGTGAGTTCTGGAGTGGAATTCTGTGAGGGTTTTAGCGAGTGCTGGGGGTGATGGTTGTAGTGAGTGCAATAGGTCATGCATATGCGAGCGATTAAGCTATTGGCATTGTAAATGACAAAGCCATTTATTTAACGATTAAGGTATTGGCAATGTAAATGATAATGCTATTTATTTATGATATAAAAATAAAAAATAAAAAAAAATTGTCATAAGCAATGCCAATAGCTCTACCTTTAATAATGCAGAGACCATTGCATTGTAAATGCTTGTTTAGCTCTCTGGTTCGCTAATGGGGGCCACTTTGATTTTAGCGCATGGGCCTATATTTTCTTTTAATCCCAGCCCGACACTGACTGCTGCTGCATGCAGTATCTCCGCATCCACTGAGATTTTGACGCTGTTTCCAGCAATTCTGACCTGTGAGAATATATCTCAGGAGAACGCTCCTGAAATAGGGAGGGTTGTATGATGTTACAACGCGATCAAAATGATCGCGGTGCATCACAACGCATCTTTTACAACGCAAGCCGTTGTAGGGTGCTGGATTTAGGAATAGTAAGATTTACTATTTCAACTCCAGCCTACGTACAGTAGGGAAGGAGTTGGAATAGTAAATCTGCTATTCCTATATAGTCTAGAGCGCCCTCCAGCACAAGTCGTGGTAACGACTTGCGTTGTTAAAGATGCGTCGTAATAGCACCGCAGTGTTTTGACCGCGCTGTGATGGATGTTTACCATAGGGAACAACCTCTGGATATTATTGTAGGATTACAGATTTCCATAGTAACTCCAACGTTCCATGGAGGAAAGGTTGGATCGTGATTGTCCTCTGCCTCAAAACAAGCATTGGCAAAGCCAACAGGTCTTACGTTTGTGACCAAGTGGCTTTGCCAATAGTTTTTAGCCACACTGCACAGCATCCCTAGTACTGTGCAGCAAATGATAGAAAATGCCTTTCATGAGAGCACAATATCTACACAGGAGAAGGAGAGGGAACAGAAGAGCAACACGGAGGGCACAAGTGGAGGGGAACAACACGGAGGGTGTGAGGAGGCAATGGGGAGAATCACATAGGTGAGCGCAAAAGTGGGGGGTGAGTAGAAGACTCCAGTCGCAGAAAAAAACACACAGTGCAGGTCGAGAGAAGTACACAAGCTCGACAGTTTGAAAATACATGCGCTCTCATGAATGCTTAGCAACAAAAAAAAGTAACGCATAGCAAGTGAGAAAGTGACAGTGCCACCCAATCAAAGCAACAGTAAAGAGACAATGCTCGATGGGAGGGACAACCACAAGAGTGACAAGCTGAGACTCGAATAAGAAGCGAGAGAATCCGAATGACAGAAAATAGAACCAATGGTAAGCAATAGGTGGGCTCAGAGACCCTCTGTGTACTTGTAGAGCCACATTATGCCTCGCAACAGACAGCACATGCACTGCCTAGTAGGCTCGACCTAACAATTTCACATTCAAAGAAATTCTGGACAAGCTGTAACTTTAAAACACCTCTTTTGAAGGAGGCTTGAATGAAGTATATGTGGTCTAGGTTGATTCTGATCACCAAATCAGAGAAAGTATCTAATGGGAGTGATCTTATGAAAGACATCTCGATCAGAGCCCATTTTTGTTAAGAAAAACAGATATTCAGCTAATGAAATATGACTTCATTGGGCTAAAGGACAGACAGCCAGATGACTTTGATAAGGTAGTAGCAAGGAAAATCAATTCACATGACGTACGTTTTTGGGTTTTCAAGAAAAGCGCAAAGTCAATTGGCTTACATCTACACCATAATAAGCGACTAAGTCTTGTTACAAGGTCTTTCAGGGCCTACATAAAAACCTTATATGCCAACAAAGAAAGTGGAAAAAATTTGCAATCTTCTAATAATAAATCTGCATACCTCTTCATACCACACCATACCACTGTCATTTGCAAGCTCTGTAAAACCCAAATGCTACTATTACTCAATGTATGTTACTCAGTTTGCTTACCTCAGAAAAAAAGAAGGCTGGATTTGCCTTTCTAGGGTTAAAAAACATGACCTTTGGAACACCACATTTCGTCAACACAAGTTTTCTGGTCAACGTCTCATCATGTATTCTGTGTACAGAGCCATTCTACAGAATTGTGTCGTGAACATATAGATATAGGGACCCAGCTTGACCTCCCAGTAATGATCTGAGTAAAGAGATTTTCTATCTGAAAGTAGGTCAGTGGAACCATCCCAGGTCAGTGAGGTAACCAAGGATGTTCTCTTAGCCATTGCTACTAAAGATTGTGGAAAGATCAAGCATAATCAAAGTGAATGTGAACATGCTTATCTTCAATGCTAAACAGGTCCATGTGGATGCAGCTGGCCGACAGCTCAGTCTAAACACTTCTTGACAGTAGCTGATCAATAGAATAGGATAAAACATTCTAGTCTCCAGATTATATATGTCTGATACACGTACACACTTGCTTGGTTTTTAATTTTGGGAAAGGAAGGTCCACTGCAGTTAATTTATCCCATACTCAGTTTTACCTAGGTCTGTTAATGACATGGTTAAACTAAGATTTCAACTTTAACCCCTTCCATGACGAGCTCAGCTCGTCATGAGCCACGGTTCCCGGTTAGAACGCTCACATGCGGGGCTAATTCCCCTGCTCTGCGAGCGTTCTACAGAAACTGGTGTGGCCGTGACGAGCTCAGCTCGTCATGAGCACACGACCACCGTGGCTCTTGACGAGCTGAGCTCGTCACGAGCACAGGGGCGCTGTGCACGCCCCCTCTCCCCCAGCACAGCGGGGGAATCAGCCCCGCAGGCAAGGGGTTACGAGCTGACAGGCGTGGGTGTTAAAAAAATTGTACATAACACCACAGAACAGGATAAGTGTCCCCAACTAGAGTAGAACAATCTTGGACTTACAATAAAAAGGTATCCCTCATCTGGGCATGACATGTACAACATACTTAGTCCTTTACAATATTTGTATTAGCTTTTAACTTGAAACAGTAAACAATTCATATCTTCACTGAACTGTAAGGTCACACATGAGGTGTTTTCAACAATGCTCTATCTTAGTTTTTCGATAGTATAATGTGCTCTCCTATTTCAAAACTCCAAACCTAATACATTCACATTCATAAGTGTATATAAACTAACATCTTCCCAACATTTGGGAACTGTCCAGGCACCTTCTATGATATGATGTGGATTTGAGGTTATAGATGCATTCAGTCTAGGGAAGAGACATAGTATTCTTTGTGGAGGCAAGTTACTCGACCCATGATGCACCATTTGTGAATCCCAGGTTCCTAATTATAATGTGTGAAGGTGGTGCCTTATTGCAAAGTGGTTACAAAGGAGGCACATGAATGTAATTAATATCTGATATGGACAGTTCTAAGCATGACTAATCACAGCAGCCTGTTGTCATTTGCTGTTTCGATTAAGGATTGCGTGGTTTCCAACCAGGCTAAGGTGAACACTTCCCATGTACCTCAGACTAGTGTGATCACTTCCTGTCCCCTGTCCCCTTTGTAATGACAGTCTCCTTTAGGCCAAAATGGGCAAAATGAAAAGATGTCTAACTTCCAATTGTTATAAGCCATATTGGAACTGACGATGTGCACTGAGCTCTACAGTAGCTCACTGATGATATCTCACCACTCCATATCATGCAGTGTCTAATAGCTGTGGTAGACCCTTGCGGATACTCTTATGATCTGAACAGCCATGAGGAACATAACGGGGTGTGTCTATTAAGAACTGCTGATGTTAAGGCCTACAAAATAATATAGACCACTTGACCATAAACACATATTACTTGTTAAAATCATGAGTCCAAGGATTAACTTGTGCTTCCATAGGTGATTTGGTTTTATGCTTGACAGAGATGTTTTAACATAACCTACCCTGACCTGCCACTGAAATGTTGACATTTTAAATGGGAAAATACTCCTCATTCCTTTAGTATCCAATTTAGCCCTTTCAGGTGAAGGCAAATTAAAATGGCAAATAACATAAAAAATTCAGTCCAAAGCCCATTATGTTTGAACATACGGTAATAACTGCTGCATTCAGTTCTCCATTCTTGGAATAGTCCATATCGAAAGGCTAATGTAACTGTTGCAAATAACGTCCTTGATGTGGGGAATCGAAATAGGGAAACTCTGAGCATTTAGATGTATGGCTCTGTTTTAACCCTGGGTGGTAAACTCCGCTCCGCTCGCTGAGTTTGCAGAGTTTTCCGCACTTCGCCTTCGTTAACATCAAGTTGGCAACCGTGAGCGACGAAAATCAACCTCCTGACGAGATTTTTCCTCGTTTGCAATCACCAACATCAAGTTGCGAGCGCGTGCGTGGCAAATCAACAGCCCGGGGAGATTTTTCAACGCGGGGGGAAGGCCAGGTTTCTCATTGCGAGTGGGCTCGTATGCTCGCGACAGCTCGCGTTGAGAAACTGCCTGTTTGCGTTGAGAAAGCTGCCGCTAAAGTAAAAATCTTCTCGAGCGGCAGAAAAGGAAAGCAGGGACCGCTTGCGATGTGAATGGTGCCGTTTGTAATGATTGCAGAGTGCGGACAAGCATCCGGCACTGTGCAATCAACGTGAACAGCATTTTTCTATTGTACCCCACTGCTTGCGGAGCTCCGCGTGGTGCAGTGGAGCTTTTTTTGCACTTCGCGGAGTTCCGCGTAGTGCAAATCTGCGAACTCCGCCCAGGGTTACTCTGATTAGTATATCTGTTCCTTGTTATCAGATTTACTCAGATCTGTGTTTGGATCCACTTTTCATGGCATGGTGTTGACACTTTTCGACCTCTGCAGGCAAAGTTTAAGTTATGGAGGTCTTCCTCAGGACGGTATCATTGATTGGATGCTGAGGGTGGGCATGATTTATCTATGTTTCGCATGGTATCTTAGGTTGTGCTTCGAGGAGAGACGATTATGTCATTAATTCTGGCGGCAATTATCTAATTGCCAGCAACTTCTTGGGAATGCTGAACATTTCTTTTGGCTCTGTGCATTATGTTCCTTTCCTGACTCTTCTGCATGGAGGCTGAGCAGTGCCTCATTTGCACTGGCGTTCAAGACCCAATTTACTTCTTTCTTGTGGTGCTCAGGGACTCATTTCTTTATGACTGTCACTGTCTTAAAGAACACAGAAAGGTGATACTGGAGGCTGAGACTGCCGCTTAGTCACAGGACCCCTGTCCCATGACGGTCTTAAAGAAATAGTATTTGAGTTTGTATTGTAGCCATCACTTCACTTTAAGTATGTTTTATTTGAATATCACAGTTTTTTTTGTTAAATATATGTTAATGTGTTATAACCAATCCTAACCCTATTTTTGCTTTATCTATGTATTTTTTCAGTGAATTTCTGGGTGTTTGATGATACTACATCCAACTTCTAATAAAGAATAACTTACCCCTTTGACCACGGCTCGGGCCTGATACCAAACCGCTGCAGGTAACCTACTCTACTGCGCTTGGCATAAGGGTGATTGAAGGGCGGGTTGGCAGCAGGACTTGCCCTGCTTCTAGCCTTGATCTGTGACAGATTTGGTGGTAAACATCATTCCATCTGAACTCAAACATTTTTTCTCTACCTTCTTGTGACTTTTGTCACAACAGGTAATCAATGGTGTTACCTCCTTTTTGTTTGTCCACAGCTGGAAACCCTCTGATAATATGGTGGTTATCGATTTCTGAATTGTATTTAAACACTAGATGGTCAGGATTTCTTTGCCAACAGAAATCAGCATTTTGAATCCCAAATTATTTGTAGAGTTCTGGATAGAAACAAAATTAGAAGTAAGAGAAATTTGACCCTAAGATACAAAGTAGGTGAAATGTTCTGCAAAATCATAGATTAGTCTTGTTAAGATTTACTAATTAATTTACACCCCCGGATGTGTGATCAAATTTATGTGGTGGACCAGAGGTTGTATGAATTTATTTTGTAAGGGTTTTAGAGGTGTTCTGAAAACTGTGGGAATAAAGAATGGTTATGTTTAGAATTCAAATGGAAATTTAATTAGTACCAATTCACCATCATTTAACACATGTGCATGTTGAGAAATGAGGTGCAGTGTCTGATCATCCTGCAAGGCCTGCACTTTGCCCTGTAAGACTTTAAATTAATCAACTGATGCAAGAATCTAGTCCAGGAGGTAAGTCTGAGCTTGTCAGCAATCAATAGATTCCTTAGTGGATCAAGTACAGCTTAAGTATAGAGGTAGGACTTGTAAAAATCTGCAGAGCAGCCAGAGGCTTCACCAGACAAAATGAGGCTTCAAGGGCAGAGATCTTCTAATAAGAATATATCCTTGGATGCAAAGTAAAGTCTGCGTGTGCAGCGTGTAGAGTGCAAGCACTTTTCCATTCCCAAAAAGCACATGCAGCAAGCCAAGAAGTGATGCCCTGAACTTGGAGGAATTTGACTTAGACTGTGCGTATGGATCATGGACTGACCACCGTACTGTTCTTTTATTATTAAATATATATATATCCTTGCCCTGATGAAGTCTTTTGGCATAAAAACCTGACGAAACACGTGTTGGCAAGATCTTTTGGCTATCCTTTGTCTGAAGAACTTCCAAATTAAGAACTGTGGCAAGAACCTTTTGATTACCCTGCGGTTGGAGTATATCCAATTAAGAACTGTTTACTCAGAAGAAATTATGAAAATGGAAAAATAAAGGTAAGAAAAAAACGTAATACCACTGAAGAGAGTTTGTTATTGATATGTACACTGATTTTGTGCAAGCGTTGCTCAGGTTTGAAATTGTGATTGTGCTTTAGGGTAGACCTTGTCTATCTCTCTTACAACTGCTGACAGTGGTTTTATTCCTACCTTGTAGCATTTGCTTGCCCTAAATATTGAGAGAAACTGTACACTATTTTGCGCATTTATACCCTACTACCAATCATTGTTTACATTTTTCAGCAAGCCAAGATGGCAAATGGGCCTCACATGTTCAGAACAATCAATCAATCAATCAATCAGGACATTTATATAGCGCACTACTCACCCATAGGGTCTCAAGGCACTAGGAGGGGGGGTGCCGTTACTGCTCGAACAGCCAGGTCTTGAGCTTCTTCCTGAAGGCGAGGTGGTCTTGGGTCAGGCGCAGGTCGGCCGGGAGGGAGTTCCAGGTCTTGGCGGCTAGGTAGGAGAAGGACCTTCCTCCTGTTGTCGCTCTTCGGATGCGCGGGACATCGGCGAGGGCGTGGCTGGTTGATCTGAGGTGGCGCTTGGGATTGTAGAAGTTGATTCGGTTGTTGAGGTAGCTCGGGCCTTGGTCGTGTAGGGCTTTGTGTGCGTGGGTGAGGAGACGGAAGGTGATTCTTTTCTTGACGGGGAGCCAGTGCAGGTCTCTCAGATGTCCGGAGATGTGGCTGTTTCGTGGGAGATCGAGGATGAGTCTGGCTGAGGCGTTCTGTATCCGCTGGAGTCTCTTCTGGAGCTTGGCGGTGGTTCCGGCGTAGAGGGCGTTGCCGTAGTCCAGTCGGCTGGTGACGAGGGCCTGGGTGACGGTCTTCCTGGTCTCGGTGGGGATCCACCAGAAGATCTTCCGTAGCATGCGTAGGATGTTGAAGCATGATGAGGAGACGGCGTTGACTTGTCTGGTCATGGAGAGGGAGGAGTCCAGGATGAAGCCCAGGTTGCGTGCGTGGTCTGTTGGTTTGGGTGCGGTGCCCAGGGTGGGGGGCCACCAGGAGTCGTCCCAGGCGGAGGGCGAGGAGCCCAGGATGAGGACCTCCGTCTTGTCTGAGTTCAGTTTCAGGCGGCTGGTCGTCATCCACTCGGCTACATTTCTCATCCCTTCGTGCAGGTTGGTTCTGGCGGCGGCGGGGTCGTTGGTCAGGGAGAGGATCAGCTGGGTGTCGTCGGCGTAGGAGATTATGTTGAGGTTGTGTTTGCGTGCGATGGCCGCGAGGGGGCTCATGTAGGCGTTGAAGAGGGTGGGGCTCAGCGAGGATCCTTGGGGGACGCCGCAGATGACTTCGGTGGCCTCTGACTTGTACGGTGGTAGGCGGACTCTCTGTGTTCTTCCTTCTAGGAAGGAGGTGATCCATTCCAGTGCCTTCTCCTGGATTCCGATGTTGCCGAGGCGCTGTACTAGGGTGCGGTGGCAGACAGTGTCGAACGCCGCGGAGAGGTCTAGGAGGATGAGGGCCGCTGTTTCTCCATTGTCCATCAGGGTTCGGATGTCATCGGTGGCAGCGATGAGGGCGGTCTCGGTGCTGTGGTTGGCTCGGAAGCCAGACTGTGATGGGTCGAGGGATCCATTCGTCTCGAGGAAGGCGGCCAGCTGTTTGTTGACGGTCTTTTCGATGACTTTGGCCGGGAACGGGAGGAGCGAGATGGGACGGTAGTTCTTGAGTTCGGTGGGGTCTGCTGTGGGTTTCTTGAGTAGAGCGCTGAGTTCCGCGTGCTTCCAGCTCTCCGGGAAGGTGGCGGTGTCGAAGGAGGTGTTGATGATGTCCCGCAGGTGGGGTGCGATGACCACGTCGGCCTTGTTGAAGACGTGATGAGGGCAGGGGTCGGTTGGAGATCCGGAGTGGATGGAGTTCATAGTGCGGATGGTGTCTTCGGTGCTGATCGGGGTCCAGGCGCGGAGGGTGGTGGTGGGTGGCGTTGCTGTGGTCGTGGCGTGCGTCGGTTGGGTGCTGAAACTGTTGTGTATGTCCGCGATCTTGTTGTGGAAGAATGAGGCGAGGGAGTTGCAGAGGTCTTGCGACGGGGTGATGTCGTTGTTTCCGGCGTTGGGGTTGGAGAGCTCCTTTACGATGTTGAAGAGTTCCTTGCAATTGTGTGCGTTGTTGTCTAGCCGGTCCTTGTAGGCATTTTTCTTGGTGGCGCGGATCAGTTGGTGGTGTTTCCGGGTGGCGAGCTTGAGGTTGGCCATGTTGTCCATTGTTGGTTCCCTTCTCCACACTTTCTCGAGGGCTTGGCAGTTCTTCTTGGAGCTCTTGAGTTCGTCGGTGAACCATGGGGCTTTTCTGCTGCCGGGTCTGCTGGGCGGGGTCCTCAGAGGGGCGAGTTCGTCCGCGCAGTTGCTGATCCACTTCGTGAAGTTGTCGGCGGCCTGGCTGGGGTTCGTTGAGCCGGCGGGAGGGTGCTGGCTCAGGGAGGTGGAGAGCTGGTCGGCTGTGATCTTGTTCCAGCTTCTTCGGGCAGCCTGTTGCTGGTGGTGGTGGATCGTCGTTCTTTTGAAGGTGAAGTGGACGCAGCTGTGGTCCGTCCAGTGGAGTCCTGTGGCGTGGCTGAAGGCGATGTCTTTGCTGGATGAGAAGACGGCGTCGAGTGTGTGTCCGGCGAGGTGGGTGGGGGTGGATACCAGCTGCTTGAGTCCGAGGTTGGCGAGGTTGTCGAGCAGGGTGCTGGTGTTGCGGTCGCTGTTGTTCTCCAGGTGAAAGTTGAGGTCTCCCAGGAGGATGTAGTCGGCGGAGGGGAGGGCATGCGGGCTAATGAAGTCGGCAATGTCTTCGCTGAATCGTGTGCGTGGTCCCGGGGGTCGGTAGATCAGGGTGCCTCTGAGGGTTGTTCTGGGGTCCGTGTGGATCTGGAAGTGCAGGTGTTCGGCGGTGGTTAGGGTGTCGTCGGTGTTGGTCGTGATGCGGATGGTGTCTCTGTGGACGATGGCGATGCCTCCTCCCGTCTGGTTGGCGGTGCGGTCCCTCCGGGTGATCTTGTAGCCCTCTGGGATGGCGATGGCGATGTCGGGCGCTGAGGAGGCGTTCATCCAGGTCTCAGTGAGGAAGGCGACGTCAGGGGCTGTGGTGTCGAGGAGGTTCCAGAGTTCGATGGCGTGTCTGTGGACGGAGCGGGTGTTGAGCAGGATGCACTTGAGGTGGTTGCTGCTGGTGTTCGTCTTGGCGGGTGTTGGTGCGGGGTAGGTCTGGATGCAGGTGAACTTGCAGGCGTGGCAGCTGAAGGGTCCGTGGGTGTGCTTCGGGGTGGCTCGGTGACATCCCGGGATGCCGCCGGTATTGAGTGCGAGGAGGTCGGCGGCATTGTAGGTTCTTCGGGTCGGCTTCCGTCGGTGGGGGCCAGGGGTCCTGGCGCTGGGCGCGGTCCGGTCGCGGACGGGCGCAGACGGGCTTACCTTTGGCGCGCCTTCGGCGCACAATCGGCGCGCCCGCTGCGCGTTCGCACGGTCGCCATATATGGCGAAGTGCGCGGGTGGGCGGAGCAGCTGGGAGGCGGGAGCGGGGAGGGTACAGAAAGAAAAGGGGCGAGTCAGTGGTGGAGGCGGGAAGCGGGAGGGATGAGACGGCGGCAGAAACTAGGCTAAACAGGCAGAAAATGGGGGACAAAAGTGCTAAATAGACAACAAAACTAATCAGATACACAGTACAGTCAGAAACAGTGATACAGCGCAAGCAGCGAGCACAGACCACGCCGCTCGATGTTAGGGGGCGTGGTCACGCGGCGGAGCCGGGGCAGCGAGGCAGAAGGCGGGGAAGCACTGCAGCAGCTGGTGGCCGTGCGGCGCGGGGGTGTCCCAGGACTGGGTCACACTCACCTGCGTCGCACGGTCGCCATATATGGCCAAGTGCGCGGGTGGGCGGAGCAGCTGGGAGGCGGGAGCGGGGAGGGTACAGAAAGAAAAGGGGCGGGGTCAGTGGTGGAGGCGGGAAGCGGGAGGGATGAGACGGCGGCAGAAACTAGGCTAAACAGGCAGAAATTGGGGGACAAAAGTGCTAAATAGACAACAAAACTAATCAGATACACAGTACAGTCAGAAACAGTGATACAGCGCAAGCAGCGAGCACAGACCACGCCGCTCGATGTTAGGGGGCGTGGTCACGCGGCGGAGCCGGGGCAGCGAGGCAGAAGGTGGGGAAGCACTGCAGCAGCTGGTGGCCGTGCGGCGCGGGGGTGTCCCAGGACTGGGTCACCCCCATAGAGGTTGTAACTTAAGAGACTATAATAGAGTGAAGCTACTGTGATGAGTGACACCAGCCTTTGCTTTAATGATTTGAGCTAGCGTTTCTGGGTCCACATCTTTGTACCTCTTCTCTTACTTACTTTCTATCGTGGTCCTCCAAAAGATCTTTTCTTTGTCAAACTGATGGGAAAGAGAGTTAGCATTCCACATCCAATTTACTCAATAATTAACAATGCAACCCATTTGGCTACACAGTGAGGACCAGGAATCGGTACCCAAGTTTAAGAATGTTTATTACAAATTAGTAATCAGGTTCAAATAGATCACTCTTAAGACTGACCATGTTATACAGATACAAAATGACAACCGGTAAGCCTAGCCACCTGAAGAAATTGAGGCAGACCAGAATTAAATAGACAAGCAACTCTGTAGCTGCAATACAGAACAATACTTTTAAAATCTGGTGCTCAGAAAGCAATCTCAATTGGTATTTTCTACACATTAGTAATCTAAGGGGCATATTATCAAGACAGTCGATAAAATTATCACCGCTTTATCGGCAGAAAACTGCTGATAAAGCGGCGATAATGGGCTTGATAGTATGCTCTATGGAATGCCAATCGAAGCCCATGTTAGATGTCTTCACATCTAACATGGGCTTCGATTGGAATTCCATAGAGCATATTATTAAGCCCATTATCGCCACTTTATCGGCAGTTTTCTGCCGATAAAGCGGCGATAATTGTATCGCCTGTCTTGATAATATGCGCCCAAGTCTTCCAAGCACAGTCCAAAGCACAGTAACAGTTCAAGTCTCTAAAGAGTTCAGTAATCAAAGAGCTCCATGTAAGAAATAGGGAGAAGGCATAGGAATGCAAGTAAGATAAGCATTAGCATCTCGGAAGCTTGGTCAAGAGTCTCCAGCAAGCCAGAAATAAGTGTCAGCCTAAGCCACATTTATGGCAGAAGTCAGAGGGAGCATAGAAGTTTACATTTCTCAAAGTTCATTCAAGGGGCAATTGGGAATGATGAAAGGGTCAGTAAAGAGCCCAAGGAAGGTTCTGCATAGAGTCTGAAGAAACGGGATCAGTAGAGAAGTCCGCACAAAAGTCCTCAAAGATAGTCCAAAGCAATCTCTTCCTGAAGCGATCTGCCTTTATCAGCCAAGATGATTGGTAAATTATATACAAAAGTTCGTAGGTGACACCCCTTTGGTCACGTCATCGACAAATGTCCATTGACTCGGTTCAATTTATTGACTCTGTTTCTTTCTCCACGTTGCAGACTGCAACATCCAGGCAATATACAATTCAATATCATTCGTCCCACAGTAGTCTTTGACACATGTGAGAATAGCTGAGAATTAATCATTTGGTCAATAAAGGTTATGCAGATGGTATAGCACACATTTAGGAAAGTCAGGTTTCTTCATCAATTAAAGTACATTAGTTTTACGCAAGGATTTGATTTGATTTGATTGATTTGATTTGATTTGTCAATTTCTAAAGCGCACGAATGCCCGAAGGCGTCTTGGCGCTATGACTTGTCCGTATTCCTAGGCAGGCCTGGAGTTAGTGCAGTTCTTGAAGTTTATGCCATGCAAAGCCAAGTTTTGATTTTCTTTCTAAATAACTCCAACGTTGGGCTGTTTTTTATATCTAGTGGCAGTTGATTCCATGTTCGCGCTGCGTACACGAGGAAACTTCTTCCTCCCCAGTTTGATCGTTTAAACTTGGGTACTGCTATCAGTTTTTGTTGTCCAGATCTAAGTAGTCTAGATGGTTCGTATTGTTTCAAGTGTGTTTTCAGGAAGAGGGGTCCTTTGCCCTGCAGGGCCTTGTAAGTCAGGCATAGTGATTTGAATTTGACTCTTTTGGCTACTGGTAGCCAATGGAGTGACTCTAATTTATGGCTGATGGGCTGAAACTTTGGAATTTCCAGTATTAATCGTGCTGCTGCGTTCTGAAGTCGCTGCATTTTTTCAAGAATTTTTATTCTGGCTCCTGCATACAATGCATTTCCGTAATCCAGTCGAGACAGTGCGAGAGCTGTCACTACCGTTTTACGTGTATCTTGGGGCAGATATGGGAGTATCTTTCTTATCATTTTTAGTATCAGCCAGAAAGACGAGGCTAGCTTGTTTACTTGTGCTTCATATGCAAATTTGGTGTCTATCATGAATCCTAAATTTTTTACCTTCTCTGAGGGTTCTGGTCTTGTTCCCAGTTCATGAGACCACCAGTCTGGGGACCAGATGTCAGCATTACCTCCCAGAATCATTACCTCACTCTTTTCTCCATTGAGTTTGAGGCAATTTTGTTGCATCCAATGACTAACTCTTAGCATGCATTGTTGGAATTTTTCTGCTGTTACTTCTTTGTCTTTGCTTATCGAGATGACGATTTGTGTATCGTCTGCGTAGGAGATTGGCGTGAAGCCATTCTCCCTTATGACTTCAGCAAGGGGAGCCACATATAAGTTAAAGAGCGTTGGGCTCAGCGAAGAGCCCTGTGGGACACCGCATGGTACCTCGAAGGAATCTGATTTTGCTTCTCCTAATTCCACTGTGAATTTTCTGTCCTTTAGATATGATGCGATGAGATTGCATGCATGATCGCTTGCTCTGGCTTCTCTAATGCGTTTAATTAGTATCTCGTGGCTGACCATATCGAAGGCCGCCGAGAGATCTAATAGCACCAAGGCGGCCTTCTCCCCGTTGTCTAGTATTTTTCTAAGTTCTTCAGCTGCTGTAAGGAGGGCTGTCTCCGTTCCGTGCCCTTCACGGAATCCGAATTGGGAATGGTCAAGCCAATTATTGTCCAGTAGGTACCGTGAAAATTGTTTGTTCAGCAGTTTCTCCAGTACTTTTGCAGCGAAAGGGATCCTAGCTATGGGTCTATAGTTGCTAGGAACCTCACGGTCCAAATTGGGTTTTTTCAGGAGTGGTCGGATAGAAATAGTTTTCCAATCGTTTGGAAATATATTGGTGTTCAGAATTACTTCGAACAGTTTTTGTAGTACTGGTCCTATTTGTTCTGAACAGGTTTGCATCACCTTCGGTGGACAAGGGTCTAAGGGACTGCCCGAGTTTGTTGTCATTATTTCTTTGCTAATTTGTTCCACTGTAGGTAGAGACCAGTGAAAAGAAGGGGTACAAATTGGTTGATTATTTGGTTTTGTATTTTTGGAGGGGTTTTGAATTATGTGGTCTATCTGATTATTTTTAAATAGTTCATATACTGATGACACTTTGCTTACGAAGAAATGACCTAATGTGTTGCAGAATTCGGATGAAATATCCTCGGGGTTATTATTTTCGATTTTAGCAAGTTTTTTGACTACTGCAAACAGGTCTTTACTCGAGTTCTTGGATGCATTTATTTTGTGTACAAAGAATTTGCTTTTTTCTGTGATTGTCATATTTTTGTAAGTGGCCAGTTCATTTTTGTAATCTTTCTTTAATTTGGGGTCATATTGCATTCTCCACTTTTTCTCTGCTCTTCTGCAGGTCTGTTTTTGTGTTTTTAGAGCGTCAGAGTACCAGGGTTGCGAAGGTGACTTCCTTTTGAAGGTCACTCTTTTCTGTGGTACAGAGCTCTGAATTGCTGTTTTTAGCCAGTCATTGAATTGCGTACAGGCTATATTGCAGTCACTACCTAGAGTTGGAGATGAGGAGTTTAGTGCCTCTGCTAACATTTGGGGGTCGACTTTTGACCAATCAGGGTAAGTGGCTTTCTTTTGACTTTCGATTGGTTTTCCCAGGTCTTCTATAATTTCTAGTTGGAAAGATACCAATTTATGATCTGTCCAGGCAATTGAGTGGACTTCTACCTTTGTTAATTTTTGGCATGATGTAAAAATACCATCAAGTGTATGTCCTGTTACATGTGTGTCTAGATGGACTTTTTGATCTAGATCGAAATTAGCCATTGCATCTATAAAGGTGTTAACCTTGGGGTCTATGGTTTTCTCCAGATGTAGGTTGAAATCTCCCAAAATTGTGTAGTCTGGGTTCATTATGCATGATTCTAGGAATGGGCTTAGTGATTCGATGAGCGTTTTTTTTGCATTTGGTGGTCTATATATTAGTAGTCCATTGAAGGTGTAGTTGTTGGTAATCATGATTTGAAATGTCATGGTTTCACAATCAGGGTGACTACCTTTTTCAGAGCTCTTGATCCTGAGACTTTCTTTGGCTATAATCGCTAGGATGGTTTGCTTATTATTAATCAAGTTTCATTAAAGCATTTAAATCAGCATGGTTTAAAATATTCTCATGAGTAAATTCTCTAATTTGATAATAAAAGCACTCTTTATAATAATGTTGAGAGTAACTTTTCTTAGGAATCATTGAACTAAGTAAGAGACGTGTGCAAAGTGCACATTCATGTCACCTCTCTGTGGACACTTTCCATCATATTTTGTCATAGTTTGTGATGTGTATAGAGTGAACAGCTTTGCTCTGCACCAGTTACATTGCATCAAACAGTGTTTATTCAATGCATCGACAGTGGTAACACCAAGTTTATGAAGATAGGACCAAGCAGAAAAACAAAAGTGTTGGGGTTGGCATGTAATGCATGGAATTTGGAATGTCGGGGGTCGGTAATTCCGGGACGATTGTTGGGATGCAGTTGGTGTTTCTGGCTGGGCGGTGGGATGTACTGGTGGTGTTATACGGTACAACTTGAAGAAATAAATTGTCTGCTGTCACTCGACGATAAACTCCTCTTTTTATTGGCGATGAGCGGAAGCCCTTCTCCTCACCAGTTTCCCATGTTGCAGTCGCACTCTCATTGCTTTTATCAGAGGAGTGTAGTATATCACTTTAAGATCTGTGTAATTATATCACTTTAAGATCTCTGTATTGAGTATGTTCAAGAATTGTTTATATGTGTATGTGCATTCTTAGAGAGCTGTTATTAGAGAAGCTCTGTGTCTTGATAGCTGTATGACATTCCTCTGTGCTGGGGTTTTTAATAAATAACCTAACTACAAGGATCTACTGGTGTACTTTTCATTGCTACAAGGAGCTGCTCCTGTGCTCATGTGCGACAAATGTCTTAGAAGCCGTCACCGATGTTAGCATCAATGGCATAGAGCCATGCGCGACTGTTCCTGGTGCCGCTCACCACCATCAGTCTTGAGGTAGGCCTTGACATGCCAACCCCAATAGTAGCATCCCTGGCTTCCATATTTACTATGGCCATCATTTCAAGGACTGTAGAGAATTTCGATGCATACTGCAAGGAATCGTTGAGTCACGTAAAACAAGCACTTCTAAGGTGGTGAATGACACACAGGCCAAAGAAGGGCAGAAAGAAGTACACCCCTCCAGAGAGTAAACAAAACAAAAATGGTTACATTAGAGTATGATTTAGATGCGGAAGTCACAGTCATGTGGCTTTGGCAAAGAACTGCCCGGCATTATTTGTCTCATGTTATAAGTGTAATCATCAGGGTCTTTTTGAGAGAGTCTGCAGAAACACATGCAAAACCATGATATCTCATGTGGAGTGATGATAATGATGTGATTCTGACAATCACTGCATGTGATATGGATGTTTGTGTTGCTGGTAGTAAATTGATAGAGGCAAATGGGGAGGTGGGTGAATTGAAACTTCCATGCAGGGAACCACCATTATGCAATGTGATGGTAAATGGTGTAATTGTGTGCCAATGGCGGATTTAGGGTCACCTTTCATGTTAATTGTCCCTGATGTCTTCTCGTAGTACAAATCTCAAGAACTTAACCATCCAAGGTTAAGATGTGTGCTTATGATGAGAAAAGGATTGAAGTTGATGGTCAATTTGATGGCCTGTTAGAATTTGAAGGAAAAGTAGCAAGTGGGGTGGTGTTTGTGGCAAAGAAGGGTTCAAATCTATTGAGGCGGCATGATCAAGGAGAGTTGAACATAATCCTGGACCCTAATAATCCAGATGGGGATATTGAGTTCGAAATTGATGCCGATGTGCGTGAATGTATCTTCTGCCAGTGTCTGGGGTGAAAAAGATATCAAAGTATTTACTAAGCGGTTAGGGAAACTGAAAGGGTTCAAGCACAAAATCATATTGAAAACTGGTTCTATAAATGTAGAGCACAAGGTGCGCAGTATACCTTTATCGTTGTGAAACAATTTGCACACAGAACTAAATAAACTACAATTTGGATGTTATCAAGCCCATTCAGAGCTGGGAATGGTGGGCACCAGTAGTCTTAGTGCTTCAGAGTGACAATACTTTGCATCTATGAGTCAATTTGAGGGACCTTAACCAGAATATTTAGGTGGACAAGGAAACCTCTTCCCAACATCAGTGAAATGTTGAGTACTTTGGAAGGAGTGACAATATTTCCCACCCTATACATGTCTGCAGTATACCACGAGGTAGTTTGGTGAGAGGAATCCTGGCACTTGACCTCATCCATAGCTCTTGAAGTTGAGTTCCAATTCAAACACATGCCCTTTGGACTTGCATCTGCTTCTTCTATTTTCAACAGGCTCACATAGAAGATATTCAAAAATTGTTAGGGTGACTGATTTGTTTTTGTTTAAATATCTTTATTTTTATTTTCTGTTTTTGACATTACTATCATCACAATTCTATACACAATACTCAGATGGTAAAGACAAAAATATAGAACACATATATAGAATGGCATTTTCCAGTGCAACAACATAAAAGTGACATTAGTGTGCTATTCTCAATTACAGATTTGTGCATCTTGCGAGTATGTGTCCTGGGGTCACTGCGTGCCCTTGCTCACATTTTTGCTACATCATGTATTATATATTACAATCAACACTGTGCGCTTCTTACTTATGACATTTCCCGGCTGGACTGTTATGGCAGGACCTTATTGTTATACATTGTGAGGGTGTCTGATGTCAGCGAAAATCATAAATAGCACAATGTTCAGTTGGACAAGGTTTTATGTATATTACAATAGAAGAGAGTAACTTTGAGGGAGGACAAGAGCAAGTTCAAGCAGCCCAGTGTAGACTACCTAGGTCATCATATATCCAAAGATGACATCAGTCCCAAAATAAAACTGCTCAAGGTCATAAAGAAAGCTCCTATTCCCTGTAATAAAGACCAATTGAGATCCTTTGTGGGGGTGGCTGAGGAGTACTCGAACTTTTCTCCCTATATTGCAGACAAAACCTGTCTCCTTAGGGACTTGTTGAAGAAAGGAGTTTTGTTTGTTTGGAGTGATGAGTATGGTACAACATTATATCATCTGGTCCTTTGAAATTATTTGACACAAGAGACAGTAGCATCATAGTTACTGAAGCTAGCTACTTTTGGTTGCATGCCGTTCTCATGCATAAAATAGTGATGTGAGAGAGGAAGTAGTAGAATCTGCTACCAGAGCACCTAGGAGTGTAGAACATACATACTCAACCATTGAGAAGAAAGATTTGGCACTTTGGCGAGGAGCTCAGCATTTCCACACATATGTATGGGGATCCTTTCTTCATATGAATGGATCTTAAACCATTAATTAAGCTGTTTAATACTAATGGTTAGTTTCTTAGGTTTCAGCAGCTTTCTGCAACGCACGCGGAACTCCGTTTCCGCGTTACACGCAGCCGAGCGTTTCTGGGTGCTTGGCGGGCGTTACTGCCCGGCTAGCTGCTTGGGGAGAACGCGAGGCCGAGCAGGATGGCCCCATGGAGAGCTGCACCAAAGGAAGAAGCTACTGGTGTGAAAGGGGTTTTGGTTCCCAAGAAACGGCCTGCTGTAAAGGAACGGCTGTCACCCCACTTCAGGACAACGCGGAGAAGGCTGTGAGCAGGAAAGGGACTCCTGATATGGACCGACATCTGCCAGATGGGGGTGCATGGAAAAAGACCCCACTGTTCCTGGGATGTTTGCCGGTAAACCGGTAAGCGGGAAACAGTGTAAACAGTCTAATCCATTGTTGGAGAGAATCCCTAGCACAGGCACTGGCTCCGGGACTGTATCTGCCACTGCTATTAGTAAAAAATACAACATTGTAGCTCCTCCAGACGAGTTGGTGACACAGGAACCCCGAGGTATTAGTGACTGACAGTGTGCATGACACCCCAGATGTTTCAGATGTTCAAACAGCGGGTTTAGATGCAGCACCTATCAGCAGAGAACAGTAGGGGGGGCAGGTGTAATGACAATTCTCAGCGCGTGATTTGGCGATCCTCAAGAGATAGGAGATATGGTGCCAGGTATTCCTGACAGGGACAACTTGTTTTCGCTGGCAGAAGAGTCAGATCTGAATAACGTCAGTGACCCCAATAATATGGATATAGACGCCTCAGGGGATGATAGCGATAGCCCCCCACGACTGCAGATACACTAAGGCAGGCGCTTACTGACCTAGAAAGAAACACCATGCGGGCTCTTGGCATGGAAGTTCTCACTCTGACACCAATGAACATCTTCTATGGGACTATTCTACCACCAATCTGGAGGTGGAGGGGGGTCAGGGCCAGGATTTCAGGAAGAAAATCTCAGTGCCTCGGGTATAAAAATGGAGCCTGTTCCCTCAATCAGTTTAATATACTCAACTCTTAAGGCAATGCAAACTGAGGCTTGACAGGAGCATAAAAGGGCACAATTGGCGACTAGAAAAATCCAGGGCTCTATCCGCAAGACAACTAAAGCCAGCTCAGAGGTGGTAGCAAGAACGACTGCCCTAGAAGAGCGCGTAGTAGGTTTGGGGGCTGGCTTGGAAAGCACTGAGCAAAAATATATCTGCTAACGATGCAAGAGGTAATGTACATCGTAATACATAGAAACCTCGCTAACACACCTTTTTAATAGTGCCAGCTAGGAGGATCATTGAAGATTTTTTTGTACCTCACTAGCCAGGCACTTTTTAACAATCACTTTATATCACTACAAACCTCACTACTCACCTACACTGTACGTACCCCTACACACACCACGCATAGTCTGATAAAAAGTGCTTCCGCGTAGACGTAGGTCGTAGCACGCCGCATCCCGTAGAGGGGTGCGAAGACCCCAATGATGAAGCATGAGACAAAGGGGCCTGTTGGTGTGTGAGGGGTATTTTAAGAACACCTTGTGCTCCCCACCACTGTAGGGATCACACTTACCCATTAGTGGATTTCTTTTGTTTATGAAGACTTGACTAGGGAGAACAAATCCACCGTTTTTCTCTCTCTGCCCTTTTTGTTATTGTTTCTGACTCAAGAAGATACACATGTCTCTAGGAGCCCTACTTAATTTCTCTTCCTGCTGCTGACGACACTGGTGACAATAGGGAGAAAAGTCTGTGCCAGGAGTAACAAAAGGCAAGCATGGTATTGGGCCATTGCCCCTTACTTTGATGTTCATGCAAAGGATTGGGGATGGTGAGCCTAGGGCCATATGACTAGGGCAGCAGAATCACTGTTCCCATACCCAAGCCATGGGCAGCCCAGAGAATCTACTGTACTGGCTACCTTTTTTCTACACAAACAGTTTCTGCATCAATACTAGGAGAACAATATTAACACCTTGTCCCACAGGCCACAACATCTCAGTGCATCACTCAGCATTTCTCTTATATGGGATTTCATCTTTAGGAACCACAGAACTAATGTTGTCCATGCAGGCAGCGGGAGTTGTCTCCCTATACAAGGGGGAATTTGCAGTACTAGTTTTGTCTGGGACATGAATAATATGGTGGTTATTGACAGGAAAGATGGAGGTGAACAGGGCATTTCTATGCCACTGAATCCTCATGCAATGGCCTTGTAGCTGTGACCCAGCTCCTCAAGTCCCAGGAAAGGCCCCCACCACTTCCACTGAGCCTCGTTGCCAGGGCCCAGTGTTGCAAAGTCCAGGGAAGGGGGCCCACTTCCCTAGGCCTTACTGCACTAGACCATAACTGTAGGCTCAGTTGTAAGGTGCCTAATGTATCTATAATATGGGTTAATTTAATTGTCCAGTCAGTGAAGGGAAGGCAATGTACCTTGGTAGCACCGGAACCAATGGCACCATTGCTATCCAGCTGGCCTCTCTCCCCTGTGGCTAGCAGCTATGGTGCTGAATGGAGAGGACCAGGGAAGGAGGCACCCACCCCTGGCCTTACAGCACTGGACCATGGCATAGCGACACAGGGGCCTAGATGTGTTAGGTGCCCAGTACACCAAAGTTATAGCTGTATTTTCCTCTCCAGCCAGTTAATGAGGGCAATTCGCCTGGCTTGTACCAGGGCCAAAGACCTCATTGCTAAGCTTCTGAACAATTTTCTATGGACCACGCAGCCATGATCCAGATCAGTGAGGCCAAGAAGAAGGTCCCACTCCCCTGCATCTCACAGCTATGATTCAGCTATGTGAAGCCCAAGGGAGTAAGGCCCTCTCAGTGGTTCACTATCAATAGTGCATTAGATGTCATGGCACCTCCTTAAGGATCCAATACACCCAAATGATGGCTGTTCTACTGTCCAGCCAGTGTACAGGAGGCATTTCGTGCACAAGGGCCATGACACAATTGCTGCACCTGTGGCCCTTCTACCATGAAACTTGCATCCATGGTCCAGCCCTGCAGGCCAGGAGAGGCCCCCTTACCATGAGCCTCACAGTAATAGCCCAGCACTTCAAGGCCCTGGGGACTACCCCACTTCCCAGAGCCATTACAACAATACATCAATACATCTCTGTGAATCCTTGGGTAGGGGGGCTCTCCCCTGGGCCTCACAGCCACCGTCCATTGAAGTTGAAGCCCAGTGAGGCACGGTGGTAAGGTATAAAACTGTCCTATATTTTAGATGCTTGTCCTGCTTTCTACAGTGAGCTCCTGCAGAATGCTAAATGCCTTGCTTTTTGCTCGTCAATGGACTGCTACAGGAAAACAGGATAATCAGTAGGAGAAACTTTTGTTTACATGGTAACTGGGAGAGAGAACCTGTAGAACTGGAAGTTATCACACAGGACACTTTACCAAAATGTTTACCATTACAGGTGCTAAACATGAGGAATGTAAAAATGAAGGGCCTCATTTATGTGTTTTTGCCATAGGTCTTCCTGCTGCGCTGCCCTATGGCAAAAGAAAAGGACAGGAATGAGCCGTATCTCTGAGATACGGTGCATTCCTGTCCTTTTCCCCGGCACACAATGGGCTGCCATGTGCCAATAGAGGCACCTTTGCACCATGGAGCAAGGGTGCTTGCGTTGAGGGGGTGATTGTTTTGTGCTGGAAGGGAAATCTTCCTGCACAAAAACTATCACAAGAGGCTTTTTCCTTTTTCTATGTGTGCTGCAAAATACAGCACACATAGAAAAAGGAAAAATGAGGAGAAATAAAGATATTTCTCCTCGTTGTGCCTCCCTTACACCTCCCCTGGAGAGGCGTACGTTTTTGGCGCTGCCAGGCAGTGCCCAAATGCCATGGATGTTGCTGGGAACACCCCCAGCAAAACCCATTGCATGGCCCCTTAACGCGGAAAACGGTGTTAAAGGGGACAATATTTATGAGGCAGCATTAAACCATAAAAATTGGTTTAGTGCTGCCTCGTAATTATGAAGCAGGCTCCTGCGCCATGGAACGTCACAAAACGTGCCGTTCTGACAGTGCAAGGAGCCTCATAAATGACGCCTTAAGAATGAATCCGCTCTCAACCAGCAGGTGCCAAGCTAAAACCTTTATGTTCAGATGATGGCTAGTCATCTCATGAGCAAATTTTGTCAACGATAAGAATCAAGAACATGACGCAAAACTGCTTGTTTAAAGCCCAATATTTTTCACATTACATAATGTTTCTCACTTATAAAGAAGACTGGGAGCATGATTTAGGGTATGATGTTAATTTAATGAAACCCCAACAATGTGCTCAGTGACCTTTGCTAATCCTCATACAAATGGCTTCTTGGGGAAACCACAAGCCCTCAAGCTGTCCTGCAAAGTGAAAGGTTGGCTACTGTACAAAGGATGGTAGCCATTGATGGGATGGTTGAAGTGTTTCGACTGCTTTTCAGTTTTAGAACATGTTGATGGAGGGGCTATGAGGTTGATTTTTTACAACAAAAGCTCCCAGCCACTGCACAGGGCTGTGAGTCCCAGTGGGGGGAGGCCCCTAACCCAGGCCTTGCAACAATGGTCCAACACTGTGTACTACTGCAGAGTGCATTCACTTACTTGGGCCTCACAGCTGTGATCAAGCACTGTGATGCCAATGAAAATGAGTCTAATGTTCACGTTAATTACTTCTGAAGTATTTCTTTCATTTACAATCCTGGCTGAAAATTGGTGATGCTGTCCATAGACCCCAATCCATCTGTCTTCAAAATCCCTGAGGGAAATTGAGCTATTGGTTGAGGGGGGGTGAAACCCTACTGAAGCAAAAGCCACAATCCTTGTCAGGGTGAAATGCAAAGTCATTAAATTAACCTGTGCTTAACCCTTTGGTAGCTTGGCACAAAAGCAGTCAGGCGTAACTTGGAGGCAATGTGCATAGTATTTATGCAGCACCTAAGCTGCAAAAAGTGAAAACACAACACAAGAAAAATTCCACACCAATTTAGAAAACTAGAGTAAATTGTAATACATGATTTGACATCAAAACAACAAAAAACAATCAGTAGAACTGGAATTAAGACATTTTAAAATTTACAGTGAAAACTAGGGCCTAAAAATCGAAACACTATCCGCTGGCATCTAGCCACACGAGACTGGGTCAAAGACGCAATGGAGCATGGTTTGGATACAAGAAGTAGATTGGGCCCAGTCTCCACTTAACCTCTGACTTAGAAGAATTTTTAAAGAAAAATAACTGAGAAGATAAAGTTCAGCAAGGCAAGCCAGCCATCGGTGTCCAAGTAGGTATTGTTGTTTCAGGGGACAAAGTTGCGGTGAAGATTTTTAAGTTCTGGCTCTTTTATCGAAGTAGAACATTTCCAGTGGGAAAAAGCTGCAGGCTGTAGCCGATGAAGGCTACACGAGGACGGCTACTCCTTCCACAAGGAGCCGCTGAACAGGATTTGCTGCTGTGCAGAAGAACATAGCGGGAGCTCCCGCAAGTCAGACCTACTGGCAATGCACCTTGGGCGGATCAGTAAGCAGATATGTCCAAGTCTCCTCTCGGTTCTCAAAGCCCTTTTTGGCAGAACATTTTGTAACTCCAAAGTTTTGGATTTGGGCTATCTAGGCACCTTTCTCATTCCTTCCAAGGGTCCAAGACTGTAGGGGCACCACTTAGATGGTAAGGACTCAATGAGGCTGGGTCCAGATGAGGATTCAAGATGTTGGAGCTTTTTCTGTCCCTCAATGTTAGAGTTGACGGCACAAACTCTTACCTTGTTTTTTGCGATTTAGCGTTGAAGAGACATTATGGACCCAATGTCTCACACCTTACCTCTCCTACTCGTGGAGATGTAGAAATACACCAAGAAGGATTGATCAGGACTAGGGAAAAGGGTCTTGTTTTGGTTGCTGGTGCTTTAGTATTTCCTGAGTGCAGTGTCAAACTTTTACAGGAAGAAGGAAAGCTTATTAGGAACTTGTTCATCTTCCTAATACTTGGATCCTTAATTTCCCGTGAGACGCCCCTACACTTATATCCTGATGTACCTGTGAGTCAACTTGCTTGGATTCTGCAACAATATGTGGGATATGCATATTGTATGCTCTTCAGTTGGTTGTTATGTGCCGTAAGCGTTTGCTTCCACTTCTTTATTGGTCCACCATTCAGATCCGGAGATCTAAAATATGCATACAGTTAACTATTCACTTGTGTAGTAATTTACTACATTTAAATGGCTGCCAAAGTGACCTAGTTGAAATACCTTTAACCTTTCTGAAAGTAATTCCTTGACTTCTTGTATGTTTCAAATGTTACTTCACACTTGCAACAACTGGCAACATGAACAGAAGACAATGACTTTACATAATCTTTCAATACATGCATAGTAGTCTTATGGGTTTCTGCTATATCTTCCATTTAAATAATCTTGCATTTAGTTCCACTCCTTGCGTTACGCTTTAAAATTGAATGGTACCTCTGATTTCCAAAATGTAATGTCCTTTTTTGTCTTTCAGATTGCTGAAGCGCTCCTGAACCAATGAAGATTCCAGATTGCAGGCCAAAGACAATTCAGAGATCTCAGGTTATGGCAACTGGTTGTGGGATAATGTTGCCTTGTTAAAGTCTAGAGGCAAAGCAGGGACTGTTTCCATGGGTATAGTTTAAATAGTGGACATGCCCAAGATATCAGCCGAGATTTGCCATGATCTCTTGAGATCTTGGCAAGACTTGGTGTTTACAATACAGAGCAGCTTACAAGACCTAGGAGGTAAATGGTGAGCAGTTAACAGTAACTATACAGTGGCACACTCGATTCGATTCAAAAACTTTATTCGAAACATAAAATGAATCATAAAAGTATTGAACATACAAATCATCTTGCCTCATGATATTTAAAAAGAAATGCACAATTGTATGCACAATTTTACCAATAAAAAGACATGATGATACAATAAAAGAAAAACAATGAAATGATTTTCAATTAAGAAATTCTCCATACGTGTGGTGCTACCCATAATTCTTCCTAATCTTTAGTGAGATTCTAATAAAATTTAACATTGCACAACAGATTTCCGCGGAGGATAATGATAACAGACATTCATACCCTTCCTTATAAGTGCAAGGCTGCCTCCTCTTCAAGATTGGTTTAATAAACCGGAGCTTGGCTCTCTGTACAAAGGACAAAAAAGAACCAGGTGTAAGGTACTTTGCCTATCCATGTTATTACACGGGCAAGGGTCCAGTCTCTCACACCAACCCCCTTGTTTCGGAAAAGCAAGTAAAAAATGAAGAATCTCCAGTCTAAACCTTGTTAAAAGGAATCGCCATTGCACGTTAAGGGTAAATGTTAAATAAAACTGTGGTAAGGGTTTACAGGCACTAGTAATACAGTTCTCAATAATATTATCCTTAGAAACCTGATTCAGTGACTTCAGATACTTTGCCTTTATGTCCACCTTATAATTCCCCTCAATTTTTTCAGGGTTGCTAAAATGGGAACTAAGTCCAATTTTGTTCAACATGTTACAAACATAAGACAACCAGGGGATCTGTTTTGAGTTTTCTAGAGCCATGCAATCAGTGATGATATCCTTAGTTAATTGAAGGTCTTCAGATTGCCACATTTTGCCCCATAACAGTAAAGGGGACAAGCGAATTGTATCGGAAACACTGACCATTCCAATTTCTTTATGACAAAAACTGTTTGAGGAGCTTTTTGGAACTGAGAGGACCCTTTTTATAAAGTTGTTTTCCACAACTTGTATCATAGCAGGCGTTTCAGTGCCCCACACCCCTGCCCCGTAAGTAGCTACAGATAAACATTTTGAGACATAAAGGTTTCTAAGATGCATGATATGCTTTTGGCCCAATTTGCTACAGAAGCGGAAAATACCATCTATTGCCCTTGTCATGTTCTGGGCTCGGACCTTCATTACCGGTGTCCAACTTAGTTTACTATCAAACAGATTACCAAGGTAATTGAAATTTCCCACTTTCCCAATTATGCGGTTGTTTACCACGAACTTCCTAATAGATGACCCCTTTGGGCCACAAGACATTACAAACGATTTTTCAAAGTTTACCTTTAAATCGAGATCAAGCATGAAGTTATTAAAGGCATCCAAACATACCTGCATGCTATTTCCTGTCAATGTCATTAGGACAGTATCGTCCGCGTACGAAAGCATAGGAATGCTTTTACCATTAATTTTTGGGAAATCGCAACCCTGATTTAGTAAGTGCTGTTGTAGTCCATTTGTATAAACCAGGAAGAGAAAAGGCGCCAGGATACATCCTTGACGGACACCTTCAGTAGAAGGTATCAGTTTCGTTATTTCTCCTCCCGTACCAAATCTGATGGATACATTTGTCGCTTCATGTAACCTACGGAGCAAGGTGACTAAGGGTTCCTCAAATCCCATATCACTCATCATCCTCCACAATTTATGCCTACAAACAGTATCAAAAGCGCTTGTCAAGTCCATGAAGGCCAGATGTACAGAGGATTTCTTGGCCTTCATGTACTTGCCCAAGATCAGTGCCAGATTAAGGCATTGCTCATTTGTCCCCTTTCCACGTCTAAAACCATACTGCGAGTCAATTATCAATCCAGTAGAATCTGCCCAACTTTCTAATCTCGCCAAAATTACCCTGCCCAGAATTTTACATGAGGCATCTATTAAAGAGATCGGGCGGTAACAACGTGGGTCAGACCTATTACCTTTCTTAAAGATTGGCACTACAGTTGCCTCCTTCCATGTGCCAGGAATACGGCCAACCACAACAGCTTTAAAAACATTCAATAAGATGGGTGCCCACAAACTAACGTTGGATTTAAAAAGATCCAGAGGTACAGCATCCGGGCCTGGAGCTTTTAATGATGCACCTTTCCCTAGGGCTTCCTCAATCTCAGCCAATGTAATTGACGAGCTGAGGGTCAAAGCCGAGGGAGACGACATCAGGTCCCCTGTCCCTTCAGTACTTGCCATTATTGCAAGAGAAGTGGGATTAAAAATCGTACTAAAATGTTGAACCCATTGTTCAGCAGTAACCTGCATAACTATGGATTCCTTATTATCACTCTTGAAAAGTGGTCGATTAATAACCTCCCACTCAATAGAGGTGATATGGTAGCATGCCCAACAGTACAATCATATTATGCCACACACAATAGAGGTACTTGGGGTGCAAAGCAATTATGAAGCATTGCAATACAGTTGGGGCACTTGGGGGCTAAAAAGTTATGCGCTATAACACTGTTTGATGTTCACCACAGAACTAGACTGATAGCAGGATAAGTAGCCAAATTGTGATGGCCCTTAGCAAGGCCCAGTAGTGTGTTAAAGGGTTGGAGCAACTGTAGGGCTTAGGACAAAACAGGGAAAGAGGAATCAGGGTCACCTGCGCGCAGATCATGACATTGAGACTCTGATTAGGAGGCCAGTCAACTAGCTCTTGGAGTCACTCTGGAAGTCTTGGGTTTAAGCAGGAAAGTAGATCTCAGGCAGCAGGCAAGTCCACTGAGGGCACACGCCAGGCTTCAGGCAGCATGGTAGTTCTGTTGGTGCAAGAGGGCAGCCATCTGACACACACAACAGTCCAAAGGCAGCACAGCAGTCCTCTGAGAGTGAACTGAAGAGTTGGTCAGTGGATCCTAATTTTATATCCAGTGCCAGCTTTGAACTGAAAGAAACTTTTGCACTTAACCCTCACAGAAGTGTATGCAAATTCCTGCCCTCGTCACAGGCTGTCTGCAATCACAATAGGCTAGTTTGAAGTTCTTTATCTATGAGCTGGGGCAAAGTCTTTGAAGATCAAGTCAGGCTGTGCACAGCTCTTCCCCCTTATCCCACTAAGATGGCCCATCCCTCCAACACCCAGTCCCACTATTGTGTGGCTGACTGAGAGGAATTCACAATGGCTAACTACAGTTAGTCATATGACCGAAGAAACAGGCTGCAGGCACCAAAAGGTTAAGACAAGAAAATGCTAACTTTCTAAAAGTGGCATTTTCAGAATTGTGACTTTAAATCCAAGTTTACCAATAAAGAGGATTTTAAATTACAATTCCTTAGACCCCAAACATCATGTTTCTATCTGCTCCCAAACAAACGTTACCACTTATTAAATGTAATAAAGGAACCCAATTTTATCCTGTAGGAGGGGTAGAGAAAAACTAAATTGCAGGTTATTTATTTACTACCAGGACATGTAAAATTTAAACGTGCATGACCAAATTTTTAAATACACTGCACCCAGGCCTATGGGAGTTGGAGGCCTGGCTAGAGTTTTGTTTTACCAAGTCAAATTGGCAGTTGAACACTGCCTACAGGCTGCAATGGCAGGCCTGAGACAGGTTTTAAAGGGCTACTTAAGTGGGCGGTACAATAACTGCTGCAGGCCCACTGGTAGCATTAAATTTTCCAGCCCTGGGTACATGGTATACGACTTTACAAAGGGCATATACATAAATTAAATATGCCAATCAGGTATAAGCCTACGTTACCATGGTTTAGAGAGTGAGTCTAAGACCTCTAGCACTTGTTAGCAGTGATAAAATTCACAGAACCTTAAAGCCAACAAAAATCAATTCAGCTACACAGGAGGGGAGAAAGTAAACGTTTTGGAAGAAGACCACCCTAATGGCTGTGAGGTCTAAAAATCCCTCCAACAGTTTCCTACACCATGGCTTTTGCACATGGCCATTCAACAAAGATTTGCTTTATTTCAGTGAATAAGTAACTGATTTTTTGAGTGATGCTAAAAGACAATCCGTGCACTTACTAGAAATTATCGATTCTAATTCTGTAATATATAATGTATTAACTATGCGTATATTGAGTAGCAGAACTGCCCATTCTACCAGTTTCCCACTTTGTTAGTATACTTAGCCTACAAGGGCCTCAGCTTTACCTTTGCTTTCTCACTTTGATTGTGCCCAGGTGTTTTTTTATATGTATATATGTGTACGGAGATAAAATAGAAAGTTACATTCCAAGAGGCTGTGTTGACATATTTGCTCTACTGTGATAAATAAAAAGTGAAGGCAGAAATTATTGAATTTAACTCAGACATTGGTCATTACTTTAGTGGAATTCCAGGCCATGTTTTATATTCAATTTTGTACCACTGTAAGGTACCAACTGCATGCAAATCAGTCTTTTTCCTACTCAGATACAAACAGTCCAGCCAATGCTGTCATATCAAGTCCTCTCTCGAATGAACACAAGCAACCCAGATGGGTTTAATTCTTGTTTGCTCTCCTCAGTCAGGTTCAGATTTTTCCTATGGCCCAGTGTGCTACGGCCGACATAATGGCATACCCATTGCAGTTAGGGAGTTTCACTGAAAAGAAGAAACAGGTGACGGTACAATGCTTGAAAGAATGTCATACCCTGGTTAGTATTGATGGTAAGCATTCCACTCCATTGTTGTTTTTCAGATGGAGACCACCATATGCAAATCCGTCTTCTAGAAAATATAGAAAACTACTATCTTTTGCTTCCTATTCGAATTTTTTTCCTAGTTTAGACATGAAAATATTGGTGGTGCCAGAAAAGTACTATCCTATTGACAATCTTAGCAGGCTGGCCTCCCTCTCTTAGGCCTTGCTGCAATAGTCCATGTTTATGAAGGCCAGGGAGGGTGGAGGGTGATTGAGCAGGGCTCGCAGCATCTCCATTTATTTGCATCTGGACATGTATTTCCCAGGTGTGCTGCAGAATTGGGAAAAATCATTGTGTGTAAGAAGGTGAAAGAAAAAATAGCTCAAAACCTTTAAATTAATCTGCTTCATGCTATTTTACAAAAGGAAGCGCACTCTGGGACTACCTAATTGTATACTATAAATAAAGGGTGAAGATAGGCATTGTAGGTGCCTTCAAGGAATAGCCCAGAGCACATCCCATTTAACCCATTTATTCTACATGACATTGCATTCTGGTAGAGTAACATCTACCAATTTAAATTTCAGTTGAAAAATCGCACAATGCTAATCATTAGGCCACATCTGTCCTTTATAATACTTTCAAATAAAAATATATATGTATCAGATCTTATATTAGTCTCACTAGATGCTGTTGCTTAGATAACATTGATGTGAGTGATGCTTTTAATACAAGTCAAGCGAATTATAACTGTTTGGTTCCATGTCTTTCTGGCGCTAAACAAGAGGGCTTCAAACTGGGGTGGGAGGGGCCTTGGGGTGCCTTAAGTGATCTCAGGTCGGGAGCACCACTTTCTGGCCAAGAGAAGCACCATGCTTTGTTGTAAGTGTTAAAACCATGAGCAGCAGTAAGCCACTTTGTAATAGGCCATAAATAACAACCTTTGTCATTTATATCCTGAATGTGAGTATGTGTTAAAACTGGCAACAGAGCTTAGCTGCAATGTTTAAATATTTATAGCCATATTTAAACATTTCCAATTTTGCAGAATATTGTGAAAAAATTGCAGGGGGTCACAAGGACTTTTGTTTTTAGTGGGGGGTGGCGCAACAACAAGAAGTTGCACTAGTAATTGTGCGTAGAGGACGAGCCGGAAAACATGGATTGCGGGTATCGACTGGATATACGTGGATAGGGTAGCGTAGCCAAATATGCTGGATTGAAGAAAGAAGAAAGTACTCAGAAGAACTTGGCCCCAGCGTTTTAAGGTCCAGCATATTTGGCTACGCTACCCTATCCACGTATATCCAGTCGTTACCCGCAATCCATGTATTCCGGCTCGTCCTCTACGCACAATTACTAGTGCAGAGTCTGCCTGGCTGGAGCCATAAGAATAGTACTTCCTCGCAGCTATCTACGGCCATCGTGCCACTTTTATTGCTGTACATGAATCATTGAGTTATCTCAGCATCTTATATGCTCGGACTGACTGAATCTCATAGACCGGTAGCCTTAACCAACTAAAACTATCCAGTTCTGGCAGATTTCCAATTAAAGATGATTTTTGTCCTGATGAAGACATGCTCGTGTCGAAACGCGTAGAGAAGAAATCGTCTAGTTTTCCCACATTGGGTCACCAACTACACTGCTGTTTTATTCATACTCTATGAACGTTTGAAAATGTTTTAATTCCATGTATATTTTTTATGAATATATACTAAATCCGCACCTTATCAACTATTTATCAATATATTAAATTTAATATTTCTATAATTTCAAGTGCCTAGATTGTTTTATTTGCTCTCATTGCCTTTTTCTAGTTTTGCCTGGGCATGTTAATTTGCACAAAGTGGGCAGGGGGAGGGGCAGGGTGGGGGGTAGTAATGTATGGATTATGGAGTTTTACAGGTAAGTAAACATTTAAATAAATAAAACGAATTTCGTTGCGCGCACTGCATCACATTTGGTGATGCAGTGCGCGCAACAAAATTTGTTTTTTTAATTTAAATGTTTACTTACCTGTAAAACTCCGTAATCCATACATTACTCCCCCCCACCCTGACCCTCCCCCTGCCCACGTCACCACCCTACAGAAACACCTACTGCCGACCACTACTGCGAGCACTGTGCCTCATGACGAACTGACCACGTCATGAGCATGGGGGCGCTGTGCGCGCCCCCCTCCCCCCAGCACAGCTGAGGAATATGCCCCGCAGGAAAGGTGTTAAGGGTCTGAAAAAATGTGACCACATCGCTCATACCCTGGTGGAAGACCACAGACATTACCTGCCATCTTGCACCTTTTTCAAAACCAGGTTCAATATGTACAAAGCCATCACGACCAGTACCCCTGACTATGTCAAGTCCATCCAGGACACCTTAAGACTGGAGATAAAGGTATTCAAAAAAACAAAAAAACTTGCCAATAGGTGTTCTTCATCTATGTATCTGGAACGATAGTCCCATATGCATCAGCACCGCTCCAACCCTGATCCAATTCAGGATAGGGCAGAAAACGCCATCTCTTTAAAGAAAACTTCATTGTGTTGCTGTAACGGTCCACAATATAGCTACCTCTACTGCCACATTTTAACTGTGTATTTGACCCTACACAGTGCTCTGTTGTCTTTTCACTAGGAACTCACTATAAAAAGCATCACATTCATAATAGTGCGCTGTGTCTCTTGGTGTTTATATAGCACAAACTTAACTGTGAAGCAACTGGGCGCTGTATATTATGTGCGAGGTCAGGAGTCGATCTAGATTTGTGTGGGGGTTCCACAAATACATTAAAAGCACATTTAGGCACAGGGACATTAAGTGATTTTCCCAGAATTGCACAATATTGCGTCTTGGGTAAAGGTTGATATTCAGACCTGGCTCTCCATGTTTCAAAGGTGGCTGTTCAAGGTGTTAGGCCACCTCTCCTCTGTGTAGTGAATTCTTCAAGTATGACTTGTGATTGATCAGGTTGTGAATGAGATTTCTGCAGACTAGCAGACACTAGAGGGGAGATTTACAAGACCCTTGCGCCACTGGTGCGTCACGTTGCTTAACGCACCGGCGGCGCAACTTGCTGAGTGATATTTACAAGCACAGGTGAAGCCACCTTGCATGACTTTACTTGTGCTTGTAAATTTTGCCCCTTTTCACGCAACACTTTGCGTATTAAGGGTGCGACAAGGGTGTTGCTGAGGGTGTTCCCTCGCAACTCCCATGGCCACTAATGCATTTCCAGATTTACGAGGAATCTTAAATCTGGAAATGCATCAGAATGCTATGCCACCCTAGGGGTGGCGGCGCAAGGTGCAACGAGGAGAAATGTTTTATTTCTCCTTGTATTTGTTCCTCTTTAAACGCGCGTTGCATTCTACAGCACACATTGGAAGAGGAAATCACCTCAAATTATTGTTTTTGTGCAGGAAGCTAGCTCTTCCTGCACAAAAACAATCTCCCCACGACGCAGGCATTCTTGTACCATGGTGCAAGGGTATCTGCGCCGGCCCATCGCAGCAGTTTGTGCGGCAGCGCAAGGGGAAGCACAGAGATGACACATATTGTTGTAATTATGTTGCATCCCTATGCTTTGAAACTAACACAGTGCGTCGGGGTGCTACACAGCAAAATTACTTGCGGCACCGTGCTGCTTTAGTTTCTTGTAAATCTGCCCCACAATTTCTACCTTGTTTCATAGCAAGACGCCAGGCCACATTGTTTCTTCTGTGCTATAATACTTTGGTTTTTGTCCATAGCTCTCTCGGCAACTGCAGTGTTTGAAACGCTGTCCATGCCCCAAAATGGCACACGGGAACAAATCTGTTGTCAAATGAAAGCACATGTTGAGAAAGGGTCATCACAAAGAGAAACTGTGAAAATAAGAACTGTTCTATTTCTGTTTTAAATCATTTTGAGGTACATAAAACACCTTGGTCAATAACAAAGGCAAACTTTTGCTAATTATTGAAAAGTCCTGGATGGTACCATGTCTTGCCCTGCTGAAAATCTCAGCACCTTTCCATAGACTGCAGCAATCACCAGTGCAGAAAAAACTGAAGACAGGCACGACCATTTGGTGGCCTAGGGCACAGCCCTCATCAACACAACTGCATTGTACTGGTAGCATCATACACTACTCAAGAAGCACAGAACCGTTTGGAGTTTGGTAACACCTTCATATCCCTTTGAGAAGACTCAGTGACACACAAACTGGCATGTACCACTGGCCCTTTTCAGAGCACTGCAGAGCAACAATAACAAACCCTGAGGGCCCGTCTCCCTATCTGACACTAACACAGCCCGAGGGCCCCTCTCACTGTCTGACACTAACACAGCCTGAGGGCCCTTATCAATGTCTGACACTAACACAGCCCGAGGGCCCTTCTCAAAGTCTGACACTAACACAGCCCGAGGGCCCTTCTCAATGTCTGACACTAACACAGCCCAAGGGCCCTTCTCAAAGTCTGACATTAACACAGACCGAGGGCCCTCTGACGGTCTCACACTAAACGAGTCCGAGGGCCCTTCTGACTGTCTGACACTAACACAGCCCGAGGGCCCCTCTCACTGTCTGACACTAACCCAGCCCGAGGGCCTTTTTCACTGTCTGACACTAACACACCCGAGGGCCCCTCTCACTGTCTGACACTAACATAGCCTGAGGGCCCTTCTCAAAGTCTGACACTAACACAGCCTGCAGGCCCTTCTCAATGTCTGACACTAGCACACCTGAGGGCCCTTCTCACTGTCTGACACTAACACACCCGAGGGCCATTCTCACTGTCTGACACTAACACACCTGAGGGCCCTTCTCACTGTCTGACACTAACACAGCCCGAGGGCCCTTCTCACTGTCTGATACTAACATACCCTGAGGGCCCTTCTTGCTGTTTGACACTAACACAGCCTGCAGGCCCTTCTCACTGTCTGACACTAACATACCCTGAGGGCCCTTCTTGCTGTTTGACACTAACACACCTGAGGGCCCTTCTCACTGTCTGACACTAACATACCCTTAAGGCCCTTCTTGCTGTTTGACACTAACACAGCCCGAGGGCCCTTCTCACTGTTTGACACTAACATACCCTGAGGGCCCTTCTCGCTATTTGACACTAACACACAGAGTGGGCCCTTCTCACTTTCTTCTCACTGTCTAGCTTTAACACCACCCCGAGAGCCCTCCTCAGTGTCTAAAACTAACACAGGCCGATGGCCCTTCTCACTGTCTGGCTCTAACACACCCTGAGGGCCATTCTCACTTTCTTCTCACTGTCTGGCACTACAACATCCTGAGAGCCATTCTCATTGTCTGACACTACCACAGTAGCTGGCCCTACTCACTGTCTGACACTCACACACTTGAGGGATCTTCTCACTAGCTGACCATATCACAGCCTGAAGGCCCTTCTCCCTGTTTGACAATAACACAGCCCGAGGGCCCCTCTCACTGTCTGACACTAACACAGCCCGAGGGCCCTTTTCACTGTCTGACACTATCACAGCCTGAGGCTCACTGACACTAACACAGCCTCAGCTTCACTGACACTCACAGAGCCTAAGACTCAATGTCTGACACTAACACACCCGAGGGCCCTTCTCACTGCCTGACACTAACTCAGCCTGAGGGCCAGTCTCACTGTCTAACACTAACTCAGCCTGAGGGCCCTTCTCACTGTGTGACACTAATTCAGCCTAAGGGCCATTCTCACTGTCTGACACTAACTCAGCCTGAGGACCATTCTCACTTTCTTCTCACTGTCTGGCACTACATCATCCTGAGAGCCCTTCTCACTGTCTGACATTAACACAGCCCGAGGGCCCTTCTCATTGTCTGACACTACCACAGCAGATGGCCCTACTCACTGTCTGACACTCACACACTTTAGGGCTGTTCTCACTGGCTGAGCATATCACAGCCTGAAGGCCTTTCTCCCTATCTGACAATAACTCAGCCCGAGGGCCCTTTTCACTGTCTGGCACTAACACAGCCTGAGGCTGACTGATACTAACACAGCCTGAGGCTCACTAACACTCACACAGCCTGAGGCTCAATGTCTGACACTAACACAGCCTGCGGGCCCTTCTGACTGTCTGACACTAACGCAGACTGAAGGTCATTCTCACTGTCTGACACTAACACAGCCTGGGGGCCTTCTCACTGTCTGACACGAACACAGCCTGGGGGCCCTTCTCACTGCCTGACACTAACTCAGCCTGAGGGCCCTTCTGACTGTCTGACACTAACTCAGCCTGAGGGTCATTCTCACTGTCTGACAATAACACAGCCTGGGGGCCTTCTCACTGTCTGACACTAACACAGCCTGGGGGCCCTTCTCACTGTCTGACACTAACACCGCCTGAGGGCCCTTTTCACTGTCTGACACTAACACAGCCTGAGGGCCCTTCTCAAAGTCTGACACTAAGACAGCCTGAGAGCCTTTCTCACTGTCTGATACTAACACACCAAGGGGCCCTTCTCACTGTCTGACACTAACATACCCTGATGGCCCTTCTCGCTGTTTGACACTAACACACCGAGTGGGCCCTCCTCACTTTCTTCTCACTGTCTGACACTAACACACCCTGAGGGCCCTTCTCGCTGTCTGACACTAGCACACTGAGATGCGCCTCCTCACTTTCTTCTCACTCTCTGGCACTACAACATCCTGAGAGCCCTTCTCAAGTTCTGACACTAACACAGCCCGAGGGCCTTCTCACTGTCTGACACTAACACAGCCCGAAGGCCCTTCTCACTGCCTAACACTAACACAGCCTGAGGGTCCTTCTCACTGTCTGACACTAACACAGCCCGAGGGCCCTTCACAAAGTCTGACACTAACACAGCCTGAGGGCCCTTCTCACTGTCTGACACTAACACAGCCCGAGGGCCCTTCTCACTGTCTGACACTAACACAGCCCGAGGGCCCTTCTCACTGCCTAACACTAACACAGCCCGAGGGCCCTTCTCACTGTCTGACACTAACACAGCCCGAGGGGCCCTTCTCACTGTCTGACACTAACACAGCCCGAGGGCCCTTCTCACTGCCTAACACTAACACAGCCCGAGGGCCCTTCTCACTGTCTGACACTAACACAGCCCGAGAGCCCTTCTCACTGCCTGACACTAACACAGCCCGAGGGCCCTTCTTAATGTCTGACACTAACACAGCCCGAGGGCCCTTCTCACTGCCTGACACTAACACAGCCCGAGGGCCCTTCTCAATGTCTGACACTAACACAGCCCGAGGGCCCTTCTCAAAGTCTGACATTAACACAGCCCGAGGGCCCTTCTGACTGTCTGACACTAACACAGCCCGACGGCCCTCTGACTGTCTAACACTAACTTAGTCCGAGGGCCCTTCTGACTGTCTGACACTAACTCAGCCCGAGGGCCCTTCTGACTGTCTGACACTAACACAGCCCGACGGCCCTCTGACTGTCTAACACTAACTTAGTCCGAGGGCCCTTCTGACTTTCTGACACTAACATACCCTGATGGCCCTTCTCGCTGTTTGACACTAACACACCGAGTGGGCCCTCCTCACTTTCTTCTCACTGTCTGACACTAACACACCCTGAGGGCCCTTCTCGCTGTCTGACACTAGCACACTGAGATGCGCCTCCTCACTTTCTTCTCACTCTCTGGCACTACAACATCCTGAGAGCCCTTCTCAAGTTCTGACACTAACACAGCCCGAGGGCCCTTCTCACTGTCTGACACTAACACAGCCCGAAGGCCCTTCTCACTGCCTAACACTAACACAGCCTGAGGGTCCTTCTCACTGTCTGACACTAACACAGCCCGAGGGCCCTTCACAAAGTCTGACACTAACACAGCCTGAGGGCCCTTCTCACTGTCTGACACTAACACAGCCCGAGGGCCCTTCTCACTGTCTGACACTAACACAGCCCGAGGGCCCTTCTCACTGCCTAACACTAACACAGCCCGAGGGCCCTTCTCACTGTCTGACACTAACACAGCCCGAGGGGCCCTTCTCACTGTCTGACACTAACACAGCCCGAGGGCCCTTCTCACTGCCTAACACTAACACAGCCCGAGGGCCCTTCTCACTGTCTGACACTAACACAGCCCGAGAGCCCTTCTCACTGCCTGACACTAACACAGCCCGAGGGCCCTTCTTAATGTCTGACACTAACACAGCCCGAGGGCCCTTCTCACTGCCTGACACTAACACAGCCCGAGGGCCCTTCTCAATGTCTGACACTAACACAGCCCGAGGGCCCTTCTCAAAGTCTGACATTAACACAGCCCGAGGGCCCTTCTGACTGTCTGACACTAACACAGCCCGACGGCCCTCTGACTGTCTAACACTAACTTAGTCCGAGGGCCCTTCTGACTGTCTGACACTAACTCAGCCCGAGGGCCCTTCTGACTGTCTGACACTAACACAGCCCGACGGCCCTCTGACTGTCTAACACTAACTTAGTCCGAGGGCCCTTCTGACTTTCTGACACTAACACAGCCTGAGGGCCCTTCTCACTGTCTGACACTAACACAGCCTGAGGGCCCTTCTCAAAGTCTGACACTAACACAGCCTGAGGGCCCTTCTCACTGTCTGACACTAACGCAGCCCAAGGCCCTCTGACTGTCTGACACTAACACAGCCTGAGGGCCCTCTGACTGTCTGACACTAACACAGCCCGAGGGCCCTCTGACTGTCTGACACTAACACAGCCTGAGGTACCTTTTCACTGTCTGACACTAACACAGCCCAAGGGCCCTTCTCTCTGTCTGACACTAACACAGCCCAAGGGCCCTTCTGACTGTCTGACACTAACACAGCCCGAGACCCCTTTTCACTGTCTGACAATAACAAAGTCCGAGAGCCCTTTTCACTGTCTGACACTTACTCAGCCTGAGGGCCCTACACACTGTCTGACACTAACACAGCCTGAGGGCCCTACACACTGTCTGACAATAACACAGCCCGAGACCCCTTTTCACTGTCAGACAAAAGCACACCCTGAGGGCCCTTCTCACAGTCTGACACTAACACAGCCCGAGAGCTCTTCTCCCTGTCTGACACTAACACAGCCTGAGGGCCCTTCTCACTGTTTGACACTAGCCCACCCTGAGGGCCCTGCTCACTGTGTGACACTAACACACCCTGAGGGCCCTGCTCACTGTGTGACACTAACGCAGTCCAAGGGCCCTTCTCATTGTCTGACACTAACACACCCTGAGGGCCCTGCTCACCGAGTGACATTAACTCAGCCTGAGGGCCTGCCTATCTACCTGAAGCTAACACAGACCGGCACCTCACACTATCTGCTAGTGTTGCTGTCCTAGATATGGAGTCTAATACAGAAGTTGCTTCCTGTTTCATTATTGAATATCACAACTGACCTCTTATTAGTTCTTCAGGGTCAGATGTCATATATTCCACTTCCTGTGATATCATCAATTACAATGCTACTTTTTTCTGCCGAAAGTTTTCCTGTTTCATGCCCCCTTCTCCACCCCACTCTCTAGGGCCGACTTTCTTGCCCATACCTGCATGTTCTGTGTTTCGTCTCCAGAGAGCACACTCGAGCCCACCTCTCCTGCCCATTTCTCACTATCTACGACCCCAAGTATCTGTCCCATAACTGCTTTCTCTTTGCCTCCACCCCAACCTCTCTTGTCCATACCAGCCTTCTCTGTGTCCCCTGGGCGCCTTCGGCCCGCCCCCTTCTGGGTACCCGCAAACCAGTTAACATTTAAGCTTGTTAACATTTGAGTAAATATATCAGTTGTGGATAGATCTGTGCTAAGCTTTTCTACCCAGTGAGGCTAATATAATATCTTTCTATTAAATAGAGATTTAAAATGTGTTTGTTTTATTAGGTTTGCTGGTAATGTTTTTTATCGTTTTACTGAAAGCTGCACAGTTAATTTACTTCCTACAGAGTCGATTCATCAAGGCCAGAATATTAATGGTCAATTGATGTAATCACCGGTGATGTTATTTTCTATGATGGTATTTAAATTCGAGAGACCTGGCATGTTCCATTTCTGCACAAGGCCCAAAAATCCAGACAAACTATGTCATTCCAGGTATCCAAATTAAAGAATTTCGTCTGCCTTACATAGCAGATGCAGTGGTAAAAAATAATCTACCCCGGCTGTTGCAAATGTGACACCAGCAGACAAAATGCAGCAAGCCGACCCCGTGACCTAGATACGTTACGCATTTGTACTTATCCTCGTGAAAGAGGAAAGGACAGCAAGGCATCCCTACTCATAATTAGGGTGCCTGCTTCCGTCTTTTTATCTGACAGCCTGACCCGCTGGGAAAAGGTCACGTGTGCTCCTCCTGGGCAGTTGAAAGAGGGCCGCGCGCTGATCACCTGATTAGAAGCACAGGGATGAAGAGCAGAGACCTCCGCAAGCAGGAGATACCCGGCCGTCGCTGATAATGTAATGGGCAGTCACATTTTCATCACCGCTTGAAAAAAATAGGCTCATGGTGAAAAGGGGGGGGGGTGGGCTTTCGCAGAAAGCACGCGCAACGACATTGCTGCTGTTCCAAAATATATAAATCAGAGACTAGTAATGTTTTTGTGCCAAAACTGCGGCTTAAAGTTCAACTATCACCAACAAAATGATGGATACATTAGGTGAGTTAGTTATAAAAGCAGTGTTGACGAGAAATAACCTGTTTTGACTGGTTTCAAATTCAATAAAGCACATACTTCGACTGAAAGCTGCTCGCAGGGAAAGTGTTCGGCTCCTGCGCTCTTAAAATGAAGACAGCTAACAATACCACGCCAACTCCCACACATAAAAGGCACATGGTGACCATAGCATAAAGGAATGAAAAAGTACCCGTATGAAAGGCCCATTCATCACCAGGGCTGCCTTTCAGTCAACAGAATTTCCTGAAAGCTGATTCCATTTACATTTGTGCCTGCCAATTTATGAAACTCGATCGTTAAAGTAAATATATTTGAAATTCCAGTTTTATCCAAACTCGTGAAAAATGTGTTGAAAAGAATAAAACAAAGTTACAAAGAGTAGCTTGTTCTCGCGATTTTGCAAAAACATACCAACGATTCTGGCCCCACTTTCCAGAGGATATAATGGGCAGGGAGGCGTTTTGTGTGGTTTCTTTTGTCATGGGCTGTACAGTCAGTTCAGGGCTGTCTGTGTCTATGGCAGAGTGCCAATAGAGGCTTGTCACTGCTTAGTTCACAAGCAGGTTCTCCGTTTGCATTCGTGAGATGCAAACATAGCCCAATACCCCTTAAAATTCTCATGCAAAACATTTGCTTTGCATTCCAATAATTGCTCAAGGATAACTTTGGGGACCACGTAGCATCTTTTGAGCAGAGGCATTGGAAGGGCCCCATAAAGGAATAAAGCAGGCAAGGAAATAGGGCACCCTCGTATGGAACACAGAATATTAGCTACATCCCTGCCTTTGTGGAATTAATGTTTACTCAGATGCAATTCACCAGACGATAGACAATGTTTACAGTAAGGATGAATTACCATTCTCTCATTGACGGCACAAATTAATACTTAAAAATAAAACAAGGTAAAGTTACTTCAAGCCAATAAGCAGGATAAGACCAGATGCATTAAGGGTGTCTAAAAAATGGTAAGTAATTGCTGTAGCTTCAGGATGCACTTTGTTCATGTTGGGATGGGCTACCAAATTCTAAGGCCCTCATTTACAAAAAATGGCGCTGCGCCACAAGCCATTTTGCTGCGCCAAACTGCGTCATTTTAAAAGCACAGGAATGCACTGTATTACCAACAATACGACGCTTCATGTACTTTCCCATGCACTGGCGCACAATTGGCTGCCATGCACCAATGCATGCACCCTTTTGTCATACTGCAAGGGTGCCTGCATTGCAGGGATGTTGTTTTTGCGCAGGAAGGAACACCTTCTTGCACAAAAACAATCAATGATGACATTTTACTGTTTCTATGCATGCTGCAGAATGCAGCATACAAAAAAGAGGAAGGCACGAGAAGAAATAAAAGTATGTATCACGTTCCATGGATGTTGCGTGAGAACACCCACAGCATCACCCATGGACCACCCCTTTCATGCAAAGTAATGCATGAAGGGGGCCCATATTTACATGGCCATGAAAAGTCACCCAGAGTGACTTTACATAGTCTTATAAATATGGGCAGGGACACTGTGCCAGAGGTGCGTCAAAAAAGTGACACACTGGCAGAGTAATGGTCTTAAAAATTAGGCCCTAAGTATGTACTTCGAGTGGATCACCAATTTAGCAACTTTGTGATACATCAAAGCAATGGCAAAAAGGGACAGTCTTTAAGAGCAATGCAAGTTACCTTCCACACGAAGACCGTCAGACCATATTTAGAAGTGAGGAGAGGGACAAGGCAGCTAGGTGCTTCTGGGTCCCATCTGTGATACTTGAGGTTGCTTAGCTTTGGTGTCCTGGAGTCTGAACTACTATGACCCCGCAGACTGGACCAAGTACATTCAACACTTTATTCTTTGGATAGGGAAGACGAGCAGTCAAACGCCTCTCACAGAGGTAGGGTGGAGTGGGCAAGAGCTCAAAACTCAACTGTCAGCAGACACAATAACTTATTGTCCAGTGCAGTGCTTATCTTTTAGTTAACAGAAAGAACTTTACTCTTACAGCAAAACAAAATACTACATAATTTAGCAGAGGTTTCAGGTACCGGTTTGTAATCTCATCTACTACCTTCAGTGAGGCGCCAAACCCCTTCTGGTCTCCTCACCCCACTATAGAATGTTGCAAATGTGTAGAGAGTTCTATATGGAGTGGGCACAGGAATTAATTAGGCAGAGGTGTTGTTCATTCTGGATTACCCCACTAGTTAGATGCGTAAATAAGTTTGATGGCTTTCCCTGACTTTAGTTGTGTTATGTCACGTCACATTACTTTACGCTGCTTTACATCATGTTATGTTATGCTATGTTTTGATATGTTATGCGGTGTGAACTTGGTGTTGAGGTAGGCTGGTGTATGGTTGTGTAAGACCGTGTAGATGTGTGTAAGGAGCTTGAAGAGGGTGCCTTTCTCTATAGGTAGCCTGTGAAAGTGCTTCAGGTGCTTGGTAATGTGCGTGGGTGTGAGGCTGAGTGTGAGTCTGGCAGTCCAATTTTGTACCAGCCAAATAAATAAATGAATAACACCCATAGTATGTTGGGGAGCTGAGCTGAGATGTGTGCATAGTTGGAGTTACCGTAGACCGCGGTTGCTGAAGGCTTTTGTCACTGTTCTCTGGGTGTCGAGCAGGAGCCACTTAAGAGTTTTCTCCAGCATTCTCAGGGTGTGGAAACAAATCAACACTACTGTTTTGACTTGGCGTGACATTAAGATTCGGTTGCCAATCAATATACCCAAGTTCCTGTCAGCGATGGAGGGAATGGGGGCCAGTCCCAGTTTGGAGGTCCACTAGACCGAGGACCAGAGTGAGGTGTCTTTGATTTATAATATCACTTCAGTTTTGCTGCTGTTGAGTTTGAGTAACTACTGCAGATGTGCTTTTGGTAAAATCGGATTGGATGCCGGGTGTGTTTTCAGAGAGGGAAACGATTAGGAGCATATTGTTGGTGTAGGAGATGATGGGGCTCAGGGAGGAGGGAGGTATAAGCTTGGTGGGGTCCGATTAATAAAGGCTTAGGCTGACCATTTGTGAGCACTTGGAGGGGAAGGGTGTATAAATTGTACAGTAGGGCCGCAGATTCCTGTTTTATGAAGTCGTTGGATGAGGCTGGGGTGTCAGACTGTGTCAGAAGCCTCAAAAAGGTCCAGTTGAAATAGGCGTGCCAATTTACCCCTGACTGTAATGTGATGGATGCAGTCAATGGCAGTGACGAGGGCAACCATGATGTGGTGGGGGTCTATAGACTGATTGTGAAGGGTCTAGGAGGAGGATGGCCTCAAGATGGTTGAAAAGTCGGGAGTTGACAAGGTTTCCAGGACCTTGGCTGGATAAGGTAGGAGAGAGATGGGTCTGTAGCTGGACACAGTCAGGATGTCAGCCAGTGTTTGATTTTGGGTAGGGGTAGGATGGTGGATTGTTTTCACGGGTCTGGGAAGGTGGCAATGGTGAATGAGATGTTGAGTATGGAGGTGAGAGCAGTGCAGATAGGGACACGTCTTCTTGCAAAGAGGTACTGGGAGTATGGGTCTGAGGGGGCTCCAGATTTGATGCATCACATGGTTTTGGTGACTTCTGTGGTGTGATCCCAAGCCAGCAGGTCAGAGTGGTTTTTGGGGTTATGCCGGTGTCAGCCGAGAGGAGTGTGAGCAAGAGATCTGGTTGATTGGGCAGCTTGATGACAAATTGGATGAGGGAGTGATACATCCATATCAGCGGGATTGGGTGTCTACCTTGATGTCTGGGAGGTTTGAGAAGATGAGTTAGAGGAGGTGTATTGCCATGTAAGTGTGGCTGCCAGGTGAGACCTGGGATGCTAAGGTCCTGTAAAAGGATGGTAGAGTTGAAGTCGGAGTCTGTTAGGGCTTCTACATGGAAGTTGAGGATGCCGAGCAGAAGGAAAGAGTTGGATGCTAGTGTCAGCAGAGTGATGAAATCTGTGAGGGCAGAGCAGAAATTGCCTCCGGTGGATATAGTATGGCATCTCCTATGGTTGAGGCATGGAGTGTGTTGATTTTGAATGCAGGTGTTTGAGGAAGCTGTTGGTGTGGGTCAAGGTGGTGGTGCAGTTGATGCCTTTTTGGTGAATGATGATGGCGATGCCACCTCCAGGCTTATTGTTTTTGTCTTCTCTGATGATTTTGTAGCTGGAGGGTGGGGCACTAGCTATATTTGGGACAAATGCTGTATTGAGCAAGGTTTGTGTGAGGAAAATAAAGCCTGGGGATTAATTCTCTAGTAGATTCCATATTTCTATGGAGTGCTGTACTAGGGAGCAGGTCTTAAGATAGAGGCACTTGAGGGAGTGGTGTGTTTTGGGGGTGGAGTTTCACATTATGATATTAGAGGAGCAGCATCTGATTTGAGTGATGGGGGTGGTGTTGCTGGGTAGAGGGCATGAGAATGGCATTTCAGACAAGAGAAGGTGCCTGCATCCATGGGACGGGGTGGAATCCCATGCGCACTGAGGGAAAGAGCGTCCGGGGTAGAGGGAGTGAAGTGTGGGGGCTGAGTATTGTGTCTGCGAAGGGTGACAGATAGAACAGGCAGCCAGATGCTGGACACATACAGTTTGTGGACAGGTGCAGTTAGGCTTGTCTTTGTCATGCCAGCTTCATGCTCATGCTGCAGAACCCATTTTGAAGACCCCAAGGAAGGCGGGAGGAGATCCGGAGGGTGGTTGCAGGGCAAATGGTGGGCATATAAGAGGAGTTTGAATTGGAAGAGAAAAGGGGGCAAAAAGTAGTAAAAGCGGGTAAAACAGGCAAAAAAGAACAAAATTAGGAGGAAACAAAAAACAGCAAGCAGGTAGAACATGATGAAATAGAGGGCTAAGAGGAAAAACAAGTAAAAAAGGCAATTGTAAGGCACAGAACTGGTAAAAGAGACAAGGATACCGAAAGAATGGCCAGAGAGGTCTTAAAGGGCTTGTGCTTTGTCAGAGGACCGGACAGAAGCACAGCAGTAGAAGGTCAGAAATTCTTGCAAGGTCAGGCAAGCACCGCCTAATTACGTGGCTATTTCATAAGGTAGATTTCTCTGAGTGCTTAGAATCTTGTGCCAGTCACAGCTATGCCCTGCTTTTACCTACTTGGGGGTTCATCTTCAGCAATTGTGGCCTCTGTGCCAAACAGGGCTTTCACTTGGCTGCCAGAGAGGAATCGTTAGCTTTGATGACTGGTAGCAACAGCACTAGTCTCTCAATTCTACAGCAGGATTTTAGAGGACAAATTAATGCTTCAGTAGAAAAAGTGCTTGGGCTGTTCACAATGGGATCAACCCAGAGATGTGGGATCTGTCACAACATATGTAATTCCTAACTTTGCTCTTGAAAGTCTTGGTGCAGTTCTCATTGGGAACTGCACAGAAGATAGGGAGAAACATACCCTTCTGACTTGCTCCCTCCCACTACCAGCTTCCTCTGAAAGTTCCTCGTGCTAGGAACATGCTGGGCTTTTCCTCAAGGACAGTCTGTGCTCCTGCAGGGCAAAGTACCCTCCTTCCCTCTCTCATCAGGCAGCCAGGCTTCTTCTAGTGCAAGGCAACCCTCAGCTCCTCCAGACTGAAATACAGACTTCAGGTAATGTGTCCTAACCGATGGGAAACTGGCTGTCATGCAGGCAGCAGCCCAGGTCAAGTCACACAGCAAATCTTCATATACTCTGTGGTGCACCTGCTTCTTGGGTCCTGAAGAACTTGGTACTGGAACAAAGTGGGGCGGTATAGGACTCATTTTTATACTAATTGTCCAGACAGGGGAAATGAATCCGCTAGCTAAGGTTTAAGAAACTGTTTGGATTGGTTCTACTTCAAAGGTAATTTTCTGGCTAATTCTCAGGTAGATCAATACATGCCCCATGTGGGCCAATTTAGAATACCATGGCTGCTATGTGAATGGTCACAGAGAAAGGGAAATATCTAACCACAAACCATGGATCACATGAGATCATCAATTTTAGCCACCCTGACTGAGTGGCATCAGAATTACATGATTTCAACGCTATTTGCCATTTGAAAAATAAGCACCATTCGAAAATCTTTTGAAGAAAGGAAAGATTAGTTATTGCACAATAGTTAGGGTTTCCAGTTTTGAGTTAAAACCAATTTTAACCATAGCACATCACAAAAGGGAAGATTTATTTTTCAGTAGAAAGCAGAAAACACTGGATTTTGCCGCACTTTTAAGCTTTGGTGCCCTCTGCTGTCAAACAGTTTAACTGAACTCCACGTTTCAGTGATGGATGCTCCCACCTTGACCCATGTAGGCCATTCCAAGTGCTTAATAAGCCCTTGCAGCCATCAGCAAGTTCCCTGGACTTCTAGGACCTACTTCCACTCCTGTGGAAGCATGACTCACATCATATGGCTTCAACTCACTTTTCACTGCCTGTTGCTTTGGCGAGGAAGTTCACAGCTGCATTCTGAGCAGTGTCTTAGTCCAGAGCAAGGAGCACCTCCATAATTCCATTCTCCTTTGTTGAGAGGGGGAGAGAGATTTGCTTTCTGAAAGCTGATGTATCGAGATTGTTTCAATAAACAACACCGTGCATGTGGGCGTCAACACAACTGTTTTTAGTTTTACATTGTGGTCCTCTAAAGGCCAAGCCTTGCCATTTAAAGGGACTATTGGCCCTATCATGAACATGTTCAGTGCCCATGTGCAAGGCAAAGCAATCCAAGAAGTGGTTTTGTTGAAACTGTGCATTCAGTGCACATTTTAAGTCAGAAAATGTGTGTTAGTGTATAAGCAGTTCACAGTACAGCTAGTAGTTTCCTAGTTTGTGCTGCAGGTGGTACAGTTTCAGCAAAAACAGGTGCAATGGCCTATGGCCATTCTGGACAATCACACGGACATAGATACAGCCCCTGGATCAACAAGTTTAATTTTCATTCCTATTGCCTCCATATCAAAAAGAAGCTTGAAACCTATGGGGCTGAAACAAGGATTAATACCTGGCAACATTAATTGTAAAAAGAAAACCAGTGTGAGCACATTTAATGGTAATATTCAGATACACTTGTTCTTTCCTCCAAGATGTACAATACACTATAACAATGCACACTACATAGAATACAAAGGTAAACTTAATCGTGCAACTATCACACATGTTTATCAGGAAGACCTTGCACTTCGGTAAAAAAAGACCTAGTCATATGTTTGGTAAAAAGCAACACTTAGAGGTCAAATAAAACAAAACCCAGTAGCATGACCCTACAATGTAAAATAACTTAATTCCTGTTGTGAACTGCACATGCAAATAACCCAAGGCATTCTGCAGGTGATGAACCTGCTTCTTGATACAACAGCACAGTTTGCTGTCAGTAAAGTCACTATAACTAACAGCGTGGATAATAATTTCTTAGCAAGCTTCTCCCCCATGACCATGTAGAGCAGGAATAAACTAGGGATGGGCATAAATTCTGCTCCACTGGAGGAGTTGGTTGTGTTTTGGCCACTCCTTGTTATGTTTGTAAGGTGGAGTCTTCCAGGCATACTCCACCAAAAGCCAAGAGGCTTGCTAATGGTAAGTTGGCGAGCGCAAGCAAGAGTTGTTGCCCCATAGCCCGATTTTCGGGCACTAGACTGGCACCAGGCGAGTGAGAAAGCTGCAGTTCAAGTCAGTAGCTGCTCCACGAGGGAGTGCTGCGTGGCGGTGGGGCTGGGGAGGGCAGAGTGGGGGGGGGGGGTAGTAAATTGCGGCATACGGCCGAATGGACGTAAGTAAAGAAATAAATAAAACAAATTACTTTGCACACGCTGCAAAGCCAAATGGTGATGCAGCATGTGCAATGTAATTCGTTTTATTTATTTATTTCTTTACTTACCTGCTTTCGGCCGTATGCCTGAGTTTACTACCACCCCACCCTGACACTCCCCCGCCTCGCCCCGCAGCACTCCCTCGAGGAGCCGCTACTGGCTCAAGTAGAAAATCTACTTGAGTTGCAGTAAAATCATCTCGAGCAGGAGCGCCCTCTGGCCCACTGGCGTGCCCCATGGTGCCGCTTATGCTGATCTATCAGCACAGAACGAGCTCCCAACGCCAATAATCAGCGTGTGCAGTGTGACGTGTCGATTTCCGCCCATTCATGAAACTCTGCGGAGTCTCGCAGAGTTTTCATGGAACTCTGCGGAATTGCATGGTGTGAAACTCCACACGTTGCACCCACCCTTAAAATAAACCCAGATCAGTCCTTAAAAGGCATTCATTAGCTCAGTTCATTCTTGGTATCTCAAGGCAAAGAACAGGACAAAGTGAAGATGGCTTGCATTAATGCAGCACAGCACACCCCAGTATATATATTTCTTGCCCTTAGTAGAAAAACTTTCTTTAGCAAAACTTTGCCTTTTGTCTGAATTACATAGGGGTATGAAGATGTGTTAAATGATCATCATTAAGGGGCATATTTGTATGTAGGGTGGATCGCCACCTCCCACATGGCGGTGGCGATCCACCCTACATCCTACCCCGCCCTCCACCCATTTACCCTGCTATATTAGTATGAAAGACGGAAAGACCATCCGCCGGGTTTCCCCCGGTTGACCAGTCGACCGGGCAGAAAAGAGGCTTTATATGGTGGTGGTATCTGCTAGACACCGCCATCCACATTAGCATGGGAGAGGGAAGCAGCCTTTCCGTGGTGGCAAGGCATGCCGATTTTGCTTTAGGGGGCCTGTTGCGGGCCCCCAGGGGATTGTGGGGTGGGGGTGCACATAAGGGTACCTATGGTACCCCCCTGCATTGTCATGGACATGGTGGCAGGCACCTCACGGTGCCTGTCACCTTGTGCATTACAATGCACACAGTTCATTCCCAGCATTGTGGCGGGCGGTGCTGTGAGCACTGCCCGCCACAATGCTGGAAATGGAGGATGCCACCGCCATGGTGGCGGTGGCATCCAAATCGCCAGTGGGGGACAGCCGCACCACTGGCGGCCAGTCCCGGCACCGCTACGGTGGCAGGCGGACGAAAGTCTGCCCGCCATCCTAATAGGCCCCTAACTGTTTATCTGGGATCACTGACAGAATAACGAGGAGCAAAATATCGACCTGGCAAAATATTGATGAAAAAATATAGAATGACAATATCGACTTCCTAGCTACAAACAGGTAAGTACAAAAATATCGAATCCAAAATATTGTTGTAAATAATGTAGTTTGTAAAAATATTGAATTTTTTCAATGTCTTAGAAGTAATGTAAAATAATGAAATTATGAATGTAATTAAGTAAAACATATTTACAAATACTTACATAACCTAAAAATTAATAAATAATTAATGTAATAAAAAAATAACATGCATTTTTATCTTTTAATACATATATACGTTAACGTAATAATATTAAATATTTTTAGTGTTGGTTAGCAGGAGGGTAACATTTACTATTCCCACTCCAGTGAGTGCAACAGTAGGGAAAGCGTTGGATAGCGGGAGGGTAAAAATTACCATTCTTACTCCAGTGAGTGCAACAGTAGGGGAAGTGTTGGATAGCGGGTAGGAATAATTTACTATTCCCACTCCACCAAATGTAACAGTAGAGAAAGTGTTGGATAGCGGGAGGGTAAAAATTACTATTCCCATTCCAGTGTGTGCAAATGTGGGAAGTAGGAAAAGTGTTGGATAGCAGGAGGGTAAAAATTACTATTCCCACTCCAGAGAGTGCAACAGTAGGGAAAGTGTTGGATAGCGTAGGGGTAAAAATTACTATTCCCACTACAGTGAGTGCAACAGTAGGGAAAGTGTTGGACAGCGTAGGGGTAAAAATTACAATTCCCACTCCAGAGAGTGCAACAGTAGGGAAAGTGCTGGATAGTGTAGGGGTAACAATTACTATTCCCACTCCAGTGAGTGCAACAGTAGAGAAAGTGTTGGATAGTGTAGGTGTAAAAATTACTATTCCCCCTCCAGTGAGTGCAACATTAGTAAGTAATGATTTTAATAATTAAATATATATAAATTATTTATCAATACCATAAAAAAATTACGAAAAATGAATTACCAAATACAAGTTATGTAATAATTAATTAATTATACATACCAATACATATTAATTATTGAAAATAATTACATATTAATAATTAACTAGCAGCAAATTAATTTCCAATGCCATCAATTAATAAGCAATAAAAAATAATAATTAATTAACAGTAAATTATCAATGCACAAAAACATTTTCAATAATTACTCAATTACAATTAAATCACTTCCCACCCTACTCCTCTATAAACCCACAACCCGCTCCGAATAATACATTAATACAAGTAATATAATTATCAATTAATCAATAATAAAAATGAATTACCAATTAATACAAATGAATGACCAATTAATAATTAATTAGCAATCAAATAATTATCAATACAAATAAATAATTACTTAATTATAATTAAATTGCTCCCCACCCTATACCCCTATAAACCCACAACCCACTCCAAATATTAAATTAATACAATTAATATAATTATCAATTAATCAATTAATAACCAATTAATAACAATTAATTACCAATTAATAATTAATTAACAATAAATTATTAATCAATATCAATACATTAAAAAAATACTTAATTAAAATTAAGTTACTTCCCACCCTATTCCCCTATAAACCCACACCCGCTACGGAATTAATTTACGCAAAAATTAAATAACATAAAATTCATTACTTTAAAAAAATGCAAACATACTTTATAAAAATAATACATACTTTTAACACATATACTAACACTTAAAACACTACAAAAGAAATTGATATTTTTAACAACTATATAATGAGCGTCCATATTACTAACTTCGATATTATGAAAATCGATATTTCTTAACTGAATTTTTATATTCTGCACCACTATAGTTTTTGGGACTCGATATTATGTCCACTCGATGTTTAAAACTCGATATTGTGACTGTTCAAGCGTTTATCTGCTACAACCAAATCTTCATGGGGTGCTAACATATCCCCATTCATGCACATCCTTAAAATGGAGTTGGATTAGAGTGATGGAAAGAGGGATTTGAGTACTACTCAAAGTTTCATACAGTAGATATTTCAGTGTATCCTCAATTTTTTCTTTCACCTTGTAATCAGCATATAGCCTTCACATCAAGAGTTGCCTTGGAATCAAGATTTGTTAAAGAATAAATCTGAGTGAATTTTGATACAGATGTATTTATTAGTTGTGCACTTAGAGTTTGGATAGAGTTTTGTATGGTGTTTTAGGATCCAAAGTGAATTTTCCCGATTCATGACCTTATATAGGTACAACTCACATTTCCCTAATATAGGCATAGAAATTATTCCCTTATTTAGACATAGCCCATGCAGTCCAAATACAGGCATGACTACTTCCACCTGTACCAAAACGTCACAACGATTTCTTGGAAAATTGGCTTAAGCAGTCAGGGATCTCCCCTTGCTTATTGATTTGTCCAAGAACTCATGTACTTTACAAAGAACTACTATTCCCTTGGAGTTCTTTACTGGCGTTATTATGCCTGACTTTACGTCAAACTATGCACCTTCAAAGTATAAATATGCCTTCACTTGCTCTTGCAAGACACGGTGGTCGGAGCAGTTCGACTATCTACTTGCCCGACGCAGCTCGCTACAGCAAGTACTGAAGGAAGCCGACCCTCCAGCTGACGCACTGATCGAGAGGCTGCATTTCTCTCGGCAAGAATCCAGCTCCAGTGTTTCCAAGCTCCCCTTGCGGGGTGTTGGGAAATCGAGTCCCGAGACTGAGATACCAGACCTCCTTCATTCTAAACTAAGGTATGAAGCTGATTAGAACCTAGAGAAACCTTGGATAGATTTTTGGCAAAGAAAAACTAAACCTATGCTACACCACACTTACTCCTTCCTCGCGTACTAGACTTAGGTTAGGTACATTGGGGTAGGCGTATTTTAGAAGCACCAGTTGAATACTTTTAGCCATTGTTATTTCTGTATGTATTTATATATGGTTTAACAACCATACAATGCTCTTACAGTATTATTTTATAATATTGTTCTCGCTGTACGCATTATACTTTGCAGTCTATTTTATGATTGTGGCAGTCCACTTTACTTGCACGAGAAAGAAGACTGTTCAATAAAACCTTTTATTGAAAATGCCCGTCTCTCTATTTCTCTGCACCTCTGTAGCAACGAAGCATGCACAAGTGACTAAGTGAAATACTTATCTACTGTTTCCACAACTCTAGAGATACATTTCTTATTCTTGGGAAACAAAGTTGTCATGTTCATGCAGTTGTCAGAAACTAATCTCTTCTTGTGAATTCGAGAACGTTTCTAGTTACCTCTGAGCTAGCTGGCACTCACTATTAAGTTTAGTATATTCGATAGAGACCTAGTCGACCTCAGTCCTACGTCTAAACTATAGGATATACTATTCCAATTCGCAGAGCCTATTGGGAACATAGGAACTACACTACAAGAGCACAATATGTCTCCTTTCATTTACTTCAGACAATTGTGTAATAGATGGAATTTAAGAGTCAGAGGGGGAGATTTACGAAAGAGTCACGCAATGCAGCGCAGCCCCCTGCGAGGTTGCACTGTGTTGTGCGACAGGAAGGGAGCAGCAGAGCACCATACCTTCAGAGATATGGCTCTCTCCTCCCCTTTCCCTTGTGCCGGTGCTGATTTCAGCTGCTGCGCGCCATGCCCACACCTTAGCGCCACAGTGCTAGGGTGTGTTCATGAGTGTAGCATGTGTTTTATACAGGAAGGATACCCTTCCTGTACAAAATACTATGCTGGGCATGATGCAAAGCTTTTACCACTTTGCATACGTGCTGCACAGTGCAGCACGCATGGAAAGTCGGAAAAGAACGGAGAAATGTAATAATTTCTCCTATAAGCGCCCCCTTTGAAGGGGCGTTAACTTTTGGTGCAAAACTATGTTTACAAATCTTTGTAAATATGGGTTTGTGTCAAAAGGCATGGGTGGTTGCATGGGAACGCCCATGTACCACCCATGTAACGCCCCCTTGGCGCAAAGTAACGCAAAGCACTGCTTCACGCTGCTTTGTGCTACTTACAGGGTACTTTCCAGCGCAAATTTACGCTGGAAAGAAAATAGGGAAAACAATGTGCGCTAGTTTGCGCCACTTTTGTGGTGCTAAACCAGCGCAAAAAATATGAAAATCTCCCCCAGAGTCTAGTAGGTGATAGAATGGCCCTGGTCTGGTAGTTTTTTCAGGGAGGGGTGGCGTGAGGGGTATTTAAATGCATTGTTGAATAGATACTTTTTCAAGCCCTTTTTGGAAAGGTTGTAATTTTATTTTTCCCTGGGATTTGAATTTCACAGCCCAGGAACTCTCAGAGATCTGCTTCCATTTGGGTTGTGTCAAAAGGCTTGTTGTGAGATAAGGTTTGTTGTTAGTGATGATGGGCTTCTATTGGCCACGTAGTGGATGTCCAGATATCAAATATATCCTTAATCTCTTTTAGAGTAAGCTTTGTTTATGGTTCAACGAGTTTTAAACTTAATTTATGCATATGCTAGAAGCCAGTGCAGTGTTTTCAAGGCTGGCACGTGTGGTTCACCACCCCAGGTTCAGACACCTTCTAGCCACTTTGTTAAGGATCCTCTGAAGCCTGTAATTGAATTTCTGTGTGAGCCTTGTATAAACAAGTCCATCTCAAGGGCTCTCTTCAACTCTGCCTGGTGGTCAGTATGGAGGAGAGGGAGGAATATTCAAAGACATTAGAGCTTCAAATGTATGCATGGACTTGGGAAATGAATGAGACAGACTTTAAAATAACTCCATAGACCTTAGCTTTTAGTTTAGTGGAAGATTTATTTAAGATTGGTGGGGCACTAAAGCAGCAGTCAGTGGAGTCTTGTCTGCCCATGATCAGGATTTTGTCATTCTTGAATTCAGGAAAGAAAAACACCTTGGGTCTGATTCAGATTTCGGCAGACGGGTTACTCTGTCACTATGGTGACGGATATCCCGTGCGCCGAAATATAAATCCCATGGGACATAATCACGTCACCGAAGTATCGGAGTGCCACCAAAATCTAAATCAGACCAAAAGTCCTAAAGAATACATGGGACAGACAAGAGGAGATTTAGATCTGGTTTGCCTGCATGTATTCTTAGTAGAAAATGGATTTGAGAGTCACAGAGTGCATTTAGAGGTTTACCTGGTAGTGTTCTGGGAACTGAATAAGTGGGTGTACACAGATGTTACAATACACATATGGAGTATTCACAAATGAAACTGTAACATTGAAGAATTAGTGGAAGTCACAGACTCTTAATAGTGAGGCAGAGCGGTATGGATAAACCAGAATGCTAATCATTTTTTAAGGTCTTTCCAAGATAATTGTTTATGTGGATGATTCCTACCTCTAGGAGTGAAAGCCTGGAGCCCGAAGCTTACAGGTACCAAACGAAGGGTATAATTTCAGGACCAGACCTCCGTGCCTTCTTCAAGGAGCTATGGAAAAATAGCAGGCCAATGAATTAACCATTTTGGGAGCAATACACCTCTGCATCCTGGCATCATGAGTTTTGTGTTCCATTGTTATTCCTCACACAGCACACATATTACCTCACTGTGGCTGATGAAGTAGAAAGAGAAAAAATTACAGTAATGGGTTAAAAGTCCTGAACATAACCCCTCACATATGAAGCTTTAGGAAGGAGGAAACGTGTTCTCAAGCAAGATACACGAGGGCGTGTGGAAAGGAGGTACCAACAAATTAAGTAATTCATTTACTAGAATACATTGTATCTATGATGTCTGCCTGTTGTTGTAGCCAAAAGGCTACTCCGGAAGGGGATGTTGCAATAATCTCCTTTCAACAATAATAGGCATGAAGTCCTTTAATGTAATAACTTCCTGCTTCTTCAAAATATATAAAAGTTCTCTGGTTAAACCCACCATAGACTTACGTGTCTGTCTTTGGTGAGGAGCAGACACCACAAAGAAGTATGCTACATTACGTGCGTGAGTGTCTGACGTCATGTGTCACTCAAACCAGTTGAATAGAACTGTTCATCAGTGATAGGTGCAGCCGCTGATTGAGACCTGCTTTTCGTCTCTGCATTTGAGGGCTTGTAGTATCACTTAGCGGTTGTGTATGCATGATAGGAAGGGGTTCTATCAGATCACTATTTTGCCATTAATATACTCACCAATTTTCCAATAAAATGTATGATTTATGGTTTGCATCTTATTCTTCCTGTGGACCATTGCTGGGTTTATTTTTGTACAAGCAGAATATAAGCATTCAAGATTGTTCACCCGGTTAATAAATTGCAATATTCATAGCAAATTATGCCACACTTCACGCAATCATATTTTAAGTTACATTAATATTCGTATCAGTCAATATTATTGCTATACTTGGGTACTGAAACATCTTAAATAATATGGCGTGACAGTTTTGTGAATAAAGGCATTTGAGTGGATTCCCACTGTTTAAGTGCTTTAAATTCGAAAATAGAGTAATCACCACTGCGTTATTACCCACACTTTCATTACAATTGCATAATTTTGCAAAAACGTATCACTGCGGGATGTTAAATGTTTCTAATGTTCCTACTGTTTTATTGCCTTTTTAGGCAGATTACACCCCGGAATACAGTAAGCAAATGTAAACACAGGACAAAAGACTGCTATTTTATAGTTACACCTTTATGTTTCTTGCTTTATCACATAAGACAGGACATTAAATAATTATTGCCCGATGGAGAAAATCGGAAAATCACATCAAATCTGATGAAGCAATCATTGCAAATGTCTTCGCCATCAGAAAACAAGGCATACATTAATTTCAGCTATGACAGTTGAGCAAAGACCCACATGTCGAAATGCATGCAATATAAATGTGACAACAGCATCCATTTAATATTGCTTTGCAGGATGCTCTAAAAATAGCGCGAAGGAAAGAAATTAAAGGGGAAAAAAACATCAGAAGAAAGAAAAAAGCTGAATCCTAAAGAAGTGGCCACCAGTCTACACCATGAATCACTCTAATGTTCAGGTGGATGTGCACGTGATCATGCAAAATAAAGTTACACAGAGGGCAATACAGTCAATGACAGAAACGAACACACCCATTGCACCATGTAGTGTGCTGTCAGGGGAAGCAGAATGTAAATGACTCTCAGGCAGAAGAGGACTGACCCGAAGGACAACCCTCTTCCTGGCCATACAGACTACAGTAGGAATCATTAAGATACAAACCTTCTACCCCAGGGTTTGGTAATTGAAGTGGCCAACAACATAATTATTCCTTACTGCAGTAATATGTGATACTGATTGTAACAAGATGCCTGTCTACAGACTATGCTGTGATATCGATCATAGGCGTCAGCAGAAATGTTTCCAGGGGGGGGCAAATTTTTAACTACATCACCATCCCCCTTGCATCCTTCTCCCCTCTGCCTTGCACCCTTCTCGCCCTCCCCCTTGTACCCTACTCCACCTCCGCCTTGCACACTTTTCTACCTTGCACCCTTCTCCTCTCTGCCTTGCACCCTTCTCCCCTCTGCCTTGCACGCCTCTCCACTCTGCCTTGCACCCTTCTCTCCTCTGCCTTGCATCCTTCTCCCCTCTGCCTTGCACCCTTCTCCCATCTGCCTTGCACCCTTCTCTACCTTGCACCTTTCTCCTCTCTGCCTTGCACCCTCTCCCCTCTGCCTTGCACCCTTCTCCCCTCTGCCTTGCACCCTTTTCCCCTAGGCCTTGCTTCCTTCTCCCCTCGGCCTTGCACCCTTCTCCCCCTCCGCCTTGCACCCTTCTCCTCTCTGCCTTGCACCCTTCTCCCCCACCACCCTTCTCTCCTCTGCCTTGTACCCTTCTCCCCTCTGCCTTGCACCCTTCTCCCCTATGCCTTGCACCCTTCTCCCCTCTGCCTTGCACCCTTAGTGGAGAAGCGTGTCTCAATGGTTCGAGCGGCAGACCTGATGCAGAGGTCTGGCCCGGGACCAGGGGCAATTCCCGCCTCGGCGGCTCTTGGACTCAATTTCTCCGGACCTGACAATTCTCGCCTTGGTTCCTAGTCTAATCATGGGTCCCACTCTGTGACTCTGGGCAATAGCTTGCTTAATCTCCACAAGGGCCCCAGCAGCGCTTGGATGCCTGGCTTCACCTTGGGGGTGCCCAGGAGTGGACATCTCAAAGGGAAAGCCAGGAAGGGTTCCACAGCGGTATACGTACAGCGCCAGGAGACCCCGAAATGGGGTGACAGTTGCGCTTTACAAGTACACACACATTTACATTTCCCCCTCGGCCTTGCAACCTTCTCCCCTCGTCCTTGCACCCTTCTCCCCGTCCGCCTTGCACCCTTCTCCCCTCTGCCTTGCACGCTTCTCCCCTCGGCCTTGCACCCTTCTCCCCTCTGCCTTGCATCCGTCTCCCCCTCTGCCTTGCACCCTTCTCCTCTCTGCCTTGCACCCTTCTCCCCTCTGCCTTGCGCCCTTCTCCCCTCTGCCTTGCATCCTTCTCCCCTTGGCCTTGCACCCTTCTCCCCTCTGCCTTGCACCCTTCTCCCCTCGGCCTTGCACCCTTCTCCCCCTCCGCCTTGCACCCTTCTCCCCTCTGCCTTGCACCCTTCTCCCCTCTGCCTTGCACCCTTCTCCCCTCTGCCTTGTACCCTTCTCCCCCTCCGCCTTGCACCCTTCTCCTCTCTGCCTTTCCCCCTTCTCCTCTCTGCCTTGCACCCTTCTCCCCTTTGCCTTGCACCCTTCTCCCCTCAGCCTTGCACCCTTCTCCCCTCTGCCTTGCACCCTTCTCCCCTCTGCCTTGCACCCTTCTCCCCCTCCCCATGGCACCCTTCTCCCCCTCCGCCTTGCACCCTTCTCTACCTTGCACCCTTCTTCTCTCTGCGTTGCACCCTTCTCCTCTCTGCCTTGCACCCTTCTCCCCCTCCGCCTTGCACCCTTCTCTACCTTGCACCCTTCTTCTCTCTGCCTTGCACCCTTCTCCCCTCGGCCTTGCACCCTTCTCCCCTCTGCCTTGCACCCTTCTCCCCTCTGCCTTGCACCCTTCTCCCCTCGGCCTTGCACCCTTTTCCCCTCGGCCTTGCACCCTTCTCCTCTCTGCCTTGTACCCTTCTCCCCCTCCGCCTTGCACCCTTCTCCTCTCTGCCTTCCACCCTTCTCGCCCTCCCCCTTGCACCCTTCTCCCCTCCGCCTTGCACCCTTCTCTACCTTGCACCCTTCTCCTTTCTGCCTTGCATCCTTCTCCCCTCTGCCTTGCACCCTTCTCCCCTCTGCCTTGCAGCCTTCTCCCCCTCCGCCTTGCACCCTTCTCCTCTCTGCCTTGCACCCTTCTCCCCTCAGCCTTCAACCCTTCTCCCCTCTGCCTTGCACCCTTCTCCCCTCTGCCTTTCACCCTTCTCCCCTCCCTGTTGCACCCTTCTCTCCACTGCCTTGCACCCTTCTCCCCTCCGCCTTGCACCCTTCTCCCCTCCGCCTTGCACCCTTCTCCCCTCCGCCTTGCACCCTTCTCCCCCTCCCCATTGTACCATTCTCCCCTCTGCCTTGCACCCTTCTCCCCTCCGCCTTGCACCCTTGTCTACCTTGCACCCCTCTTCTCTCTGCCTTGCACCCTTCTCCCCTCTGCCTTGCACCCTTCTTCCCTCCGCCTTGCACCCTCCTCCCCTCCACCTTGCACCCTTCTCCCCTCTTTCTTGCACCCTTCTCCTCTCTGCCTTTCACCCTTCTCCTCTCTGCCTTTCTCCCTTCTCCTCTCTGCCTTTCACCCTTCTCCTCTCTGCCTTGCACCCTTCTCACCTCTGCTTTGCACTCTTCTCCCCTCCGCCTTGCATCCTTCTCCCCTCTGCCTTGCACCCATCTCCCCCTCCGCCTTGCACCCTTCTCTACCTTGCACCCTTCTCCCCTACGCCCCCCGCCCTGTGACGCCCATGATATGGATACACTTTTAAAGGTCTATTTGTTTTCACATATGCTTTTCACTATAAATTGTTTGTATATGAAAGAGGTCACGCATATGGCATTTGACATAATTTTTCCCAATGTACCAGTCAAGCCTAGGGACTTTATCACAGGCTTGTTGGCCTAATCAACTGCAGTCTCCTGTATTTCATAAAAGCTGGCAACCATCAGGCACATAACTAGAAAATGACACATGTATCAGTTGGTAAAACAACATATAGCCCTTCTGAGAAGGACATGATAATGATTATCTTCAACTGCAAATGTTTGTCAGAACGGTAATCTATATGACTCCATTTAACAAAATATCTGTCTACATTCTTTATTACAGTGCAATGGCAACCCACCAGAGACCTAATGGTTTTGACAAACTCTTTTAACAACTGATTTGTCAGGCTTACTCATAATAAACCTATCAAACCTATGGCATCTGACTCCAAACTTCCCAAGGAACCAGCCAGGCCCATAACCTTTATCATTGGCTTGTCTCTATATCCAACCAAGGCGTGCTGAATTCTGCACAATTAATCCCACTATGCTAAATGTGGTCCTTCAGTAGGAAATATACACAAATTACAATTGGAAATAACAGATTCAATCAATCCTAAAAAGGTTAACCAGGATTTATAGACGGCAGATCTTCAGTCTGCAGAGCTTGTCTGAGCCAGACCCCAGAAGGGCAAACCAAACACATTTTCTCCTAGTGTAATTTCTGAGAATCCATGTAAAGCAATATCCGTCTACAAACTATAACTCAGTGTGATGCCTATCTATCCTTAAAAATCCATTGGTTTAAAGATAACTGATGGCCTCTGACATAGCTTTTCTCCTTGAACCAATCAGGATTATACCCTTTACCATTGGCTTGCCATAATAACTAACATAGGCCCACTCTATTAAGCATGACCTTTTCCACAATGCAACCATTGGTATGCAGTCATAAAATTACATATATGCACAAAATAACCGTTAGCAGAAAAATATACAAACTATCCTAAAATGGCATAACAAGGAATCGCAAAATGCATATCATCTCATTGGTGGTGGCCAGCATAAAGACCCATACCTACTATGGTAATCTATGAGTTTCCCTGCACCAAATACCTATCTACAAATTTTAAAAAAAATGTCAGGAAAACCTACCCTTAAAAACCTACTGGCTTTGGGCGAGCCCACGATGGGGATCAGAATGGATATACAGTGCTGAGCTACACATAAGGCTATGAGAATAAAACCTGCGTCATTCTGAATATTGTACCTCAGATCCATACAATACCTATTCCTGATGTGCCGCTGTAAAGAGCCCCATCTGCACTGTCCCCAACGTCGTTCCTGGGTCACTTTTGGATAAAGGCAACCTGAGCAGAGTGAAGCTGCTGGAGTGTGGACCATGTTGTAGGGAGTGGCTGGCTGGTCAGGGGCCACTGGCTCTACAGTGGAATTGGAGAGGAGGACCAGGAAACCGGGGGTCAGTCTGTGTCAGTGCTTTGATGCTTAGGCTGCCCCTGTAGCGCCAGAGGCTCCAGTGGCTGAGTGGTTGAGGCTGATGAGTGGGCCTGCTTGGGGAAGAGGCGTGCTTCTTGTGCCCAACCCAAGCCCAGCACGAGGCCACAAATTGGTTCAAGAGAGGCGAGCGGTAGTCTGTTGCATACAAATGCAAGTCCAAGAATGCCAACAAAATATTAGTGAGGACAAGAAATAACAAGCTATGCAGCACTGTGCGATGCTGAACTGAAACTCCCGTCCTTTATGCCTTAAGACTAGAGACTATATGTCAGGATTCCTGCCACAGCTCACCTCCCTTGACAGTCACAATATACTGGCATTACTCATTTAATTCCTCCCAACACTTATGAATGAACAAATGCTTGTACCCTGTCTTTTGACTATATTACATGCTTTTGTAAATAGCTAGCTGCAGCTGGTGTTCCCTGGCTTGTTTGAAAAAGCTTAGTAACTTTTATAAATGGTTTACCATGCATATGCATGGTCAGTTTTCAGGTGCCATGGAAACATCCAGAAAATCCACCAGAATAAGCAACATGCAAACCGGCATAGATTACCCCAACGTGAGACTTCCAGAAGACAGCCCTCATCAAATTAATCCCCTGCACTTGTTCTTTGCTATAAGCAATTAGAACGCAACCTTTGTGAACATTCTAAAACACCTTCTATATGGCAGCCTCATCAAGTTATAAATCTGCACCTGTTCCTTGTTACAAACAAGTAGAAGGGTGACCGTTATCAATGTTCTAAGGCAGTCTTTCTTAAAGACCATTCATACTTCTTCCTTTCACTTAGCCTCTTCGACTACCAATTACCTGTTTCTAGCTTCCAGGACTCTGTCTTTTTAGCTCCCTTGATCCTCTCACTTCGACCTTACTGCACAGAACGTCCCACAATAGTCTGGCACCTGGATGGAAAAAGAACAAGAAGAAAAGGAGAGACACATTAACAGACTTGATTTCAATACACCCTGAGCTCAGTTGCAACATCGTGCTCTGAACAAAGGTAACCAGTGTTTTTGTGAAACTTGTACATAATGTTGGTAGGGCTCTGCCAGCGAGGACTTGGGTGAAATTAACCCCGTCCAAATTTTCTTGTGGGTTTGATGTTGAAATTATACTCACTACAGTTTCGAGAACTTTGTTGAAGGGGCCTCTACGGACAATCTAAAAAAAAACAACTACCAAACTAAAGGTTGGTTGAGATTTTAATAGCTTTTGTGAGGTGATGCCTTAAGAGATAAAGTTGATACTAGACAAAATCATTATTATTTGTTTGTTTATAGGTAGCATATCTGCAGGTATCATTCATCAGACTGGTGTGAATGCCTGCTGAAGTGCTGCTGTTGAGTAGACGAGCCACAGCATCTTTGATCTCTCCATCCCAACCCGTTTCCCCCTGGGATTTCCCACCAGAGCAGTGTTTCCTCCTGTAAATCGAGGTCAAGACTCGGGAGGATTTGGGAACTAGCATTGCCACCCCATTGCAATCATCCTGGATCCAGGTAGATGGCTTAAGAAAGAAGGGTAAGCCACACACCAAACATTCCTTTTGGGCGGCGCCATGAACAATCAAGACCAAATATTCATGGACAATCTAGCACATGCCTTATCAGGGGACCCCAATGACACTAAGAATCTGTTTGAGTTAATGCAGCAGTTACAACTAGATCTGAATAGGTTAAAGGCCAAAAATGCAACACTTAATGAAGAGTAACAAAGAGATAGGGTACATTTCACACAATGAAGGGATACAAAAGCCAAGGATAGTTACCCGGTTTTAACCCAGCCTGTGTTTGGAGAACAATTTCAGAGAGGGGCGTTTACAACTGCTGACCAGAATCTGCATGTATCTTTCTCTACACCCAGTCCAGTGCAGCTCCAGAACACTTTCATGGCGACAGTACTAAATTTACAGCCTTTATGAGTCAATGCCTATAATATTTCCTAATAATATTTCCTATTCGAACCTCAGGCGTTTTCCAATGACGCTGCTAAAGTAGCTTTTGTAATCTTTTATTTTGGAGGTGAACCACTAACTTGGCAATTCCTTCAAAAGAAACAAACCATCCCCTTTTGTACAACTATTCTGCTTTTAAGGCTGCTATGACTAAGTTATTTGCAAAACATATTTTTATCCAAGCAAGTGACAATGAATTATTAAACCTACAATAAGGTTCTAAGGACCTGACGACTTATTTATTTATTTACTTTCAATTGACTGGTGGTGGAAATGCACTGGCCATAAGAGAAAAGAATATCCTTATTCTATCGAGGGTTAAGAGATGAACTTAAAGAATCCCTCTTGCACATCGTTGATCTGCCAAACAATTGTGCAGAATTTATTAATCTTGTGATTTTGGTAGATCACTGATTGTGTGAGGAGTGAAAGCGTGACCGATCTTGCAGAAAACCAAGAAGAAGGAGCCATAGATTAATACTTTTGATAATGAACCTATACAGATAGGCGGTATAAGGGATCCACTATCTAAAGAGCAAAAGGAACAGTGCTGCAAATTAAACGTATGTCATTATTGTTGCAAAGCTGGTCATTTCACTAGGGAACATTCTGCAAAACCAAAAAAGAGTAAGCCTGTGGCTAGTGTAGAGGTCAATGAAGAATAGGGAAACTAAGTCTCTCAGCCAGAAGGGATCGCCTCATCAAGCGAAGCCATTTAGATCTCACAATATCTGACCAATGTAAGAACACTAATTCCGCAGCATCTGACTATCGGAGTCACAGTAATCCTTTCTCCGCAGCGGAGCCAATAAAATATACATGCTTGTTGACTCCGGGCACAGGCAATTTCTTTGATCTGACCCTAGCTGCCAAGGTCGGGCTCACAAAAGTTCCCTAAGAAAAACCTAAGCCTGTGCGAGCAGTAGATGGTTCAGAGTTGTCTACTGGACCAATTTGTTTTCTAACCTTTTCTAACCTTAGTGTGCAACTATGAGCATACTAAATAACTTGACTTTGGTCTAATAGACACTCCAAACTTTGGGGTACTTTTGGGCGTACCTTGGCTAGAACACCATAGTCCAAATATCAATTGGGTACACCACAACATAATCTTGGTCTCACCATTCTGCACTACTATCTGCTACCAAGAGGGTCCAGAGGTGGGAATACCTCTGCATTGTGCCTTGCTCCAAGGAACAGAAAACCTTAAACTATCCAAAGACTACCAGAACTTTCAAGATGCTTTTGACTCTGTGAAAGCCACCCAACTGCCCCCACACAGAGCCTTTGATTGCTGCATATATCTCCTCTCAGGAGAAACACTGCCCTGCAGTAGATTTTACACGTTGACAGAACCTGAAACACAATATCTACGCAAGTATCTGGATGAACTACTAGACATATGTTTCATATGCCACTCCACATCACCTGTGTCTTCCTCACTCTTCTTTGTACCCAAGAAGAATGGGGAGTTGTGGGCTTGTGTGGATTATAGGGCAGTCAATAAGGTGACTATTAAGAACCCATATTCTCTTCCGGTAATTCTGGTACTACTTGAGAGGTCGGAAATTACACCATTTACATGAAACTAGGTTTACAGGGAGCTTACTACTTAATCGGTGTACGAGAGGGCGATGAATGGAAACCCACCTTTAGAACAAAATTGCGGCTGTTTGAGTATACTGTTATGCCCTTCTGGTTATGTAATGCTCCAGCAGTATTTCAATATTTCAATAAAGAGGTCTTGAGGGAGTTTTTGGATGTTTGTGCAGTCATCTACATAGTCGGCATTCTGATTTACTCAAACTCACAACAAGAACATGTACCGCATGTACGCGCCATCTTGCAGCGCCTTGGGGGAAAAGCTCTCTATGCTAAATTAGACAAATGTTCCTTCCATGTACAGACAATAGACTTTCTGCAGAATCTCTCATCGCTGACATGCACAACTATGGACCACAAAATGGTAGAAGCCATTACAAATTGGACAACTCAAACAAATGTCAAGGAAATTCAACACAAATGTGCTGAGGGACTGAACATGGAATTTTTCCTTAAATAATGGCTTTTGGAGATTGTCCTGGCCCGGGGCTCCCAAAGACCTTCTTAATTGAAAGGGCACACCGAGTCCCAGTGCAGGCTCCGCTGCCAGGGATGCCCCTTAACCCTGTTAATCATCAGACTGCTCAATTATAGAGACAGAGACCTCATCCTACATCTCTTTTGAATCAGAGGCCACGGTCCTATGGAGGAACTACCATCAGGGCCTACCTGGAATATACTGCTGAGGTGCAAAACCAACGCAACTCCTATTTAGCGGTGAAACAATAACTACACCTTTAGGGTCTGAAATATGTAATTCATTTCTCAGCTAACCTATGCATGGATGGAGCAAAGGCATACTTCTTCCAATCACCTTAGGAGGCCTAATCATGGCTTCAATTGAACGATGCGTAGATCCCTCCAGGAAGTGTACCACCCAAACATTGATGGGAGCGTACCTGCCAGAGAAAGAGACATAACCAGAAATCCCAAAGTTGGCCCAACAAGAAACTTACTGCTATTGAAAGGGCACAAGAAGTGGCAGATGTTCTACAACACAGAAAGAACCCTTTTGAATTATTGACATTGGATCATGGATCAAAATCCAAATTGGGTGCCCACGGATCAGGCACATCTGGAGATCTCCGACATGGTGGGCCAATACTGACTCTCAGGTTGACAGACAACATAGTTTGAAAAATGAGAATGACTTGCATCACTTATGAGGTATACTTGCTGAACCTTTGTGATAGATATAGGTAGTAAATATATGAAATGATCTGTGGGTGGGTGAGTCATGTAGGGGCCTCACACACTGAAGTGATGGCAACACGATATTATTCTCTCAATCTCTGAACTGGAAATGGCTGTTTTCCTCCTAAACCTTATACTTTATATATGTGTGCTGCATTCAATTGACAGAAAAGTGGTGTGTATCAGACCACGTGAATGTGACACTGCTCACGACAAAAAAAACCCTTAATTATAACAAGAACACTCACTCACCCGAGGGTGACATGCTTCATCATTGGGTCCCCTCCTCACACCTGGACCGCAGGGTCCATGGTGTGGGCTACGACTCTCCGAACGGAGAGGAGATGAGGTGTTTTTGATGAGTATTTGATATTAGGGTGAGTATGGGACTGAGTGCAAAAAACATATAGTGGTGGTTAAAACTGCCTCCAGGGTACCTAATACACTTTATTCTGTGGCCCACTGGGGATAGAGTTAAAGAGAGGCCCAGGGTTATGAAAAAATATATATTACCCATTTTCAATAGTCAAGTGGTCAAAAGGTCGACATGTTTCTGCCTTCAGTGGTCCCAAAAATGGGATCCTTGGCATTCATCAGGACCAATGCAATAATTAAATGTATAGTCACTCTGTATATATGTGAGTAATACATTCTCAAATTCAAATAAAAATGTATGCTGGCCAATCAGGATAGTCTGGTGTGTGGTGGCCCATATGGATTCGGGGTTCACCAACTTTCTGAAGGCGCTTTTCTGTCTCTGTCATTTGCATTGAATAAATACCAGTATTTATAAAAATTGGGTACGATATAAATTACTTGAAAAATGTGAATATATATATATTTTTAAATAATTGGAATATATTTGATGTTCACTTTATTGTGCTTTTAAATCTGTTGTCATGGTGTAACGTATGTCACAGTGTGAGTGTACTGTATAATTCTGTGTTACTAGTTTTGTATAGTCTATGCATGTAGGTTGTATTTAATGGGAATATAAATGTTATGAGCGGATTATGCACAATATTTGATCTTCTTTTGCTACTAATGATGAATACAAAATATCAAATGAACGGATCGGACTTGTGGTTAATTAGTGTTGGAGACATACTGTCCCCTCTTTAAGCTATTGGAGAAGTTTTTTTGCTTTAGTTTTGAACAGACACCCTGTCAACATGGGAAGGGAAACAAAGTGGATGGATGCAAGCATGACTTATGAACGTGACACAGTGCTTAGCCCCATAGGGACGATAACATCACCCACAGATGAGATGATTAACTTGCAAGTGTGCTTAAATGCAGCCTTTGCCGATTATTATAGTACTCGCTACAGAACAAACCCCCAATGGGCGCTGATCAGCCACATGAATATGCCAGAGAAGTACCATTCCTTAGGATTGACAGATTGCAACACAGTGAATTTGGAGAGCCGCTAATTCTAGAGGAAATATACACAGCCATTGCCTCAATAGCAAGAGATAAAACCCCAGGGACAGATGGCTTACTCATCAAATTCTACTCCACTTACATAATTCAGTCAACAACAAAATTCCTCCAAGTACACGAAGAAGCAAAGGCAGCAGAAATGCTTCTGGATTCCCCCAGAGAAGCATTGAGAATGGTGTTGCCCAAACCAGGGCAAGAGCTCTCAAGTGTCCAATTGTACAGACCCCTGTCCCTCCTTAACCTCACAGGCAAATAGATTGTTACCAATATTGGGCTCTCTGGTACACTTGGACCAAAATGCATTTATACTGGATACAAACACCTTTCTAAATATTCTTCGGGTGCTGAGGCTCATCGGAGAATATACAACAGCAAATGAAAACTACCTGAAAATATATCTCGATATTTAAAAGTCATTTGGAACTCTGTGTTGGTCTTATCTCCTGGCAGTTCTTAAATGAATAGGCATGGGCTCGATATTGCTCAGCTGGACACGAACACTATACAGTCATACTGTTGTCACAAAATGAGGCAGGCTGTATTAAAAAATTGGCACCTCCTCGAGGAGTTGGAATGTTCCTTTCCGCGACCCATCTTTGCTTATAAAAAGAATCAAAGTATAGGGCAACAGATTGTTAGGGCTGACATTTCAATACCAAAAGTAAAAAGTGACTTACTTTCCCAATGGAATATGAAACCGCTGGAAGGCCATCACAAATGTGAGAATTGTGTGGCTTGTCCCAATACCATCGAAGGGAATGAATCTCACCATCTGGGTGTAAAGTGGAAACACCTAGGGTTCTCAAATTGCAAGACAAAAAACGTAGTCTACGTGATAATATGTCCATGTATGAAGATCTACATAGGAAAGACCAATCAGCAAGTGAATTTGAGAATTAGTCAACATAGGTCGCGTATTAAAAAGAAAGTCATGACAGCACCAATGGTGGAACATTTTGTTGAAAAAGTACATGGGGAAAGTGACTTCAAATGGTCAATTTTATTTACTGTGAACCAAACAAAACACCCTCCTGATTTGACAGAGTGCTATTGCAAAAGGAGGCATAACTAATCCTCAAATTTAATAGCACACCGACAGGACTTAATAGCCTGTCTGAATTATCAACATTGTAAACTAGTGTTATAACTGGGTCTGCTCAAATGCTAACAAAAACAACTGCACATAATAAATAACAAAAATAGCGTTTTCATCTGCTAACTTCCCGATGGATCAAGACACTACGTGTCCCATAATCCTTCATTCTGGGAAGAGGAAGTAAATGCACTTTTTTGAAAATGGCCACCGCCACAGTCGAGAGAGATTTGGTCTGCATGGATGTTGGAGCAAGAGGTATTGTGCCAAATAATTTTGCTCGCTTTTGCCTCCGCTTTCATAGGCGGCTTATTAGAACTAAAACCGCATCTATTTGCTCGCACGAGCGAAACTAATTGTGTTGTATTAATAGGAGCCGTTTGAAAGCCGATATCAAGCCGGCACACGTAGTGGGCACCAGCGTCGAACTACGAGCAGGTACGCCCTTAAATATAGCCATGCGAGAGATTGTTCACAAGCGTATAAGCTTCAAGTCCAAGAAGGCTACAAATGTATCATTTCCTTGTCTCTCTTGCTAGTTTGTTCCTGGATGCTACTGGGATCATTAAGTAACACTCTAAGATACATGAAAATGATTAGTATCAGCTCCGTACAGCTTTGAGAAGGTACGTGGCTTTCGTAGCTGTTTTCAAATGTGCACAATGTTTTTTAACTCTCGTGTATATAAGCGGCCTAGCCCTAACAGGTACTATTTTTTCTGGTAGAATCTGCCTTGAAATATCGATTGGTACAATAAACATTGCTTCAAAGAGAGAAATTGACCTGTGAAACAGAGGTACGATTATACCACACTCTGGTAGTTTCTTCCAAGTACGCTTTTTTCTCATGTTTAATAAGTAGCGTCTTGACGCACACAATATTCTTCCTTTTTCTGGGAATTAAAAGCCCTGATGAATACAATGAGCCGCTACCTCCAAAATAAGGAGATAAACAGTTTGATCTGAGCCTCCTTTCGAAACCTGGAAGGTTCAGGGCACCAGATTGTGACAGGTACATAATTTATACCTTGCAGTGTAATGCGAGATAGAGGAAAGGCTTCTAGTTTGTAAAAAAAACTTTACTGTTTTTCTGCATTTCATACAGAAAAGTGACAAAGCCCCGATGAGAGTCCGGGAACTGGTTTTCCTGGACTTGAAACGCGTCGGCACTCCTGAAGGAGCAAGCAATATCATTAATAGTGTAAACTATCATTTGCTAGTTGAAAAACGTATCTTTATTTGGGGATTGTGCTCCTTCTTTGAGTTTGTCCTTCCTTTCTTTTTGGATACAGATTTACTCAATTGAGAAAAAATATAAATGTACGATGTTTGTTTGTATAATGTATTTCTTGTGGGGTGTATGATGATTGTTCCTAGAGAGTATTATGGAGTGTAAATATATGTTTGTAAATAACATTGTATATTAATGGAAATGTATTGAATGTATATTTTTCCCCTTTTTTGTGTTTAAATATGAAAAAATAGGTTGAAAAGATCTACAAAATAGACGGGTATAAATAAAAGATACCTGGTCAAACCAAAGAAGTCTGTGTTTGACCTATATGTTAAGATTTCTTGAAAGTAAGTTTGGTGTAGGCAAGTGTTTGTGTTTCTTAATATAATAGGGTCCAGCCTACCCCATGCCCCACATGGGCCTGACTCCTTAGCTTTACATTGATCAACCTCTGGAGCACATGTAAGATTCTTTCGTGTCTCATGAAACCTTTAGAGAAATTTGGGGAAATATCGGGACTTAAACTGAACTAAATCTTGCCTGTTCCTGCTGTGATTGCTAGCTGAAAATCGCAGAGGTGCAGTTCCACAAGCCACACTGGAATGGCACTTTGACACTTTAAATATCTAGGAGTGCAGATACATCGCACAATTAATGACCTAATTGAGGGCAATATGGGCAGGACACTCATGTTTAGCAATCCTGCTGTCCCTGTGGGTCTTACGGCAATAGATACAATATTAGTATTACCACAGCTACCACACTTCCTCCGCTGTCCCTTATTCAAAATGCTTCACGGTCTCCTATTGGATCTAGTCTGAGGAAATGGCAGAAAAAGAGTTGTTCTACACAAGGTACAGTACCGGTTGTTAGAAAGGGGACTGGGTGCCCCCAAATACTAACAAAATTTTGTGGCGTCACAATTGCAGCAGCTAACGCGGTGGCTGGGGTTAGGCCCCTGTGCGAAGTAATATGAGGTGACCCGATTCCTTGGCCATGTACCTATCCTGGCCTGGATTATGAACCCCTGCGGGACACTCTCAACTGAGACTGACCTGACGAAGGTAGCAAAAGCAAGCTGGTACAGATATATTCATATACCTGGGAGCAAAGTACCTTAACCCTTGTTGCCTTACGTATTGCAGGGTTGCGATGCGTTGATGGTCCCCATGCAGTGGAGATTTGAACCGGATTTCTCCACGCAGTAGTGGCAATGCATCAGTTCCCTGGATGAAGTGTCAATTCTGGAGTGCGGCTGGTTTGATTGCAATACACTGGGATAATCCGTACAGGAGATGCGATGCGTTGATCTTCGCCAAGCAGTGGCGGTGATGCACTGGTTCTGATGCAGTGATTCTGCAGGCGATGCAGTTGTTCTTAGTGTGATGTGCCTGCAGCGGTAATGATGCATCGATCACGATCTCGCAGCAGGCGATGCATCGGTTCTAATCGGTGCAGCGCTGTTGAATCACAGGTTCTTGGCTTATGCAGCACTTTAAACTCACTTTCAAGGGCCCTGGACTGGATTGGCACCACTTGGCAGAAATACGTACATCAATTAAAGTCCAGGTGCTCAGTTAAAGATAAAAGTGAAGTCTTTGATATCACTGAGATTTCACCAACAGGAGGCAAGCCAACAAGCTCTTGGAGACACATAGGTTCTAGGATGTAGAAAGCAGGTCCTTTCCTTCTCACTCCAAGGCAAAAATCAGCAGGTCAACACAGCAAAGAAGTTTAGCAGAGTGACCTTCCCTCTTACAGCACAGCAATCCTAGTAGAATGTCCTCAGTTCCAGAAATGTTCTGAATTCATGGTGTCAGAGGTCCAGTACTTACACCCAGTTTGGCCTTTGAAGTAGGGAGACTTCAAAGAGATGAGTTGAAGTGCACAAGACCCTTTCTTTCCTGCCCTGGCTCCAGACTCACTATGGGGAGTTGTGGGGGAGATATGAAACCCTTGGTGTGGGGACAGGACCCAGCCTTTTCAAGTGTAGACTGCTAGCTCCGCACTCTGAAACTGCTCCGGATGACCCATCAACATGCAGATGGCTACTCAGTCACACCTACCCTTCCTTTGTGTGTGGCTGTCTAGAGGGTATGCAAAAGCCATCTGTCACCCACCTCAGACATGTATTCCAGAGACAGGCAGAAGGCACCACATGGTTTAAGCAATAAAATGCCAACTTTCTAAAAGTATATACCTCAGGGCATGTTCTCGCGCCCTCTCCATCGTACTGCAATGTGGGAAAACATCCCTTTCTCTCAGCCATTTGATATTGTTTAATCCATTTTCACCATAGTATGCCAATCATTTATCCAATTCATTTTTCACTCTTCAAGATTAATTCATTCACTGCGGTTGTGGTAGATGGGGCAGCAAACATATGTTGCAGGCGGCGCTGGAAAGTCCACAGCTGGGAGACACCATGTTGGCTTTGAGTCTAGAGAGTCTGGGGACCACATTGGCACTGTTGGCCCACTTCAGCCTTGGCTAGGTGGCTCAGGTGAAGTGGTGCTTTCCTGGGTCAGGTTTCTGCGGTCTTGGAGTGTCACAGCTCAATCTTTTGTACCTGCACAATGCAGTCCACAGGAGTTTCAGTATCTTTGGAAAAGCAATGGCAGTCCTCCCAGGCTTTGGAGGATCAGCAACTTGTAGGGATGACTTTGGCACAATAGTCATGATTAAGCAAAAAAGGCCGGCAGTGCTGGTGCCAAGTCAGTTGCTTCTTCTGCAGTTTTTAGGTCGAGCGTGGGTGTGGCAGCGATGTTGCCCTGCGAGAGATCTTGTAAACAAAAAGGGACCATAAGCCCCGCCCCTCCTTTCCATTGGGTAGTGTCAGCGTTTATGGTAAACTCTGGTTTCCCATTGGAAAGGAGGGTTTTTTTGTTGCCGCCCTGTCCGGTTTTCAGACTCAGTCGCCTGAATTATGGCTGTCGTGACGCTGCCTTGCAAGCGCCAGTCCGGCTCTGTGATTGAGCGCTTTGAGAACGCTCTCAGCTGTAATGCTCTTTTCTCTCAGCACAGCTCCCATTTCACTGCCGCCGTGCTGGTTAATTGCATAAATGAATGAGCCGTGTTGTCTAGCCGGGCAGAGAGGCCAGGTACCCATGTATGGGCATGGGGAGGAGGCGGGCGGGACGGAAGTGCGGCGATTCCTCACCGACCGCTACCACCGCCGACGTGCTTTTTTCTTCAGCCGCCGCTGGTCTCGTCACGCCCCTGTCATTGGTCGCTGCAGTGGGCTCCACCCATTGGTGGGTGGTTCTTCTCCGAGTTGGACACTGCGATGCGAGCTGTGTACGAGTGTTGCCGCCGATGCTCATCCGGCCGCCACCGCCACATGCACCTCACGCGGCTGTTTTGAAATGCTCTGCCTGTTGGCGCTGCCAGGACAGGCCCTAGGTGAGAGTCTCGGGCCGGAGGGGGGAATTCAGGGGGTGCCTGAGGGGACCCCTACTTCAAATCACAGCCATAGACGGGGGACCAGCAGCCCAATGAAGGGGCTTCATTACTCAAAGAATCACTCAAGACTTCCCTCAACTAAAGTTGAGACTCGAGTACAACTGACAAGAAAACCTCTGATCCCCCTGCAAATCCATATTATCCAAAATAAGGGAGGTTTAAAAACAGAACGAGCATGGATCAAATTCTTAGGAATACACGATAGGCAATTGAAGTTCAACCTTCTATTTAACTCTCACTCCAACACAGCTGGTCAGGATGTGAGAACGAGGGAGAATGAGGAGGAGCGGGGAGAGTGCCTCCTGTAAAGAAGGACGTCAGCTGATGGCACGGAAGGGTGAGAAAGGAGGAAGAGACAATATCAGTTACAAATACAAAGACCGCACTGGACAAGTGCAATGCACTATAATTATAAACGCAACAACAACTCAAAGTAACTATACTACCAAGGTTACTTTTCATCATTGGTGCCAACTAAGAAAATACCCAACAGATGAATGAATGAATGGAGGTTCGACATTTACAAAGCTCTCTTTAAAATCTTTTATCATATACGACTGTTGCAGAATTGCGATTTATGTGTTTGTATTATTCAATTCTCATAAACCGCAGGAAAGCTGTTTCGATCACAGAATCAGAGATATATAGATCAAGAAGCGTAGTTACTCACTCACACAGACCATCTTCTGTTTGTTGTTAATACCAGATTACTCCTTACAAAGAAATGTTTGCCGACTGCTTGCAAAGCTATATAAATACAAACCTCTTTCCCTCTTCTATCCCCCCACCTACCCTTCTCTAGCCAAATAACTCAATAGCATATCCACTACTCCAATTACTTCATATTTCACTATACTAATTTTCAACACTAATCCTTTATGGGTTCTGGAGTGGCGTCCTACTTGCCAGAAAATCGCTTCAATACCCATCATGGGTAACAAGTGCAATATGAATGCAAACCTTGCTTCCCTTTTTATCCCTCCGCTATCCAGCTCACTCCAAATAACTGACTAATATCCACCACTGAAATTACTTTCCTATTTCACCATATTAATTCACCACTAATCCTTCCGGAGTACCGTGCTTCAACACCCCATCAGGGGTAACAAGCGCTATATAAATACAAACCTTTTTTCCTCCTCTATCCTTCTGCTATCATTCCAAATAACTGACTAACCTATCCACCACTTTAAATGTACTTGCATGTTTCACTATACTAATTCAACACGAAGCCTCTATAGGTCCTGGAGTAGCGTGCTACTCGCGAAAAAAGCACTTTGACGCCTCGTCAGGGTTAGTAAGCGCTATATAAATGCAATTACAATACAATACAATCTCTGCTGATCCTTTGTGTGTCCTTGCACGTACTGTGAAAATGCAAGTTTTTTATGAGTGTGTCAGCTCTGTGGGTGTGTCTTTGCTTTTATCCCAAAACAAAATGACAAACGAGTGTGTGTGGACTTGATGTATGTTTGTGTGCGTTTGTGTAACATAATGTGCAGTTGTGCATTTGATGGCGTTTGTGTGCATTGAGTTGCGTGTGTGTGCGTATTTGAAAATGTGTGTTTGATTAGTGTATACGTGCCTTTAACAGTGGCTGCATGAATATGTGTTTTCACATTTGGTGATTTCTGTGAGTGCATGTTATGGTGTGTTTGCATCCTTCATCCGTGTATGGTGCATTAGGGGATGTATATGCCCACAGTGTGTGTATGTGGGCGTTCGGTACTGTGTGCTGTTTCAAGGTGTGCTTGGGGTAAACAGGGTTCATCCTTAATCTCTATGTGGATGTTCGATATTTGTGCCTTTTTTCACAGAGTTGTTGGTGTTAATATGTGCATTCATTTCTTGTGTCCGAGGAAAGGAATAGAGTCATGTGTACTGTATGTGTGTTGCTTATGGTCTGTCTGGTAAATTGTTTGTTTTATTTTTCCTCTTTTGCTCACATTTATGACCTCTTCCTGGCCTTATTGTAGCTTTTGCTCTATGATGTTCCACTTAACTCCCATCTTCTTTTCTCCCCCTATAGTTTTCCCCCTCATTATATGTGTAAGTACGGGCAATTTCATGGCTATGGGGAAAACTCCTAGCTGAAGGGACACTTTCTAACTCACAGTGGCTGTGACATTTCCGTGGGTCATGGTGCAATTGTTTGAGTTTGTGGAGGAATTTTGGGTACATATACATAGAGCTTCAAGGCTCACACAGTCTCCCGCGGCTATTTCATGTTTTATTGACGAAGTCAGGCCTGTGGCTTTTATTTTTTTTTAACTTTCCACTGAAGTAATTACACATCTCCCATTTTTCACCCATGTCCTTGTCTTAATGCTTTACTTGTATCACTCTAAAACCCTGGTGGGCTGTGAAGTGCGTATGACTTCAACAAGTGTAAAGGGTGCCTGGGCTGTTAATGACTTTTGTGCACGTTCTGCTCCATTCATTCATCTTTTACTTCGGTTATTACACGGTACATCTTTTTTAGTATGTAAGCATTATTTTCTTTAAATAGTTTCTCCTACTGCAGGCACGACATGCTTTCCTGCAACACTCAGGGCGCCATGCGCGCTTTCACTTTAGAAGCAGCCCGGGACAATGGCGGCCGCTTCTTTGAGTAGGTCTCGCATTTACGAGAGTTTGAGCTACTGTCCCACTCAAGTTCAGGGATGTGCGCCTCTGATCTCAAAAGCAACTCCCTCCAGGCTTTACACGCCGCTGAGAAAAACGACATGTCGATTCCCTGTATGGTTGGATTAATTGCCTCCCACAGGGGTTCGGCCCCTGCTACCGATCCTATATTAAAATCAAAGTATTACTCGAGCGCCTGCCCTATAGTTCTCATCTTGCAAATTCCAAGGAGAGAGATGCCATCGAAATGGTTACTTCGCAGGACCCAACTGTATCATTAGAACGACAGGGAAATGATCTGACAAGCCTCTTGGGAGGATCTCTTCGACCCTCACCCAGCCAGCTGCTTCTAATGGCACAAATATTTATTCTAGTCAAAAATATGAGTTGTGTACCGCCGACAAATACGTATAGTCCTGCTCCACCCCGTGTAACTGACGCCAGGGTCCGCCCATCAGAATCCAGTCGCTAGGGAGTGTAGTTTGGTAGTTTGGCCAGCATTGCAACCCCCCCCCCCCCCCCCGGCCTCCATCTATCGTTGCCCATTGCCTTTACATTGCTCCAGTCTCCCCCTAATATTGCCAACCCATCAGGGATATCCGCCCACAGGGTCATTAGGCACTCAACCAGTGTCCAAGATAGTGGCGGAGGGGCATAGATACAACCCAGCAAGCACCACCTACTCCTCGTATATAGTGCCCCTGAGAAAGACGTACGTCCCCTGGGTATCTGTCCCATATTGGAGTGCTTATAGGGAATCCTTCAGTGAATTAGAATTGCAACCCCACGGGATTCCCTTGTGAACTCAGAATGGAACGCTTGAATATAACCATACCTAAGGAGGCACAAGGCCTTTGTTCCCAGGAAGTGCGTCTGCTGCAACATCAGGATGTCTGCATGATAGCGTTTGGCCTGTTGAAGTATAGCCCCTCATTTCACTCTATCTAGCACTCCCCTAACATTTCAGCTCACTAGTCGGAGATCCCCAGCATGAGTTTGCATCCTATCTGTTGGGGCTGCCATCCGTAAATCCTGTGGTGTTGATACATGAAACAATCAACAACCTGCGTGCGGGTAGTGGTTCTGTATAGCAGTGATGCAGTGCAAACATGAAACATGAATACCCCAACTTCCCTCCTCCACCCCCTATACCTCAAAACCACTGAAGTATCTGTTGCAGCGGGGGTAACCTGCAGACCCCAATGGGAGTACCCGACTCACCCCCTCCAATGGATCCCCAATAACCAGCCCATAGTCAGCGGGCGTTCCCTCTGTCCAATTGAGTTCCGGCAAAGGTACTAGCCCCCCCATGTACTTTCCCAGTATAAGCAGTTGACACTAACAACCCCCTGCCTGGGGAAGTCCCAAGGTAGCTAATAGGCAGAGGTCCCTTGCTGAGGCAACGGTGTGGATCTGCCAGGATCATGACAGGATTGAGATCGGCGTCTGGACCTTGACCTTCTGTTTCCTTTAGCTTTGGCTTGGGTGGTTTCCGGATGATGAATGTGATTCCCTCCTGAGTGGTTGTGGGGCTGAACCTTCACCATCTCGTCCGTCCAGTTGAAGACATCTTCGGGCAACTCAAAGAAGAGAGTACGTCATTGATACACCAACCGCAATCTGGCTGGGTATAACAAGGCATATGGGAGTTTCTGTTGCACTAGTCGTGTGTAATCCGGAAACACAAGAATGCAAGCATTATCATAGGTCAGGTGCTCTTTGGCTCTGGCTTGCTTCAGGATAACGTCTCCGCTAAACAGCCCAATGGCCAGGGTGCACTGTATGTAAAAAGTTTGACATGTACCTTTAAGTTTTACAAATTCGGGTAGAGAAAAACTCACAAAATCGTTATTCACTACTGTGAGGCCGACCTCTCCAATAGCATAATATTGGGTTACCTTATTACATTTAATCAGTGATACATTCTGTTTGAGAGCAGGTAGAAACCTCTGGTTTGGTGTCTAAGGAATTTTAACTTCGAACCCTCTTTATTGATATAGTTCGATTTTAATTTACAATCCTGAGTAGGTCATTTTTATAACATTGGCATTTTTTGTACTAACCCTTTTGTGCCTGCAGCATGTTTCCTGGGTCAAATGACTGGGTGTATTTTCCAGTTGGCCTTTGTTCATTTGTCCGAAAGTCACACAATTAGGGGACTTGTGAGTTGGCAATATCGGCCATCCTTGGCAGAATGGATGCAGGGCTGTGCACATCCACACTTGCAGTGTAAAGACACTGCCTCAGTACACACACAAATAACTACACACTAGCATTTTGTGACTGCAGACATCCTGAGACCAGGGCAAGGAGGCAGAAAATTCCAGACACTTCTGTGAGGGAGACACCTCCAGAAGTTTTTTGCATTTCAAATCAGGCACCAGGTATTTGGACCCTCAGACCCACTCTTCAGTTTACTTCTGGTACTGTGGAAGACTTGCAGAGGACTGCCCTGCTGTCTGTGGCTTGCTGTGTACTTCAGAGAACTGTCCAGCTGTTCCATGAGTACTGCCTTGCTGCCTGCCCTGTGCTCTCAGAGTACTGTCCTGCTGCTTGAGATCTGCTTCCATGCTTGAACCCAGGACTACCAGAGTGACTCCAAGGGCTGGTTGGCTGGCTTTCTGATCAAAGCTTCAGGGACAGAAAAGGCTCTAACCATCTTCAACTGAGGTTCAGTGAATTCTGAACCTGTTTCATAAAGGTCATGGTTTCGTTACGAATTTGATATTAGCGAACCAAACTAGTTAGTATGACAAGTATGAGTGTTTTCATCACGTTAGACCGATGGATTCACTACATATTTAGGGATTTCGTTCCGAACCCTTGGGTTCCATTTTGTGTATGGCAGGCATTTTGTGGTTGCCCTCACATAGGCCGATGACTACGGCCGAACGAGTCTTTAGCACACGTACACTTTAGCTGACTTCTGAATGACCTGAGCGAACTGACCCTCTTGCCTGAAGCCAACCTTGTTAGGCCAGTTCCTTTCCCAGTAGCTGATCAAGATTGAGGATCAAATCACAGGACATCGTAAAACTTTATTGCACACAAATATGTCGTATCCTACTCTCACCTGTTTCTGCTCCTTTCTTTATGGTCTATTTATGATGGGGATGTGCCCTTTTTTTATTATGGGTTCGTTCGACCTGTCTAAAGAAGAATGTTGGGTTTGACCGATGATTGATCATGGGCTGGGCAACTGAAAAGTGGGTTTTACCGTCATGCGATACCTCTGGTGTGAATACATGTGATTGGACAGTTTGTAAATGTAAGGTATTTGTCTGGAATGTGATTTTTGGCATAAAAAGGGATGACTTGCTTTGTAAAATTGAGCAGTCTCCTGAGAACTCATACTGTGTTGACTCCTAGGACTTCTTACTGGCTGCAGCCAATAAATTCGATCTTTGACGCAACCAAGAAGTTTCCGTGTCTCTGTGTTCTAAGACAGGTGATACCCGAAGACTTTGGCGCGGCCGGGTCTTAAATAACCCGGTTCTTAAGTTGGCGCCCAACGTAGGGCGACTTCAGCGGTACCGGTCCAAGCCTGAAGATCGTGAGGAGCTTCGTGAGGAAATTCTGGAGGACGGCCACCACTTCGTCGACCCCGGCATGTCGAATGTGGACTTAAGGTCTTTTCTGCGAGGCTTCCCGCTTTCCTGATGGCTACGAAGGACTGCTGCCCTGACTGTCGCCCTGTCTTGGACCCATTTGTGATGCTTTGTACGGCGAGACGATAGACGGATCTTCTGGTGGCTTGACTGATACCTCAGTTAAGTATAAGTGGGTCGCTCCCAGTCCTTAGTTTTTGGTTCTTTGGTTCTTAGTTTGTTTGGTCCTTAGTTTTGATTTGAAAATTGCAATTTCCAAAGCCGAGGGTCTTGTATATTTACGAGTGTATCGGTAAGAGATAATCCCTTGAAGTTTGAAGCTCGTTTAGTGAGCGAAGATGCCTAATCGTAGCAAATTTGGTACTTGGTTTGGTTGTGGTTGCAACAGGGATTCCCGATTGGAGGATTTGTGTTTGATACCTCCGGTTGGAACTCCGACTTATGAGCTCTATTCTAAACACGACGTGGGCCCCATTACGTTTAATGAAGTATGGGTTCGCTACACTAGGAAAGATGGTGTCTTAAGATGGCCCCAACATGGTAGTTTTGATACCGAGATTTTAGATAATCTAGAAACGAAATTGTTTAAGAAGAAAGCCCGGCCGGCAATGTTTGACTCCTTTCGCCTTTGGCGTAAAGAGGCCAGACAACGAGAAATAAAACAAGCTAAAAGAGATAAGAGAGAAAAGGGGTTGTCGATAATGCAAGCTGCTAGGCAGTTTAAGGAAAACGAAGAAGATAAAGCAATTGAGGTGTCAGATAGGCAACGTTGCATGGCCATAGATAAATGTTATCCGGCCTTGCCGTCTTCTCCCCTGAAAATGATTGAAGATCTTGAGAAAGATCCTTTGATGTCTCATTTACTGAGATTACCACCTCCTTATGTGCAGGGTGCTACTGCGCCTCCATTACCACCGGTTGTTCCACCCTTTGTTGTTCAACCTCCTGCTGTTGCTCAGCCACCTGGTACTCCACAGGTGGTTTTACCTCCTCCTGCGCAACCCGCTCTAGAGTCGCCAGCTTTGCTACCAGCTTTGCCTCAAACTCCTTTGCCTTCTGCTTCTGCATCTGGGACTTCTACTGTTCTTATTCCTACACCTTCTTTGCCTCAAAACACTTATTCTCCTGTTCTTATGCCTGCTTCTTCTCCTTCTGTTCGAAAACGAATGACAGAGACTGTTTCTAATCTCGTGTCTCCATTGTTTGGGTCACTGAATATGACCCCTGTTTCGGAACGTAAACAGAGTCGTAGTCAGCTTCCTAGTTCCGAGGAACGGACAGTGTTGGATTTGTTGGCCCGTAAATGGATTATAAATGCCTCAAGGTATAGTTTGCCAGCGGTTATGGATGTTTTCTTTCAGTGGGAACCGCCTAAGCAGAGATATGTTTTTAATATGATGTGTATGTTTCTGCGTCAGGAATGGGAGGATAATGATTTGGGTTTGATCCCTCAGGAACTACTTGATGTTCAGTCGGATTTTGCTAAAGGAATGATAGTGGAATCTGATATTACAGATGCAGTAGAGACTATACTAGCTTTTAGATCTAGCCTTCCGTCTCAGACATTATACGAACCTGATTCCTCTGTTAGAAGAAAAGCGAGACAGTATCCCATTAGAGAAGTTCCTCCTGTATGGAAGGAAGCAGTTCAGGCTAATGTAAATCAGGGTATTTTTGCCGCTCCGGCTCATTTTCAGCGAGTATGGGTACATGTCCCTTGGAAAAGAGCAGAGGTGTTGTCTCTTAAGCAGACCTTACCTGATCCTCGTAAGAATCCTGCTGGTTACTACAAAGAGTTGTGTCAGACGGTAGATGCGTGTATCATGAATTTAGACGACATAGACATGTTAATGGGTAATGTAGTTCCGCAACCTTTGTGGGCGAAGATTCGTCATGAGAATCATGCGGCAGAATAAGGAGATACCTGGGCAAATATTATTGCTGCAGATGGTAGACAACAGGGAGGTGCTAAACCTGAACCTTTGTTTACAGATTTGCCAGGTAAAATAATTGATCTTATGAAGACAATGATGCCTGCGTTGCGAGTCAATTGGGACAAGTTAGCAGCATGTAAGCAGAAGAAGGACAAGAGTGTATCTGACTTCTTCACTAGGTTTGAACAGACGTTTATCGATCATAGTGGCCAGGATATGAGTACGGAAGGTGGGCAAAGATTGTTCGTAGATAAGTTCGTCTTTAACTTACTTCCTGAACTGTGTAATAAGTTGAAAGATTCTGAAAGTTCTTGGGCTGTTTCTTCGTCGGCCCAGATATTGGCGACTGCACAGTACTATGAGAATAGGGATAAGGACGAGAAAGAGAAAGTAGAGAAGAAGACTAAAGACTTAAAGACAAAGGTTCTTTTGCAGCAGGCGTATCCGCCTCGCTCGAATCAGCAAGAGTCACAACAACGCCCACAGTTTCAGCAATCTCAGCCTTTTCAGAGACCGCAACAGAACGTTGAGTATTTTTTTCCAAGACCACCCTTGGGTTTGAATCAGTGTGCGTATTGTAAAGAGGAAGGTCATTATAAAAATGAATGCCCTGTTTTACGAAAACGTGCGAGTGGTATGCCGGCCCGAGGGGTCGTGGTGGTTTTCAGCAAATGTCTAGGGGTAGAGGACGTGGCACTTTTCCTCAGAACGAACGTTCCTTTCCTCCACAAAATTCTATGAATTGCTTTGATCAACAGAAAATTGCATCTGGTCGGTCGACTCAGTACTATGCTGATGACTATTATGTTGAGAGTGAGAATGCTGATTATAATGATTGCTAGGACAGCCATAGACAAAGAGAGGGAGTAGTGTCGGTTCCAGTAGATCAGAGTGGGCCTTATGTTGCAGTAGCCACATCGGGTGTGGTAGAGCCTTTTCTTTTGGATACTGGTGCAGCGAAGAGTTCTATCATGCACTCTAAACTCCCTGGCGTACCTTTGTCTGGCTTAACGAATGTTTCGGTAGGATTCTCTGGCGCCCCAGTTCTTAATCCAGTTTCTAGTCCTTTGTCTCTTTCTATAGGGCCATGTGAATTAGAAGCACCCCTCATTTTAACAACAGGTTGTGGCGAGAATTTGTTGGGGTTGGATTTGTTGAAAAGGTTGCATGCAACATTACGTTGTTCTCCTGCGGGAGTACAGCTTACATTGGGTAAGAAAGTGATCTCTCCGATGTATTTGTCTAAAGATCGGCTTCCACCGGAATTGTGTTCTCTCCCTGATACTCTTTGGGCTACTGGTCCTAGTGATGTGGGTCTTTTGGAGATTCCACCTTACGTTGTAACGCTTAAAGCGAATGTCAAATTGCCGCGTATTCTCCAATATCGGATTTCTAGTGATGGTGAAAGAGCGCTTTTAGAGATCATCTATGATTTGATTGAGAAAGATGTGATTGAAGAAACGAGAGGTAATGTGTGTAACTGTCCTGTTTTGCCTGTCCTGAAACGTACTGACTCTTCTCAGCCGCCTGTTTACAGGTTTGTGATCGATCTTAGAGAGGTTAACAAGATCGTCGTGCCACAGTTTCCAGTTGTTCCGGATATTACTGCTTTGTTGACTTTGATTCCTGCTTCAGCTGCTTGGTTTTCAGTCATCGACTTGAAAAATGCTTTCTTCAGTATTCCAATTGCTGAGGAGAGTAGAGAATTTTTTGGCTTCTCTTTAGGAGGCCGAAGCTTCCGGTTTAAAAGAGCTCCCCAAGGCTATTGTGAGAGTCCTTCTATTTATAGCCAAGCTTTAAAGACTCAGCTTGATACTCTTGTGTTGCCTGCTGGTACTGCTCTTATTCAGTATGTGGATGATCTGTTAGTGGCCGCTGATGATGAGAAAACTTGTAAAGAAGCTACTATTTCTTTGTTGCGACATTTGTCGGACTTGCATCATAAAGTGTCACCTTCTAAGTTGCAGTATTGTCGACATCAAGTGACCTATTTAGGTCATCTCTTGTCAAAGGAGGGAAGAAGATTGAGCCCAGAACAAATTCAAGCAATTGCGCGAATGACTGTGCCAAATACGCACAGAGAGGTGCGTGCTTTCTTGGGTATCACGTCATACTGTAGACAGTGGATACCGAATTTTTCTTTGCTGGCCAAACCTCTGTTGGCATTAACTTGTAAAGATACACCGAATCCTCTCCCGTGGTCTGAAGATTGTCAGAAAAGTTTTTCTGAATTACGTGATGCATTGTGTTTGGCTCATGTGTTGGGTAACACAGACTATAGCAAGCCTTTTACGTTGTATGTGCACGAGAGAGAGGGATGTGCGTTGTCAGTGTTGACACAATCTTTTGGGGACAAGCAGCGTCCATGCGCGTATTTCTCATCAACGTTAGATCCAGTTGCTAAAGCATTGCCGAGTTGTTTGAGAGCTACAGCCGCAGCTGCCGTTTCTATTCGACAGTCTGCTGGGTTGGTGTTGGATAATACGCTGATTGTGATGGTTCCACATGCAGTGGATACCTTATTAAACAGGACTAAGACACAGCACCTTACTAGTGCACGTCTTTCAGGTTACGAGTTGACACTGTTGGCTAGCCACGTTCATATCAGAAGATGTAACGTGTTGAACCCAGCTACGTTATTGCCGATCTCTACAGAGACGGATGTCCAAGAACAGCATGATTGTTTTCTTCGCACAGAGGAAGAAACAAAAGGTAGAGTGGATCTTAAAGACACTCCTTTTGAGAATGTGGATGGTACGCTGTGGGTTGATGGTTCGTGTTTCAAGCTTCCGAATGGTGAGACGACTGCAGCGTATGCTATCACAACTTTAAATACAGTTGTCAAGACAGCACGTATACCACAGAATTCTGCGCAAGCAGCAGAGTTGATTGCATTGACTAGAGCGTGTGTGTTGTCGGAAGGAAAGATAGTGAATGTGTATACCGATAGTCAGTATGCGTTTTGTGTTGCTCACAGTTTCGGACGTTTATGGAAAGAAAGGGGATTCCTCACATCGCATGGGACTAAGATTCAGCATGGACAATCAGTGAATGAGCTTCTTGAGTCACTTACTTTGCCAAAGCAAGTTGCGATTGTGAAGTGTAGTGCTCATCGGAAGGTTACGGATGATGTTGGCCGTGGTAATGCATTTGCGGATGAAGTTGCGTAGGAAACAGCGAAGGATATGATGAGCCGTATGTATGTTGCAGGACCAGCGAGATGGGTTATGGCTGGTGGAATGTGCGAAGATACGATTGAAAGTGTGAAATCGATACAGGCTGAAGCTACTGAAAGTGAGAAGAGCGTATGGAGAGAAACTACGGGTAGATTGGATTCGACTGGTTGTTGGGTTGAATTGTCAGAACACCAAAGATGGATGTTGCCAGATGCATACGTGCTTGCAGTGGTTACTATGGCGCATGGTCTGTCTCACATCAGTGTGAAAGGGATTTGTAAGTTGTTGGCTCCAGTGTGGCATAATGCTGGAATTCCCAAGTGTGCGGAGAATGTGGTCAAGAATTGCATGGTGTGTCTGATGTATAATCCTGGCAAGGGAACTCCAACTCCAGCTGGTCACTTTGCTCCTCCGACGTATCCGTTCGAGGTTTTGCAATTGGATTTCATCCACATGGAAAGGTGCAATAATTTAAAGTATGTCCTTGTAGTTGTTTGCGCCTTTTCTAGATGGGTAGAAGCATACCCCCTAAAAGATAATACTGCCTCGTCCACTGCTAAAGTCCTGGTCAAAGAATATTTCCCTAGGTTTGGATTGCCAAGGATGGTATGGAGTGATAATGGAAGCGAGTTCGTGGGGAAGGTGATGAAGAGAGTGTGTGAAGGGTTGGGAATTCACCAGAAATTCCACGCTGCGAATCATCCCCAATCAGCTGGTTTAGTGGAGTGCTATAATGGCACGTTAAAGTTAAAACTGGCTAAGATTCAGGCGAGTTCTGGTCTCCAATGGCCAGATGCTTTGCCGTTGGCACTTTTGTCAACTAGAACTACAGTGCATTCCCGGATTGGCCTTAGTCCCTATGAGATAGTTTTTGGCCGTCCGGCAAATGTTTAGGGAGTGCCGAGGCCAACGAAGTTTAGTGACATCGAATACCCTATGCTAGTGGACTACCTGTATGACTTGACGACTAAATTGCGTGTCTTACATCAACAGGTTCATGATAAATTGCCGCCAGCTTCTGTGGATCCAGGTCACACCCTCAATCCTGGTGACTGGATTTTGGTAAAGAATTTTCAGCGAACCAAGAATGATCAGCCCCGCTGGACCGGTCCACACCAAGTCTTGCTGTCTACGAGGACCTCAGTGAAAGTTTTCGGGAAAAAGAACTGGATCCACGGCGTACATTGTAAAAGGGCGCCATTGCCTCTGCCGTACGACCAGTGGGTCCGTGAAGTAATTGCAGATTCAGAGACGGAAAGGGTGCCGAAGTTTGCACCATTTAGCAACGCTGAGTTGGTGTGGAGAGGCTCCGAGAAAGAAAATGACGATGTCCTTCAAGAAGCTGTGCCTGTGTCTCAAAGATTAGACACTACTGAACCTGAACTCTTGTTTCGTGATCAGACATTGCCTGGTAAAGGCCGTTATAATTTGCGACCGAGTCTCGTGGGACTAACAAAGTAAAAATCCTTTTCTTTGCTACTTTTGAAAATTCAGCTCTCCCATCTGAGAAACTGTTTTGACCAATTTTTGTTTTTTGAACCGCCATCCGGGTTCAGCTGTAAGGTCGCGGTGCAAAGACTTGGGAGTGCAAGCTGGAGACACAAGGTCGAGGTTCTGGTTGGTCCTAGGGCGTTCCCTGGACTGACAGACGCATTCCTTAGCACGGAAGACCCAACCGCCGCGAACAGCACCGTTAGAGGATGGAGTTTTTCGAGATGGAGAGACCTGTTGAAGAAATGAGTTTTAAGAGCAAAATGTGTCGAATTATGAGTAGAAAGTGTTTCTTAATATTATGTCTTCTTATGTTACTTAGCTTGATGATGTTTTTGATGGGATATACTATATTCTCTTTTCAAGTGACGTTTGCACCCACTACACAACCCATACCTTCTTCTACTGTTTCTTCGCATTCTTTTCATCCTCTGCCTGAACATGAATCCGTTAGAAGATTGGAATTCGTTAATAACTCCTTTGTTCAGCTTTTGCACCAACACCAGCTGGTAGTGAACACAACTAACTGTTGGGTGTGTGGCCTTATGCCTCATACTACTGATAA